>NW_028141976.1:4365038-5067038 GCF_025532165.1 Camponotus vicinus | reverse complement strand
TCGTTTGAAATATCAATATACGGCTTTACCAATTTCACGAACAACTTCAATCTGTCCCGTCGATCCCAACAATATAATTATTCCCCGTTGGTCTCGTATGGTTTAAAGATTTCGAGGAATTCAAAATTCTATTTTTGGAAGTGTTGTAGAATTGCTTTCTCAGATTTGGTAAGGATCATGTATAATAACAAAATTATTGTTCATTAATTGTGTTAATCGAAAAAAATTTGCTTACATAAACAATTTTCTAACTTGTTATGTTTGTAAAGTAGCCAACGTTTACTGTTAGATAAAGGAATACAAGACATTTCCATCGCTTTTTTATTTTTGAATGAGATGACGAAGGGTTCAGAGGATTACAACAAGCGTGGAATCGTCCAATCGACTCGAGCAAGATTTGTCGGCACAAAGAGTAGCTGAAGCGTAAAAAAGGAATCTTACGTAAAAATCTCAAAGGATTGCGAAAGCCTCTGCGGTGATGGCGAGGCGACAAAGCTGATCGCATCGTCGAGGTTTACGGATAAAGGGGCGAGAAGAAAACGAGGAAAAGCGTCTGCAATTCCGCGAACGTTCCCATGCAAAGAGTCCTTCAGCCCCATGAGAGAGGGAAAGGGAGGAGAAAAAAACATGGAGAATAGAAAAAGGTTTCCAGGATTCGGGCAAGTCTGTGGGGAAGGACTGAATGAACGCAATACTGGTCGTCTTAGGTGCTCCAGTATTATTCCGCCGAATAAAATAAGATATGTTGCATCGCGAAGACGATGTCTGGATATATCTCAAGAAATAATTATATTTTTAAATAACATAATTTATAAATAATTTGAAATAAATTATTTCCAAAACATTTGATATAACACATTTAAATTATATTTTATATTTTTGAAGGAAATAATTTTTTTTCTAATATCACTAATTAGAAATTTAATTGATAATATCAAATAATTGATGATCTCTTTAAGCTAATTATAATAAAACATTTAATACTAAAATTTTGCAAATATATTAATCAGGACGGAATTCACGCATTAACCATATTTTTTTTTTAATTTAACCGCATCCATTTTCTACGAAATACATGCAAACGTTGAAGAAATTTTGCAATAAATATTTTTAACACATTCAATTTGCTAGAACAATCATATTACTGCTAATAATGATACTATTACTATAATAATAATATTAATCTGTAATTTTTTCATAGCAACGAACTGTTTAATCAATTACTATAAATAACCCGCAAATATCGCGAATATATATTTATCAAATCGCGTCTTCTTAAAACGAGACATTCGAATTTTCTATACAACAGGCAGCTTGCCAGGCGAAACACATAAAAAGATCGTCGATAATTCGTCTGCCACATCCCGGCCGCTTGGAGAAGCGGCCGGAACGGCCGGTGGCGCGCAATTTCGAATTCTTCGAGGCTTAAAGGACTCCGGGGGATCAGGTGTGGTCGGTCCCTTTGGGTGCTCTCTACATAGGTGTCGCCGCGCCGTCACGTCCCCGAAACGACAAAAGATCCGCGTCCGCGTAAAACGAACTTGTCCGCGCGATAGACGGCGCGGCGGCGAAACTTCACAGGCTCTCCGAAACGTGTACCACGAAACGGGGCCAGGTTGTCAGAACACGCGGTGAGGGGGAAGTAGATGGCCGTTCCTCACCGCGCGACTCACGGATACATGCAACGAGAAAGAAAAAGAAAACTTGTCAACAAGCAGAATCCGAGTAAAAAGTGCATTGTATGAGGGGAAAGTGGGATGGGGTGAGAGGAACGGTCGGGATGGCAGAGGTGGAGGGAAACACTCCCCGGTCGGAGACGAGAGAGATTAGCAGCGGGACCATGCTGATAAAAAAAGCGGTCTACCGGCGAAATAATACCCAGATACCGGGGCCTCGTTGCCAGGAATGTGAGACGTTTCTACTTTAAATATGCCGACTCGAGGCACCATACAAATTTGCTCGACAGTCATAAAAAGTGGACGTCGCGGCTGGATTAAGAACGTTGTTGCATACGCGAATATCGATTTACCTAATAATGTATTTGCAAATTCTTATTTAGTTAGTGATAAATGTTTTGGAGCTATAATTAATTACAATAGAGAATTATCAATTATTCTATCCTACTATAATTGAGCATCTTTGATATGAATATTATTAAAAATATAAATATTTATATAAATATTATTTAATATTTATTTTTATTTATATAAATATTTTATATTAAAAATATTATTTTTAATATAAAATAAAATTTAAATTTGCACATTGTAGACGAAACAATATTTATTTTCGAAAATTATTTTATTTTTGTATTTTTTAAAAATATAATATAAGATACTTTAACTCGACATAAAATTCTTTCTGAATAAGATTATAAAGATTAATGACGATTGTTGATTAATCTGACATTTTCATTAAGAAAATAAATATACGTTATATAAGCTGGTCTTAGCAAGCGTGTTGCAACACGCCAAGATTCGAAGGCAAGCCATCTATTCCCTTATAAAATCCTATATAAAATCCCACGGAACTCTATTCAAAAAGAACTAAACTCCATTATTCGATCCAGTTGACAAACGCCATATCGAAAAGAAAATCGTTCCATGCAGCGCGCGTCCTTTCGAAGGAATAGAAATTTTAAAGTAAACCTCGAGAGCAACCGTGCGATGTGGATGTATTAAAAGAGAATAAGACATCAAAATAAAGAGAGAAGTGTTTTTTCGAAATATAAATACGATAAAATCAACAATCGAAGGAACAATACGTTGTCAGTACGCAAGGAGAACGAAATAATTCTCGATATAGCGACGATACAATCCGTAAGAATCCGAGGAGGCTCCCTTTTTCATTCTGCATCGTCCATATCCCTCAATGGAGAAACATTCGACCAGTGGTCGATGTTAGGATACATTTTTACGTATAGGTACACGGAAATTCTATGGAAACGTAAGGTGCAGAGCATTGTCGCGCAGGTATGAATGAATCGAAGAATGCAACCTGAAACAAGTGTATCGTCCCACAATAGCGGGAATGCGAGGAATTCCAGGTGATTTATAGACTTGATCTCGGCGAATTGAAAAGAATCGGAAAAGTAAGAGTCGATGACACATCGACGCTTACGTTATGATTCATGAATCTGCGAACGATAATGCAATTCTAGACTCGCTAGACTGGACGCATAAAACAATAAATATGTCTTTTATTCTCTCATGTGAAAATGAGATAAGGCATTTTAATTATTTTACTTTGAGAAACAATTGCAACAGTTATGTACGCTGTTAGCGTACTACAATAAACCGGTTACATCGATACTCGAATGTCGAGTTATTCGAGTCTACCAACATTAGAAACGTCCCCCGCAGCGTCCACGGCCTTGGTGCCAATTACCGATTCGCACGTGAATACATAAATCGTAATTCGTTAATTCGCGAGGCGACTCTTCGCGAGGCTAGCGGGATTCGATATGCCAATGTCGAAACTTGCCCCCGGGCGCGATGCTATTCATTTGGCTCGAGAAACTCGGGCCGACCATTGTTTGTGAGTTATGTTCCTGTAACGAGAAACGAGACTTTGGCGCGTTCGGTGCATCGCTTTAACAGTTGCCAATTCGCCCATCTTCGAGATCAACGCTATAATGCACATCGCATGAGAAAGTGTTTTGCTTCATCGCGCTCGCGAGCGAAATTATAGACCAGTGTTTACACGTCTCTTTCTCTTCTTTTCTTCGAGTTTCGTTTTGCGAGATTAATTTATTGCGCGCTTGTTAAATTATATGTGCATTTCGTAGAAATGATGCGCGATATTTCTCATATTTTTATGTCCATAAAATAATTTACGGTGGGCAGGTGGGAATTTTTTCAGTACCCACTAATTTTTTTCCTCTTAACTATCTTCGATCCTCAACATTCAAAATTGTCAAACATGATGTATTAAAAATTAAATATATATAAAAATTAATATTATATAATTATTAATAATATTATATTAATATTAATATTAATAATATTATATAATTATTATATAATTATTAATATTATATAATTTTACAAACTTTCATTTTATTTTTTATACATACTATGCATATGTTAGATGAAGAATGTATTTTGGACAGAGAGATGGAGAAGAAGAAAGGTTATTCAATCGAGGCAGGTTAGATTTAAGATACTCCAGAAACTCTATAAAGTAATCCGACTTTGGCAGTGGATCGCGCATACAATCCACGAACCTGCAGGCGTAAGAAGCGAATAATGGTCTCATTCATCGAAGTAACGAAAACCTCTGAGCGTATAGTGCCGTCACCGACCGTCCGATGTTTATAAAGGCATTGTATCGATCTCAATATCCACTTGAAAAAAGCGGCATTCCATTCTACGGTAATCTTCGCCAAGATGCAACCAAACGATGCGTAATCAAAAGGGAGGAAAATGGAGATTTTTTTAACTAAATTCACTTTCACACTGCAAAATAATTTCTAATTTAAATTTTGACAATTTTGACTATGAATATTACTACAAGAGGTGCGTTTTTAATTTCAATAATAGGATAAATAAAGATATTATCTGTCTAATTTTTTTCCATACAATACAAACAAGAAATGCACTAGAAAGAATTACATGTGCATAAAATATAAAAGTACTTGGTGTGATTTGAGACAAAAGTTCAAGATTTTAAAACGTAATGTGCATCGCTGGTCGTGATTGTAAAACAGCTGAAAAGAAGCGGTCGTTTCGTAAAGAAAAGCGATTCGGACAAAGTTGGAGGCGGCGCAGATCGTAAAACCCGTTGGAACTATGTAGAATCTAGAAACCAGATCGACGCCGAGACGAGGCCGATGATGAATAGACCGATTCGTGAAGCGGTAGCGGCGGGGGGAGGAGAAAACGGGGGTCACGATCATTGAGACGACTTCGCGTGTGCGTGTGAGACGTGCGATTGTACGCGAAGGTTCTTACACGATAAATCTTGGACCTTGGTCCTGTTTTCGTGTTCGCGCACTCGAGCGTGCCGACTAAATCTCCGTGATACAAAGGATTTTATAAAGTAGGTGGAACTTATAAAGTGACCTTTTATGATCTCCGTGAATGAGAGTGTCACGCGAACCGACCGATCCCTCGGATTTTCCAAATTTTATTATGCCTCCACTGGATGCTCATGTGAGAACTCGCAAAGTAATCCGAAACGAGATCAGTTTCTTCGTCGGGACATTCGAGGCAAAATATCCTAATTCACGGGAAATATATGAATAGAAATATCAAGTAAAACCGACAAAATGTATAGGTATTAGTCTCTCTGCATAAGAACATATAAAATTATTTAAGAAATAATCTAAAAGATATATTCACGTAAAATTAAAAAATTATAAGTCACATTTTATGCAAGATACTGAAGAGAATATTTTTATCTTAATGGAGTTTTATTTTTTTTTAATTTATTCGTTCAAACCTTCAAGTTATATCGATATGTCATCCGTGAATATATATTTGATCGAGAAAAAAATAAACGTACGTCTAGACAGAACGAGAGCTCTCGCTACCGAATATCATTAAAATTTGACTATCGGCATTTTAAGCATCGTGTTCACGGTCGTTGAGACTATCTGAGTTCAACAGATCCTGTTCTGTATAAGGTGCACGCGAAGATCCTTCTAATGATGCTAATCAGTCAATCGAGGTGACAGAGCGTGATCGAACCGGTCGCCAGCACGTGCTTCTACATCTGAAACATTCTCATTCGAATTTCGTGTGTCTCTTGGGAGCGCGTCTAATACTAATGTATCGCCATTTTCTGATAAGTTGCCGCAGATAAAATGTAAATTTCTTTAGTAGAGTTTGAAAGCCGGCTGAAGATTAAAAACTTGCTTGCAAATTTGTAGCGAAGTAAGCTCTGATAGCGCCGTTATAACGGATGTACGATAAGGAGCCGCTCGTTTTCTTATTTCTGTAGACCAGGAAATGTTCCAGAAAACCGGTTACCTTAAGATTTTCTCTAAATATGTGAACGATACACAATCATGGAAAGAGTTGATCAGAGATAATTTTCTTATAAAGATACCATTTTGTAAACTATACATTTATATTTAATAAATACTGTTTTTATTGGAATATATAAATTCTCTTCGTAAATTTCTTGCATACAAATTTTTAGTTACTTATATTGTTCACGGTATAATAACGGTCGCGAATCGTGATGACCAGAATCGGACCTGAAAAGGTTAAGAAGAGCTTGCGGGATCTGTGATTTCTGCAGGTGGTACTGGGACCATAAAGAACCATGTATTCAAGAATAACGGACTAGCGAATGACATCTCTTCGATCTTCACGGAATGACATGACCCTTGATCGGTCATCGAAGATCCCAGATCCCTAAGGATTCCGCCCGATCGTTCGATCGTTGTTCTCATGCTCGCGTTTCTCGAAACACGCCGAACCGATGTGCGAAATGTTCTTCTTCATGCGACTATTTGACTATTTAAAATTAGTTAACAGATCGACTCCACAAGATGTAACAAGATAATTAAGAGATATGTAATCGCTGGTTAAGATTATAACGTGCTTCATGTATTATATAAAGAATTCATTGGCGATAATCAACATTCGCAGTTTGATTAGTGAAAATAAATGTTTAGATAACGTAATAGTGTTTTCATAAATTATCGAATGTATTAGCATGAATATATAAGTGTTGAAAAATTTTAAAAATATTCAGCACTGATTGAATCCGCCGTCGGGGATATTTCAACAATAACAGTTTGAGCTGCTCCCAGCAACGATTTCCGGCTCTTCTGAATTTTCCTTCCGCTTTTAACAATACTCGCTGATACGAGATGTGGCGCGCCTGCGAGCGACGAGATCATAAAACCCTTATGAGTGATTGTAACTGGAAAACAAAGAAGGGGCATCGCGAGGTAGCCGTGCCTTACCCTACCCTTCCTTAGGATCGACCGCGAGAACTCGATAGAAATTGTTTCCGGGTAGAAGGATCCATCGGTGCGGTTAGCACGATGCCCCAAAGCGGGTTGACCTCGAGAGACCGTAGAGTCCGTAGGTCCAGGACGGTCGGAGCCAAGATCATCGTCTCTCTCTAATCTCGCTCTTCGCGTGTCTGTATGTGTCTACTACCACAAAGTGAGGAATCGAGGAGAGAGAGAGGAGCCATAAGAGAGACGCGAGGACGAGGTGGCCGGGATGGACAGACGAGGTGATCGTCCACTTCACTGGAATCGAAAAATGGCCGCGGGTCGGTTTCCGAGTCACGCGTCCGTCGAGACACTCTTCCAGAGCATCAAGTGTCATTACTGTCGCTTCTTGACTCCCGCTCGATATGCTTCGGAGATGTGCCTTTACGAAGCGGGATTCATCCTAGAGAAAACGTATATCGCTGGCCACTAGGCCACGAAGAAGAAAATACGGTATGAAACGCCCTGCAATGAATATTACCCGTGGAAAATCGGATTTCCGCTTGATCTTCAAGTAATAATATTAAATATTCAATCTTTCATTATTTTAAATATCATGAAAATAATTCGGGCAACTATTTTTAATTATTTAAAAAAAAATTGTAATTATTTTGGCGCAAATAAACGTCGCTTGAATATTAAAATCAAGCTGTTTAAATATTAAAATCAAATGCAGTGTTGGCAATTACTGCCATTATTACACCGATATTGTTTTGCTCCGTTTTAATCATTTAAAATTCTTGCAGTTCAATCATCTACGCGTCCGTGCCCGATTAGCTTCTCAAATATTCGAGCAAATGACCGCACCTCCTTGCAAGATGATCATTCCAATCAATGCGATCACACGACGACTTCCTTCCTCGATTCCCGTGGCAATCGGGCCGCGATTTCTGTGCCCTCCCAGAGACACAACGGGCAATTAATTCGTCGAGCGTGTATCGGAGTGTATCGACCGATCGCTACGGCGTCTTGCTGTCGTTCATGATTTATGCCGCATTGTCTTCTGGCCCACAGCAGTGGGTCCCAAGACCGTTCGAATTTATCTATCGCTTATATATCCCTTCTTTTTCCTCGCTGCATCACTTTGCGCCACCTCCCACTTCCACCTCCACCTCTGCAAGGTTCGAAAAAAGTCTTTGAACTCTCAAGAGTTTATCCTCCCCGTGCGTGACCGGGAAGTTCTTTTTCTCTAACCTCCTCCGCAGCACCATCGTTACCGAGAGGTGCGATCGTCGCAGCTGTAGCCTCATTAGCCGTCTAATGTCTCTCTTAATTACTCGACTCCTTCCTGCTTTTATTTTATTTGTTGGTCGATTGCACTCGCGAAGCCGCGCAGTTTTTATTTTCTTTTCGTCATTATTAGTTTACGATAGAAAAAAAAGAATAACATGTAAAAAAAGTTTTTGAAAAGCTAAACTAAAAATTGTTACGATGATCCTACGTTATCCTTGCACGTATGCGGAGGTCGGTCCAGGAATGACCGGTGCTATGTAGTTTAAACGCCGTAAATGTCGTAAACACTGTGATCACGCATCGCGTGCATTACGCAGAAGAGCGAGAGCGCATTGTCGGAGCGTTTTCCTGTGTGATGGATGTACCGGGGTGCCGAGGTTATTCCTGTGCGTTTTCTGTGAATTAAAAACGCCTCGCGCGGTAATAATGATTAATAGGGTAATTTTCGAGATCACGTAAAACCAAATTGGGTAATATATTACTCGCCCCCGGAATATAATAATCCCGCGTCATATCGTAACGAAATGGAACGTAATGTTGCGCTTTTTCTCTCTCTCTCTTCTTCCGCGCAATATTTTCAAAAGTTATTCGTCGAGTACGCGGAAGTGGAAAAATGAACAATGGCGCTTTTGAGTTGCATCGGTTGCGGGGCTTATAATAATACTCGTATTTATGATCATAATGGAGCGTTCGCGAAGGAAGTGTTCTCTCACGTGTCACTGCGCCGCATGGCTATATATTTTCCCTCGTGCAACACAAACGCCGACTCTCCCTTACATCCGCACATCGAACGTTGTATCGATCCTTCTCACGAGTGATCGATGCGGAGATCCGAGTCTACGGGCTCGTCGATCGTCACCATCGTCGATATCGTCGTTGTTACCCAATGATTTAGGTTCTTAACCCGAGACTCTCCTGCTGTCAGACTCGGCGCAAACGTCGTTCCCACTTCCACGCGATCGACAAAGCCTGCGCCCTGTTCCCTTCCTCTTTCTCCTTTACGCTTTTTTTCCTTTCCAATTGTTTCGAAAGATCGGTATTGGCGTGAATGTCATATGTACAAACGTATGGGCGGCTCGTATAAACACAGTATTCACTTTCTATAAACCGTATATCGGCACATTGCCTAATCTATTTTCGCACAGACAGTCACTTCAATTGTGCTTTAATTTTTTATATAAGCTTGTTGATTTAGAGTAAAAATCGGCTCCGATTCAGCGATCAGTTTGGATTGACAAATGATTTACAGTCAAAAAAATATTGCAAGCGGAGAGCAATTAAACTTGCTTTGTTCCACGAAGACGGAATTAAACTTGAAGTGTCCGTTGGGCGCTAATCTTGCATCAGAAACAAACGGGAACAATTGGCGTATCTCACATTGTTTGCTTCGATTCCCGACTTTCGCAGAGGTGCTCTGAATTTACAGTTGCGCCACCGATACGCACAAGATACACTCGATACACGCGTTCACAATAATGTTGTTCTACAAATCCGACAGCAGAGACGCATGCAGTGTGGACCTCACGATTGTGGCTTGCTATGGCCACAATACGATATATTGTATACATATTGGCGCATCGAAAAATAAAAGAAAGAATCTGGCGACAAGAAAAAGCGGGGAAAAGGGGAAAAAAATTAATGTATTATGTTTTATATTCATATTCGCATGAGACAAGATGATGACCGCGAGAAAGATAGATAGAGAGACTTGAATTATGGACACATTCGAGATTTCTTCAGATTATACCTGCTGGCATCGGTTAGACGGAAAGAGCCTGCTTTATTGAATTGGGTTACATGATTTACGATACCACTTCCCGATCTCGGTCGATCATTTCCTGACTCGTAACATTCAATCTCTTTCAAGCTCACGTCGCGCACTCGTTATTATACATATCTTTTGTCACGATCGATAACAGACAAATTCGCGACAAGTAGGTGTCAAGAGATTCTTTGAATGAAATAGAAAATTTCATGTCAGGCGAGAATAAACAGGAAATGCACAAAGAAAGGATAACTTTCTCATACTGTGATATGATTTAAGATTAAAGCAGCGATCGGAAACGCGTTGTTTTTTTTATAAATGATAAGACAAAATTGTAAAATGATTTTACGATGGATGTCGATGTCAAAGAGTCGTCAAGATCCTCGAGATATAAAGTGTACGAGGAGCTTGGAAATATTAATTCCTCCGGAGAACGCGATGCTGTAATTTAGTGACGCTCGAGAAACCCACCTATCGTCGGGACGAGCCGTACGTCTGCGCTTACCGGTAGATATTAGCGATAAGGTCTATCCGCTTCTCAACCTGTTGTGCGGGCAATATTACCGCGGATTGATATACTGCCATGTCGCGGTGAATATGTTGCTCCGTTGTACCGTTCAACGTAATGACGTTGTACGGTAATGGCACGGTAATCACGGCGGCCGCGTTAATACTCCAACGCGATATTTGTTCTCGGACCTGTGATCTTTTTCTGATCTCAACCACCGATGGCTTGACACCATCACGTATTCGGACCACGCGTTTCTGCTCAATGAAATTATCACCAGGCACGATCACGATATATCGTCGTTTCGAGTTTGCGATATTTAATGTCAGTGTTAATGTTTTTATCGTCTCGCCACTTAAGATTGTACACACAAGAGATATTTGATAATTTGAAATTACTCAATTATATTGCAAATGTCCTGCCGATCCGATTTGTATCCTATGAAGTAATCTATCAGCTTGTATTAACAATGCTCCATCAATTTATAGAAAGTCAGCGATGGAAAGCGTACACACGCGACGTGGGCCGAGCAATCCTGCAGTTGGAAACGATAAGCCGAGAGCGAAATCATTTTATCAATACGTAAAGTAAAACAATTTCAATTCGCTCAAAGTCAAGATGTGTAAAAAGTACGCGTCTGTTTACTCGATAAAATCAGCGGGTGTGGTCAAGCTCATTGGCAGACTCATTCAGGGCCGCTCGGATCTCGTGGGATGCTGGAGAAGAGCGCCGTTCGTTTATAAAACGAGAGCAGGAAAAATTCCCGTATCGTCCGATCTTCTCGTAGATCATTCGAAGAGGAGAAATCTGGATGGGTTCTCCGTGAGATAATCATCAATCGCCGTCTAAATAAGCGGTAAATTATCGCACCTCGATATGAAGCTCATATCGACAGAGATCAATCTTCATCGGTGCTTAATTTGTTCTTGGATGAGTTAAATCGGAGCAATTTCAAATAGGACACATTCGATAACGAGGCTACCGTGTATAACGGTCTCCTCGCCTCTTCTCCTCTTAACGCAATCGGGAACGCCATAAATAATTGACACGCGGTTGCATAAAGAATTGGGTAATCCGACAGATCCGACGTCAAACGCGAGCGATTCGCCAATTTGAAGCGGCCTCGAAATGACGATCTATCAGGGAACCAGTTTGAATGCGTTCCCACTCTCGGCGAGCTCGGGCCTTTGAGTGATGGCCGGAGCCTAGGGCCGCATTGGAGACCGTGTACCATAAAATCGCTTCACTATATCAATCTGCTTATTGCCTCGTCATATACAGCCTTTGTATCGCAATAAGCCGGGGCGAGGTGTGTACAAGGGTGTCACCTCTTCTTCCTTCATGTAATAAATAGCGTCGGTGAATCTAAGGAAGATCTCTATGCCGAACATGTGTCGGATATTATGACGTTCGCACACGCGCGCAACATGGCTTATTGTCCGTTTACGCAACTTGGCACTGCGTATATTAGCATAAAGGATTCAATCAAACGCACAAAGTATACTGTTTATATCTGAAAAATATCTTGCACGTGTCTGCGCATATTTTTTCCTTTATGTAAATTGCGCGGCATAATTTGTTATGACATTTTCACCACTACTTCCGTAATAATGTCGACAATGAAGTATGTAATGCACCGTTATTCCGAATCCTTGAACAAATATAACCAAGCGAGTAATAATAATCTTGTAATAATTACCGTTTCGCGATAACAAAGTTGTTCGTTCAATAATAATTTGTATTTTAATAATCGCAACGATTATCGAATATCGGGAACGACATGGAATTTTATACGGTTATCTTATGCTCGATTATGTGCGTGTATTATACGCATCATGAGATGTAAAGTTTACCTCTGGAATTTTGATAAAAAGAATACTTGTTAGAATAGATGTCGAGAAGAAAATTTTTTATAAGATGAAATGCAAGGAAAATATTTTCAAATATTTGATAAATAAATCTAAAGCCTCTATCAATATCATAAATTTATAATCGCATAGAATCTTATCAAATAGTCTATACCTTTACCAAATAATTAAATTAACGAAGCAGAATTATATATCTTTCAATTATATGTGCATACATGTACTTGCTTGAAAGAAATTTAAAAAAAAAGAAGACAGAGAAAAAAGCCATTTTATAATCCCATAACTACCGGACATCAATGATAGCACGACACCGAGATTCACGGCTGAGTCACGGATTTACGGCGACGTGTTCCGCGAGCGGAAGAGCGGTAACACGATTTAACAGTGATTTAATAAGTGGACGACGCTGGTGCACACGATACGAGTAACGTCTCCCCTCGACGTCTCCCCCATCCGAAGTCGCTTCCACGATCAGGATGCGCGTTATCTTCTTTACCTTTCTCCGTGCACTCTCCCCTTCCCCGGCAAGCGATTCCTCCACGGTACGGCTCCGCTGGACGCCGCCACGCTGGCGCCATGCACTCCCACCCACACTTTCACGTTCAGGCCGCAGGAGAACGCACGCACGCACGCATACACGCATACGACGCGCAAGTGCAACGCGTGCATCACGCGTACATCGACGATGATGTCAGGGGAATTTGCACCTGGCGGTGCGCGCATGTACGGTTCGCCGACGATCGTACGCTATATTCGTTCTACCACGTGTGGAAGGAGCGTCGGATTCCTCGCCGTTAGAAAGTGCGCGTATATACGGACGAGACGATATGACGGCCACATGCGAAATCTTACGGCCGATGGAAAGTCCACGGCGATGTACGGCTACATCTCACTCCGGCAGAGGCGAAGGCGAATAATTATCGCTGCTGGTTTATGGCTCCATCGCGCACAAAATCGCCGCCACGTCCGTACGATAAGACTACAGAAAGTAAACGCGCGCATTTCGCGAGATGAGAGGATTTGTTTAAATTTTTTTTTAATTGATTCACCGGAAATTCGGACACAGAATAATTTGTAATGAATAATCAATTATATTTAACTATTGATTGATTTTAAATTGTTTTATTAAAGGAAATTATAATAATGTAATTATGTTATCTCCTAGTCTTATCATAACTTTTTGTTTCGTAAAATGTCAAGAAAGAAATAAGTTTTAGGGAAAATATTTAACGAAATCAGAATAATTCCAGCTATTTTAAAATAGTTTAATTAATGTTGCGTTACGCAGCGTCTGACTTTTGTCTTGAAGAAAAATAGAAATAACTCGCGGGCCGTGATTAATCATCAGACACCGTTAGTGGCTCCGCAACTATGCGAACAATTTGTTTTACGGTATTATTGTATCTCACTTAATAAATTAATTTGTTGTACGATAATAGTGTATCTCGTTTAATTTATTACCGATTTTATATTCCGTAAGCGCAGCTGAATTCCAATTTTATGGGGACGTGAGAAAGAGGAAGAAGCGCAGGTTGATCAATCTGGCAGATGGGTTACGTGCTCCTCTGGGGGCGGCATCAGCGGGCCTTAAGAGGCTCCAAAGAGGCTACTGAATTACTGACAGCCAAATAACAGGGCGATCCACGGCGCGATGTTCCACTCGTTGTCGGCGCCCTTTCTCTTCTTCCTTTCCGCTCGTGAGCGGCACATCTCGGGGCCCGCACCGCTCGGCTGTCCCAATATGGGCCAACATATTATGCATATCGGCCATCGTGGCTCTTATCTAAACGACGTAAGTACAGGCGCATCTCTTTGGAGTAGCCGACCGCGAATGTTGCTTGTGCCCCGACAACTACCGCTCGTCGGATCGACTTGATTAGGCGAGAATCTTGTCTCGATGTCCCGGAACGCATAACCATTCGGATAAAAGATTATTGACGGCGTGATTGTTGAGATCGACGTAATAATGCGCTCTCACCGATACGGAGAAAATGCCATTTATCGCGACTATTAACGCGTCGTGAAAAAAGAGACGGTTCTTATAAAGTTAAATTCGCGCTTGATTATTAACAGCAATAATAGCGTAATGCAACGCCGATGTATAGGCGCCTATTCATTATCTCCGCTCCGTCAAAAGGCTTTTAAAGGGAAGTTACGTAAAGCACGTATTATACGCGTGAATACGATTAATTGCCACGATTTGTTCCATCCAGTTTAATGTATGTCCATATAATCACTGTCGTTTGTTCCTTTCTCTCCTGCAGCCGCGCCCGAATTCGTCGTCTTCTTACTTAACCGCGCACGTACCCGCAGAAATCGATTGACGTCGATCTTGAACCGGCACGTCTAAGCCAAGCGCCTCGTACGGTGCGCTCGTTAGTATCACCTAGCTCAATAATTACAACCGCGCGATATTTTTCCGCGGCTGTCCGATAAGATCCAGCGCAGAGGTCGCGCAGAGACACAATCTATAATTACATCGGTGCGCCGACCGATGCACGTACACGAGATCGCATTGCTTGTTAACACACACTCGCACGATCCGCCCTGCCGTTCTTTTCGTACGAGAAATACGAGAGTACTGAAGGATGCTTGGCTGCTTCGGATTAGCTTGTAAAATAAGATATATCCCCGTGTTTGAAAGGAAAATAATTGCGTTCGGTCATTTGTCTATGTTGCGTGTAACGCCAAACATCTCAATATTCTCTACCTTGCAAATATATTACTGTAACGTACAATGGCAGGCTGTGGAGAATCTGTGCCTTTCGTTTGGTGAATGTTTGAGAAGGTGAGTCATGCAATTCGATACAATTTGCCCTGCGAGCATCGATGTTATCTCGTCAATTTTCAACGATATGTCACTCCTTATAAAACGATGTTCTAGGATGACGAGGCCTTTTTTTACGCCAACTCGCGCGGATAACTCCGTTCGGATGCTTGGGCGGAGCGCGACGAATTTCGCGATAAATCCCATCGATACCGGTCATCGATCGGTCGATTAGCGACGGTTAACTGCCTCTTAAGTGACGAGAAACAAACGTCAAGTCACACTCGCAAAGTATCACCGACGAGAATATTACTGTTGTTTGTTGACAATCAGCTGATTCTTACTTTACGCATGATTTTCAGATTGCGAGAGCGACGATAAATATATTCATCGATTCGAGAAATCTTTTATACGAGTCTCGAGAAATTTCACATCCGCTTCTGTTGAATTACACGTATCTCTCTCGTTTTGTTTCGATTAAAGAGCGTATAATTGCTCTTATCTCTCATCTGTCATGGACTCTACTGATGACTAGCACTTAAAACAATGTTGTTTAATGAATTTCAATCGTCGTTATTGCATCGTTTGCCGCGTATCGAGAATACGATTATATAGGAATATAAACGGGTATGCATAAACGACTAAGTAGCAGGAGGGAGGAAGATAACACGAGAAAGACAGACGCGGCGGCTTAAAGCATCCGATAAGAAGCACGCGCGCGGGGCGCTTAACGATTTCATAAAGGAGATAGCGGCCAAAGGTAGAGCTAATTAAGTGATACAATTCCTGCATCCTAAAGACCGTTAAAGCCAACATCAAATGCACACTTGTCCACCAAAAGATACTTAAGATATATACTAGCATCGACTTGCCTAATTATCCTCGACATTTTTGTGCTCAGCATTGACAATGTGCTCTCTTAGTATATCACATTCTTATTTGTTGTCACATAATAGCGGCTTATTGTAATAATAATTTTTTTTTAAATATTTTTACTGTGGTATTTAATTTTTACATTCATAATTTTCATATTTTCATAATTTTTATAGCAAACGCATAATTTTTGATTATAATTATCTATGAAGATTGTTATGAAAGGAGAGAATTTTATATAAATATTTTATATAAATTACATGATTTTTTTTTATTGTTTTCAATCATCAATTTTTGTTGAATTGAAGAATATCGCGTTCCTTTATCGTATGCATGCATGCGTATTGCTATGTATTGTTGTTATATATATATATGTATTGTTTGGAGCTTATATAAGAACATTCACCGCCGATACAGGGTAGATAAGTGGAGTTCCGGACTGGTTGGAGCGATGTGGACTGATCCGCAGCCAGAAGTTGATTCACGATTATGGCCCTGTGCACGCCTTTATTCTTTCGATCCTACCTGATAACCGGTGCAAATCTCGATTGTGAAACAGTTTTCGGCTGGGATCTTTTTTTTTTGTCGGCATGACATGGCAAACTTCCCTCGACATGGAATGTCTCGCATTATTTCCGCCTGGACGACTCACCGGATCGCCGAATTCCTAAACAAATAACCGATGATCTGCGCGAAATGTCTGAACAACTACTTGCTTCGAAGGCAATGCTTCAGATATTAAATTCAAAGTTTAATTAAAAAAAAATCCTTTTTATAAATTTTTGACGTTGAACTTGCAATCACAGAAAAAAAAACAAGAAATATCTATAGCGCAAAAAGATTCAGCAGAAATTTAATTGTTATTAAATGAATATACAGTCATTATTTTCATATCAATGTATCACAAGAAGTAAATTAATTAATCAATAACTCGTTTTAATCGTATAGTTACTATCCAGTTAGTTTTTCCATGAAATTATGCATTGCTTGTAAATTGCGATATTATGACAACAATTCTCACAGTATGGATAATGTAGCGACTTATAAAACAAGATTGAAATTCCTTCCCGACTATCGCGAATGTCACGCGTGCATGTTTGTGCGTTGTTTTATGGCGTGAAAAGAGTCATACTATAACTACAACGTATAACTACAGCGCATTATATGTCATGAGATCTGACGTTTAAGGAAGACTTATTTCAATGTGTGTTATGGCCGCGCGCGATATGCAAAAATACTTGCTCTTCTCCGGACTCGAGATTTACTAATTATTATGCAGGTCACCCGAAGTAGTCGCACGCTTTCATGGTGAACGTGTACACGCAACGAATAAGGATCACGCAGGTGCAGCTTGACTCGCGAATCGCACGAGAATTCACCTTCGTGTCCCTCGCCTCCCCCGCCTCTATTCTCCCTTCGTCTTTTCGCAACCTTTCTCTCCTCGCTACCACGAGAAACTGATTCGCACACTTCTCGCGTTTCCATAAAGATACGAAGAAAGTCACGTGCATTCTTAGACCAGCGTGTGGTCTGCGTTTGTTAGAATAAAGTAGAAGTTCCACGTCGCGGAAAAACGGAAAGCTACACCTGCGTTTCTCGCCGCAGCACGATAACAAATGTCGTTTTGATGTAAGATCCTTGGAAAATGTTTTCTCCGACATTATAGTGTAATAATTTTAAAGGAACGACTAAAATATCTAGATATAAATGCGTTGTGAATTAAAATCTTGATTAAGAGTGCGTGGATTAAAATAAACGCGTAATCTTTTCCATCTTCAGATACTTGCTGTCTCATTAATAAATTATAATTAGCTATTAAATCTGCAGTAATTACACTCCTGATAATAAGCATCTAAGAATAAGCATTTATAAATATAATATAAACTAACTGCGCTAAGAGCACATATAAAAATATGACATGCTGGCAATTTCTGTTTCGAAGGGCAAACAGCTCTGGGTCACGCCGCGTGTCCAGATCACTTTTACGAGAGGATTTAATGGATTATAGAGACGTTAGAGGAATACTCGAGACCTCCTGCCGACACGTTATATTGCTCAAATTTTTGTCAACTTTTATTGTCTTTCTCTTTCTCATTTGTTGTTGTCGTCAATAAAAATCTAAACCTCTAAAAGTCAAGTTCGGCGCAAACTCATTATTACGGTTATAATAGTTTCATAAAAACTCATTATTACGATCATAAAGTTTTCATAAATTATTAAAACACATAATTGCTATAAAATACGAAAGCAGTTAAAGCTTATTTTTTATTACAGAAAATATGTTTTTGAAATCTTTAATAATACCGTAAATATTTATTCCACAAAATAAAAAAAATTTACGCAAAATATCTTTATTTAATAAAGTTCACGAAAATTTATATGTTTCATATAAAATATATAAATTTTCGCAAACTTGATCAAATAGAGACGTTCCGTTCTATCGAAAGTGACTTGTACAGAGATCGGCGGGAGAAATTGAGCGATCACCTGAATCACGTTGTAAGTACCGTCCGTGCGATAATAATCATCCCCGAAGACCCGCCGCAACCGTCCTCGTGATTATCCTCACGAAGAGACACGTGATCCGGACGACTCCGACCGATCGAGATAACCGCGAGCTCCGAGCGACGTTATTGGCCATCTAGAGGCTGCCCGTATCTAAGCTGTACCAGCGATCCGGCGGAAAGGAAGCGACGGAGAGGGGCTTTTTTTTTGCAAACGACGACAAACTTGTCCCGCGGTGTTCACGATTCGACCTGGGCTGTGACCTCGACGTCGTAAATTTCGCGTCATAGCGGTTGTCACCGGTTCACTTTTTACGAGCGCACTGCGACGCGCATTCACGGCTCCCTCCAGACATATCCGAGTTGCCAGAGTTGTCGAAAGGACCTCTTCGACGAGAGGTCTGGTAACAATGACTTGGTACACCCTGCGCGCGATGATCCTGTCGCATGACATAGATTTTGAACGACTAAAATAACTCGTGGTTATAGTTAATCTTCTAGTTAATCTTCTAGAAATAAATTGCTCTTTTTGCGAAAGCTTTACCGAAATGTTTTAATTAAACCGATTATTTATTTAAATTTCTAAGAAGCTTTCTGACTGCATATCAAGATGAGAATATATATCTTTGCAATTAACAAGAATCTTGGAGATAAATATAATTTTGGCGAGTTACAAGATTAGGTATGTTAATTCTATATCTATGCAAGGATATATTCTGCTTTATAATATAAGATTATATTCTGTGGTTATGAAATATTTCTGAACCGCCAACGCAGATTCGTATAACGTTAACGCGATAACTGTATTTCAGAGCGGATTTATTATAGAAGCGGAATAGAAGCTACTTATCGCGAGGCTAGTTAATGCGGTGGTTGTGTTCATCGAGACGAGGCACTTTTAAGATGAAAGATATGATGAAGTTTTGATTTATAGTCGCGGCACAATCGATCGGGGAAGTGACGATAATTCGTTAGCGGATGAACCACGTCATTGATAGTGACCCGACTCACATTGTCACCCACGACGATGTTAATGCGGCCAAGCCTTCTTTCGTTTATAGCGCAGATATATGTGACTACCACGTTTCATGGTCGACATCTCATTAATATTTCAATTACTGACTCCCGTTTATGATCCCGTCCGTGCGAGGAACAGTGTCCGAGATGACATTTCTCGAAATGACAAACCAGAATATAATAAACGATTGCTTTATCATTCTTAAAGAAATTACACATTGGATTTAACAAACATAATAAAACAGTCACTTAAAATCACAACTTCTAAGCTATATAAAATAAGCTATATAAAATACAAATAATTCATATGCCACTTGTCAGTATATTAATTAAATCATAAAAAGAGTTTTGCGTTTTACTTTTATATAAAAAAAAAACATTTGCTTGCTTATTAACAATTCTCATTTTTTTTTCGTATATGCAACTTATCATGCAATTTGTGTCAGGATTGCATCAACTAACATGCATCTTTTATTTCTTTCTTCCTTGATGATAAACGTACAAGAAAACTATATTATGTTATTGAATCTTTAATTTTTATGATGGCTTCTTTAATTTAAAAATTTTTATTTTAAAATTTAACGTGTAAAAAATAAATTTGTAATTTAAAATAAATTTATTTTTGTGAAATAATTTAAAAGATAATATATTTTAGTAGAAATTATATAAAAGTTACATTATATAATGTAATTATTATATAATATTATATATGTATGTATAATTTATATATATGTGACAAATAAATTATACTTTTTTATATTTTCCGCTAATATATTCGTGATTATCAGCAAAGACGATTTCGACATTGGATGCAAGTTATTTGATGCGTACTTTCGAAAGCAGTGGATTTCGAATTAAAGGTCCTTATGGACGAAACTTTAAACTCACTGCCCCGACCCTCATGCAATATTTTAAGCTTCGCGCGTTCCTGGCATGCCCGCGACATCAGGAACCGCAATCCCGTGACCCCGTCGACACGTGGAAATAAATCGCGCGAGTCACGAAGAAAATTCGTGGAGGATCTCTCTTGGAGGCGAAGAAGAAGAACGACACGAAGAAACGTACTCCTGTCTTCGTCGGCGGATCGAGGACGACGCCGAGAGGACTGCGCATTTAATCGCTCCGCTTCGTAATTAATTGGACCCGGTAACGAGCTGCGTGCGGAGATCTACGAGGCTCGTCGATGGAATTGCAAACATTTATCATCTATTAATTAAGCGATTAGTCCGCGGCGTCGCTAACGAGGAAGTCAGCGCGGAGATGCAATTTTTTTGCCAAGACGCCATCGGGCAATTTCTGCAACGCTAATCAGACTTAAAACCGCTGGAATTCGAGCGTGCATAATTTCTAAACGTTAATAGATTTTATAATTATCGTATATTGATCTCCGAGAAAGAAACTTATTATTTCTTATCGTAAGCTAGAGAGAATCAGCAGTACGGAAATTGAAATACAGCAACCTGATTTACGTCCGCTTTTTTGATCGATTTTCTACGCTTTCCGTTTCACGCATTTTCCGCATTAACGATCCGCACATTCATGCGTTCGATTACGCTTTATTGATTTTGACAGCTATAATTACTGCAATATGTCGACGACAACAAGTGGCATCTCCGCGCGACTCGTCAAACATTGCGACGATGTTCGAAGCGAGCGTATCCCGATAGCTCGCATTTCGGTCTATCCGGAAAAGACGACATCTCGCTATACTTTATGCCTACGGATATGCATTGAAATGAGCGCGTGGGTGGCGGAGAGAAAAGACGCAGGTAGATTCGCGCGAGAATATATGTATGACGCTCTGCGTCTCGCGTAGATCGCGAGGAATTTCCCATAACTATCCCGGAACGTCGAGGAGCCGTACTTCTTTTTCCTCCGCGTGCATCCACAGAAAAGGAATTTTTATTCGTCGGCAAACTTTTTTTCGATCGCGTGGGTGACCCGGAGCGTTCCCATTTCGCAAGACATGTCGCGCTGCGGTTGCAATGTGACGCGCCGCCCCCGCGATTTTCTCCGAGATGGTGGAGGAACCCCGAGATCTACGGGGAACACATTATAGCGTTGATTTTCGCGTAGGTTGAATAACCGGCTCTTTCGGCCGTGACACATGGCGCCAAAGTGGCGGCGACGGTTGAGCATTACGCCGATGTCATGATGCTGGTATTACCGCGTATTGCGTTGCGTTTCTGCGGAAATGTTGGAACCCCCTTTATCAATCGCGATTTGCGCAAGGTTGCGTCATGAAATCAATCTGGCGCGCGATACGTCATGTGACGCGGCTTTGCGCGACGTTGAAGAAGTTTTACGACAAGCGTCGTGACTCAAACATGACGGCAATCGGTAGTTTCAATGGTCATATACCTGTATAGGTGAATAGTTCCGCTTATTTCAGGGATGTAAACCGGTTTCACTTGAGAATTGCCTGTTTCCGGTGTCTCGTGCGACGACGAAGCTTCTCCGACTTTCAAGTTTTCTGCTATCTGAAAAATAATACATTTAATCTTTAATAATTATAATTAAAATTATCATAAATTCCTTTCTAAAAAAGCTTTGTGTTATTCTACTAATTCTAAAAACCTAGTTTTTAAATAGAAACTTTTTTATAGGATTTATCTAAATGTCTTTTTCTTTGAATCTCTCTTGTTAAAATCATTTAAATAAATGAATCAAATTAATGAAATTTATAATAGTTAATATACAAATAATAAGATCCTAGAATTATTCTAAAAGACCCAAATTATAGCAGCAAAATAATTAATATTTTAAAAAATTATTATTGTATGCATTGAATTTTATATTTGATGTATATAAAAAAAAATAATAAGCAGATAAAAAAAATAAATTTGCAAATTAAGAAGAAACTGTATTAATAATTCTCTATAATAATTCTATATAAAAATTATAATTAATAACTATATTATAATTAACTATATTACTATATTATAATATTACTATATTATAATTCTCTAAAAGTAGAAACTTTTACAAGATTATAGCTTTTATATATGAAAATCTTTTTCTTCAATTTTCTCTTGTTTATAATTAATGTAAATAAAAAAATCAAATAACACGATTAATCGCTTAATTTAAATCGCACGTAAATTAATAAATAATTAATAAATAATTAATATTCAAATAATGTATTATTTACCATAGAGTTGCTCCATCGGCGCCCGATGCCTCTCCTAGGCCTCCTCCTCCTCTCAGATCGTCAGTATTCACCTTAATCGCGCGATACTTTTATCGGCACTCCCGCACTTATACGTGCGATACTTTTATCGCTATCTCCGCACTTGTACGCGCGATAGTTTGACGGCACTCCCGAATTTCGGTACGAATTACGGATCGAGATACCCGTTTTACACCAAGAATCACAAATCGAGTCAACAAGCCTCAATAAGACATCCCACTTAATTGACATCACAGAAGTGTGATAACTCGATCACAATCGTGAAATCGGAATATCAGTCTATTTGAACGCGACAACGCGAAAAACGCGGGAACGCCGATGGCATCTGCGCACGATGACGGCCCCTATGGCGCAAAAGGTCCAGGATGCCACAGATGAGCCATTAGAACTCGTGGCAAAGCTGTGCAAAAATGTGTATAATTGTTATAATCGTAGTTCGAGAGATAATACGATATACAGAGCAGCTCGTACTGTACTTCCTCGCCCCAGTATCGATTGCGACAATTATATTTTCTTTGTAAGACCTTATTATATAACTATAATTGTAATTATAATAATTGTAAAAAATGACCGTATAATCGTCGCAATCATACTTCCAGAGGTAATGCGTATATTCGTGCCGTTTCTTCTGCACTGTAAATAATGACTGTGATAAAATATATAAATAAAAACACTATTTACATGCGGTTTTGTTGTTCTTTCGGCGATACTAGCGCGATAAGATAATGCGAGTTGCTTTGTATCATTTTCTATATGATTCATAAGTTGTTCTATATGATCATAAGTTATAATAAGAGATATTAAAGTTGTTAGAAAATCCATATATATGTTAGCGAAAGAGTTAGCATCATGTAAATTCGATCACGCAATTTTTACAAATACCGAGCACAAATCATAACTTCGTATAATTGTGATTTTCACATTCTTTCGCAATAAAATTAAGTGCGCGTCAAACTTTAAAAATGCGACATAAAATGCCATGGGATAGTGATTGTAATTAATTAATTATTCATATTTTTCGAATGTCGTATAAGTGTCATTAAAAGCAAACGATAAACTAGAAAGAAAGAAGATAATTGGAAAGTCATGAGCGATACAATTATATGGCAATTTATAATTTTGTTAATTCATTATTATTCGTAACATTAATTACTCATTTATCTTTGTTTTATATGATTAATAATTCTGCATTATTATATATATAATGTAATATAATATTATATATATAGGTGTCTCTTATTTTTAAATATATATATATATATATATATATATATATATATATATATATATTTCAAATCTTAAAATATTTATAATTCTATAGTTTAGTTTTACAAGACTTAATTTTTTCTACTTATCATGTTTTATACGTTATTTATCAAGCTGTCACGGTACTTGTATTACCGCGTATTGCGTTGCGTTTTTGCGGAAATATTGGAACCCCCTTTATCAATCGCGATTTGCGCAAGATTATGTCATGAAATCAATCTGACACGCGATACGTCATGTGACGCGGCTTTGCGCGACGTTGAAAGTTTTACGTCGTGACTCAAATATGACGGCAATCGGTAGTTTCAATGGTCACATACTTGTATAGATGAATAGCTCTGCTTATCTCAGGGATGTAAACCGGTTTCACTTGAGAATTGCCTGTTTTCCGGTGTTTCGTGGTGCGACAACGAAACTTCTCCGATCTCCGAATCTTCTTCTATCTAAAAAATATGTGATATATTTATACTCTTTAATAGCTATAATTAAAATTATCATTAATATACATAATTATAAATAAATAATATAAAATAACAGTCAAATGTTAAATTATGAATTTTTTTATATTGTACATATAAATCATTTTCAACATTTTAATTTTCGATACAATTTAAATTTCCAAAGATATTTTGTTATTCCTTTATCACACATTAAAGCCTCTCCTAAAAATATTAATCTTACAATTAGATATAGAACAACAAATGACAAACTGTCAAATAATATATTTCATATCATAAAGACATCTCTTGAGAGGATAATTTGACCGCGTTGTAACTTCTCGGGGAAAAGATTTATCCGAACGACATCCACGACGACAAAGGAGATTTACAAGAAGAGAAATAAAGTTGGGCGAACTGGTATATAAATAGCGAGCACGAGGTACCGTTGCGACCGTACCTCGGGTTGAGGGTCGGGGTGATGCGATCGTGATCGATGTAGATCGTTCTTTCGATCTATCTGCGGCAATCCGTGCTTGGGCAGGCCGCTGAGCCCCCACCAGTCTATCGGCTAATCTACATATACCGGTAAACTACGTGCTTTTGCACACAGACATGGCAACAGATCCTCGTGCACATGCACGTGAATAAGTTATACATATATAAATATACATAACGTTCGTGTAACGGCGAGATCTCGAGTCACGTTATGGCAGGTTGATGCCGAAGATATCGACGCTATTGTCCCGCGATATCTCGCATCGATTAGCATTGATTTGTAGATCATCGTGATTGACCCGCGGGACTAGCGGCCAATGCCGATTTACTCGGATACGAGAGATAGAGGTGATCTTCCGTTTCGCGAACAATCATGGGTAATCAGCTGGTCAGTCGCCCGCGGTGAGAAAAGATCGAGATCGCTCGATCCCACGTAGAAACCTCACGCATAGGACACGTCATGGTCGGATATTTCAATAGTTGAGCACTGTGTGCACTCCATTTAAATATTTAAGACTCTCTTGTTTAATGCGCACAAAATATCAAACGTCAACAGCTGACTGTCAGAATCTGACTCGGTCACGTCTCTCGAGAGAAGAATCGAACTGGCTCTTCCTGTATAAGACGAAATCGTTGTTGACGTATCTCGCAGGGATTAGCATAAGATGCGTTCGATAGATTCGGGCCTTGCTTTACGTAAGAGCATGATGAGTAACGGGAACCGTCATTCGTTATTGATGCTAGACGATATATATCAAATAATCTTTACATTGCGAAATAATTCCTTGCACAGCCATTTTATGCTTATATTCTAAAGACAAGGGATTGTTATTTCTCTGTACATGAATTTGAAATCATAACCTTCGCGCGCGCATACACAAGATAAGCGTTATAACAATTTATTTATAGGATAAAGCTTACCTCCCAAGATTTTCACAATTATTACTTCCTCGCTACTTTATATACACAACATTTTTACGTTTCTTTTACAAATTACAGGTGAAAATTGCAAATAAATCAGACTTTCACTACGCGCACTAACGTTTTACAGCAAATTCAAATAGACACACAAGCGCCCTCACTCGATGCGCTTTCAGTATTTTTCGTGCTTGATCGGTATTGAAGAGCAGAAAACTGAGAAAGGATTACAGATACTCATCTTATCTACTATATCTTTTATTGATCATATATCGATAGTAGGTAAACATTTCATTTTCCTATTTTGCCAACGTTTTCTAAATATATGCTACCTTTTGCAACCCATATAATGGAAAGAAACCCATAGATGGACCCAATTCACAGTTCAAAATGCTTTCCCAAGCAACACAAAGCCTACAATGCGTTACGATTCAAAGATCCGAGTCTCCAGACGGTGGAGGTTACGTGATTCGAGTGGTAGGAGCTGCTCGAAGGTGCATTATTCGATGGTTTATTCCAAAGCGGGGTCACTTCATATTTCAAAAACAAACAATTTGAGTGAATTAGTGATAATAAATAAATCATCTTTGTCAGTGACAGTTTGTGCGCAGCCATATTGCAAATATGATGTTAAACAGCTGATCACACGTGACAGATAATTAGATGCTCAAAATATTTCTCTTGCTCTTCTGTCTATAAAAGAAATATATTTTGATACTAAAAACATTTAATAAATTTGTCTATGAGATTATTTCAATATTTTTACTTGCTTCGTATCAGAAGAATTAATATATCTATTAATAATTCTATTAATAAATCTATTAATAATTAATATATCATCGTGTATTAAATGTCTATTATTTGAAATATAAAAAATATCCAAGGCGAGCCAGTGTAATATCTATGATGTAACTCGCATCTCGCGTATCGCATTTTCAGCGTCGCCTCTCACCGTTTTTTCACGAGTCCTACGCGCGTATGTATACGTACCGCTGATACACGTGGTTGTGTGTATGACAGGTCATAGTAGGTAGGTGAAGTCATACACCCACCTTCACAGGTGGTCCGTTTTTCATTATCGCCGTGCGCTTCGCCGCGTGTTGCTCTATCCGCTTCGTCCCAGTAGCCTTTTTACACGAGATCATGAGGACGTTGTTCGCGGTTCATCCTGTGTCGCTGGCGTTCGTATTCACGGTCACTGCCATTGGCGGCAATTACACAGATATCAATCTACCACACGCGCACATCAAGTATTATTTTAACTCCTTTCTCACGGTAGCAGAAAAATGCCGCAACGACGCAGCTTGTCCGTATAAGGTAAGGCTCATATTTAATTCCTCGATATATACGCTTCTCCCCTCTCTTCGTATGATATACTTAAATATATGATATAAAACTGCCAAAAAATTTTATTTTTCTATCAATTTCGAGAATGATTTTATCGAGATTTCAAATACGTATTATAATATCGGATATTGCCTCATATTTTCATTCATAAAAAATTTCTCAGATTGTTCTTACACAATTATATTTTAATTTCTTATATTTAAATTACTTATACTTAATGAAAAAGAATGTATTAATTTGACAATATACTCCAGAACAGTCTCGACACAAAAGCCTGTTGGGGCTACGAAGAAGACTGCAAAATGGAAAATTCTTTTTCCATCCCACACTGTCCAGGAGATCACAAGGGATGGGTCGCTACAAAAAAAGCTCAATTAGATACATATTACGCACAAGGTGATTTCGGATACGTGCGCGATCAGAGGAGAGAGATGATGCTATTATGCGAGCCATTATTTGTGGTGAGCTCATTGAATCATAATATAAGTCTGACATCACACATATGCATGGAATATAAAAAGATAATCAAATCAATATCTTGATCAAATTCTGCAATTTTTTTCAGGACGACTCGTCCTTAGAATGTTCGGAGCATATGAGGTTCTGCAGAGCGAGAAACGTGATGCTAAATTTCACGGATTTGTTGAATCGCAAGGAACCTATACGATATAAAATGGACGTTTTACGAGAAGGTCAAATTGGCGGCTATTGCACGTAAGAAAATATCAGCGAAATAGATCACCTGTGCGAGAAATTGGAAAGTATCTAACTCTCTCTTCTGCGATCAGGCTGAACGAAAAAAGAATGCAAGAAAATGCAGATCATATCAGCCCATTGCAATCTTGGGGACCAGAATTGCGAAATTTTCGAAAACTGCACCGCCGGCCAATCATTCACGGCGACTGCGAGATTGTCATTGAAAAACCGACCTTTATTATGAAGATAGATGCCAGTAAGTTTTAGGACATCTGCAAAAAAATTCTGCCAAATAAATTATTCATATTCGTCGTTTTTTTAGTCTTAAATATGTACCATCATTTTTGCGACTTCTTCAATTTGTACGCATCATTGCACGTGAATCTCTCGCACCCATCCGTCTTCGACACAGATAATCATATCATGATATGGGAAAGTTATAGGTACATAAAACGTAGCACAAAATTGCAGCACAAGTATAAAATAAACATTATGAACCGTTAGATATTGATGTATGTTTTGCTTTCAGTTACCGCTCGGCGTTCCAAGATACTTTCGAAGCATTCACAAGAAATCCATTGTGGGATCTAAAAACATTTAAAGGCAAAACAGTATGTTTCAAGAATCTGGTGTTTCCTTTATTGCCGCGAATGATTTTTGGGCTGTACTACAACACACCACTTATTTATGGCTGTGAAAAATCCGGATTGTTCAAAGCTTTTAGCGATCATGTATTACATCGACTTCGAATACCTCTTCATCAAAGAAAAGATCGAAAAATTCGCATTACATTATTGAGTAGAGATACTCAGTATAGGAAAATATTAAATGAAAATGAATTGTTAAAAGCTTTGAAAGAGAACCCGGAGTATAAAGTCAAAAAGGTAAAATTTCAATAGATTTAATATTTTTAATATTCTATTTATCATTTGTCATACAACTGACTCATTCTTGTAGGTAGTATACAATAAAAATCTATCATTCAGAAAGCAGTTGGAAATCACTAGAAATTCTGACATTTTTATTGGCATTCATGGTGCCGGATTAACGCATCTAATGTTTCTACCAGATTGGGCGGCACTGTTCGAAATGTAAGATTTTTAATACTTGTAAGAACTTTAAATATTTTTAAAAATTGTAAAATACTATGGTAGAACATTATGCTATATGTATTCCAACTGTTTTCAGATATAACTGCGAAGATCCTAATTGTTACAAGGACCTTGCGCGACTGAGAGGCGTGAAATATTTTACGTGGGAAGATACATCAAAATTAATACAACAGGATCCAGTATGTCTAAATACATTTTTTTACTGAATTTTAATATTTAAAAAAATATGACAAAATATTTAATAAAACTTAATAATAATATTAAAAAATTTACAGGGAACGCATCCCGATGGCGGAGCTCATGCTAAATTTACAAACTATAGCTTCGATGTTAAAGAATTCCTGAGAATTGTCTCGCTTGCAAGAAATCACGTAAAACACCATAACGCTTTTAACAAATTTATCAACAATTTTCACAATGAAAATGGCACTAAGACGATGGAGAATAAAGAATCGGCACAGCCTTCTAATGCAAAAGAATCGATTAGATTGCAAAAATCTAATATATTTTACAAAGATGAACTGTGAACAAAATTTAGGTATTAAATTTAAAAAATTTAGACACGTTAATAAAACGGATTGAGCAGTGTAATCTGAAATGCAGTAAACAATTTGTATTAAATAAATTTTTTTACTTATTTTTATATTAATGTACATTTTAATAAATAAATGATGTGATTTTCTCGATATGTCTGAGTTGCATTTGGCAGTATTTTCTTTTAATTGCTAATTCTTAATTATAAAGTTTATGTAATATCTACATAATATTTAGTTATATGTCAATCTTTGGCCATATAAGAAATCACATAATTTATAATAAAAAATTGTTCTCTATACATGTTTAAGTACATATGTAATCATCATTAGCAATATGAAAACAAACATTTAAAAGAATAATACTTTCAATATAATTATCAAAAAATCGATTTTAAAGGTTGGAAATTCATAAAAATTGGCTTATTATAGTTTTTGCATACATTTCACAATTTAACTGGTATTTGTAATCTGTAAAGTATCAATGTAGAAAATATACTTATAGCCATGTAAATAATTAATATTAATATAGTTAGCAACTGTTTTACATATAATGTGCACATTAACATATTGACAAGACCAGTCAAAACATTACTAAGAAGGAAGAAAAATAGGCCATTATAATTTACAGCATCACAAATTTCCAAAGATCTTTTAACTACACATTCTGTATTTTCTTTCCTCTCACTCTCAACATTTTTCTTTAAATTTAATCGCGAATTTTTACTTAATTTTTTTGTTTTGTTTTCATTGCATGGTTCACTTGCTGCATAATTAGTTATATCTAGTAGAATCTCTACATATAATAACAAATTAAGCAGTGTAGTTGTCAAAGTCAATATCCATATACAATATCCAACATTGACTAGTCTTCTTGAAACCTTTGAATATGAATTGCATAATACCAATGCGATATAAGCTAGTACAGATATCAAATATAATTTAATACATAACAACATGGACTCGTTATAGCTTGCTTCAAATTTAAGACCACATAGTTTTACAGAAATCTTCATGTTCGATTTTGTATGTGAATTTTGATACGTGGAATGGATTAATCTTCCAACAGCTACACCAATGAAATACAGACCTACGTAACCAGGTACAGAAACTAAGCCCTCTCGATTGGCAGAGAAAAAATCATCTCTCGGAGCATCTCCTAAAACCCATGTACTTAAACCTTTTGTAGTCATAATATACTCGTGCATACCCAATATCCAAGCACCTGAGAATAGCGAATACTTGGAGCTAATCGTACTGGTAATCATACTAGTGAACAACTTAACAACAGCTAAAGTTATAAAAAAATTCCAATGAACGCCATATTCGGTGACATGCTTCTGATATCCCGTTAACTCGACTGCTACAAAACGCCCAAAGCCTAACACTAAGAGAGGTATACAGCTTCGGAAACAATTTTTTATATTTTTCACTAGGGTCTCCTGAAATCCTGCTTGACGAGAAGTGGAAAAGTCTCGAGCTTCTGGTGCAACCAAAGCATTGGCTAATATAAACAGCCCGACACCCGTGTCCATTAAACTATATCCATACACTTCTGTTTTGGCAAACTTTCGCGGAAAGATTCGAAAGTCGACTGCCAATATACAAATCGCAGTTATAATATTAGTTAACGCGCGAAAGTTAGTTATGAAGGGTCTTTTACCGGTAACCGGTCGCACATCCAACTTAGAAAGTTGAATGCTCTTATTTCCTAACAGCCACATATTCAGTGTAGAGATAAATATCATTACTATGCATACGCTAATGATGTATTCTGACAGGACGGTACAGCACAAGATAGTCGGGATGACAATCAGTACGAATTCAACGACGATTGTCACATTCCTGTCGATATATTTCCTAAGAACTCCCAGAGTCGTTGTTGTCAACAAGATGCCACAAACGTTCGGTAAAAGCGTGAAAATTACCTCTTGCCATGTCGAGCCTTCGTGACTAGAAACAAACGCTTCTTGTTCAAGCCGATATCCCTCCTTCGACGCCATCGTCATAGAAACGTTGAGTCTCTCAGGCGTTCTCTACGAACGTTCCAATGCAAAATAATTTTATGCAATTGATATAAGAAGGCATGCTTGACGAAGGCGACAAACTTACAGTTGCGGACGATCTTTCCGTTAAATCATAATCGCTCGGAGATTTTCGTTTCACGACGAATAAACACGCCAAGTGCTGTGTAAATATGCATAGTAACATAGAGAAGACTGAGAGATGTCATGGCCTGCTTTTAGGTGATCCCTGAAAGCGATACTCCCTCTATGGACATTGAAAACGTCGACATGAACTACAAAGCCAATGTCCATAAATGTTCTCAGAGGGTAATATATAATGTGTACAATTTCTGGTTTTGTTCCGTGCTATGTGCACGAAATGCCGGTAGCACCAGCTGTATAACAAGATATTTATATATGTAAATTGATAGTAAATAAACTATTCAATCGCGAAAGATACTGTAATATTCAAAGATGAAATAAATATTTTTCTATATTCATTGTCATATTTATATCTTTTTATTTACAAAACACAAAATGCCTGCTGTGGGATAAAAACATTTTTAACCGTATTCTATAAATCTTCTTAATTAGTAGTAAACTGATCTTTGATATTTATCAATCATTTTTTTAATTATTTAAAAATTTAATTATTAATACATGTATAGAATTTGTCAAATTAATCACTGATTCTTCTGAAGTTTTTATAATTAAGTCTCGAAAAATATAGATGTTGCAAAATATTTTAAGCCTCTTCTTTTATATAAAATATAAAGAATTCATATGTTCCATTCTAATATAGCTAACATTATTTATATATTTTTATTATAATTTTCATACCAGCATAATACTTTTATGCTTAATACTTTATATAATACAATGTATTAAATTATAAAATTTAATATATTTACAAAATAGTATTACTATTAATAAATAGATTGTATGCATACTGTCTTTTAGTTTCTAATCATTTCCAATCACTATGCATTTCTATCCAATATATTCTCTTCTTCGAGTTCTTGGATTATTGTATTCCTTTGTGTTACAGCATAAAAATTACCATCACTTGTCATGCTTATTCCTTCCAGGTATAGATATTCAAATTACTGTAGTCGCCTTTTTCTATTTTCTCGATTATTGTCTCTTTTTCTTTCATTTTATTTAAAAATATTAATATAATTAATATAACAAATATTTATATAATCTTGGTATCTCTCTTAGTCTTCCCCTTCGACCTGTCCGGCATGGGTGATCCTATCAGTAACTACGATCGGTATTCATAATTCACTTTTATATTTAAGATCATACTTAAAATTATCTTAAATATAAGAAAAGTCTATACGAATATCGGCGTATGTTACCGCCGGCATAGCTCTCAGGTTCATTAGAGTACTCAAACCTCCTCATCCAGCAAATGCCTTCGTTAAGATGGAGATACCATCGAGAAGGAAAAATTTTTTATTTTCTTTCAATACAGAATTTAACACAAAAGTTAATGTAAAATATAATATAATTTGAAATGTAATACAAAATAATTTATAACATGGAAAAATTTATTACACGAAAATGTCCAAAATATATGTATAATATTTTATATTATAAAATTTACTAAAAATTTTTACATAGTCCAGACAAGATTAGCGATGATTAATCCCTAAGATTATTGAAATTTTAATATATTTTCCTTAGCATTAAAGGAATATTGAAAAAATCTTAATGATCACCTAATAGCCCTAAAAATCCTGTTTTTTTTTTTTTTTTTACGTGGGGAAAATGCTCCTTATGCACACCCCGGCGGGACCTATTTAGCGGTCCCATCGGGGTAGTGTTGGGCTCTCCCCGCCGCCATTTTAACGGCGGGGCCTACCAATTAAAAACCCCACGTGCCTTTCCTTAATCTTCCAACGAGCCCCCAGAACCGTGTGCATAAGGAGCATTATATGGGATAGCCCTAACAAACTACTATTCTACTTCTTAAAAGGAATATTAATAAAATTTTAATGATTTATTTCATTTTAATTCTTTAATTTATACAGTTTAATAATAAAACATTATATTTTCATTATAAAAATAATATATAATACATATAATAAAATTTCTATTTATATATATATACAATATATATTCACAAATATCTAAAAAAAATAATTTTTTTAATATCTTCAATATTAAACTTTAATAATATAAGCTATTTAGATAAATTTATATAAATATAATTAATGAAATACAATTAATGAAATTACTTTTATAATAGATATAAATATATAAATTTTATAACAATTATTATTTAAATTAAAACTTTAAATACATAAATATATATATAAGTATATAAATATTTAAATTTTATATAAAAATTATTATTTCAATTAAAACCTTAAATATATACATAAATACATAAATATATGTATATATAAGTATATAAATATATAAATTTTATAAAAATTATTATTTAAATTAAAACATTAAATATATAAATAAATAAATATATAAATATATAAATATATAAATTTTCTAAAAATTATTATTTAAAAATATTATTTAAATTAAAACCTTTTGTAAATTTTAATAATAAATCCTTTTCTAATAATAAATTCTACTCATTCTTTATCTATTTTAAATCTTTCAATTCCTACATTTAAAAATGACTTATAAATTCATAAATATACTAAATTTATTATCCATATTGAACTAAAAAAATATCTTAATATATAAATTTGTATTTTAAATTTTTCATATACATAAAATTTCGTATTACATGAAAGTACATAAATTTCGTATTACATAATTACATAAGTACATAAAATTTCGCAAAAAAATTCGTATTACTATAAAAATTATTGAGTGTTAACAATGTAATTTTCATCCTTATATAAATAAAATACCTATAAAAAAAAACACTCAAAAAATATTGACCCCTTAAAAATTCTAAATATTAATAATATAATTATTGAAATATTTATTAATCTGTTTTCCCTAATATTATTTAAACCTACATTTCCTGATTCTTTAAAAGATAGATAATATATTAATCACCTAAATTAATCACATAATAGCCCTAACAATCCTCTACTTCTTGAAAGGAAAATTAAAAAATCTTAACGATCACCTAATAGCCCTAACAATCCTATTTCTCGATTAAGTGAAATTATTCGAGGAAAGCCTATCTCTAATCACGTATATTTTAATTACATGCCCTAATTACATTCTCTAACCGCATGCCCTAACCGCGTGAATAAATGTCCAACATTACGTACTATTGTACGTAAAGCTTTTCTTCAGGCCAGTTGAACTTACTTTTCGTTGATCCTGGCCACTTTCTCGCTCGATCTCTAATCAGAGATCGAAAAAGGAGATAAACACTCCTTCTTTTGCCGATTAATTATCGGCAAATGAGCGTAAATATTTCACGCTCATCGTAACGCTCATCGTAACGATTTTACGATCGTTCGTTAAATATTTGAATATAACTTTATTTTAACTCAAATAAAGCCAAATTACTACAAATTTCTATATATTATATTTTCTAATAAAATATAAAGTTCATGTGTGTGTATAACTTTTATGATATTACAAATTATTTAATTAATTAATTATTTGGCTTTATATTAAGTTAAAGTAAAGTTTAAAAACAATATCTACAAACAAATTCTACAATGGATGAGCTATAAGAAATTATAATAAAATAAGTGCGCGTTATAAGAATAAAGTAGCATCAAAAATTGATAAAATTGATAAAATTATTAATGCGTGCTCTTGATTTAATAAACTAGACAAAATCTTTACAAAAAAATTTTCTTTTCTTGATTCTCTTTTTTTAATTAATACTTCAATATATTTTCGCAATAGATGCAAAGCATTTTGAAAGAATTTATTAAAAGTTATTTAATTTAATCTATCCTAGCTCATCCATTTTAAGGCAACGGACTTACTACAATCCACAATCTACAATCTACAATCTACAATCTACAATCTACAATCTACAATCTACATCTAAAATCTCTACGAATCCGTTACCTTAAAGTTAAACAAAAGTTTTTCTCACTCACCGGCACTGATGCGCAACAGCGGAGTTATAGTTATCGAAGCTACGTTGTCTGTAACATACAAATATAAAATTTATTTATATTAATGCTCACAAAATGCAATCAATATTTCAAAAAATTTTTATCGCGTGGAATTTTATATGTGTAAAATAATAAGCAGAGATAAACACATGTGGAAAAATTTTATAAATTTTTAAAACTGTTTCTTAAGACAGTTTTTTAGAAAGTTTTATATAACTTTTATAAAAATCTTTCTCTCTAATTTTCACTTTAATTCATTTAAATAATAAGATCGAATTATTATGCGTACGATTTATAACAATTGATATACAAATAATAAATATTCACCATCAGGTTGCTCCGCCGATGCAAGATGCCTCTCCCAGGCCTCCTCCTCCTCTCATGTTGTTGACGCGCGATACTTTCAACGACACTCCCGCACTCACGAGCGATATTTTAATATCACTATTTTCGTTATTTTACGCGCGATACTGAACGGCACTCCCGCACTATTTCGGTACGACTAAAAATTTGGTCGCGCGATGTATATATTTAATATATATATACTTTCAACGACACTCCCGGTTTCGGTACGAGCGAAAATCCTATTTCATTTAGGAGAATCAACTTCGAGCCAATAGGTCGGGAATGCAACGATACAACGAGCAAAGATTAAGCCCGAACTGGAAAGAAGACGAAACGATTGACGGAATAGAGGAAAATAAAGTTCACCAGCTCTTTTTCGCGCATAATTATCCTATCTCGTATCGAACCTGGACCCGCTAAGCACGATTTCAGGTGCTTCGCCCGGAACACGAAGTTTCCCGCGATTGCAGGACATGGCTACACCAGGCTGGTAGACGGCAAAAGAAGAAGATACCCACATTTTTTAAATGCTAACATTCAGCAATTTAGAAAATGGGGAGGCAACCCCTTTTACCGAGCGAAAATCGTGCCTAGGGGAATCCACTCGACTCCTCGACAGGGTTAACACACGCAGTGCGTGTGGCTGTAGACGAGCAAAGAGAAGGGACCCATTGACGACCATTCCGAGCAATCGATCGAGTTCTAATCAATTCGGGCCGAATCACTTGACGAAGCACGAAGCACGAAGCGCGAGTGTACGTTGCATAGCAACGTGTGCAAACTCGAAACATCCCAGTTAGTTGGCATCGGAAGTAGAGACTCGTGACAATAAATGAAATTGGGATTTTATATGAAAAAGTCCAAAAGTTCCGCGAAAACGCGACGATGCGAGAATACTACAACGCGAAAACGCGGCGCGTTGACGAAGCGCTTGCCGTCCGCGGCACGTTGACGGCACCGACGACGCGAAAGGGTACTTAGCTTCCTATTCAGGCACCTTGAGATTTATCATAAATAGAAAAATTTAAGATAAACCTCAAGGCACCATCCAAGTACTAAGCCCTCCCACCGCGACAAGGTGTACCCCATGGGAGGGTTATATTATATATAATTTTATATATAATATAATATATATAATATAGCATTTATTTTGCAATATAATATAAAAATTTAAATTTGCATAACAAGACCGTAAAACAAAATCATTAGCGCGGTACTGTTTATGTCGGATACTATGTTGTTGTTAATTCATTGTTGAAATATTTTAACATATTAATGTATTTCATATATCTAACGTATTAATGTATCGTAAGATTAAAAGATTAAAATAATTACACGTCGTGATACATTGCTATTGTTTAATTAACAAGGATTTAATTAACAAGGAGAATATTTAAGCATTGGTAGAAATATATTTAATTAGAAATATAATTAATATTGTTAAAGAAATATTATAATAAGCATCAATGATCGAAAGATCATAACATAATTAAATCTATGCCCTTTTACGTATTCCCTGTTTTAATTTTTATTGGCAGTAATGAATGATTGCGATTCGATAAAGATTTATCGTTGCAATATAGTTTTATATCGTTAATTAATTCTTAATTAATTAATTTTTATTTACATTTATAGCAAATTATGTTTCGATACTAATCATAATCGTATTTAATAAAAAAAATTACAATATACGAAGCGTTTCTCACCACTACTTTATTACTCTAGAGTCACCGTGCGAATGATGACAAAGCGGTAACGTATAGAGCGCTACTGTTTATATTTTATATTGCCAAAGTCGAACGCCGTGTTATCGATAATTCATTGCCGAAATATTTTATATATTATAAAATATACATTAACGTGGAATATTAAATTATGAAAGTATTTTAATTTATTGATTAAAATTGATTATTTATCAAACAATTCACGCAGCCTTTTGTTATGCTAGTTATTTGTATCTATAATTCGATTGTTTTACTTTGTGTTCTCTCACAGTCCCCCACCCCCAAATTATATTTAGATTGTTAAGTAGAACGATAAAGTAACACGGATAAAATATATCTGTGATTCTAAGTATTAACATAATAATTATTGTCCGGAAAGATGCCAACAATCGAAGTGATGATTTAATATTTTGGATCATCATTCATTCGATTCTCGATTAAACTATATATTGTTTAATTAATAAGGATTGAGAAAATTTAAAGCATTGGTCGAAATATAGTTAATTCTAATATTATTAAAGAAATATTATAATAAGCATCGATGATCGAAAGATTATATTTAATTCTCTTATCCCCTTTTATGTATCCCCTGTTTCAATTTTTAATCGCGGTAATGAATATTACGATTCGATAAAGATTTATCGTTGCGATACAGTTTTATGTCGTTAATTAATTTTTAATTAATTAATTTTTGTTAATATTTATAGCAAATTATGTTTCGATACTAATCGTAATCGTGTTTAGTAAAAAAATTACAGTATACGTTTAGCAGTACAGTATACAGTAAGCGTTTCTTACCACTACTTTATTACTCGAGAGTCACCGTGCGAATGATGACAAAGTGGTAACGTATAGCGCGCTACTGTTTATATTTTATATTGCCAAAGTCGAACGCCGCGTTATCGATAATTCGTTGCCGAAATATTTTTATATTTTATATATTATAAAATATACATTAACGCGGAATATTAAATTATGGAAATATTTTAATTTATTGATTAAAATTCATTATTTATTAAACAATTTATCACGGAGCCTTTCGTTGTGCTAATTATTTGCATCTATAATTCGATTGTTTTACTTCGTGTTCTCTCACAATCCAAATTATATTTGGATTGTCAAGAACGATAAAGTAACATGAATGAAATATATTTGTGACTCTAAGTATTAAAATAATAATTATTGTCCGTAAAGATCGCAATCATCGAAGTGATTATTTAATATCTTGGATTCCTATCATTTAATCGATTCTCTATTAAATTGTATATTGTTTAATTAACAAGGATTAAGAAAATTTAAAGCATTGATGGAAATATATTTAATTCTAATATTGTTAAAGAAATATTATAATAAGCATCGATGATCGAAAGATTATATTTAATTCTCGTATCCCCTTTTATGTATCCCCTGTTTCAATTTTTAATAGGGGTAATGAACGATTACGATTCGATAAAGATTTATCGTTGCGATACAGTTTCATGTCGTTAATTAATTTTTGTTAATATTTATAGCAAATTATGTTTCGATACTAATCATAATCGTGTTTAATAAAAAAATTACAATATACGAAGCGTTTCTCACCACTACTTTATTACTCCAGAGTCACCGTGCGAATGATGACAAAGCGGTAACGTATAGAGCGCTACTGTTTATATTTTATACTGCCAAAGTCAAACGCCGTGTTATCGATAATTCGTTGCCGAAATATTTTATATATTATAAAATATACATTAACGTGGAGTATTAAATTATGAAAGTATTTTAATTCATTGATTTAAATTGATTATTTATCAAACAATTCACAGAGCCTTTGGTTATGCTAATTATTTGCATCTATAATTCGATTGTTTTACTTTGTGTTCTCTCACAGTCCCCCCTTCCAAATTATATTTAGATTGTTAAGTAGAACGATAAAGTAACACGGATAAAATATATCTGTGATTCTAAGTATTAAAATAATAATTATTGTCCGGAAAGATGCCAACAATCGAAGTGATGATTTAATATTTTGGATCATCATTCATTCGATTCTCGATTAAACTATATATTGTTTAATTAATAAGGATTGAGAAAATTTAAAGCATTGGTCGAAATATAGTTAATTCTAATATTGTTAAAGAAATATTATAATAAGCATCGATGATCGAAAGATTATATTTAATTCTCTTATCCCCTTTTATGTATCCCCTGTTTCAATTTTTAATCGCGGTAATGAATATTACGATTCGATAAAGATTTATCGTTGCGATACAGTTTTATGTCGTTAATTAATTTTTAATTAATTAATTTTTGTTAATATTTATAGCAAATTATGTTTCGATACTAATCGTAATCGTGTTTAGTAAAAAAATTACAGTATACGTTTAGCAGTACAGTATACAGTAAACGTTTCTTACCACTACTTTATTACTCGAGAGTCACCGTGCGAATGATGACAAAGCGGTAACGTATAGCGCGCTACTGTTTATATTTAATATTGCCAAAGTCGAACGCCGCGTTATCGATAATTCGTTGCCGAAATATTTTTATATTTTATATATTATAAAATATACATTAACGCGGAATATTAAATTAAGGAAATATTTTAATTTATTGATTAAAATTCATTATTTATTAAACAATTTATCAAGGAGCCTTTCGTTGTGCTAATTATTTGCATCTATAATTCGACTGTTTTACTTCGTGTTCTCTCACAATCCAAATTATATTTGGATTGTCAAGAACGATAAAGTAACATGAATGAAATATATTTGTGACTCTAAGTATTAAAATAATAATTATTGTCCGTAAAGATCGCAATCATCGAATTGATTATTTAATATCTTGGATTCCTATCATTTAATCGATTCTCGATTAAATTGTATATTGTTTAATTAACAAGGATTAAGAAAATTTAAAGCATTGATGGAAATATATTTAATTCTAATATTGTTAAAGAAATATTATAATAAGCATCGATGATCGAAAGATTATATTTAATTCTCGTATCCCCTTTTATGTATCCCCTGTTTCAATTTTTAATAGGGGTAATGAATGATTACGATTCGATAAAGATTTATCGTTGCGATACAGTTTCATGTCGTTAATTAATTTTTGTTAATATTTATAGCAAATTATGTTTCGATACTAATCATAATCGTGTTTAATAAAAAAATTACAATATACGAAGCGTTTCTCACCACTACTTTATTACTCCAGAGTCACCGTGCGAATGATGACAAAGCGGTAACGTATAGAGCGCTACTGTTTATATTTTATACTGCCAAAGTCAAACGCCGTGTTATCGATAATTCGTTGCCGAAATATTTTATATATTATAAAATATACATTAACGTGGAGTATTAAATTATGAAAGTATTTTAATTCATTGATTTAAATTGATTATTTATCAAACAATTCACAGAGCCTTTGGTTATGCTAATTATTTGCATCTATAATTCGATTGTTTTACTTTGTGTTCTCTCACAGTCCCCCCTTCCAAATTATATTTAGATTGTTAAGTAGAACGATAAAGTAACACGGATAAAATATATCTGTGATTCTAAGTATTAAAATAATAATTATTGTCCGGAAAGATGCCAACAATCGAAGTGATGATTTAATATTTTGGATCATCATTCATTCGATTCTCGATTAAACTATATATTGTTTAATTAATAAGGATTGAGAAAATTTAAAGCATTGGTCGAAATATAGTTAATTCTAATATTGTTAAAGAAATATTATAATAAGCATCGATGATCGAAAGATTATATTTAATTCTCTTATCCCCTTTTATGTATCCCCTGTTTCAATTTTTAATCGCGGTAATGAATATTACGATTCGATAAAGATTTATCGTTGCGATACAGTTTTATGTCGTTAATTAATTTTTAATTAATTAATTTTTGTTAATATTTATAGCACATTATGTTTCGATACTAATCGTAATCGTGTTTAGTAAAAAAATTACAGTATACGTTTAGCAGTACAGTATACAGTAAGCGTTTCTTACCACTACCTTATTACTCGAGAGTCACCGTGCGAATGATGACAAAGCGGTAACGTATAGCGCGCTACTGTTTATATTTTATATTGCCAAAGTCGAACGCCACGTTATCGATAATTCGTTGCCGAAATATTTTTATATTTTATATATTATAAAATATACATTAACGTGGAATATTAAATTATGGAAATATTTTAATTTATTGATTAAAATTCATTATTTATTAAACAATTTATCACGGAGCCTTTCGTTGTGCTAATTATTTGCATCTATAATTCGACTGTTTTACTTCGTGTTCTCTCACAATCCAAATTATATTTGGATTGTCAAGAACGATAAAGTAACATGAATGAAATATATTTGTGACTCTAAGTATTAAAATAATAATTATTGTCCGTAAAGATCGCAATCATCGAAGTGATTATTTAATATCTTGGATTCCTATCATTTAATCGATTCTCGATTAAATTGTATATTGTTTAATTAACAAGGATTAAGAAAATTTAAAGCATTGATGGAAATATATTTAATTCTAATATTGTTAAAGAAATATTATAATAAGCATCGATGATCGAAAGATTATATTTAATTCTCTTATCCCCTTTTATGTATCCCCTGTTTCAATTTTTAATCGCGGTAATGAATATTACGATTCGATAAAGATTTATCGTTGCGATACAGTTTTATGTCGTTAATTAATTTTTAATTAATTAATTTTTGTTAATATTTATAGCAAATTATGTTTCGATACTAATCGTAATCGTGTTTAGTAAAAAAATTACAGTATACGTTTAGCAGTACAGTATACAGTAAGCGTTTCTTACCACTACCTTATTACTCGAGAGTCACCGTGCGAATGATGACAAAGCGGTAACGTATAGCGCGCTACTGTTTATATTTTATATTGCCAAAGTCGAACGCCACGTTATCGATAATTCGTTGCCGAAATATTTTTATATTTTATATATTATAAAATATACATTAACGCGGAATATTAAATTATGGAAATATTTTAATTTATTGATTAAAATTCATTATTTATTAAACAATTTATCACGGAGCCTTTCGTTGTGCTAATTATTTGCATCTATAATTCGACTGTTTTACTTCGTGTTCTCTCACAATCCAAATTATATTTGGATTGTCAAGAACGATAAAGTAACATGAATGAAATATATTTGTGACTCTAAGTATTAAAATAATAATTATTGTCCGTAAAGATCGCAATCATCGAAGTGATTATTTAATATCTTGGATTCCTATCATTTAATCGATTCTCGATTAAATTGTATATTGTTTAATTAACAAGGATTAAGAAAATTTAAAGCATTGATGGAAATATATTTAATTCTAATATTGTTAAAGAAATATTATAATAAGCATCGATGATCGAAAGATTATATTTAATTCTCGTATCCCCTTTTATGTATCCCCTGTTTCAATTTTTAATAGGGGTAATGAATGATTACGATTCGATAAAGATTTATCGTTGCGATACAGTTTCATGTCGTTAATTAATTTTTGTTAATATTTATAGCAAATTATGTTTCGATACTAATCATAATCGTGTTTAATAAAAAAATTACAACATACGAAGCGTTTCTCACCACTACTTTATTACTCCAGAGTCACCGTGCGAATGATGACAAAGCGGTAACGTATAGAGCGCTACTGTTTATATTTTATATTGCCAAAGTCAAACGCCGTGTTATCGATAATTCGTTGCCGAAATATTTTATATATTATAAAATATACATTAACGTGGAGTATTAAATTATGAAAGTATTTTAATTTATTGATTAAAATTGATTATTTATCAAACAATTCACAGAGCCTTTGGTTATGCTAATTATTTGCATCTATAATTCGATTGTTTTACTTTGTGTTCTCTCACAGTCTCCCCTTCCAAATTATATTTAGATTGTTAAGTAGAACGATAAAGTAACACGGATAAAATATATCTGTGATTCTAAGTATTAAGATAATAATTATTGTCCGGAAAGATGGCAACGATCGAAGTGATGATTTAATATTTTGTATCATCATTCATTTGATTCTCGATTAAACTATATATTGTTTAATTAATAAGGATTGAGAAAATTTAAAGCATCGGTCGAAATATAGTTAATTCTAATATTGTTAAAGAAATATTATAATAAGCATCAATGATCGATCATCATAACATAATTAATTCTTTTATCCTCTTTTACATATCCCGTGTTTCAATTTTTATTCCCAATAATGAATGATTGCGTTTCGATAAAGATTTATCGTTGCAATACAGTTTCATATCGTTAATTAATTTTTAATTAATTAATTTTTGTTAATATTTATAGCAAATTATATTTCGATACTAATCGTAATCGTGTTTAGTAAAATAATTATCACAAAGCGTTTCTCACCACTACTTTATTACTCTAGAGTCACCGTGCGAATGATGACAAAGCGGTAACGTATAGAGCGCTACTGTTTATATTTTATATTGCCAAAGTCGAACGCCGTGTTATCGATAATTCGTTGCCGAAATATTTTATATATTATAAAATATACATTAACGTGGAATATTAAATTATACAAATATTTTAATTTATTGATTAAAATTCGTTACTTATTAAACAATTTATCACGGAGCCTTTCGTTATGCTAATTATTTGCATATATAATTCGATTGTTTTACTTCGTATTACTTCGTATTACTCCGTACATTACATCTGATGCATTTCCAGATTTCCTTTTTCTCTCTTACGTATCTTTCGTTTTTTCCTTTTGGCATTCACTCACTCACGATTTAATTATAATTAATCGAATACGTGGCGCACTTTGTACGAGACTATCGATCGCGAAATAATCATACCAAACTTATATACGCACTTTATTATATCATAAGAGAGCAACATGAGCTTTACATGAGACCAAAATCATTCGCTACTTGCTACAGCAATGCATATTACTGTATACTACTAATACGCGTATTATACGCTGTATAATATACGAATCATAAGAATCAAAAGATTAAAGTAATGAATAAAGTTGTGAGATAGCAGTCATTTAATTAATAATTAATTTATGTTCACATTTATTAAAATGTAAAGTTCAGTTGTTTGATTGTAAGTATTAAATAAATAATTATTATTCATAAGAATCGATAATCGAAGAACCATAATAAAAGTTGTTTCTATTCTTTTTGTTTCAATCGTTACTTGTAATAATGAATGATTGCTCTTCCATAAAGATTTATCGGCGTACAATTTCATGTCGTTTAACAAAAATTAATTAATGATTAATTAAGAGTCATTGCTAATTATGTTTAGATATTAGTTGCGATTACGTTTAGAAAAAGAATCTAATAATTATACGAAATGTTTCGCATTACTATTTCGTTGTTTGAGTGTCGCCATACGAATGATAGCAAGGGTTTGTACTACATAAATAATAGCTCGCTACTGTTTATACTGCCAAAGTCGAATACCGTGTTAATGATAATTCGTTGTCAAAATATTTTATATACTATGATATGTATGTATTTGCGAAATATTAAATTATTTTAATTTATAAGATTAATTAACGATTTTACTTATTAAACGATTAATGTTTAAATTAGGAGACTTCGTAATGTTAATTATTTGGATCTACAATTCGATTGTTTTATTGCGCGTCTTCAATTTAAATTATATTTAAATCTTAAATAAAAAAGCGACAAAGCGAATTATGGCGAAATATATTTGATTCTAAATATCATTAAAGAAATAATTATTGTCCGTAAAGATCGCAACGAAACAATAATTTATTATTTTAAACCCCCCCCCCCCTATCATTACGATTCTTGATTAAATGAATATATTACACGGAGCGTATGTTTCGTTCGTCGTTGAATTATTATCGAAATCATTGTTTTCAGAAATTACCAGGAAAACCTGGGATTAGTTCCAATTTTACAATAAAAATCCCGAATTTTTAACAGAACACCGAACTAGATACCGCGAATTGATCTTATAAGAACCGAAAAGAAATAATTTTTCATAATGAAAGTCGTTTTTACTCTTCACCGGTATTTTGCTGTTCCTCGTGGTACTTTCAATCATTTAAATTCTTTGTTACATTTGAATTCATTCGCAAAAATATTCGCGATCGCGTTAAAAAGAAATTCAATAATATACGAACTGTTTTTTAAATAGAAAGTTTTATATGACTTTTATAAAAATCTTTTTCTCTAATTTTCTCTTTAATTCATTTAAATAATAAGACCGAATTATTATGCGTACAATTTATACCAATTGATATACAAATAATAAATATTCACCATCAGGTTGCTCCGCCGATGCAAGATGCCTCTCCCAGGCCTTCTCTTCCTCTCATGTTGTTGACGCGCGATACTTTTAACGGCACTCCCGCACTCACGAGCGATATTTTTATATCGCTATTTCCGCTATTTTACGCGCGATACTAAACGGCATTCCCGCACTAATTCGGTACGATTAAAAATTTGGTCGCGCGATGTATATATTTAATATAAATATACTTTCAACGACACTCCCGCTTTCGGTACGAGCGAAAATCCCATTGCATTTACGAGAATCAACTTCGAGCCAACAGGTCGGGAATGCAACGATACAACGAGCAAAGATTAGGCCCGAACCGGAAAGAAGACGGAACGATTGACGGAAATAGAGGAAAATGAAGTTCACCAGCTCTTTTTCGCGCATAATTATCCTATCTCGTATCGAACCTGGACCCGCTAAGCACGATTTCAGGTGCACCGCCCGGACATATTATGCCTCTCGCGGTTGCTATATGCTACACCAGGCTAGTAGACGGCAAAAGAAGAGGATACCCACATTTTTTAAATGCTAACATTCAGCAATTTAGAAAATGGGGAGGCAATCCCTTTTACCGAGCGAAAATCGTGCCTAGGGGAATCCACTCGACTTCTCGACAGGGTTAACACACGCAGTGCGTATGGCTGTAGACGAGCAAAGAGAAGGGACCCATTGACGACCATTCCGAGCAATCGATCGAGTTCTAATTAATTCGGGCCGAATCACTTGACGAAGCACGAAGCACGAGTGTACGTTGCAGAGCAACGTGTGCAAACTCGAACATCCCAGTTAATTGGCATTGGAAGTAGAGACTCGTGACAATAAATGAAATTGGGATTTTATATGAAAAAGTCCAAAAGTTCCGCGAAAACGCGACGACGCGAGAATACTACAACGCGAAAACGCGGTAACGAAGCGGTTGCCGTCCGCGGCACGTTGACGGCACCGACGAGGCGAAAGGGTACTTAGCTTCCCATTCAGGCACCTTAAGATTTATCATAAATAGAAAAATTAAAAATAAACCTCAAGGCACCATCCAAGTACTAAGCCCTCCCACCGCGACAAGGTGTACCCCATGGGAGGGTTATATTATATATAATTTTATATATAATATAATATATAATTAATTTTGTAATATACTATATAAATTTTAATTCGCAAATATAAACGATAAATAAAAATATAAAAGATAAGAGAAAATCTATTACATAAAGCAATGTTCAAAATAATTGATTTTAAAACTAATTGTTGCGCGGAATTAATTTTTACATTTTTACTTTTAAATAGATATATTTTAATTATAAAATAGTTATAAATTGCGTAATTATAAAATAGTTATAAATTGCGTAATTATAAAATAATTTATATTTCTTAAATATAAACTTTTAAAAATATGATAAATAAAAAATTTCTATTTTTTAATATATAAAGTATTTAATGTAATAAATATATTAATATATGAAATATTTTCTAAAATATAAGAAGTATCTGAAAATATTAATTAATGAACAATTTATAAATGTTTTAATTATTTTAAAATAAAATAGTATATTTTTTACAAGTATATGTATTATATATGTTACACAATTTAAAATCACTATTGAATCACAATCAAAGAAATAAAACGAAACGAGAAATATGTATATTTTGAATATATTGTTACGTCCGCGGCGGCGACTTCGAGATATCGAAGCGCGTTCAACACAGTGGGGCACTCGCGGACCGCGTAAAATAACACTTTTAACGGAAATTATGAACTTTAATTAGAAACACAAAATACACAAACAACAAATAATAACAGGGGAAATCTCGCGATAATGCCGTAATGTAAAACGCGTCCGGATAGCTTGACAGCTATTCTTCGACTCAGCTGACCATCGTTATTATACAACAATATATACTATTGATAAATAATTCATATATTGTTGCGTTCGCGGAACGATATATATCGAACGCGCGCGACACAATCGATCGGCACACGCTAACGTTCGCGCAGTAAATAATAACGCGGTTTAAGGTATAAGAACTTTAATAAACCTCGAGTAACATACAGGAATTCAGAATAATCGTAAAACGGATCACAGATAGACGCGCGTCCGCACAGCTTCATAGTTGGGCTCAGACTCTTTGACAGTCGTTGTTTATAACATCTTGACAACGCGCGCGAAAATGATCTTCTTCCGTCGACGTACTTCCCGCCGAAAGAATTCAACAAGTGGCGAATACATCTAGGGGGATGGGACGCGGCGACGTAACAATATAATAAATAATGAATGTGATAAATAATTAAAATTTTAATGACTTACATCATATCTTATCTGATCCATCCACTTCCAAAACCTCCTTTTTTCTTTTGCTTCCTTCGCTCTTTTCTTGTGGCACTTTAATCCTCGTTGCACTTACACTTATTCACAAAAAGTTCCTCGTTCTACTTGCAATTGTGTTTAGAGAAAAAATTTGATAATATATGGAACGTCTCACATCACTACTTCACTGCTCAAGAGCCACTGAGCGAATGATCGTAAGTCAGAAACATTACCGTAGTACTGTTTATATCGCCAAGGTTGACTATGTAAAGAAAGAATTTAATAATATATGAAACGTCACTACTTTACTGCTTAAGGTTATTGTGCGAATGATAGTAAATCGAAACCTTTACCGCGATACTGTTTATATCGCCAAGGTTGACTATGTAAAGAAAGAATTTAATAATATATGAAACGTCACTACTTTACTGCTCAAGATTACTGTGCGAATGATCGTAAATCAAAAACATTACCGCGATACTGTTTATATCGCCAAGATCGACTTATACTATGTTATTGTTATAATTCGTCGTTGAAATATTCTACGAGTGATTGCCGAATAAGAAAATTTAAAGCATTGGTCGAAATTTATTTAATTCTAATAAGTATCGTTAGGGAAATTATTATAATAAGCATCAATAATCGAAAGCTCATAATAAAATTAATTTCATTATCCCCTGTTATGTATCCCTTTTTCAATTTTTATTCGCAGTAATTAATGATTGCGATTCGATAAAGATTTATCGTTGCGATACATTTTCATGACGTTTACCATAAATTAATTTATTTTTAATTATTAGTAATTATATCAAATTGTTTCGATATTAATCGTAATCGTGTATACAAAAAAAATTCGACATTATGCGAAGCGTTTAGCACCACTACTTTATCGCTCGCGTGTCACTGTGTGAATGATAATAAAGCCGCGAAACATATTAACAATAGCACAATATTGTTTATACTGACAAAGTCGAACACTGTATTATTGATAATTCGTCGCTGAAATATTTTATGTAATATAAAATATACACGCGCGCGGAATATTAAATTATAGAAGTATTTTAATTTCTTGATTAAGATTAATTGATTATTCATTAAACAATTCATCACGGAGCCTTTCGTTATGCTAATTATTTGCATCTATAATTCGACTGTTTTACTTTGTGTTCTCTCACAGTCCCCCCTTCCAAATTATATTTAGATTGTTAAGTAGAACGATAAAGTAACACGGATAAAATATATCTGTGATTCTAAGTGTTAAAATAATAATTATTGTCCAGAAAGATGGCAACGATCGAAGTGATGATTTAATATTTTGGATCATCATTCATTCGATTCTCGATTAAACTATATATTGTTTAATTAATAAGGATTGAGAAAATTTAAAGCATTGGTCGAAATATAGTTAATGCTAATATTGTTAAAGAAATATTATAATAAGCATCAATGATCGATCATCATAACATAATTAATTCTTTTACCCTATTTTACATATCCCGTGTTTCAATTTTTATTCCCAATAATGAATGATTGCGATTCGATAAAGATTTATCGTTGCAATACAGTTTCATGTCGTTAATTAATTTTTAATTAATTAATTTTTGTTAATATTTATAGCAAATTATATTTCGATACTAATCGTAATCGTGTTTAGTAAAATAATTACCATATACAAAGCGTTTCTCACCACTACTTTATTACTCCAGAGTCACCGTGCGAATGATGACAAAGCGGTAACGTATAGAGCGCTACTGTTTATATTTTATATTGCCAAAGTCGAACGCCGTGTTATCGATAATTCGTTGCCGAAATATTTTATATATTATAAAATATACATTAACGTGGAGTATTAAATTATGAAAGTATTTTAATTTATTGATTAAAATTGATTATTTATCAAATAATTCACAGAGCCTTTGGTTATGCTAATTATTTGCATCTATAATTCGATTGTTTTACTTTGTGTTCTCTCACAGTCCCCCCTTCCAAATTATATTTAGATTGTTAAGTAGAACGATAAAGTAACACGGATAAAATATATCTGTGATTCTAAGTATTAAAATAATAATTATTGTCCGGAAAGATGGCAACGATCGAAGTGATGATTTAATATTTTGGATCATCATTCATTCGATTCTCGATTAAACTATATATTGTTTAATTAATAAGGATTGAGAAAATTTAAAGCATTGGTCGAAATATAGTTAATGCCAATATTGTTAAAGAAATATTATAATAAGCATCAATGATCGATCATCATAACATAATTAATTCTTTTACCCTCTTTTACATACCCCGTGTTTCAATTTATATTCCCAATAATGAATGATTGCGAATCGATAAAGATTTATCGTTGCAATACAGTTTCATGTCGTTAATTAATTTTTGTTAATATTTATAGCAAATTATATTTCGATACTAATCGTAATCGTGTTTAGTAAAATAATTACCATATACAAAGCGTTTCTCACCACTACTTTATTACTCCAGAGTCACCGTGCGAATGATGACAAAGCGGTAACGTATAGAGCGCTACTGTTTATATTTTATATTGCCAAAGTCGAACGCCGTGTTATCGATAATTCGTTGCCGAAATATTTTATATATTATAAAATATACATTAACGTGGAATATTAAATTATACAAATATTTTAATTTATTGATTAAAATTCGTTATTTATTAAACAATTTATCACGGAGCCTTTCGTTATGCTAATTATTTGCATATATAATTCGATTGTTTTACTTCGTATTACTTCGTATTACTCCGTACATTACATCTGATGCTTTTCCAGATTTCCTTTTTCTCTCTTACGTATCTTTCGTTATTTCCTTTTGGCATTCACTCACTCACGAATACACGATTTAATTATAATTAATCGAATACGTGGCGCACTTTGTACGAGACTATCGATCGCGAAATAATCATACAAAACTTATATACGCACTTTATTATATCATAAGAGAGCAACATGAGCTTTACATGAGACCAAAATCATTCGCTACTTGCTACAGCAATGCATATTACTGTATGCTACTAATACGCTTATTATACGCTGTATAATATACGAATCATAAGAATCAAAAGATTAAAGTAATGAATAAAGTTGTGAGATAGCAGTCATTTAATTAATAATTAATTTATGTTCACATTTATTAAAATGTAAAGTTTAGTTGTTTGATTGTAAGTATTAAATAAATAATTATTATTCATAAGAATCGATAATCGAAGAACCATAATAAAAGTTGTTTCTATTCTTTTTGTTTCAATCGTTACTTGTAATAATGAATGATTGCTCTTCCATAAAGATTTATCGGCGTACAATTTCATGTCGTTTAATAAAAATTAATTAATGATTAATTAAGAGTCATTGCTAATTATGTTTAGATATTAGTTGCGATCACGTTTAGAAAAAGAATCTAATAATTATACGAAATGTTTCGCATTACTATTTCGTTGTTTGAGTATCGCCATACGAATGATAGCAAGGGTTTGTACTACATAAACAATAGTTCGCTACTGTTTATACTGCCGAAGTCGAATACTGTGTTAATGATAATTCGTTGCCAAAATATTTTATATACTATGATATGTATGTATTTGCGAAATATTAAATTATTTTAATTTATAAGATTAATTAACGATTTTACTTATTAAACGATTAATGTTTAAATTAGGAGACTTCGTAATGTTAATTATTTGGATCTACAATTCGATTGTTTTATTGCGCGTCTTCAATTTAAATTATATTTAAATCTTAAAGAAAAAAGCGACAAAGCGCATTATGGCGAAATATATTTGATTCTAAATATCATTAAAGAAATAATTATTGTCCGTAAAGATCGCAACGAAACAATAATTTATTATTTTAAACCCCCCTTATCATTACGATTCTTGATTAAATGAATAAATTACACGGAGCGTATGTTTCGTTCGTCGTTGAATTATTATCGAAATCATTGTTTTCAGAAATTACCAGGAAAACCTGGGATTAGTTCCAATTTTACAATAAAAATCCCGAATTTTTAACAGAACACCGAACTAGATACCGCGAATTGATCTTATAAGAACCGAAAAGAAATAATTTTTCATAATGAAAGTCGTTTTTACTCTTTACCGGTATTTTGCTGTTCCTCGTGGTACTTTCATTCATTTAAATTCTTTGTTACATTTGAATTCATTCGCAAAAATATTCGCGATCGCGTTAAAAAGAAATTCAATAATATACGAACTGTTTTTTAAATAGAAAGTTTTATATGACTTTTATAAAAATCTTTTTCTCTAATTTTCTCTTTAATTCATTTAAATAATAAGACCGAATTATTATGCGTACAATTTATACCAATTGATATACAAATAATAAATATTCACCATCAGGTTGCTCCGCCGATGCAAGATGCCTCTCCCAGGCCTCCTCCTCCTCTCATGTTGTTGACGCGCGATACTTTTAACGGCACTCCCGCACTCACGAGCGATATTTTTATATCGCTATTTCCGCTATTTTACGCGCGATACTAAACGGCACTCCCGCACTAATTCGGTACGATTAAAAATTTAGTCGCGCGATGTATATATTTAATATATATATACTTTCAATGACACTTCCGGTTTCGGTACGAGCGAAAATCCCATTTCATTTACGAGAATCAACTTCGAGCCAACAGGTCGGGAATGCAACGATACAACGAGCAAAGATTAGGCCCGAACCGGAAAGAAGACGAAACGATTGACGGAAATAGAGGAAAATGAAGTTCACCAGCTCTTTTTCGCGCATAATTATCCTATCCCGAACCTGGACCCGCTAAGCACGATTTCAGGTGCTCCGCCCGGACATATTATGCCTCTCGCGGTTGCTATATGCTACACCAGGCTAGTAGACGGCAAAAGAAGAGGATACCCACATTTTTTAAATGCTAACATTCAGCAATTTAGAAAATGGGGAGGCAACCTTTTTTACCGAGCGAAAATCGTGCCTAGGGGAATCCACTCGACTTCTCGACAGGGTTAACACACGCAGTGCGTGTGGCTGTAGACGAGCAAAGAGAAGGGACCCTTTGATGACCATTCCGAGCAATCGATCGAGTTCTAACTACATAATTCGGGCCGAATCGCTTGACGAAGCACGAAGCACGAGTGTACGTTGCAGAGCAACGTGTGCAAACTCGAACATCCCAGTTAATTGGCATCGGAAGTAGAGACTCGTGACAATAAATGAAATTGGGATTTTATATGAAAAAGTCCAAAAGTTCCGCGAAAACGCGACGACGCGAGAATACTACAACGCGAAAACGCGGTAACGAAGCGGTTGCCGTCCGCGGCACGTTGACGGCACTGACGACGCGAAAGGGTACTTAGCTTCCCATTCAGGCACCTTAAGATTTATCATAAATAGAAAAATTTAAAATAAACCTCAAGGCACCATCCAAGTACTAAGCTCTCCCACCGCGACAAGGTGTACCCCATGGGAGGGTTATATTATATATAGTTTTATATATAATATAATATATAATTAATTTTGTAATATACTATATAAATTTTAATTCGCAAATATAAACGATAAATAAAAATATAAAAGATAAGAGAAAATCTATTACATAAAGCAATGTTCAAAATAATTGATTTTGAAACTAATTGTTGCACGGAATTAATTTTTACATTTTTACTTTTAAATAGATATATTTTAATTATAAAATAGTTATAAATTGCGTAATTATAAAATTATTTATATTTCTTAAATATAAACTTTTAAAAATATGATAAATAAAAAATTTCTATTTTTTAATATATAAAGTATTTAATATAAGTAATAAATATATTAATATGAAATATTTTCTAAAATATAAGAAGTATCTGAAAATATTAATTAATGAACAATTTATAAATGTTTTAATTATTTTAAAATAAAATAGAATATTTTTTACAAGTATATGTATTATATATGTTACACAATTTAAAATCACTATTGAATCACAATCAAAGAAATAAAACGAAACGAGAAATATGTATATTTTGAATATATTGTTACGTCCGCGGCGGCGACTTCGAGATATCGAAGCGCGTTCAACACAGTGGGGCACTCGCGGACCGCGTAAAATAACACTTTTAACGGAAATTATGAACTTTAATTAGAAACACAGAATACACAAACAACAAATAATAACAGGGGAAATCTCGCGATAATGCCGTAATGTAAAACGCGTCCGGATAGCTTGACAGCTATTCTTCGACTCAGCTGACCATCGTTATTATACAACAATATATACTATTGATAAATAATTCATATATTGTTGCGTTCGCGGAACGATATATATCGAACGCGCGCGACACAATCGATCGGCACACGCTAACGTTCGCGCAGTAAATAATAACGCGGTTTAAGGTATAAGAACTTTAATAAACCTCGAGTAACATACAGGAATTCAGAATAATCGTAAAACGGATCACAGATAGACGCGCGTCCGCACAGCTTCATAGTTGGGCTCAGACTCTTTGACAGTCGTTGTTTATAACAACATCTTGACAACGCGCGCGGAAATGATCTTCTTCCGTTGATGTACTTCCCGCCGAAAGAATTCAACAAGTGGTGAATACATCTAGGGGGATGGGACGCGGGGACGTAACAATATAATAAATAATAAATGTGATAAATAATTAAAATTTTAATGCCTTACATCATATCTTATCTGATCCATCCACTTCCAAAACCTCCTTTTTTCTTTTGCTTCCTTCGCTCTTTTCTTGTGGCACTTTAATCCTCGTTGCACTTACACTTATTCACAAAAAGTTCCTCGTTCTACTTGCAATTGTGTTTAAAGAAAAAATTTGATAATATATGGAACGTCTCACATCACTACTTCACTGCTCAAGAGCCACTGAGCGAATGATCGTAAGTCAGAAACATTACCGTAGTACTGTTTATATCGCCAAGGTTGACTATGTAAAGAAAGAATTTAATAATATATGAAACGTCACTACTTTACTGCTTAAGGTTACTGTGCGAATGATCGTAAATCAAAACCTTTACCGCGATACTGTTTATATCGCCAAGGTTGACTATGTAAAGAAAGAATTTAATAATATATGAAACGTCACTACTTTACTGCTTAAGGTTATTGTGCGAATGATAGTAAATCGAAACCTTTACCGCGATACTGTTTATATCGCCAAGGTTGACTATGTAAAGAAAGAATTTGATAATATATGAAACGTCACTACTTTACTGCTCAAGATTACTGTGCGAATGATCGTAAATCAAAAACATTACCGCGATACTGTTTATATCGCCAAGATCGACTTATACTATGTTATTGTTATAATTCGTCGTTGAAATACTCTACGAGTGATTGCCGATTAAGAAAATTTAAAGCATTGGTCGAAATTTATTTAATTCTAATAAGTATCGTTAGGGAAATTATTATAATAAGCATCAATAATCGAAAGCTCATAATAAAATTAATTTCTTTATCCCCTTTTATGTATCCCTTTTTCAATTTTTATTCGCTGTAATTAATGATTGCAATTCGATAAAGATTTATCGTTGCGATACATTTTCATGACGTTTACCATAAATTAATTTATTTTTAATTATTAGTAATTATATCAAATTGTTTCGATATTAATCGTAATCGTGTTTAGAAAAAAAATTCGACATTATGCGAAGCGTTTCGCACCACTACTTTATCGCTCGCGTGTCACTGTGTGAATGATAATAAAGCCGCGAAACATATTAACAATAGCACAATATTGTTTATACTGACAAAGTCGAACACTGTATTATTGATAATTCGTCGCTGAAATATTTTATGTAATATAAAATATACACGCGCGCGGAATATTAAATTATAGAAGTATTTTAATTTCTTGATTAAGATTAATTGATTATTTATTAAACAATTCATCACGGAGCCTTTTGTTATGCTAATTATTTGCATCTATAATTCGATTGTTTTACTGCGTGTTCTCTCTTAATCCAAATTATATTTAGAAAATAATAATATTTAAAATAATAATTATTGTTTGTAAAGATACAAAATACGCACTTTATTATAAGAGAGCATGATTGTGAGGTTGAACATGACTTTTACAAGAGACCAAAATCATACGCTACTTGCTACAACAATGTATTATTACTACTGATATACGTATATTATATATAGCTATATAATATACGAATCATAAGATCAAAAGATTAAAGTAATGAATGAAATTGTGATATAGCAATCGCGTTTAATTAATAATTAATTTATGTTTATTTTAAAATTTATTTACTTTAAAATGGTAGGAAGTACGCGGGTCGATATTAAAGACAGAAACTTTTATTACAAAATGTTTAATTATACAATAGGTACGGTTCCTCGAAGATCTCGGCCACAACTGACTCTTTTCGGCTCGCTAATGCTGCCCCACCTTTGTAATCTCTATACGTGGCCCATTCGGCTCACGACACGCTCAGCTATTATCAAAAGAGAACGATTCGAATATTTCAGATCAAAACAATCGCGAACATTTCAGATCAAAACAAGTATAAAAACTAAGTATAATAATAATAAAGTCAGAGGAACGCAAACATGATTCGAAATAAAATTCCCTATTAAACGAAGAATTTTTTGTTATGCTAATTATTTGAACGTTTCGATATTTTAATTATCGAAAAGCATTCCATATTTTAATTATTAATTTGATAATGTACGAAATATTTCGCACCACTATTTCATTGCTCGAGTGTCACTGTGCGAATGAAACCAAGGCCGTAGCATGTAAACATTAGTGGGCTATTGTTTACACCGTTAAGGCCGACGTTGTTATTATTCGTCATATCGAAATATTTTACGTACTTTAACATAGATATACGCGGAATATTTTAAGATATAGAAGTATTTTAGATTATATAGATTTTATTAAATGATTATATTTATTAAAAGATTAATGTATCAGCTTTTCCTTAATGTTAATTATTTACAATTTAGATCTACGATTCGATTATTTTACTACGCGTTATCAATCCGTATTATATTTAAATGATCGAGAAATCGAATGATAAAACGTCGCAGACGAATTATATTTGACTCTAAATATCATTAAAGAAATAATTTCTTTTCATAAAAATAAATTTCATAACGCAACAATAATTTATTATATTAGATTTCTGTTATTACGATTCTTATTTGATTAAATGAATAAATTACGCAAATTATATGTGGTTCGAGAACATCGTGGTTTGTCGCGATATATTTGCTTTATAGTTATGCATTATATTTATAAAAGTTAATCAATCATATTATTATAGAAAATAATTTTCCGATATTTTGATTGCGGTGATAATCAAATAACACACAAATTTATTACTTAAAGAATATTTGTCATTATATTGTAATAAGGTGGCGATAGAGCAATGACAGTGGCGATAACAATGGTGATGACGATGGACGATATGTGATTAATATGTAATCAGGTAATTAGTTAGGTAATATTAATAATAGAAAAATAAAGAGAAACTTATTTATATTACATATTTTTTAATAAATTTTACATAAGCATCTCTTGCATTACAGCATTCATGTTACCGACATTTCGTGCACGTAGCATTAATTTACAGACATCTTGTTGTAATATCAGAGTACCCATTCAATTTGTCTCGAATTTTAATTACTCACACATTTTACATTATATTCATACATTCATAATATAATTAAGAATAACAGAAAAAAAGCTTCTTTCAAATATATCACAATTTGCGCATGTATTTTATTACATATACATATACTCGTTTAATATACTACGTCTAATATAAATTAATCGTAATATTCTGAGATAATGGAATGTTATGTGTATAATTATTATAGCGATTTTTTAATATTTCGATCACGTTTTAGAAAGAAAATTCGATATACAATATACAAAATATTTTGCATCACTATCTCACTCTTCGAATATCGCCGAGCGAATGATATCAAGACATATACACAGCGTTATTCATAAATACAAGTCGTATACTGACAAGGCTAAACGTTTTATTATCCATTCATTGCCGAAATATTTTACGTACGTTAACATATACGTGGAATATTAAAGTCTATAGGAATATTTTAGATTATATAGATTAATTAAATGATATTTATTAAAGGATTGATGTGTCATAGAGTCTTTCATTATGTTAATTACTTTGATCTACAATTCGATTGTTCTGTTGTGCGTTCTGAATTCAAATTATATTTAAATAATTGAAAAATAGAACGATAGATAAAACACGAACGAATTATATTTACCTAACATTTTGGGGCGCAGAGTTATATTCCAAATAAAAATTGAATCGTGGAAACAATTAACATTAATGAAAGGCTCCATTAATCTTTTAATAAATAATCATATAATTAAAAAATCTAATATAATCTAAAATACTTCTATATACTTTAATATAATCACGTATGTATTAAAGTACGTAAAATATATTTCGATAACGAACAGACAATAACATCGACCTTGATGGCGTAAACAATAGCGGGCTAATGTTCATTTGCCATAGTCTTGAAAAATGTTTTGATAAAAAAAAATAATAATAACACAGTTTTCAGTCTTGGCGGAGTATGATGTCAGATTAATTTTTTCGACTCTATTATTATTCGTGCGACGACACTCAAAGAGTAAATAATGGCGCCAGACGCTCCGTTAAAAATTCCTTTTCGAGACACGATCGCGATCAATATCAAAACATTGTTTGTTGTATTAAAATACGTAAAATATATTTCCAGGAACGAACAATAACACGGTGTTCGGCCTTGACAACGTAAACAATAACGCGCTAGTGTTTATGTCACGCGGTCTTGGTATCATTCATGCGGCGACACTCGAGCGATAAAGATGGTAGTGCGCGAAATAGGTCGACAAAATTACGTTGTTAAATTAATTTTTAATTAAACGACTATTGTATCATGACTTTCAATTACTATATTAAACTTTCGAATCTATAATTCGTATTAATATACATGTATATGCATATATATATATATATATATATATATATATATATATGTGCATATACATGTATATTAATACGAATTATATATATATATATATATATATATATATATATATATCAATAATGAAAACAACATTTGTAACGAATTAGTATTTAATTTGATCTCATATAAAAAGAGCGAATCGTACTTCTCTCAGTGCGTTTCTCGTAATTATTCCGCGATCGGAAGTACCGTGCAAAGTATCTCGCGATCGTTTCTATATATAACTAAATATTACTATATTACAGGGCGCAGAGTTAAATTCCAAATAAAACAATTGAATCGTGGAAACAATAAATATTAATGAAAGATTCCATTAATCTCTTAATAATGATATAATTAAAAAATCTAATATAATCTAAAATACTTCTATATACTTTAATATATTCACGTATATATGTATTAAAATACGTAACATATTTCGGTAATGAACAGACAATAACATCGACCTTGGGGGCGTAAACAATAGCGGTTTTCGGTCTTGGTGACGTATGTCAGATTAACTTTTTCGGCTCTATTATCATTCGCGCGACGACACTCAAGGAGTAAATAATGGTGCGAGACGCTCCGTTAAAAATTCCTCTTCTAGACACGATCGCGATCAATATCAAAACATTGTTCGTTGTAGTAAAATACGTAGAATATATTTCGAGGAACGAATAATAACACGGTGTTCGGCCTTGACAACGTAAACAGTAACGCGCTAGTGTTTATATCACACGGTCTTGGTATCATTCATGCGGCGACACTCAAGCAATAAGGATGGTAGTGCGAAAAATGTGTACGTCGTAAAATTACGTTGTTAAATTAATTATTAATTAAACGACTATTGTATCATGACTTTCAATTACTATATTAAACTTTCGAACCTATAATTCGGATTAATATACATGTATATGCATATATATATATATATATATATATATATACAGGGTGAGTCAAAAGTATGTTTTAAAAATTTGTGAGCGTGTTCCTGGATAAAAAGGAAGAACAAATGTTCATATGAACATATGGTCGCAAATGCTTTGTTGTCGAGATAATGGACATAAATCAGCAGTATCAAATAATACTTTATTTGAACGTTTACAATTTTGTTATTGTTGTTTATAAGAGATGTTCTACATGTCCCCCCACCCCCTACCCCCCCCCCACCCAATCAAATCAAACCACACTACCAACCAAAAAAAACAAAAAAACAAAAAAAACAACAATAACAAAATTGTAAACGTTCAAATAAAGCATTATTTGATACTGCTGATTTATGTCCATTATCTCGACAACAAAGCATTTGCGACTATATGTTCATATGAACATTTGTTCTTCCTTTTTATCCAGGAACACGTTCACAAATTTTTAAAACATACTTTTGACTCACCCTGTATATATATATATATATATATATATATATACAGGGTGAGTCAAAAGTATGTTTATATTTATTGATATGTTTATTGATATATATATATATATATATATATATCAATAATAAAAACAACATTTGTAACGAGTTAGTATTTAATTTGAGCTCATAAAAAGAGCGAATCGTACTTTCCTATACCTTATACGATATATTAAAGTGCGTTTCTCGTAATTATTCCGCGATCGGGAGTGCTGTGCAAAGTGTCTCGCAATCGTTTCTATACATGGCTAAATATAATTAATTATTTGTTCGCGAGTAAATGTGGGTGCTACAAGGAAACAGCAAAAGATGAAGAAAAAAGGAAAAGGACATCTGGAAAAGTATTGGACAGCCAAAGAGCAGTGACAGAGCCTGAAGCAGCCAGAGAGATATGCGGTGAGTAATTTATAAAAATTATTTATTATTTATATATATTATTTTTAAAATAGATATATTGCTTATCATTTTTTTATTTTATCGATAATAAATGTATAATTGGTAATTATCCAAACTGGATAAATAAAGACCAACCGAAACATCAAAAGTCGAATTAAATTCATAGATTTGAATATTAATCTTCCATTGATTTAAAAAAAAAATTTAGAAAAGCGCGATAGACTCTCTCAAAGATGGTGGAGAAAGTTTATATATTATATATCATAACTATATATAAAATTATTTATATAAAAAATTTATATATGAGATAAAATATATGATAATTATTTTCTCTTTTCACAAGCAAACGTAAATGTTCAAAATTCTTATTTGTTTTTTTCGACCGTTAAACGAGTGATTGGGAAATAGATAAATTAGTATATTTGTGGAACCCAATTTGTTTACCTCACGGAAAAGATAGACATATAACTTTGTTTAATCACGCAATAATTTTCTTGAATGAGAAATCTACGCGAAAAATATGGTTTATTTTAAATATATATATGATAAAACTCTACTCTTTTTAAAATTAGTGATTAAAGACAAAGAGAAGCATATAAAATATAATTATAATTAGATATAAATATAATTATAATTAAATATTTAGAAATATTTCGTGATAATCAATAATTATATTTTTTTATTGTATACATATGAAATTGTTGGGCATGAGAGCTAAACGAATTTTTCGTATTATATTTGATATAACCAATATCAATGCAGCAGATAAATTAGTAGATTCGCGAATCACAGTCCACGTAGAATGGAGATTTATTATTAAAGAGGAGAAAAAATTTTAAATTTACTCCGAGATACTAAATGGATTTATGCAGAAATAATTACATGTATATATAAACGATAAAAATACGATAAGATACTTAAATTTTTTATGAAATAAAAATTAATTAATTCTTATCAGTACGATGCGGAAGAGCAGAATTATAGTATTCAATAAATGTAATTAAATAACAATAAACTCAAGTCATACACAAAGTGGTAATAAAGCAAATAATTAAGATTTAGGAAAATTGTTGAATGCAATTAAATTATTTTTTAAATATATGTACTTTTGTGGAATACTATAAACGAAAATCCATTTTTTATTTTAATCATTATTAATTTAAAATAATATTAAAATATACATACATGTATATTTATTTATATTTATGTATATTAATATCATTTAATATTTTATATAATTTAAAGTTTATATATACATATAGAATATATTCATAATATATAATATATATAGAATATTTTAATATTTCACATTGGTCAAATAAATTATTATTAAAGATAAAAGCAAATAATTAATTTCACAAATAATAAATATAATAAAATAAAATAGGTTATAAATTACTCACGATTATTTGCTATCGCACGATGCGGTCAATGGGTTATTTTCTTCATTTCTCTCATTTATTTTTTTTTCTGCTCCTTTATGGCACTCATTTGATATTCATTTACGAAAAATGTAATTACGCACTAATCAGCATACGATCATACAGCAATTTACGCTTTGTAGAACACTGGCGACGTTACACCATGCCTTTTGTCATTTTGCTACGTGATAATAATGCAATAAATCTCAAAAAGTTATGACTCACTCGACATTAATTGAAATCAAAATCAAAACGCGCCACTCGCTGTGTAAATAAAAATCGTACAAATTAATATATATAATCACTAATTGCAAAAATTATAAAGAACAATCGCGTTTTGTAGGATCGATTCTCAACGAACGACTCGAGTCTTCCCGCGAGAAGTCAAAATTTAGTTCGAACGCGTGACGCGCATAAACATAATATAACAATTCGTCATATAACAATTCTTTTAAGTAAATAACCAGTATATTGAAACAGTTTCATCAACTGGTCAATTGATCAGTTTTTATATCAGTAATTAAATCGGTAAAACTGTTTCGATATACTGATTATTTATTTTAAAAATTTATTCATTGTTACCGCGATGTTAACGTATGGAATAAATGGAATATATTTGTGAGTTACAATTTTATTATTAATAAATCGTTAATTTGACCATTGCTCTTTCTATTATTTAAAATATTCGATTATACGATTGGAATATAATTTCGAAACACGTATTTCGCGTGATGCGTTCATTTAATTAAGCAATTAAAAAGAATCGAATATAATTAAGAATCGATGTGTGTGACGGGAATCAAAATTATAAATTATTTTGTTGCAATCCTCACGAACAATAATTATTCTTCTATTAATATTTATAATTAAGAATATTTCGTCCGATGCTTTATCATATAATTATTTGATGATCTAAATATATATAATTCGACTGAGAATGCGCAGTAAAACGATCGAATGGCAAAATCGAATAATTAATATAACGGAAAGCCTTGTGAGGTATATTAATCGTTTAATAAATAATTAATCTGTGTGCACGTGTGCGTGAAATTAAAAATATATTTGTATATAAATTTAATTCTCGTATATATACGTCACAGTACGCGTAAAATATTTCGGCAGCGAGGTCAATAACACGTTCGGCCTTGATGACGTAGCGCGCTATTGTTTACATAGGCGAAGACCTTGTATCATTCGCATGGCGACATTCCAGTAGTAAAGTAGTGATATGAAACACTTCGTATTATTGAATTCTTTTCCTAAAAGTGCGATCACGATTAGTATCGAAATATACACGTAATTCCCTACGACTATTACAATTAATAATTAATTAACTCTTAATAAATGACATGAAACTATATGATGATAAATCCATCGAAACGCGATCCTTCATTATTCCAAATAAAAATTGAAACGAAAGGGGCAAAAATTACAAATACATAGACTTTTTATCATTCACACGGAAACATTCCAACGGTAAAGTAGTGATACAAAACGATTTGTATTATTGAATTCTTTTCCTAAACGCTTTCGCGATTAGTATTGAAATATAATTCGCTACGACTATTGTAATTAACAATTAATTACTTTAATATTTCAATCTGATGATTCACGTTATTGTGCAAATATATTATACATCAATAAATAGAAATATCATTATTAGTGTAAAAATCGAGTGGTGTATGATTTTGCTTCGTTTAAATGTCGAGCGAATTGTAATATCTTTGTGTTCCTCTCTCACAATATAATTAAATATGTATCTCGTATGATTATTTTGCGATCGGAAGTGCCGTGCAAAGTATCTCGCGATCGTTTCTATATATAACTAAATATTACTATATTACAGGGTGCAGAGTTAAACTCCAAATAAAACAATTGAATCGTGGAAACAATTAACATTAATGAAAGGCTTCATTAATCTTTTAATAATCATATAATTAAAAAATCTAATATAATCTAAAATACTTCTGTATACTATAATATATTCACGTATATATGTATTAAAGTACGTAACATATTTCGATAATGAACAGATCAATAACATATACAATAACATCGACCTTGGGGGCGTAAACAATAGCGGGCTAATGTTTATTTGCCATAGTCTTGAAAAATGTTTCGATAAAAAAAATAATAATAACACGGTTTTCGGCCTTGGCGACGTATGTCAGATTAATTTTTTCGACTCTATTATTATTCGTGCGACGACACTCAAGGAGTAAATAATGGTGCGAGACGCTCCGTTAAAAATTCCTTTTCGAGACACGATCGCGATCAATATCAAAACATTGTTCGTTGTATTAAAATACGTAGAATATATTTCAAGGAACGAATAATAACACGGTGTTCGGCCTTGACAACGTAAACAGTAACACGCTAGTGTTTATGACACACGGTCTTGGTATCATTCATGCGGCGACACTCGAGCGATAAAGATGGTAGTGCGAAATGTGTACGTCTAAAATTACGTTGGTAAATTAATTAATAATTAAACGACTATTGTATCATGACTTTCAATTACTATATTAAACTTTCAAATCTATAATTCGGATTAATATACATGTATATGCATATATATATATATATATATATATATATATATATATATCAATAATGAAAACAACATTTGTAACGAATTAGTATTTAATTTGATCTCATATAAAAAGAGCGAATCGTACTTCTCTCAGTGCGTTTCTCATAATTATTCCGCGATCGGAAGTGCCGTGCAAAGTATCTCGCGATCGTTTCTATATGTAACTAAATATTACTATATTACAGGGCGCAGAGTTAAATTCCAAATAAAACAATTGAATCGTGGAAACAATTAACATTAATGAAAGATTCCATTAATCTTTTAATAATCATATAATTAAAAAATCTAACATAATCTAAAATACTTCTATATACTTTAATATATTCACGTATATATGTATTAAAGTACGTAACATATTTCGATAATGAACAGACAATAACATCGACCTTGGGGGCGTAAACAATAGCGGTTTCGGTCTTGGTGACGTATGTCAGATTAATTTTTTCGGCGCTATTATCATTCGCGCGACGACACTCAAGGAGTAAATAATGGTGCGAGACGCTCCGTTAAAAATTCCTTTTCGAGACACGATCGCGATCAATATCAAAACATTGTTCGTTGTATTAAAATACGTAGAATATATTTCGAGGAACGAATAATAACACGGTGTTCGGCCTTGACAACGTAAACAGTAACGCGCTAGTGTTTATGTCACACGGTCTTGGTATCATTCATGCGGCGACACTCGAGCAATAAGGATGGTAGTGCGAAATGTGTACGTCGTAAAATTACATTGTTAAATTAATTATTAATTAAACGACTATTGTATCATGACTTTCAATTACTATATTAAACTTTCGAACCTATAATTCGGATTAATATACATGTATATGCATATATATATATATATATATATATATATATATATATATATATATCAATAAGGAAAACACATTTGTAACGAATTAGTATTTAATTTGAGCTCATATAAAAAGAGCGAATCGTACTTTTCTATCCCTTATACGATATATTAAAGTGCGTTTCTCGTAATTATTCCGCGATCGGGAGTGCTGTGCAAAGTGTCTCGCAATCGTTTCTATATATGGTTAAATATAATTAATTGTTTGTTCGCGAGTGAATATCAGTGCTACGAGGAAACAGCAAAAGATGAAAAAGAAAGGAGAAGGACATCTGGAAAAGTATTGGCCAGCCAGAGAGCAGTGATAGAGCCTGAAGCAGCCAGAGAGATATGCGGTGAGTAATTTATAAAAATTATTTATTATTTATATATATTATTTTCAAAATAGATATATTGCTTATTATTTTTTATTGCTTATTATCTCGATAATATATATAATTCGCTCTAAAAATCACAAAATATAATGCATGTATAAAATATTCCAGGTTTTATTTTAACACATTTGAAGTATCTATAATAAAGTATCCATAATAGTTTTGTTATTAATTAATACTTTTATATAGAAATATGTTAATATTTTATAAAATATTTTTAAAATAATATAATTATTTAAATATTTCATATTTACATAAAAATTAACATGCTCTCCTTATTAAAATTATATTTTTCAAAAATTTATAATAAAAAAAATATTTTTTTGCTAGTTTTATATTTAAAATATTAATATCAGAGATAAATCTCTCTTAAAAGATAAAAAAATGCGTGTAATAATTAGTTTTACAAAATGAATTATTTTGAGATTTATAAAGAATAGATCTATAAGAGTATTAATTGATTATATTTGTATTTAATTTTTGACGTATTGATTTAAAAATAAAAGTGTGTAACAAGAATTAAAAAATTATATAAATTATTTTATTCTGATCTTTATAAAAATAATTATTTCTTTAACGATATTTAAAGATTAAGTGTATTTTATTCGATGTTTTATTTCTCATTCAACTTTTAAACAATCTCAATCTCAATACAATTTAAATTGAGATTAATTAACTTCACGGTTAAAAATTTATAAATGTGTCAAAGTGGTCAAAATTATTTACTGAACTAAATATTTCGCACAATTTATTCATTCTCAAAATAGAAATCAAAGCGACGAAAATAGATAATTGTTAACTAATATCTCATTATAATATATTTTCAAGCAATAATTATTTTCATTATGATTTTCACATGTACATTTCTTATATTCAAATATAACCTCGCATCACGAATAATAATAGATCAAATGACTAATAATTAATTTCCGATACAATATTTTAAATAAATTTGAATTGTGTGATATGTATACTATATAATTTTATAATATATATTTTATAATTATTATATATATTTTATATATATTTTATAATTTGTTTTTTAATTAAAAGGCGAATTAATCAGGATTTGAAGCTTGTTTTTTAGAAACATATCTGCATCTTTCTCTTTTTTAATCGAGAAAAGAGAGAGGTGCTATATAGATAATTTTTCAATTATAAAATAAATTTCACACAAATTATACGTTATATTATAAATGTATATAATCCACCCCTCTATGGGTACACCTTGACGCGGTGGGGTGGCTCAGTACTTGGATGGTGCCTTGAGGTTTATTTTAAATTTTTTAATTTAGGATAAATCTCAAGGAGCCTGAAGGGGAAGCTAAGTACCCAGCACAGCATTGCCACGAGTCGCACAATGGCTCATATGTGGCACGCGTCGTCGACTTTCCGTCGTCGGTGCCGTCAACGTGTCGCGGACGGCGGCGTTTCGTTACCGCGTTTTCGCGTTTAGCTTTCTCGCGTCATCGCGTTTTCGCGCTTCCGCGTTGGACTTTTCGTATAAAAATCCCAATTTCATTATTGTCACGAGTCTCTACTTCTGATGCCAACTAACTAGGATTTCGAGTTTGCACACGTTGCTCTACAACGTACACTCGTGCTTCGTGCTTCGTCAAGTGATTCGGCTCGAATTAGTTAGAACTCGATCGATTGCTCGGAATGGTCGTTAATGGGTTCCTTCTCTTTGCTCGTCTACAGCCACACGCACTGCGTGTGTTAACCCTGTCGAGGAGTCGAGTGGATTCCCCTAGGCACGATTTTCGCTCGGTAAAAGGGGTTGCCTCCCCATTTTCTAAATTGTTGAATGTTAGCATTTAAAAAATGTGGGTATCCTCTTCTTTTGCCGTCTACCAGCCTGGTGTAGCCATATCCTGCATTGCGGGAAACTTCGTGTTCCGGGCGAAGCACCTGAAATCGTGCTTAGCGGGTCCAGGTTCGGTACGAGATAGGATAATTATGCGCGAAAAAGAGTTGGTGAACTTCATTTTCCTCTATTTCCGTCAATCGTTTCGTCTTCTTTCCGGTTTGGGCTTAATCCTTGCTCATTGTATCGTTGCATTCCCGACCTGTTGGCTCGAAGCTGATTCTCATAAGTGAAATGGGATTTTCGCTCGTACCGAAACCGGGAGTGCCGTTCAAAGTATACACATATTAAGTATATACATCGCGCGACTAAATAGAAAATTTTTTATCGTACCGAAATAGTGCGGAAACCGTTTAGTATCGCGCGTAAAAGTGCGAAAATAGCGATATAAAAATATCGCTCGTGAGTGCGGGAGTGCCGTAAAGTATCGCGCGTCCAAGACTGAGAGGAGGAGGAGGCCTAGGAGAGGCATCGGGCTCCGGCAGTGCAACCTTCTGGTAAGTAATTTATTTATTTGTAATTATATATTAAATAGTAAATATATGTATTATAATTCCAATTAAACAATTAATCGCGTAATTTGATTTTTTATTTATATGATTTAAATAAGAGAGAATTGAAGAAAAGGTTTTTAAATAAAAGCTTTAATCTTGTAAAGGTATAAGCTTTTATAAAATTATTAAAGAATTATTAATAATGTGGTCTTTTTCTAAAATTTATATAATTATTTTATTAATCTGCTTATTATTATATGGATCGAATATAAAATTCAATATATACAAATAATAATTTTTTGAAATATTAATTTTTTGAACGTTATTATAATTTCGATTTTCTATTTGTATGTTATAGATGCAACAACCCAGATGATCTGAGAGGAGGAGCAGGCCTAGGAAAGGCATCCTGCACCGGCGGAACAACCTGATGGTGAGTATTATTATTTATATTAATTTTATATAAATAAATTAATTAATTTGATTTATATGAATGATTTAAACATGAAAAAATTGGGAAAATTTTTATAATAATTTTTTCTATATAAAAGTCTTTCTACTTAAAAAAATTAATTATTTATAAAATTATTTCATATTTATATATCTATTTATAATTGCGTGCATCGGATATAAAATTCAATGAGTGCAATAATAATTTCTTAAAATATTAATTATTTTGAACATTTATATAATTTGCATTTTATATTTGTATGTTACAGACAACGTAGCTTCAATATCAACTCCGCTGTTGCGCATCAGTGCCGGTAAGTAACAACCTTTTATTTTGAAGCAAAGGATTTGTAAATGCATGAAAAAATCCGTTGCTTCTAACTCTCGGTTGGCGGGATAATACGCGTGTAAAAATTAAAGTAAAAGAAAAAATATTTTTAAAATAACAATAGATATAGAGATACATGAAATATTTATTTCCATTATATATATCGGCCTTTATAAAACGGCCTTTTTAAAAATAGATTTTTAATTTCTAAATATTTAATCTAAAAGATAAAGATATTTATAAGCAACCCGACGACCGAGAGTTAAAATGCATGCTAATTATATTTTATATATGCATGATAATTTATATTTTGCGATTTCTGACGACTTAATGGCGTACGTTAAAATACGATCGTAATATCGTACGATCGTAAACAAATTATTAGTCGTCAAAATGAATATGGTCAGAAGAAGAAATAACTGGCTTGAAAAATACATATCAATATTGGCAATATTGGCCAAAAGATGTGTTGCGCGGCTAAGGCTTCCTAAATTTTATCGCGAATTTCCGGTTAGGGCTCCTTAAATTTCTCATTATCGCGGATTTCTAATTAGGGTTCCCCAAATTTCACCTTATCGTGAATTTCTGCTGGTGTAAGCCAGCAAGTAGGGCGGCTAGGGCTGTTAGGTCTTTATTAGGTCTGTTAAGGCTATTAAGTCTGTTAGGGCTGTTAGGACTGTTAGGTTTGTTAGGGCTATTAGGGCATATAAAAATTAAATTTATTTTCAAGAAAAAAAAACATAAAAATATGTTATTTTTAGGGGTCTGTATTAGGCTTGTTAGGGCTATTAAGTCTGTTAGGACTGTTAGGTTTGTTAGGGCTATTAGGGCATATAAAAATTAAATTTATTTTCAGGAAAAAAAACCATAAAAATATGTTATTTTTAGGAGTATTTTCATATATATAATTTATTTTATGTAAAATTAAATAAATTATATATAAAGAATTGAAATTAATTATAAAAAAAACTATAAATAAAAAAAAAATTAATGTATGGCAAATGTAAAAAATGTAACTTAAATATATAATGTACATTTAAGTTGCATTTTATTATACGTATAACATGTATTAAATTTAATATTTTATTTTTTGTAAATTGTATTAATATTTTATTTTATCACTTAAAAATTGTATTTTCGTGAAAAATTATACAATTTTAAATTCAAATGTGAATGTCATTAGTATCTAATATGATAATATTGATTCGATAAAATATTGAGAGAAAAAAGTAATTCAACCTAAATAATTTTTTTTCTAACTTATTTGAATCCATATACATTGATTATCATTGATTAATCATTTCAAATAATAAAAATTTTGCAATTTTCTTATGTTGAGAATATTGATACTAATAGCATCAATTATTAAATTGTATCTAACATTGTAATTATATCTATAAATTGTAATTATATTATTTTTTATTTTTAATAATTTTCTTTGCAATTGTATATAAATTATAATCTAGTTGTAATAATGTAAAAGAAATCTATTGTACATTACACGAAATTAGATGAATACGTACAATAACAAAATTTGTTTAATTAACACATTTGATATATTTTATTTGAATATTTTTATTGCAAAATTATTCAAATATTTGGATAGCTTATTTTTTTATACTAAAAGATTATTAATAAATTCGAGAAACTTCGCGCAAATACCGTAAAAAAATTCTTTTACATAATATAAAGATTATTAAATAAAAATGAATCAAGAATAACACGATGTTAGCCCAATAATTAGATATTAGCTTTTTACTCGTAAAATTTGTCGTGCTTTTAATTTATTATAGAAACGCAAGTATATTCGAAAATAAAATATTGCGAAATATTAAACATTATCGATCACGCGGAAATTAAAATCTGTAAAACAAAATAATTTTCTTTTATCGTTTTTAATTAAATGTATTTCGAGAATTTCGAATCGCGTTAAATATTTATTGATTTACGATTTTATAATAAATTATATTGCAAACAATTGCGTTCTTTTCACGTTTTTGGACGTGATCGCTATCTTGGCGAAGAAGCCTTATCGCTGTCCCTCATGTCAGGTGGACGCTAGCAAATGCGGTTTGTACTGGCGGAGAGTCGAAACGATCTTCATTGCGGAGAGTTATTTCTCGTCGGTTTTTGTGGGCTCTATCCGCAATGCTTAGTTCGGTGCCTCATTGAAAATTGGAAGTTTCCATTACAGAGTAGGAATTAAACCCAGGTTTTCTTGGCGGTTCCTGAAAACAATGTTTTTGGCAGTGATTTAACGACGATCACCGTACATTTGAAATCGAATTCATTAAATATAAAATACAAAATTCATTAAGTATACTTTGAGAAAAGATATATTTTCTTTTTTTTTATTAAAAATGTTCTTCCATTAATATCAATATTATTTTAATAATGAAAATATTTAATAACAGTTCAAAAATGGATATAATAGATAAAATTCACTTTTTCAAATATAAATTTAATTTAATAAGTTTTTGCGCAAACTTTTTTGTGCAAAATTTTTATTATTTGAAAAATTATGGTTACAAACAAGTATATTTTATTAATTAATTTTGAATTAATTTTATTTTTGGTTTCTTTTAAGAAACCACTTGCAGGCACTGGACGTTCCACTATCTCAGTATATTACATTTATTTTAGATAAGGCAAGTGTATATGTATATATAATAAAATACATGTGCGCAAATTGTGATGTATTTGCAAAAACCCTTTTTTTGTATTATTCTTAATAATATATTAGGATGATGCATGATATAATATAAAATGTGTGAGTAATTAAAAAGTTCGAGACAAATCGAATGGGTACTCTGATATCAGTAAGATTCTGTAAATTATTGTCACGTGTTAAGTGTTAAATGCAACAGAAAAATTAATTTCTTGATAATCTTCCATTTGATGTTGCTAAATATTCAAATTGAATTTTTTTTAAATCTCGCTGTTATCGGATTTGATTTGTCTCGAGCACATTTGGTACCCTAAAGTTATTATTATTCATACATTTAACCGAGCAACGATAAAAGCGCATGTATTTCATTTTTCCTAAATATACTCGATTGTAACATGTATATAAAAATCATTATATCCAGTCACTTTTTAGTAAAAAAAGATGTTTCTTAAAATGGAAGAACATGTTTTTTTTCACGCGAAGTTTAATCTCATATATTGAAAATAATAATAAGGGTAACAGTCGTTAATTCGCTGCCGAAATCACTGTTATTGGGAGCAATCAGGAAGATCGGGGATTCGTTCCTTCCTGTAGCGGGACTTCTGACGTTCAATGAATCACTTAACTTTCCTTTGTGGATCGATTCCGCGGGATCCGAAATAGAAGAAATAAGACAAATTGAGGTCGCTTTCCACTTTTAAGATCGTTCTTCTCTCTGTTAGATATTAACCAGCGTATCACTCGGCAGAGGGATTTTGATCTGGTTTAATCGTTGGGCCAGTTATCCTTCATTGAACGTGACAATAACGCGATTATTTTAAGGAACATTAAAGTTTAGCCTATTTGCAATTGTCCGCGAAACAAGATATATATTTTTACATACTTTTGATCGCGAAATTTACATGAAATTGTATATTTGAAAAGAAATCGAGTATTATAGATTCTGCATCCGCGTTTGATTCCTTACGTATATTATTTACAAATTATATAAAATGCGCCTCTAATGTTGCAATATTTTTATCGTCACATGAAATGATAATAATTATATTGCGTGTGCGCACGTTGTATTCCGATTATAGAAATGTGCATTGTAATTAAATATTACTATTTTTATCAATTTTTTTTATTCATCATATACATTCGCGAAATTTAAACCGCGATTTTTTTTCTGATTTAATCGTTGGGTAACATCGATGCTTTACTTATCTTTTCGCGTCATCGAACATTTCTTTTAGAAAACCTTACAAAATGCATTAAAATTCCGGGTACTTTTTCTTATTGAAAGACATAATCGATAAATTTATTAATGATTCTTTTGGTTGCGATAGATTATCAGCGCTACGCCAATCTAAAAATTTCTAATAAATTGTACGCATTTCTGATATTTTCGTGTAATATAATAAAATATGCTATGTATATATTCTATATAACAATTTGTTATGTATTATTTTATGTATTTTATATAATGTATTTATTATTATTGTTATAATTATGTATTATATACTATATATTTTCAACGAAAAATTTTATGTATTTATAAATTGTATTATAATTATAATATATATTTTGTAATATATTTTTATATGACTGCAAGCTATGTAATTATACATTATAATATTTTGTAATTATATATAATATATATATATATATATATATATATATATTTTATAAATTTTTGTATTATATTTTCTATTTGGAAAATTTGAAAAACCTACACTATTAAAAGAAAATAAAATAAAAACATTTTACCTCCTCGATGGTATCTCCACCTTAACGAAGGCATTTGCCGGGTGAGGAGGTTTGAGTACTCTAATGATCCGGAGAGCTATGCCGGCGGTAACATAGGCCGGTATTTATATAATCTGTTTTTATATTTAATCATCTTAAATATGGTCTTCGCATCTTAAAATTCTGTTCAGTCTCAATGAAATAATAAACATTTTCTAAATTTTACTTAAAACGATCTTAAATATAAGACTATATGAACACCGACCTTAATTACTGGTAGGGTCACCCATGCCGGATAGGTCAAAGAGAAAGAGTCAGACTAAGAGAGATACCCCGTAATTATAATTATTATATTTTTTGAATAAGATAAAAGTAAAAGAAATATAAAGAATGATAAAACCATAAGAAGGAAGAAACACGAGTTCCTATGGTCTTGGGAATGCGACAGATTACAACACTGCAAAGATTTGAAGAAGAAGATACATTGGATAAAAATGCGTAGTAATTAAAAATAGCTTGCAATTAAATCGACTAATAATAGTAATACTTTATATAATTATGTTACACTTTATAATTAGCATATTGTATTACATATAAAGCATCAAGCATTAAATATTTTGCTGTTATGAAAACTATAATAAAATAATATAAAAAATTTGCTATATAAAGTGGAACATTCGAAAGCATATCCACTGACGAAATACTATTAAAGATCGATGATTTTACAAGATTTACCGTGACCACAAAGCATTTATGTATTTATGTATATATATATATATATATAAAACCAGAAATTGTGCACATTGTACGTTACCCTCTGAGAACATTCGTGGACATTGGCTTCGTAGTTCATGTCCACATTTTTAATGTCTCCAAAGAGCGTATCATTTTCAGAGATCACCTGAAAGCGGGCCATGATACCTCTCAGTCTTCTCTCTGATAATATAAATAATATAAATAATATAAATAAAAATATAAATACGCGGGATCGCTCATTGACAATTTCATTAGTTTCATTTGTTTATGTTATCTCGGGTCTATCTACTAGTTATTTATTTTATTCACCCAATAATTTATTTCATTTGGCAGGTACTTTTTTTAATAATTATTAGCGGTTAACGAAATTTTATTTTTGCGTTCGAAGGTTTAATATTATGAATACATACTCATAGTTAAAGGGTTAAGCAATGACGCACACATATGGCATATGACACATTGTATATAAATAATTTATATAAATTACTTACCATATGTCTCATTGATCCGTTATTTAAATTTTCTTTTTTTCTCCTGCTCTCTTTGTTGTTTCTCATGGCACTTGCACTCACTCAAATCCCTCAAGGCACTTGCACTCACTCGCGCAAATACTCGCAAGTGCATTTAAAAAAGAAATTCGACAATATACGAAGCCTATCGGATCACTACTTCACTTCAATTTACATAAATTATTATATACATACATTATTTATATATATATATATATTTTTTTTCATTTATATATATATATATATATATATATATATATATAAATGAAAAAGGAGCAAACGGGAGGCGTAGTGATAGGAAAAGAGAAACTATGGTCGATAACATATGCAGACGATATTGTGTTGATGGCGAGAAGCGAAGCAGAACTTAAAGGGATGATGAAAAGATTTAAAAGATACATTGACAAGAAAGGATTAACTTTAAGCGTAGGAAAATCAAAGGTAATGGTATTCGAGAAAGGAAGAGGACGCACAAAGAGAAGAGAATGGAAATGGGGAGAAGAAGAAATAGAAGAGGTAAAAGAAATGAACTACCTAGGTTACATTATGCAATAGAACGGCGGAGCGGAGAAACATATAGTAGAAAGAATGAGAAGAGCGATGGTGGCGATGAAGCAGACCTGGAGCATAGGAGAAAGGATATTCGCGGACGACTACGAAAGAAGAATAAAGATAAAAAGGTATCAAAGCTCCCTTCAATTTAAAAATTAAAGTGGTTAAGAAGGCATAGAGAGCTAAAAGTACAAGGTTAAGATGGTAACAGTAATATATATTAATAAATCATAAAAAGTTTACAAAACTTCAATAAGATACATATAAGCGAAAATAAAGATTGGGACGCAAAATATCGATTAAAAAACATATACGTGAAATAAATTAGAGCGGACGTTTCAGCTTATTTTTAAGCCATCTTCAGCGCAAAAACGTATGGGTGAAATAGGGAATTCGATTAAAAAAGTTCGCAAAGAGAGGATAAATAATTCATAATTTATATGTTCGGGGAAAGCGACTTTGAACAATGCGGAATATATTTCGAGGAACGAATAATAACACGGTGTTCGGCCTTGACAACGTAAACAGTAACGCGCTAGTGTTTATGTCACACGGTCTTGGTATCATTCATGCGGCGACACTCGAGCAATAAGGATGGTAGTGCGAAATGTATACGTCGTAAAATTACGTTGTTAAATTAATTATTAATTAAACGACTATTGTATCATGACTTTCAATTACTATATTAAACTTTCGAACCTATAATTCGGATTAATATACATGTATATGCATATATATATATATATATATATATATATATATATATATATCAATAATAAAAACAACATTTGTAACGAGTTAGTTTTTAATTTGAGCTCATAAAAAGAGCGAATCGTACTTTCCTATCCCTTATACGATATATTAAAGTGCGTTTCTCGTAATTATTCCGCGATCGGGAGTGCTGTGCAAAGTGTCTCGCAATCGTTTCTATATATGGTTAAATATAATTAATTGTTTGTTCGCGAGTGAATATCAGTGCTACGAGGAAACAGCAAAAGATGAAGAAGAAAGGAGAAGGACATCTGGAAAAGTATTGGCCAGCCAGAGAGCAGAGATAGAGCCTGAAGCAGCCAGAGAGATATGCGGTGAGTAATTTATAAAATTTATTTATTATTTATATATATTATTTTCAAAATAAATATATTGCTTATTATTCATTATTGCTTATTATCTCGATAATTTATATAATTCGCTCTAAAAATCACAAAATATAATGCATGAATAAAATATTCCAGGTTTTATTTTAACACATTTGAAGTATCTATAATAAAGTATCCATAATAGTTTTGTTATTAATTAATACTTTTATATAGAAATATGTTAATATTTTATAAAATATTTTTAAAATAATATAATTATTTAAATATTTCATATTTACATAAAAATTAACATGCTCTCCTTATTAAAATTATATTTTTCAAAAATTTATAATAAAAAAAATATTTTTTTGCTAGTTTTATATTTAAAATATTAATATCAGAGATAAATCTCTCTTAAAAGATAAAAAAATGCGTGTAATAATTAGTTTTACAAAATGAATTATTTTGAGATTTATAAAGAATAGATCTATAAGAGTATTAATTGATTATATTTGTATTTAATTTTTGACGTATTGATTTAAAAATAAAAGTGTGTAACAAGAATTAAAAAATTATATAAATTATTTTATTCTGATCTTTATAAAAATAATTATTTCTTTAACGATATTTAAAGATTAAGTGTATTTTATTCGATGTTTTATTTCTCATTCAACTTTTAAACAATCTCAATCTCAATACAATTTAAATTGAGATTAATTAACTTCACGGTTAAAAATTTATAAATGTGTCAAAGTGGTCAAAATTATTTACTGAACTAAATATTTCGCACAATTTATTCATTCTCAAAATAGAAATCAAAGCGACGAAAATAGATAATTGTTAACTAATATCTCATTATAATATATTTTCAAGCAATAATTATTTTCATTATGATTTTCACATGTACATTTCTTATATTCAAATATAACCTCGCATCACGAATAATAATAGATCAAATGACTAATAATTAATTTCCGATACAATATTTTAAATAAATTTGAATTGTGTGATATGTATACTATATAATTTTATAATATATATTTTATAATTATTATATATATTTTATATATATTTTATAATTTGTTTTTTAATTAAAAGGCGAATTAATCAGGATTTGAAGCTTGTTTTTTAGAAACATATCTGCATCTTTCTCTTTTTTAATCGAGAAAAGAGAAAGGTGCTATATAGATAATTTTTCAATTATAAAATAAATTTCACACAAATTATACGTTATATTATAAATGTATATAATCCACCCCTCTATGGGTACACCTTGACGCGGTGGGGTGGCTCAGTACTTGGATGGTGCCTTGAGGTTTATTTTAAATTTTTTAATTTAGGATAAATCTCAAGGAGCCTGAAGGGGAAGCTAAGTACCCAGCACAGCATTGCCACGAGTCGCACAATGGCTCATATGTGGCACGCGTCGTCGACTTTCCGTCGTCGGTGCCGTCAACGTGTCGCGGACGGCGGCGTTTCGTTACCGCGTTTTCGCGTTTAGCTTTCTCGCGTCATCGCGTTTTCGCGCTTCCGCGTTGGACTTTTCGTATAAAAATCCCAATTTCATTATTGTCACGAGTCTCTACTTCTGATGCCAACTAACTAGGATTTCGAGTTTGCACACGTTGCTCTACAACGTACACTCGTGCTTCGTGCTTCGTCAAGTGATTCGGCTCGAATTAGTTAGAACTCGATCGATTGCTCGGAATGGTCGTTAATGGGTTCCTTCTCTTTGCTCGTCTACAGCCACACGCACTGCGTGTGTTAACCCTGTCGAGGAGTCGAGTGGATTCCCCTAGGCACGATTTTCGCTCGGTAAAAGGGGTTGCCTCCCCATTTTCTAAATTGTTGAATGTTAGCATTTAAAAAATGTGGGTATCCTCTTCTTTTGCCGTCTACCAGCCTGGTGTAGCCATATCCTGCATTGCGGGAAACTTCGTGTTCCGGGCGAAGCACCTGAAATCGTGCTTAGCGGGTCCAGGTTCGGTACGAGATAGGATAATTATGCGCGAAAAAGAGTTGGTGAACTTCATTTTCCTCTATTTCCGTCAATCGTTTCGTCTTCTTTCCGGTTTGGGCTTAGTCCTTGCTCATTGTATCGTTGCATTCCCGACCTGTTGGCTCGAAGCTGATTCTCATAAGTGAAATGGGATTTTCGCTCGTACCGAAACCGGGAGTGCCGTTCAAAGTATACACATATTAAGTATATACATCGCGCGACTAAATAGAAAATTTTTTATCGTACCGAAATAGTGCGGAAACCGTTTAGTATCGCGCGTAAAAGTGCGAAAATAGCGATATAAAAATATCGCTCGTGAGTGCGGGAGTGCCGTAAAGTATCGCGCGTCCAAGACTGAGAGGAGGAGGAGGCCTAGGAGAGGCATCGGGCTCCGGCAGTGCAACCTTCTGGTAAGTAATTTATTTATTTGTAATTATATATTAAATAGTAAATATATGTATTATAATTCCAATTAAACAATTAATCGCGTAATTTGATTTTTTATTTATATGATTTAAATAAGAGAGAATTGAAGAAAAGGTTTTTAAATAAAAGCTTTAATCTTGTAAAGGTATAAGCTTTTATAAAATTATTAAAGAATTATTAATAATGTGGTCTTTTTCTAAAATTTATATAATTATTTTATTAATCTGCTTATTATTATATGGATCGAATATAAAATTCAATATATACAAATAATAATTTTTTGAAATATTAATTTTTTGAACGTTATTATAATTTCGATTTTCTATTTGTATGTTATAGATGCAACAACCCAGATGATCTGAGAGGAGGAGCAGGCCTAGGAAAGGCATCCTGCACCGGCGGAACAACCTGATGGTGAGTATTATTATTTATATTAATTTTATATAAATAAATTAATTAATTTGATTTATATGAATGATTTAAACATGAAAAAATTGGGAAAATTTTTATAATAATTTTTTCTATATAAAAGTCTTTCTACTTAAAAAAATTAATTATTTATAAAATTATTTCATATTTATATATCTATTTATAATTGCGTGCATCGGATATAAAATTCAATGAGTGCAATAATAATTTCTTAAAATATTAATTATTTTGAACATTTATATAATTTGCATTTTATATTTGTATGTTACAGACAACGTAGCTTCAATATCAACTCCGCTGTTGCGCATCAGTGCCGGTAAGTAACAACCTTTTATTTTGAAGCAAAGGATTTGTAAATGCATGAAAAAATCCGTTGCTTCTAACTCTCGGTTGGCGGGATAATACGCGTGTAAAAATTAAAGTAAAAGAAAAAATATTTTTAAAATAACAATAGATATAGAGATACATGAAATATTTATTTCCATTATATATATCGGCCTTTATAAAACGGCCTTTTTAAAAATAGATTTTTAATTTCTAAATATTTAATCTAAAAGATAAAGATATTTATAAGCAACCCGACGACCGAGAGTTAAAATGCATGCTAATTATATTTTATATATGCATGATAATTTATATTTTGCGATTTCTGACGACTTAATGGCGTACGTTAAAATACGATCGTAATATCGTACGATCGTAAACAAATTATTAGTCGTCAAAATGAATATGGTCAGAAGAAGAAATAACTGGCTTGAAAAATACATATCAATATTGGCAATATTGGCCAAAAGATGTGTTGCGCGGCTAAGGCTTCCTAAATTTTATCGCGAATTTCCGGTTAGGGCTCCTTAAATTTCTCATTATCGCGGATTTCTAATTAGGGTTCCCCAAATTTCACCTTATCGTGAATTTCTGCTGGTGTAAGCCAGCAAGTAGGGCGGCTAGGGCTGTTAGGTCTTTATTAGGTCTGTTAAGGCTATTAAGTCTGTTAGGGCTGTTAGGACTGTTAGGTTTGTTAGGGCTATTAGGGCATATAAAAATTAAATTTATTTTCAAGAAAAAAAAACATAAAAATATGTTATTTTTAGGGGTCTGTATTAGGCTTGTTAGGGCTATTAAGTCTGTTAGGACTGTTAGGTTTGTTAGGGCTATTAGGGCATATAAAAATTAAATTTATTTTCAGGAAAAAAAACCATAAAAATATGTTATTTTTAGGAGTATTTTCATATATATAATTTATTTTATGTAAAATTAAATAAATTATATATAAAGAATTGAAATTAATTATAAAAAAAACTATAAATAAAAAAAAAATTAATGTATGGCAAATGTAAAAAATGTAACTTAAATATATAATGTACATTTAAGTTGCATTTTATTATACGTATAACATGTATTAAATTTAATATTTTATTTTTTGTAAATTGTATTAATATTTTATTTTATCACTTAAAAATTGTATTTTCGTGAAAAATTATACAATTTTAAATTCAAATGTGAATGTCATTAGTATCTAATATGATAATATTGATTCGATAAAATATTGAGAGAAAAAAGTAATTCAACCTAAATAATTTTTTTTCTAACTTATTTGAATCCATATACATTGATTATCATTGATTAATCATTTCAAATAATAAAAATTTTGCAATTTTCTTATGTTGAGAATATTGATACTAATAGCATCAATTATTAAATTGTATCTAACATTGTAATTATATCTATAAATTGTAATTATATTATTTTTTATTTTTAATAATTTTCTTTGCAATTGTATATAAATTATAATCTAGTTGTAATAATGTAAAAGAAATCTATTGTACATTACACGAAATTAGATGAATACGTACAATAACAAAATTTGTTTAATTAACACATTTGATATATTTTATTTGAATATTTTTATTGCAAAATTATTCAAATATTTGGATAGCTTATTTTTTTATACTAAAAGATTATTAATAAATTCGAGAAACTTCGCGCAAATACCGTAAAAAAATTCTTTTACATAATATAAAGATTATTAAATAAAAATGAATCAAGAATAACACGATGTTAGCCCAATAATTAGATATTAGCTTTTTACTCGTAAAATTTGTCGTGCTTTTAATTTATTATAGAAACGCAAGTATATTCGAAAATAAAATATTGCGAAATATTAAACATTATCGATCACGCGGAAATTAAAATCTGTAAAACAAAATAATTTTCTTTTATCGTTTTTAATTAAATGTATTTCGAGAATTTCGAATCGCGTTAAATATTTATTGATTTACGATTTTATAATAAATTATATTGCAAACAATTGCGTTCTTTTCACGTTTTTGGACGTGATCGCTATCTTGGCGAAGAAGCCTTATCGCTGTCCCTCATGTCAGGTGGACGCTAGCAAATGCGGTTTGTACTGGCGGAGAGTCGAAACGATCTTCATTGCGGAGAGTTATTTCTCGTCGGTTTTTGTGGGCTCTATCCGCAATGCTTAGTTCGGTGCCTCATTGAAAATTGGAAGTTTCCATTACAGAGTAGGAATTAAACCCAGGTTTTCTTGGCGGTTCCTGAAAACAATGTTTTTGGCAGTGATTTAACGACGATCACCGTACATTTGAAATCGAATTCATTAAATATAAAATACAAAATTCATTAAGTATACTTTGAGAAAAGATATATTTTCTTTTTTTTTATTAAAAATGTTCTTCCATTAATATCAATATTATTTTAATAATGAAAATATTTAATAACAGTTCAAAAATGGATATAATAGATAAAATTCACTTTTTCAAATATAAATTTAATTTAATAAGTTTTTGCGCAAACTTTTTTGTGCAAAATTTTTATTATTTGAAAAATTATGGTTACAAACAAGTATATTTTATTAATTAATTTTGAATTAATTTTATTTTTGGTTTCTTTTAAGAAACCACTTGCAGGCACTGGACGTTCCACTATCTCAGTATATTACATTTATTTTAGATAAGGCAAGTGTATATGTATATATAATAAAATACATGTGCGCAAATTGTGATGTATTTGCAAAAACCCTTTTTTTGTATTATTCTTAATAATATATTAGGATGATGCATGATATAATATAAAATGTGTGAGTAATTAAAAAGTTCGAGACAAATCGAATGGGTACTCTGATATCAGTAAGATTCTGTAAATTATTGTCACGTGTTAAGTGTTAAATGCAACAGAAAAATTAATTTCTTGATAATCTTCCATTTGATGTTGCTAAATATTCAAATTGAATTTTTTTTAAATCTCGCTGTTATCGGATTTGATTTGTCTCGAGCACATTTGGTACCCTAAAGTTATTATTATTCATACATTTAACCGAGCAACGATAAAAGCGCATGTATTTCATTTTTCCTAAATATACTCGATTGTAACATGTATATAAAAATCATTATATCCAGTCACTTTTTAGTAAAAAAAGATGTTTCTTAAAATGGAAGAACATGTTTTTTTTCACGCGAAGTTTAATCTCATATATTGAAAATAATAATAAGGGTAACAGTCGTTAATTCGCTGCCGAAATCACTGTTATTGGGAGCAATCAGGAAGATCGGGGATTCGTTCCTTCCTGTAGCGGGACTTCTGACGTTCAATGAATCACTTAACTTTCCTTTGTGGATCGATTCCGCGGGATCCGAAATAGAAGAAATAAGACAAATTGAGGTCGCTTTCCACTTTTAAGATCGTTCTTCTCTCTGTTAGATATTAACCAGCGTATCACTCGGCAGAGGGATTTTGATCTGGTTTAATCGTTGGGCCAGTTATCCTTCATTGAACGTGACAATAACGCGATTATTTTAAGGAACATTAAAGTTTAGCCTATTTGCAATTGTCCGCGAAACAAGATATATATTTTTACATACTTTTGATCGCGAAATTTACATGAAATTGTATATTTGAAAAGAAATCGAGTATTATAGATTCTGCATCCGCGTTTGATTCCTTACGTATATTATTTACAAATTATATAAAATGCGCCTCTAATGTTGCAATATTTTTATCGTCACATGAAATGATAATAATTATATTGCGTGTGCGCACGTTGTATTCCGATTATAGAAATGTGCATTGTAATTAAATATTACTATTTTTATCAATTTTTTTTATTCATCATATACATTCGCGAAATTTAAACCGCGATTTTTTTTCTGATTTAATCGTTGGGTAACATCGATGCTTTACTTATCTTTTCGCGTCATCGAACATTTCTTTTAGAAAACCTTACAAAATGCATTAAAATTCCGGGTACTTTTTCTTATTGAAAGACATAATCGATAAATTTATTAATGATTCTTTTGGTTGCGATAGATTATCAGCGCTACGCCAATCTAAAAATTTCTAATAAATTGTACGCATTTCTGATATTTTCGTGTAATATAATAAAATATGCTATGTATATATTCTATATAACAATTTGTTATGTATTATTTTATGTATTTTATATAATGTATTTATTATTATTGTTATAATTATGTATTATATACTATATATTTTCAACGAAAAATTTTATGTATTTATAAATTGTATTATAATTATAATATATATTTTGTAATATATTTTTATATGACTGCAAGCTATGTAATTATACATTATAATATTTTGTAATTATATATAATATATATATATATATATATATATATATATATATATATATATTTTATAAATTTTTGTATTATATTTTCTATTTGGAAAATTTGAAAAACCTACACTATTAAAAGAAAATAAAATAAAAACATTTTACCTCCTCGATGGTATCTCCACCTTAACGAATGCATTTGCCGGGTGAGGAGGTTTGAGTACTCTAATGATCCGGAGAGCTATGCCGGCGGTAACATAGGCCGGTATTTATATAATCTGTTTTTATATTTAATCATCTTAAATATGGTCTTCGCATCTTAAAATTCTGTTCAGTCTCAATGAAATAATAAACATTTTCTAAATTTTACTTAAAACGATCTTAAATATAAGACTATATGAACACCGACCTTAATTACTGGTAGGGTCACCCATGCCGGATAGGTCAAAGAGAAAAAGTCAGACTAAGAGAGATACCCCGTAATTATAATTATTATATTTTTTGAATAAGATAAAAGTAAAAGAAATATAAAGAATGATAAAACCATAAGAAGGAAGAAACACGAGTTCCTATGGTCTTGGGAATGCGACAGATTACAACACTGCAAAGATTTGAAGAAGAAGATACATTGGATAAAAATGCGTAGTAATTAAAAATAGCTTGCAATTAAATCGACTAATAATAGTAATACTTTATATAATTATGTTACACTTTATAATTAGCATATTGTATTACATATAAAGCATCAAGCATTAAATATTTTGCTGTTATGAAAACTATAATAAAATAATATAAAAAATTTGCTATATAAAGTGGAACATTCGAAAGCATATCCACTGACGAAATACTATTAAAGATCGATGATTTTACAAGATTTACCGTGACCACAAAGCATTTATGTATTTATGTATATATATATATATATATATATATATATATATATATATATAGAGAGAGAGAGAGAGAGAGAGAGAGAGAGAGAGGATCATAAAATTCATTTATATTAAAAATTTATTAAGCGTCTCTTGTGCTATACAGCACTGGTGCTACTGGCATTTCGTATACATACAACGGAATAAAACCAGAAATTGTGCACATTGTACGTTACCCTCTGAGAACATTCGTGGACATTGGCTTCGTAGTTCATGTCCACATTTTTAATGTCTCCAAAGAGCGTATCATTTTCAGAGATCACCTGAAAGCGGGCCATGATACCTCTCAGTCTTCTCTCTGATAATATAAATAATATAAATAATATAAATAAAAATATAAATACGCGGGATCGCTCATTGACAATTTCATTAGTTTCATTTGTTTATGTTATCTCGGGTCTATCTACTAGTTATTTATTTTATTCACCCAATAATTTATTTCATTTGGCAGGTACTTTTTTTAATAATTATTAGCGGTTAACGAAATTTTATTTTTGCGTTCGAAGGTTTAATATTATGAATACATACTCATAGTTAAAGGGTTAAGCAATGACGCACACATATGGCATATGACACATTGTATATAAATAATTTATATAAATTACTTACCATATGTCTCATTGATCCGTTATTTAAATTTTCTTTTTTTCTCCTGCTCTCTTTGTTGTTTCTCATGGCACTTGCACTCACTCAAATCCCTCAAGGCACTTGCACTCACTCGCGCAAATACTCGCAAGTGCATTTAAAAAAGAAATTCGACAATATACGAAGCCTATCGGATCACTACTTCACTTCAATTTGCATAAATTATTATATACATACATTATTTATATATATATATATATATATATATATATATATATATATATATATATATGGGGATGGGGAAACGAAGAAAGGATGGAGAAAATAAAGAGGAAATATATAAGATGGATACTGAAACTAGACAGGAGGTCACCAAACTACATACTGGGAGAAGAAACAAAAATGAAGGAATTGAGAACGGAGGCCATAAAAAGAGCAGTAAAATATGAAGAAAAGGCAAGGCAATCGGAGAAGAAGATAATAATAGTGTATGAAAGAAATAGAGAAAAGGAGAGAAAGTGGAGAAGAAAGTAAATGGGAAAAGAAAAGGAGAAGGATACTAGAGGAGGCAGACATAGGTAAAGAAGAACTGAAAAAGAAGAGAGAAGAAGGGGAGACAGAGATATCCGAAAAGATAATGGAAAGAATTGAAGAACGACAAAAAGAAGAGAGGAAGAGGAAAACAGAGGATTCAAGATATAACGATATATATAAAAACATAAGGACAGAAGGAGTACTGAATTATCTGAAAGGAAAAAAGAGTAAGAAAGATAGGAGCAGAATTGCAAGATATAGATGTGGTAGCGAAGTGAGAGGAGGATACTACTGGAAGGAGGAGACAGAATGAGAATGCAGGATATGTGGAAGAGGAAAAGAAAGCCTAAAGCACGTACTAAAGGAATGCGAAGCAACAAAAGACGAAATATCAATGGAAGAATTCTTGAGCGAGGAGGGAAACGGATTGAATGTAATGAGAAAAATAGACAAGATACAAGAAGAGAAGAGGATGGAGAAGACGGACAAAGTCATCGCAAGCCAAGGAAACCCGAGGTGCAATGAAAGATAGAGACAAGAAGTAATAATGACTAAGAACAACAACAAAATATGAAGCCAAAGAAGCCAAAGAAACCAAAGATACCAAAGATACCAAAGATAATAAAGATAGAACACAAAGAATTACTAAACTACAAAGAGAGATTTAAGAGTTTTTACACACTCCATATAACATATAATACATAACATTTAACATTTAACATTTTACTCATCTAGATTAGACTAGATTAGATTAGATAGGAGCTAAGACAGATAATGTTTTCTTATTCGCAACATTATTTTCATTATATTTTTATTTTATTTTGATTTTGATTTTGATTTTATTTTTATTCTACTTTTTATTTTACTCTTATTAGCAGTTACAATTTAATTTAATCCAATTTTATCTTATCTTATTTTATTTTATTTTATAATATTTCATATTACTTTCCCCGCCTGTTACGCTAAAGTCTAGATTTTAGATTTTAGATTTAGATTTTATTTTATTCCATTCAAGTACTGTATAACTTACACCTTACACTCTATACACTTTATATATTATACTTTATTCTATTTCTATTTCTATTTTAATTTTATATATTATATCACATTTTATATTTTATATTTTATACGTTAATGAATACAAAACTTGTAAAGCTCTGTAAGACTGGAAGTCCATCCAAAGCCGTAAGGCATGGATTAAGAACAATAAATAAATAATATATATATATATATATCTCGTTGAAAGTTCTCGAAGCGCATATTTCACGTAATTTATTCATTTAATCAAGTAAGAATCATAGAAACAGAAATCTAAAATAATAAATTATATTATAGTTTGTGAAATTGATTTTTACAAGTAGAAATTATTACTTTAATGATATTTATAGAATCAAATATAATTCGATCGCGACGCTTTATCTCGTTCTATTTTTCAATTATTTAAATATAATTTAGATCCAAAACGCACAGCAAAACAATCGAATCATAAATCGAAGTAATTAACATAATGAAAAGCTTCGTGATACATCAATCCTTTAACAAATATTATTTAATTAATCTATATAATCTAAAACACTCCTAGATACTTTAATATTCTGTGTATATGTTAAAGTACGTAAAATATATCGGCAATGAATGGGCAATAACATGTTCGGCCTTAGCGGCGTATGATGCGCTGTGTTTACATGTACGGCCTTGATATCATTCGCACGGCAACATTCGAGGAATAAGGTGCGAAATACTTCGTATATTATTAAATTTTCTCTCTAACGATAAAACGCAATTACGACTAGTATTGAAACATAATTCGCTATGATAATTATAATTAATATTTGCTAAACTTTTAATAATAATTACTACGCGATCGGGAGTGCCTTGCAAAGTGTCTCACAATTATTGCGTATACTAATCTTGTTTTCGGGAGTGAATGTGAGTGCAACAAAGAAATAGCAAAGGAAAGGAAAAGCAAGTCTGAAAAAGCACTGGGCAACATATTGAGCAACAATATTCGATAATTTATAAATTATTTATCATTTATATTTATCATTTATATTCTGACTATATTATATATATCATTTATATATTAGATTTATATATATCATTTATATTCAGATCATATTATATATTGCTTGTCATTTTCTCGATAACGATTCTCTCTCTCTCCCTCTCTCTCTCTCTCTCATTGTAAATTATCTAAATTATTTAAGTTTTTAAGTTATATTAGTGTAACATATATATAAAATATTCTGGATTATCTTATTTTAATATACTTAAAATATCTATAATAAAATACTCTCGTATTAATTAATACTTTTATATATATAGATAGTAATATTTCATAAACTGCTTCACAATAATATATTATTTAGATATTTTATGCATAAAGGGTTCCATAATGAATGAATTGTTTAATAAATAATCAATTTTAATCAATAAATTAAAATACTTCTATAATTTAATATTCTGCGCGTGTGTATTTTATAGCACATAAAATATTTCGGCAACGAATTATCAATAAAATCATGACTTTGGTGGACGTAAACAGTAGAGCGTTGTTTATACATTACAGATTTGCTATCATTTGTTCGGTGATATTCAAGCAATAAATAATGATACGAAACGTTTCGTATATTAATTAATTGTTTAATAAATAATTATTTAATTAATCTATAAATTTAAAAACTTCTACAATTTAATATTTTGCGTGTATAAGAGTATATGTTAAAGTACGTAAAACGTTTCAGCATCAAAATATCTAGATAACATTATATTTTACATTGACTGCATAAATAGTAACGCGCTAATATTTATATCTTACGGTCTTGTTATTATTCACACGATGACACTTGAGTAAAATAGTGATGCAAAATGCTTCGTATATTATTGAATTTCTTTTTAACGCGATCGCGAATATTTTCGCGAGTGAATTCAAATGTAACAAAGAATTTAAATGAATGAAAGTACCACGAGGAACAGCAAAATACCGGTGAAGAGTAAAAACGACTTTCATTATGAAAAATTATTTCTTTTCGGTTCTTATAAGATCAATTCGCGGTATCTAGTTCGGTGTTCTGTTAAAAATTCGGGATTTTTATTGTAAAATTGGAACTAATCCCAGGTTTTCCTGGTAATTTCTGAAAACAATGATTTCGATAATAATTCAACGACGAACGAAACATACGCTCCGTGTAATTTATTCATTTAATCAAGAATCGTAATGATAGGGGGGGTTTAAAATAATAAATTATTGTTTCGTTGCGATCTTTACGGACAATAATTATTTCTTTAATGATATTTAGAATCAAATATATTTCGCCATAATGCGCTTTGTCGCTTTTTTCTTTAAGATTTAAATATAATTTAAATTGAAGACGCGCAATAAAACAATCGAATTGTAGATCCAAATAATTAACATTACGAAGTCTCCTAATTTAAACATTAATCGTTTAATAAGTAAAATCGTTAATTAATCTTATAAATTAAAATAATTTAATATTTCGCAAATACATACATATCATAGTATATAAAATATTTTGACATCGAATTATCATTAACACGGTATTCGACTTTGGCAGTATAAACAGTAGCGAGCTATTGTTTATGTAGTACAAACCCTTGCTATCATTCGTATGGCGACACTCAAACAACGAAATAGTAATGCGAAACATTTCGTATAATTATTAGATTCTTTTTCTAAACGTGATCGCAACTAATATCTAAACATAATTAGCAATGACTCTTAATTAATCATTAATTAATTTTTGTTAAACGACATGAAATTGTACGCCGATAAATCTTTATGGAAGAGCAATCATTCATTATTACAAGTAACGATTGAAACAAAAAGAATAGAAACAACTTTTATTATGGTTCTTCGATTATCGATTCTTATGAATAATAATTATTTATTTAATACTTACAATCAAACAACTAAACTTTACATTTTAATAAATGTGAACATAAATTAATTATTAATTAAATGACTGCTATCTCACAACTTTATTCATTACTTTAATCTTTTGATTCTTATGATTCGTATATTATACAGCGTATAATACGCGTATTAGTAGCATACAGTAATATGCATTGCTGTAGCAAGTAGCGAATGATTTTGGTCTCATGTAAAGCTCATGTTGCTCTCTTATGATATAATAAAGTGCGTATATAAGTTTCGTATAATTATTTCGCGATCGATAGTCTCGTACAAAGTGCGCCACGTATTCGATTAATTATAATTAAATCGTGTATTCGTGAGTGAGTGAATGCCAAAAGGAAATAACGAAAGATACGTAAGAGAGAAAAAGGAAATCTGGAAAAGCATCAGATGTAATGTACGGAGTAATACGAAGTAATACGAAGTAAAACAATCGAATTATATATGCAAATAATTAGCATAACGAAAGGCTCCGTGATAAATTGTTTAATAAATAACGAATTTTAATCAATAAATTAAAATATTTGTATAATTTAATATTCCACGTTAATGTATATTTTATAATATATAAAATATTTCGGCAACGAATTATCGATAACACGGCGTTCGACTTTGGCAATATAAAATATAAACAGTAGCGCTCTATACGTTACCGCTTTGTCATCATTCGCACGGTGACTCTGGAGTAATAAAGTAGTGGTGAGAAACGCTTTGTATATGGTAATTATTTTACTAAACACGATTACGATTAGTATCGAAATATAATTTGCTATAAATATTAACAAAAATTAATTAACGACATGAAACTGTATTGCAACGATAAATCTTTATCGAATCGCAATCATTCATTATTGGGAATATAAATTGAAACACGGGATATGTAAAAGAGGGTAAAAGAATTAATTATGTTATGATGATCGATCATTGATGCTTATTATAATATTTCTTTAACAATATTAGCATTAACTATATTTCGACCAATGCTTTAAATTTTCTCAATCCTTATTAATTAAACAATATATAGTTTAATCGAGAATCGAATGAATGATGATCCAAAATATTAAATCATCACTTCGATCGTTGCCATCTTTCCGGACAATAATTATTATTTTAATACTTAGAATCACAGATATATTTTATCCGTGTTACTTTATCGTTCTACTTAACAATCTAAATATAATTTGGAAGGGGGGACTGTGAGAGAACACAAAGTAAAACAATCGAATTATAGATGCAAATAATTAGCATAACCAAAGGCTCTGTGAATTGTTTGATAAATAATCAATTTTAATCAATAAATTAAAATACTTTCATAATTTAATACTCCACGTTAATGTATATTTTATAATATATAAAATATTTCGGCAACGAATTATCGATAACACGGCGTTCGACTTTGGCAATATAAAATATAAACAGTAGCGCTCTATACGTTACCGCTTTGTCATCATTCGCACGGTGACTCTGGAGTAATAAAGTAGTGGTGAGAAACGCTTTGTATATGGTAATTATTTTACTAAACACGATTACGATTAGTATCGAAATATAATTTGCTATAAATATTAACAAAAATTAATTAATTAAAAATTAATTAACGACATGAAACTGTATTGCAACGATAAATCTTTATCGAATCGCAATCATTCATTATTGGGAATAAAAATTGAAACACGGGATATGTAAAATAGGGTAAAAGAATTAATTATGTTATGATGATCGATCATTGATGCTTATTATAATATTTCTTTAACAATATTAGCATTAACTATATTTCGACCAATGCTTTAAATTTTCTCAATCCTTATTAATTAAACAATATATAGTTTAATCGAGAATCGAATGAATGATGATCCAAAATATTAAATCATCACTTCGATCGTTGCCATCTTTCTGGACAATAATTATTATTTTAATACTTAGAATCACAGATATATTTTATCCGTGTTACTTTATCGTTCTACTTAACAATCTAAATATAATTTGGAAGGGGGGACTGTGAGAGAACACAAAGTAAAACAGTCGAATTATAGATGCAAATAATTAGCATAACGAAAGGCTCCGTGATGAATTGTTTAATGAATAATCAATTAATCTTAATCAAGAAATTAAAATACTTCTATAATTTAATATTCCGCGCGCGTGTATATTTTATATTACATAAAATATTTCAGCGACGAATTATCAATAATACAGTGTTCGACTTTGTCAGTATAAACAATATTGTGCTATTGTTAATATGTTTCGCGGCTTTATTATCATTCACACAGTGACACGCGAGCGATAAAGTAGTGGTGCGAAACGCTTCGCATAATGTCGAATTTTTTTTGTATACACGATTACGATTAATATCGAAACAATTTGATATAATTACTAATAATTAAAAATAAATTAATTTATGGTAAACGTCATGAAAATGTATCGCAACGATAAATCTTTATCGAATCGCAATCATTAATTACTGCGAATAAAAATTGAAAAAGGGATACATAACAGGGGATAAAGAAATTAATTTTATTATGAGCTTTCGATTATTGATGCTTATTATAATAATTTCCCTAACGATACTTATTAGAATTAAATAAATTTCGACCAATGCTTTAAATTTTCTTAATCGGCAATCACTCGTAGAATATTTCAACGACGAATTATAACAATAACATAGTATAAGTCGATCTTGGCGATATAAACAGTATCGCGGTAAAGGTTTTGATTTACTATCATTCGCACAGTAACCTTGAGCAGTAAAGTAGTGACGTTTCATATATTATTAAATTCTTTCTTTACATAGTCAACCTTGGCGATATAAACAGTACTACGGTAATGTTTCTGACTTACGATCATTCGCTCAGTGGCTCTTGAGCAGTGAAGTAGTGATGTGAGACGTTTCATATATTATCAAATTTTTTCTCTAAACACAATTACAAGTAGAACGAGGAACTTTTTGTGAATAAGTGTAAGTGCAACGAGGATTAAAGTGCCACAAGAAAAGAGCGAAGGAAGCAAAAGAAAAAAGGAGGTTTTGGAAGTGGATGGATCAGATAAGATATGATGTAAGTCATTAAAATTTTAATTATTTACCACATTCATTATTTATTATATTGTTACGTCGCCGCGTCCCATCCCCCTAGATGTATTCGCCACTTGTTGAATTCTTTCGGCGGGAAGTACGTCGACGGAAGAAGATCATTTTCGCGCGCGTTGTCAAGATGTTGTTATAAACAACGACTGTCAAAGAGTCTGAGCCCAACTGTGAAGCTGTGCGGACGCGCGTCTATCTGTGATCCGTTTTACGATTATTCTGAATTCCTGTATGTTACTCGAGGTTTATTAAAGTTCTTATACCTTAAACCGCGTTATTATTTACTGCGCGAACGTTAGCGTGTGCCGATCGATTGTGTCGCGCGCGTTCGATATATATCGTTCCGCGAACGCAACAATATATGAATTATTTATCAATAGTATATATTGTTGTATAATAACGATGGTCAGCTGAGTCGAAGAATAGCTGTCAAGCTATCCGGACGCGTTTTACATTACCGCATTATCGCGAGATTTCCCCTGTTATTATTTGTTGTTTGTGTATTCTGTGTTTCTAATTAAAGTTCATAATTTCCGTTAAAAGTGTTATTTTACGCGGTCCGCGAGTGCCCCACTGTGTTGAACGCGCTTCGATATCTCGAAGTCGCCGCCGCGGACGTAACAATATATTCAAAATATACATATTTCTCGTTTCGTTTTATTTCTTTGATTGTGATTCAATAGTGATTTTAAATTGTGTAACATATATAATACATATACTTGTAAAAAATATTCTATTTTATTTTAAAATAATTAAAACATTTATAAATTGTTCATTAATTAATATTTTCAGATACTTCTTATATTTTAGAAAATATTTCATATATTAATATACTTAAATTAGTAATAAAGCTCTCTTAAATTAATAAAATAAATGATTAAGATAGGCATGGAGAGCTGAAGATCATTATTAGTAACGAGTTGTACAGATTAAAAAGACCAGTAGAAAACATTAATAGTCAAAACTTCAATTTAATAAAACAATGATGTTTAGACAATTCAAAAGCGGACGTTTCGACTTGTATTTAAGTCATCTTCAGCGCATATTATTCTCGGAAAGTATACAAATGTTGTACGCAATGAACATGTATATAAATTTATAAATCGCAGTAAAACGGCAGGGAGATCATCTTACGGTTAGACCCATGGAGGAAACGGACACTACAAATTTAGGTTAATAAGCCCAAGTTTGTGTGGTTCTAATGGACGTTTGTCAACCACCAGATCATTAGCCGGACTAAAATTAAGTGCACTCGTATACAGTTGATTCAAGAAATTACATTAACATGAGACAATAACCGGTGAACAGAATTAAAATTAAAAATAATAAAATTAAATTAAATAAATACAAATTAAGAAATTGTTGCACTTATCAGTGATTTACATCAAATTAACAATGTAAAGTTTAATGAGTAAAGAGTAACTTACAATATCATGATGAATATGGATAATTTATATGTCATTGGAAAACTTTATGAACTATATACGAATACCAATCTAATAATCCCTTAAAAGCTATATGTTACTTCCTTGTGCAACAATTTCTTAATTTGTATTTATTTAATTTAATTTTATTATTTTTAATTTTAATTCTGTTCACCGGTTATTGTCTCATGTTAATGTAATTTCTTGAATCAACTATATACGAGTGCACTTAATTTTAGTCCGGCTAATGATCTGGTGGTTGACAAACGTCCATTAGAACCACACAAACTTGGGCTTATTAACCTAAATTTGTAGTGTCCGTTTCCTCCATGGGTCTAACCGTAAGATGATCTCCCTGCCGTTTTACTGCGATTTATAAATTTATATACATGTTCATTGCGTACAACATTTGTATACTTTCCGAGAATAATATGCGCTGAAGATGACTTAAATACAAGTTGAAACGTCCGCTTTTGAATTGTCTAAACATCATTGTTTTATTAAATTGAAGTTTTGACTATTAATGTTTTCTACTGGTCTTTTTAATCTGTACAACTCGTTACTAATAATGATCTTCAGCTCTCCATGCCTATCTTAATCATTTATTTTATTAATATATTTATTATATTAAATACTTTATATATTAAAAAATAGAAATTTTTTATTTATCATATTTTTAAAAGTTTATATTTAAGAAATATACATTATTTTATAATTACGCAATTTATAACTATTTTATAATTAAAATATATCTATTTAAAAGTAAAAATGTAAAAATTAATTCCGCGCAACAATTAGTTTTAAAATCAATTATTTTGAACATTGCTTTATGTAATAGATTTTCTCTTATCTTTTATATTTTTATTTATCGTTTATATTTGCGAATTAAAATTTATATAGTATATTACAAAATTAATTATATATTATATTATATATAAAATTATATATAATATAACCCTCCCATGGGGTACACCTTGTCGCGGTGGGAGGGCTTAGTACTTGTATGGTGCCTTGAGGTTTATTTTGAATTTTTCTATTTATGATAAATCTTAAGGTGCCTGAATGGGAAGCTAAGTACCCTTTCGCCTCGTCGGTGCCGTCAACGTGCCGCGGACGGCAACCGCTTCGTTACCGCGTTTTCGCGTTGTAGTATTCTCGCGTCGTCGCGTTTTCGCGGAACTTTTGGACTTTTTCATATAAAATCCCAATTTCATTTATTGTCACGAGTCTCTACTTCCAATGCCAATTAACTGGGATGTTCGAGTTTGCACACGTTGCTCTGCAACGTACACTCGTGCTTCGTGCTTCGTCAAGTGATTCGGCCCGAATTAATTAGAACTCGATCGATTGCTCGGAATGGTCGTCAATGGGTCCCTTCTCTTTGCTCGTCTACAGCCACACGCATTGCGTGTGTTAACCCTGTCGAGGAGTCGAGTGGATTCCCCTAGGCACGATTTTCGCTCGGTAAAAGGGATTGCCTCCCCATTTTCTAAATTGCTGAATGTTAGCATTTAAAAAATGTGGGTATCCTCTTCTTTTGCCGTCTACTAGCCTGGTGTAGCATATAGCAACGGCGAGAGGCATAATATGTCCGGGCGGAGCACCTGAAATCGTGCTTAGCGGGTCCAGGTTCGATACGAGATAGGATAATTATGCGCGAAAAAGAGCTGGTGAACTTCATTTTCCTCTATTTCCGTCAATCGTTTCGTCTTCTTTCCGGTTCGGGCCTAATCTTTGCTCGTTGTATCGTTGCATTCCCGACCTGTTGGCTCGAAGTTGATTCTCGTAAATGAAATGGGATTTTCGCTCGTACCGAAAGCGGGAGTGTCGTTGAAAGTATATTTATATTAAATATATACATCGCGCGACCAAATTTTTAATCGTACCGAATTAGTGCGGGAATGCCGTTTAGTATCGCGCGTAAAATAGCGGAAATAGCGATATAAAAATATCGCTCGTGAGTGCGGGAGTGCCGTTAAAAGTATCGCGCGTCAACAACATGAGAGGAAGAGAAGGCCTGGGAGAGGCATCTTACATCGGCGGAGCAACCTGATGGTGAATATTTATTATTTGTATATCAATTGGTATAAATTGTACGCATAATAATTCGGTCTTATTATTTAAATGAATTAAAGAGAAAATTAGTGAAAAAGATTTTTATAAAAGTCATATAAAACTTTCTATTTAAAGAACAGTTCGTATATTATTGAATTTCTTTTTAACGCGATCGCGAATATTTTTGCGAATGAATTCAAATGTAACAAAGAATTTAAATGAATGAAAGTACCACGAGGAACAGCAAAATACCGGTGAAGAGTAAAAACGACTTTCATTATGAAAAATTATTTCTTTTCGGTTCTTATAAGATCAATTCGCGGTATCTAGTTCGGTGTTCTGTTAAAAATTCGGGATTTTTATTGGATAAAATTGGAACTAATCCCAGGTTTTCCTGGTAATTTCTGAAAACAATGATTTCGATAATAATTCAACGACGAACGAAACATACGCTCCGTGTAATTTATTCATTTAATCAAGAATCATAATGATAGGGGGGGGTTTAAAATAATAAATTATTGTTTCGTTGCGATCTTTACGGACAATAATTATTTCTTTAATGATATTTAGAATCAAATATATTTCGCCATAATGCGCTTTGTCGCTTTTTTCTTTAAGATTTAAATATAATTTAAATTGAAGACGCGCAATAAAACAATCGAATTGTAGATCCAAATAATTAACATTACGAAGTCTCCTAATTTAAACATTAATCGTTTAATAAGTAAAATCGTTAATTAATCTTATAAATTAAAATAATTTAATATTTCGCAAATACATACATATCATAGCATATAAAATATTTTGACATCGAATTATCATTAACGCGGTATTCGACTTTGGCAGTATAAACAGTAGCGAGCTATTGTTTATGTAGTACAAACCCTTGCTATCATTCGTATGGCGACACTCAAACAACGAAATAGTAATGCGAAACATTTCGTATAATTATTAGATTCTTTTTCTAAACGTGATCGCAACTAATATCTAAACATAATTAGCAATGACTCTTAATTAATCATTAATTAATTTTTGTTAAACGACATGAAATTGTACGCCGATAAATCTTTATGGAAGAGCAATCATTCATTATTACAAGTAACGATTGAAACAAAAAGAATAGAAACAACTTTTATTATGGTTCTTCGATTATCGATTCTTATGAATAATAATTATTTATTTAATACTTACAATCAAACAACTAAACTTTACATTTTAATAAATGTGAACATAAATTAATTATTAATTAAATGACTGCTATCTCACAACTTTATTCATTACTTTAATCTTTTGATTCTTATGATTCGTATATTATACAGCGTATAATACGCGTATTAGTAGCATACAGTAATATGCATTGCTGTAGCAAGTAGCGAATGATTTTGGTCTCATGTAAAGCTCATGTTGCTCTCTTATGATATAATAAAGTGCGTATATAAGTTTCGTATGATTATTTCGCGATCGATAGTCTCGTACAAAGTGCGCCACGTATTCGATTAATTATAATTAAATCGTGTATTCGTGAGTGAGTGAATGCCAAAAGGAAATAACGAAAGATACGTAAGAGAGAAAAAGGAAATCTGGAAAAGCATCAGATGTAATGTACGGAGTAATACGAAGTAATACGAAGTAAAACAATCGAATTATATATGCAAATAATTAGCATAACGAAAGGCTCCGTGATAAATTGTTTAATAAATAACGAATTTTAATCAATAAATTAAAATATTTGTATAATTTAATATTCCACGTTAATGTATATTTTATAATATATAAAATATTTCGGCAACGAATTATCGATAACACGGCGTTCGACTTTGGCAATATAAAATATAAACAGTAGCGCTCTATACGTTACCGCTTTGTCATCATTCGCACGGTGACTCTGGAGTAATAAAGTAGTGGTGAGAAACGCTTCGTATATTGTAATTTTTCTATTAAACACGATTATGATTAGTATCGAAACATAATTTGCTATAAATATTAACAAAAATTAATTAACGACATGAAACTGTATCGCAACGATAAATCTTTATCGAATCGTAATCATTCATTACCCCTATTAAAAATTGAAACAGGGGATACATAAAAGGGGATACGAGAATTAAATATAATCTTTCGATCATCGATGCTTATTATAATATTTCTTTAACAATATTAGAATTAAATATATTTCCATCAATGCTTTAAATTTTCTTAATCCTTGTTAATTAAACAATATACAATTTAATCGAGAATCGATTAAATGATAGGAATCCAAGATATCAAATAATCACTTCGATGATTGCGATCTTTACGGACAATAATTATTATTTTAATACTTAGAGTCACAAATATATTTCATTCATGTTACTTTATCGTTCATGACAATCCAAATATAATTTGGATTGTGAGAGAACACGAAGTAAAACAATCGAATTATAGATGCAAATAATTAGCACAACGAAAGGCTCCGTGATAAATTGTTTAATAAATAATGAATTTTAATCAATAAATTAAAATATTTCCATAATTTAATATTCCGCGTTAATGTATATTTTATAATATATAAAATATAAAAATATTTCGGCAACGAATTATCGATAACGCGGCGTTCGACTTTGGCAATATAAAATATAAACAGTAGCGCGCTATACGTTACCGCTTTGTCATCATTCGCACGGTGACTCTGGAGTAATAAAGTAGTGGTGAGAAACGCTTCGTATATTGTAATTTTTTTATTAAACACGATTATGATTAGTATCGAAACATAATTTGCTATAAATATTAACAAAAATTAATTAACGACATGAAACTGTATCGCAACGATAAATCTTTATCGAATCGTAATCATTCATTACCCCTATTAAAAATTGAAACAGGGGATACATAAAAGGGGATACGAGAATTAAATATAATCTTTCGATCATCGATGCTTATTATAATATTTCTTTAACAATATTAGAATTAAATATATTTCCATCAATGCTTTAAATTTTCTTAATCCTTGTTAATTAAACAATATACAATTTAATCGAGAATCGATTAAATGATAGGAATCCAAGATATTAAATAATCACTTCGATGATTGCGATCTTTACGGACAATAATTATTATTTTAATACTTAGAGTCACAAATATATTTCATTCATGTTACTTTATCGTTCTTGACAATCCAAATATAATTTGGATTGTGAGAGAACACGAAGTAAAACTGTCGAATTATAGATGCAAATAATTAGCACAACGAAAGGCTCCGTGATAAATTGTTTAATAAATAATGAATTTTAATCAATAAATTAAAATATTTCCATAATTTAATATTCCGCGTTAATGTATATTTTATAATATATAAAATATAAAAATATTTCGGCAACGAATTATCGATATCGCGGCGTTTGACTTTGGCAATATAAAATATAAACAGTAGCGCGCTATACGTTACCGCTTTGTCATCATTCGCACGGTGATTCTCGAGTAATAAAGTAGTGGTAAGAAACGCTTACTGTATACTGTACTGCTAAACGTATACTGTAATTTTTTTACTAAACACGATTACGATTAGTATCGAAACATAATTTGCTATAAATATTAACAAAAATTAATTAACGACATAAAACTGTATCGCAACGATAAATCTTTATCGAATCGTAATATTCATTACCGCGATTAAAAATTGAAACAGGGGATACATAAAAGGGGATAAGAGAATTAAATATAATCTTTCTATCATCGATGCTTATTATAATATTTCTTTAACAATATTAGAATTAAATATATTTCGATCAATGATTTAAATTTTCTCAATCCTTGTTAATTAAACAATATACAATTTAATCGAGAATCGATTAAATGATAGGAATCCAAGATATTAAATCATCGATCGTTGCGATCTTTCCGGATAATAATTATTATTTTAATACTTAGAATCACAGATATATTTTATCCGTGTTACTTTATCGTTCTACTTAACAATCTAAATATAATTTGGGGGGGGGGGACTGTGAGAGAACACAAAGTAAAACAATCGAATTACAGATACAAATAATTAGCATAACAAAAGGCTGCGTGAATTGTTTGATAAATAATCAATTTTAATCAATAAATTAAAATACTTTCATAATTTAATATTCCACGTTAATGTATATTTTATAATATATAAAATATTTCGGCAATGAATTATCGATAACACGGCGTTCGACTTTGGCAATATAAAATATAAACAGTAGCGCGCTATACGTTACCGCTTTGTCATCATTCGCACGGTGACTCTGGAGTAATAAAGTAGTGGTGAGAAACGCTTCGTATATTGTAATTTTTTTATTAAACACGATTATGATTAGTATCGAAACATAATTTGCTATAAATATTAACAAAAATTAATTAACGACATGAAACTGTATCGCAACGATAAATCTTTATCGAATCGTAATCATTCATTACCCCTATTAAAAATTGAAACAGGGGATACATAAAAGGGGATACGAGAATTAAATATAATCTTTCGATCATCGATGCTTATTATAATATTTCTTTAACAATATTAGAATTAAATATATTTCCATCAATGCTTTAAATTTTCTTAATCCTTGTTAATTAAACAATATACAATTTAATCGAGAATCGATTAAATGATAGGAATCCAAGATATTAAATAATCACTTCGATGATTGCGATCTTTACGGACAATAATTATTATTTTAATACTTAGAGTCACAAATATATTTCATTCATGTTACTTTATCGTTCTTGACAATCCAAATATAATTTGGATTGTGAGAGAACACGAAGTAAAACTGTCGAATTATAGATGCAAATAATTAGCACAACGAAAGGCTCCGTGATAAATTGTTTAATAAATAATGAATTTTAATCAATAAATTAAAATATTTCCATAATTTAATATTCCGCGTTAATGTATATTTTATAATATATAAAATATAAAAATATTTCGGCAACGAATTATCGATATCGCGGCGTTTGACTTTGGCAATATAAAATATAAACAGTAGCGCGCTATACGTTACCGCTTTGTCATCATTCGCACGGTGATTCTCGAGTAATAAAGTAGTGGTAAGAAACGCTTACTGTATACTGTACTGCTAAACGTATACTGTAATTTTTTTACTAAACACGATTACGATTAGTATCGAAACATAATTTGCTATAAATATTAACAAAAATTAATTAACGACATAAAACTGTATCGCAACGATAAATCTTTATCGAATCGTAATATTCATTACCGCGATTAAAAATTGAAACAGGGGATACATAAAAGGGGATAAGAGAATTAAATATAATCTTTCTATCATCGATGCTTATTATAATATTTCTTTAACAATATTAGAATTAAATATATTTCGATCAATGATTTAAATTTTCTCAATCCTTGTTAATTAAACAATATACAATTTAATCGAGAATCGATTAAATGATAGGAATCCAAGATATTAAATCATCGATCGTTGCGATCTTTCCGGATAATAATTATTATTTTAATACTTAGAATCACAGATATATTTTATCCGTGTTACTTTATCGTTCTACTTAACAATCTAAATATAATTTGGGGGGGGGGACTGTGAGAGAACACAAAGTAAAACAATTGAATTATAGATACAAATAATTAGCATAACAAAAGGCTGCGTGAATTGTTTGATAAATAATCAATTTTAATCAATAAATTAAAATACTTTCATAATTTAATATTCCACGTTAATGTATATTTTATAATATATAAAATATTTCGGCAATGAATTATCGATAACACGGCGTTCGACTTTGGCAATATAAAATATAAACAGTAGCGCTCTATACGTTACCGCTTTGTCATCATTCGCACGGTGACTCTAGAGTAATAAAGTAGTGGTGAGAAACGCTTCGTATATTGTAATTTTTTTTATTAAATACGATTATGATTAGTATCGAAACATAATTTGCTATAAATGTAAATAAAAATTAATTAATTAAGAATTAATTAACGATATAAAACTATATTGCAACGATAAATCTTTATCGAATCGCAATCATTCATTACTGCCAATAAAAATTAAAACAGGGAATACGTAAAAGGGCATAGATTTAATTATGTTATGATCTTTCGATCATTGATGCTTATTATAATATTTCTTTAACAATATTAGAATTAAATATATTTCTACCAATGCTTAAATATTCTCCTTGTTAATTAAATCCTTGTTAATTAAACAATAGCAATGTATCACGACGTGTAATTATTTTAATCTTTTAATCTTACGATACATTAATACGTTAGATATATGAAATACATTAATATGTTAAAATATTTCAACAATGTATTAACAACAACATAGTATCCGACATAAACAGTACCGCGCTAATGATTTTGTTTTACGGTCTTGTTATGCAAATTTAAATTTATATATTATATTGCAAAATAAATGCTATATTATATATATTATATTATATATAAAATTATATATAATATAACCCTCCCATGGGGTACACCTTGTCGCGGTGGGAGGGCTTAGTACTTGGATGGTGCCTTAAGGTTTATCTTAAATTTTTCTATTTATGATAAATCTCAAGGTGCCTGAATGGGAAGCTAAGTACCCTTTCGCGTCGTCGGTGCCGTCAACGTGCCGCGGACGGCAAGCGCTTCGTCAACGCGCCGCGTTTTCGCGTTGTAGTATTCTCGCATCGTCGCGTTTTCGCGGAACTTTTGGACTTTTTCATATAAAATCCCAATTTCATTTATTGTCACGAGTCTCTACTTCCGATGCCAACTAACTGGGATGTTTCGAGTTTGCACACGTTGCTATGCAACGTACACTCGCGCTTCGTGCTTCGTGCTTCGTCAAGTGATTCGGCCCGAATTGATTAGAACTCGATCGATTGCTCGGAATGGTCGTCAATGGGTCCCTTCTCTTTGCTCGTCTACAGCCACACGCACTGCGTGTGTTAACCCTGTCGAGGAGTCGAGTGGATTCCCCTAGGCACGATTTTCGCTCGGTAAAAGGGGTTGCCTCCCCATTTTCTAAATTGCTGAATGTTAGCATTTAAAAAATGTGGGTATCCTCTTCTTTTGCCGTCTACCAGCCTGGTGTAGCCATGTCCTGCAATCGCGGGAAACTTCGTGTTCCGGGCGAAGCACCTGAAATCGTGCTTAGCGGGTCCAGGTTCGATACGAGATAGGATAATTATGCGCGAAAAAGAGCTGGTGAACTTTATTTTCCTCTATTCCGTCAATCGTTTCGTCTTCTTTCCAGTTCGGGCTTAATCTTTGCTCGTTGTATCGTTGCATTCCCGACCTATTGGCTCGAAGTTGATTCTCCTAAATGAAATAGGATTTTCGCTCGTACCGAAACCGGGAGTGTCGTTGAAAGTATATATATATTAAATATATACATCGCGCGACCAAATTTTTAGTCGTACCGAAATAGTGCGGGAGTGCCGTTCAGTATCGCGCGTAAAATAACGAAAATAGTGATATTAAAATATCGCTCGTGAGTGCGGGAGTGTCGTTGAAAGTATCGCGCGTCAACAACATGAGAGGAGGAGGAGGCCTGGGAGAGGCATCTTGCATCGGCGGAGCAACCTGATGGTGAATATTTATTATTTGTATATCAATTGTTATAAATCGTACGCATAATAATTCGATCTTATTATTTAAATGAATTAAAGTGAAAATTAGAGAGAAAGATTTTTATAAAAGTTATATAAAACTTTCTAAAAAAACTGTCTTAAGAAACAGTTTTAAAAATTTATAAAATTTTTCCACACGTGTTTATCTCTGCTTATTATTTTACACATATAAAATTCCACGCGATAAAAATTTTTTGAAATATTGATTGCATTTTGTGAGCATTAATATAAATAAATTTTATATTTGTATGTTACAGACAACGTAGCTTCGATAACTATAACTCCGCTGTTGCGCATCAGTGCCGGTGAGTGAGAAAAACTTTTATTTAACTTTAAGGTAACGGATTCGTAGAGATTTTAGATGTAGATTGTAGATTGTAGATTGTAGATTGTAGATTGTAGATTGTGGATTGTAGTAAGTCCGTTGCCTTAAAATGGATGAGCTAGGATAGATTAAATTAAATAACTTTTAATAAATTCTTTCAAAATGCTTTGCATCTATTGCGAAAATATATTGAAGTATTAATTAAAAAAAGAGAATCAAGAAAAGAAAATTTTTTTGTAAAGATTTTGTCTAGTTTATTAAATCAAGAGCACGCATTAATAATTTTATCAATTTTATCAATTTTTGATGCTACTTTATTCTTATAACGCGCACTTATTTTATTATAATTTCTTATAGCTCATCCATTGTAGAATTTGTTTGTAGATATTGTTTTTAAACTTTACTTTAACTTAATATAAAGCCAAATAATTAATTAATTAAATAATTTGTAATATCATAAAAGTTATACACACACATGAACTTTATATTTTATTAGAAAATATAATATATAGAAATTTGTAGTAATTTGGTTTTATTTGAGTTAAAATAAAGTTATATTCAAATATTTAACGAACGATCGTAAAATCGAGCGATCGTTACGATGAGCGTGAAATATTTACGCTCATTTGCCGATAATTAATCGGCAAAAGAAGGAGTGTTTATCTCCTTTTTCGATCTCTGATTAGAGATCGAGCGAGAAAGTGGCCAGGATCAACGAAAAGTAAGTTCAACTGGCCTGAAGAAAAGCTTTACGTACAATAGTACGTAATGTTGGACATTTATTCACGCGGTTAGGGCATGCGGTTAGAGAATGTAATTAGGGCACGTAATTAAAATATACGTGATTAGAGATAGGCTTTCCTCGAATAATTTCACTTAATCGAGAAATAGGATTGTTAGGGCTATTAGGTGATCGTTAAGATTTTTTAATTTTCCTTTCAAGAAGTAGAGGATTGTTAGGGCTATTATGTGATTAATTTAGGTGATTAATATATTATCTATCTTTTAAAGAATCAGGAAATGTAGGTTTAAATAATATTAGGGAAAACAGATTAATAAATATTTCAATAATTATATTATTAATATTTAGAATTTTTAAGGGGTCAATATTTTTTGAGTGTTTTTTTTTATAGGTATTTTATTTATATAAGGATGAAAATTACATTGTTAACACTCAATAATTTTTATAGTAATACGAATTTTTTTGCGAAATTTTATGTACTTATGTAATTATGTAATACGAAATTTATGTACTTTCATGTAATACGAAATTTTATGTATATGAAAAATTTAAAATACAAATTTATATATTAAGATATTTTTTTAGTTCAATATGGATAATAAATTTAGTATATTTATGAATTTATAAGTCATTTTTAAATGTAGGAATTGAAAGATTTAAAATAGATAAAGAATGAGTAGAATTTATTATTAGAAAAGGATTTATTATTAAAATTTACAAAAGGTTTTAATTTAAATAATATTTTTAAATAATAATTTTTAGAAAATTTATATGTTTATATATTTATATATTTATTTATTTATATATTTAAGGTTTTAATTTAAATAATAATTTTTATAAAATTTATATATTTATATACTTATATATACATATATTTATGTATTTATGTATATATTTAAGGTTTTAATTGAAATAATAATTTTTATATAAAATTTAAATATTTATATACTTATATATATATTTATGTATTTAAAGTTTTAATTTAAATAATAATTTTTATAAAATTTATATATTTATATCTATTATAAAAGTAATTTCATTAATTGTATTTCATTAATTATATTTATATAAATTTATCTAAATAGCTTATATTATTAAAGTTTAATATTGAAGATATTAAAAAAATTATTTTTTTTAGATATTTGTGAATATATATTGTATATATATATAAATAGAAATTTTATTATATGTATTATATATTATTTTTATAATGAAAATATAATGTTTTATTATTAAACTGTATAAATTAAAGAATTAAAATGAAATAAATCATTAAAATTTTATTAATATTCCTTTTAAGAAGTAGAATAGTAGTTTGTTAGGGCTATCCCATATAATGCTCCTTATGCACACGGTTCTGGGGGCTCGTTGGAAGATTAAGGAAAGGCACGTGGGGTTTTTAATTGGTAGGCCCCGCCGTTAAAATGGCGGCGGGGAGAGCCCAACACTACCCCGATGGGACCGCTAAATAGGTCCCGCCGGGGTGTGCATAAGGAGCATTTTCCCCACGTAAAAAAAAAAAAAAAGAAAAAACAGGATTGTTAGGGCTATTAGGTGATCATTAAGATTTTTTCAATATTCCTTTAATGCTAAGGAAAATATATTAAAATTTCAATAATCTTAGGGATTAATCATCGCTAATCTTGTCTGGACTATGTAAAAATTTTTAGTAAATTTTATAATATAAAATATTATACATATATTTTGGACATTTTCGTGTAATAAATTTTTCCATGTTATAAATTATTTTGTATTACATTTCAAATTATATTATATTTTACATTAACTTTTGTGTTAAATTCTGTATTGAAAGAAAATAAAAAATTGTGTTAAATTTCTGTATTGAAAGAAAATAAAAAATTTTTCCTTCTCGATGGTATCTCCATCTTAACGAAGGCATTTGCCGGATGAGGAGGTTTGAGTACTCTAATGAACCTGAGAGCTATGCCGGCGGTAACATACGCCGATATTCGTATAGACTTTTCTTATATTTAAGATAATTTTAAGTATGATCTTAAATATAAAAGTGAATTATGAATACCGATCGTAGTTACTGATAGGATCACCCATGCCGGACAGGTCGAAGGGGAAGACTAAGAGAGATACCAAGATTATATAAATATTTGTTATATTAATTATATTAATATTTTTAAATAAAATGAAAGAAAAAGGGACAATAATCGAGAAAATAGATAAAGGCGACTACAGTAATTTAAATATCTATACCTGAGAACAAATGTCCATAGAAAGTATTCCGATGGATTCCATAGGAAGGAATAAAGCATGACAAGTGATGGTAATTTTTATGATATTAACACAAAGGAATACAATAAACCATAATAATCCAAGAACTCGAAGAAGAGAATATATTGGATAGAAATGCATAGTGATTGGAAATGATTAGAAACTAAAAGACAGTATGCATACAACCTATTTATTAATAGTAATAATATTTTGTAATTATATTAAATTTTATAATTTAGTACATTGTATTATATAAAATATTAAGCACAAAAGTATTATGCTATATTATGCTTATGGTATGAAAATTATAATAAAAATATATAAATAATGTTAGCTGTATTAGAATGGAACATATGAATTCTTTATATTTTATATAAAGGAAGAGACTTAAAATATTTTGCAACTTCTATATTTTTCGAGTCTTAATTATAAAAACTTCAGAAGAATCAGTGATTAATTTGACAAGTTCTATACATGTATTAATAATTAAATTTTTAAATAATTAAAAAAATGATTGACAAATATCAAAGATCAGTTTACTGCTAATTAAGAAAATTTATAGAAATACGTTTAAAAATGTTTTTATCCCGCAGTAGGCATTTTGTGTTTTGTAAATAAAAAGATATAAATATGACAATGAATATAGAAAAATATTTATTTCATCTTTGAATATTACAGTATCTTTCGCAATTGAATAATTTATTTACTATCAATTTACATACATAAGTATCTTGTTATACAGCACTGGTGCTACTGGCATTTCGTGCACATAGCACGGAACAAAACCAGAAATTGTGCACGTTATATATTACCCTCTGAGAACATTTATGGACATTGGCTTTGTAGTTCATGTCCACGTTTTCAATGTCCATAGAGGGAGTATCGCTTTCAGAGATCACCATAAAGCAGGCCATGACATCTCTCAGTCTTCTCTCTGCTGATAGTAGAGAGGCTTCTCTCTGCTGATAGTAAATTTGCGCAGCAGCGCCATCACATGTGCTGTTGTAAATTGTAATTATGTAGCCTCCTTCTTTTGACATTGTCGATAAAGTCGCTATTTGATATGTATCCGTGCTAAGGCTAATAATACTCGCCAGATACAAACACAACATGTAATATTTAGTGCGTAAAAAGAAAGGGTAACATAACATCAAGAAGTAAAATTACATGGAAGGAAAATCTAAAAGATCGTTCCCTCTTGAAGAAAACTGTGTGACAAGCAATGAAATCAAAAGGATTAAAACGCATACTAATCAAATGTCAAATACCATGGAAAATCAATATCATGGAATATCAATATCTGAACCTAATTTAAAACATTCCAAAGTACAATTATCAGAGAGAGATAGGAAAATAGATGAGGAACATGTTTCGCTTGTTGAAAAAATGATGCCCGCAAATATTGCAGCTTACATGGGACAAGAGCATATCATTGGTCCAGACACTATTTTGAGCTATTTATTGGAAAAAGGAGAGATTCCCAGTATGATATTTTGGGGTCCACCTGGATGTGGAAAGGTAATTTTATTCTTTACTATTTTTTATATTTTTTTATTCCTACATTTTATAGTAATTATCTTTGTACTTTATATTTTAGACATCCTTAACCAAGATAATAGCGTGTTTAAGCAAAAAAATAACAAGTAATAATGTGCACATTGTGAACTTATCTGCAGTAAGTTCTGGTGTAAAAAATATAAGAGATGCTGTTACTACAGCAAAGAACAAATCTAAATTTGGATGCAAAACTATTGTCTTTATGGATGAAATTCATTGTTTCAACAAGCTTCAGCAAGATATATTTTTGCCGCATGTAGAGGCAGGAACATTTACTTTAATTGGATGTACTACTGAAAATCCATCTTACAGCTTGAATCCAGCTTTGCTAAGCCGCTGTCGTGTGTTTGTACTAAATAAATTAACGGAACGCAATATAGTAGAGATCCTTCATAAGGCAATAGAATACATGAATGGAAGCATATTTGGTGCACAAGAAAGAAGTGAAATAAATAAAGAGTTGAATTTCCATTCAAATCTTAAATTTCGTATCAATAATGATGCAATACAGTGGCTAGCAGAAGCATGCGATGGTGATGCACGTGTAGCTTTGAATACTTTAGAATTAGCAGTGCTTGCAAAAACAACAAATAGATTTAAAACATCATGTAATAATGATATTATATTGAAAGATATTAAAGAGAGTTTAATAAAAGCACATATGCTTTCTGAGAAAGAAACCAATCAGAGTCATCACCTGTATTCTGCTCTTCATAAATCAATAAGAGCTGGCAAAGCGAATGCTTCCCTGTATTGGATGGCGAGAATTATGGCAGCTAAGGAAGATCCGGTAAACATTGCGAGACGATTAGTTAGGATATCAAGCGAGGACATTGGTTTAGCTGATCCAGATGCTTTAGGTAAGAAAAGAAAGTTGTTTTCACATAGTGTAAGTATAAATAAATAAATAAATTGTTCTCAAAATTTAGGTGTAGCTATTGATACAATGTATGGGTGTCAAATGATTGGTATGCCAGAATGCGATGTACTTTTGGGACAATGCGCAGTTTATTTAGCAAAAGCTCCAAAGTCTCGAATGGTATACAATGCGTTGAAAGCAGCTAAGAAAATCATTTTGGAACACAAAGGCCCTCAACCTGCTGTGCCGTTACACATGAGACGTAAGATTCCATTTTATTGTTTATAAGTGGTTATCAAGTATTTTTAATTTTTATAATAAATTTCTTTCTTTACAGATACTAGTTGTTTACCTACAGAATTACAGCACATCAATCTTTTTCAAGAAAAAGAATGACGTAAATATCTAAAAATAATATTATACGGTCTCGTATATTATATTTATATTTATATAACTCTGATTTATATTTACATAACTCTGATTTATTAATCTTCTCACTTTCCAAGGTATTATCAATTTAAAATTAATCTAATTTTAATCAAACTAATCAACTGATTAACTTATTTCTAATCGAGATACATCAATTATTCGTCACAAAATTGGTGAATTATTTAATAACCATTATATGCGTACATTTCTATACATTTTATAAATATCCAGTATTGTACGAGTGTGAAGTTCATTTAAACACATTTGATTTTAGCGCGCGATAATCGCACACGTAAATCGACCAGTGACGTAATGCGTCAGCCATTGGTTGGTACACGGTTGACGCTGTTTAGCGTGGGACTGAACATACTAGCTTGTTGTAAAATCTTTCCCACTTACATCATATCTTTAAAGACGGCTCGACGAACGGCGGACGCTCGGAATCGTGACAGCCTATTTCGCGCACGTGTCGCACGTTAAATTACAGTGCTCGCCCTTCATGCAGCGTCGCTCGCCCTAACCATAACGCTATGAAAATCTGGACGTCTGAGCATACATTCGAGTAAGTATGGAGTGTGCTCCTTAAATGCTCCGATCCTCGCCTCACATCGCGCTTCTTTACTTCTCGACATATGTTATTTCTGAAAATATCGGTTGTATGCCCAACCTTGTTATTTCCCATGAATGAGACAATTTCTCGTTATTAGGGATCGCATATAGGTTATATGTACGTATGTATGTATGTATGTATATGTGTGTGTATGTGTGTGTATATCCAATATAAAATTCTATAGTACGTTTATATCTTTTTAATTCGCTTTTTGTAAACCATTATCTCGGAAGCTTGAAGGAAAATTAAAATAACGCATGAATTTAATCTAAGGAAACGAAATTAATTTCTTCTCTCTCGCAAAAGATAAACTCGTTGAATAATTTTTGAAAATTATATTGGCGCGATTCTTCCGGACCTTTTGATAACTTCAAGTTCCTTTGCAGTCATCCATGGGAAACGGTGGCGCAAGCTGCATGGAGAAAATACCCGAACCCTATGGTGCCCTCGGTAATTGGGGCGGATGTCATCGATAGAAAAGTAGTCGACGGTGTCCTTCACACCCACAGGCTCGTTGTCTCTACCCAGTGGGGCTTTCCTAAGTGGACGCAAGCGGTAAGTCTCGCAATTTTACCACGTGCCATTACGTTTCATCACGCGTTCGATATCTAACCTAACGTAACCTAACCTAACTCTACTCTCGAGCGGTAATCGGAGATTATTAGAGGTAATATAATCGTAATAGTTTCTAAATTGTGTCATATTAAACGAAATCAGCCCGCTTATATAAGGGATTTTTGCATTCAATATAGATTTCGCTAAAACGTCACGAAACTATTTCAATACCATTTGTTAACATATACGAAACTAATACAATTGTATCAACTTTGGACACATTGACGTAGAAACACGAGCTTGTTACATGCTTGTTACGTAGAGTTCTGTCACGTGCTATTTATGAAATGCTGTCTAGCATCTCGCGATGTATCGATATATTACTGTACACGTGATCTTTCTAGTCTTATATATAGCTTTTTAATGAATGAATTTATTTGACATAGATGAATGCTTTATGCTATGTTGTTTTGCAACAATGTAATTAACGTAAAGAAACGTGCCTTTTCGATGTGGATAAATTTTAATTTAATTTTGTTTGAATATTAGTCAGCTGTTTTAACTTGAAGAAATAAAATAGCATCTTGGCAAGAGAATGCTTTTCACATTATAATATAAAATTTACATACAATGCACTTTACATTATAATGCAAAGTTCGAAATGCAAAATGCAAAACAAAAGCGTTTTTGCACATTTATGTCTATATGTTCTATGAAAGCGCAGAGATATTATAATGCAAAATTTGAAATTTAATACCGAAAAAAATTCAACGCTATATCGTGCAATCACACATAATTTCTCCTCATTATCAATTAACTAGCTTAATTAGATTTAAGTGACTACAGAATGGATCACGCGTCATTGCGCGTCATCACTCAAATCTCTAATCATGTCAGTTAATTGGAAAATTAATGAGGAGAGATTCTATATAATTGCACGACGTAGCGTTGAATTTTTCCATGTGTGATAAAGAATTAATAAAATATTATATATCGAGACAGTAATAAAGTAGACAAGTCGTAAAGAATATTTCATTGCGTTGTCGAGTAGCCACGTGGATGCCGACCTATCACAAGGTCGTCGCTCAAATCGGAGTAAAGCGCGGTCGAGGTGCGCGATGGTAACCTTGCGAGGACTTATCCACAGCTCGGTTCATCGATTTTTACGGCGCACTCTCGTGGAACGTGGATTAAACCACTTCATTCACGTAAAAATTTATCCAAACAACCTTTCCGAGACCTTTGTGACTTTGTGTCGTCCGTCAGTGACGCTTGAATAAGTTATCGACTCGCGCTGATTACGCAGAAACCTTTTACAATTTAATCTTCCAACTTTTCTCGTCACGTAAAGTCGCGTAACTATACTATTATTAGCACAAGAAAAATATATAGCTTAGAATGACATAACTTGGACAATTACAAACTTTTTTCATTGTTTATTGTTTGATCTTTCTTTATAAATGCAGTATGTTCGATTGCAGTATGTTTGATTGCATCTCGAAAAATAAATATATATCTTATATTTAGTCACTTTTATTCGCTTGATTTGAATAGCTTTATATGTCTTGCATAGAAAATTTAAATTTTAATGTCGTTGGCTTTATTATATCTTTAAATTAAAATAAATTTTTTAAACGTATGATACGCGATGATATGTGATATTTATATCTTGTTAATGACTCATACTTTAGAGCACATTGACTTTTAATATCAAACGTATCAGTCATATGATATCAGTCTCTGAACTTTTCTGATAGCATCAATGAGAAAGTGAACTTTGGATGCAATTGTAAACTTTACGATTAACTTTTTGTCATAATGTAACTAGCATGTGTTAGTTGACATTTGACTTTTGAACTCTTGCGTGAATGAGAACTATTCGTGACATATACCTGGTGGTATTTTAGATCGAAATATAAAATGTTTGATAATTTTTCACGTTTTTTACAAATTATTTGAAAAGTTTATAGAAAAAGTTTAATAGAATATAGATAGTAGAATTATATATAATTTAATTTCACTTTTCTCCTTTTATTATAACTTGTACGAAATGTATAGTTTAAACATGAATTTTTTTATATAGATAAATGCATAATTTTTTTATAAATTTCCTTTTGTGAAAAATTCAGGGTATAATTTATTAATTAAATTTCGTAATTTAACTTTATTCCTTCATCCGGCAACGATATGATTTCTGTGTTTTTTCGTTTTGCTTTTATTTTAATCAATATATTCTGCATATATTGACATTACGTAACAATTTTTCATGGAAAAATTATTGCAACATTCTCATGTGTAAATTTTTTGCCTCTATTAGCCGCCGAGTGCTTTTAATGTGTATCTTGTATTTTTATCGGCGCAGTTTTTTCCACAATCGTTCGCGCAATAAAATTGATGTTGCGCTGATCTCTCTGAGCTACAAGAAATCAATCCGTGAACCGACGTAACAGAATCATCCGACCTCTTTCTGAGGTAGCCCGTGGCAGGTCGACAAAAACCCCGCAGCGTTCATCCCAGCTTAGCAATCTCCGGCAGCGTATCGCGGAGATCCGGAAATTCGAAACTTTCGAGCGACGCAAAAAAAAGGTGCCGGGGACTCGGGGAATTGCAAAACAACATCCACACCCGGCATCAACTTTCATAATGAGCGCGCTCAATGTTACGCCGTTTGGCAATCGTCCAGCCAGACGCGCCCGCTTTTCTGGAATATCCAGGCATCCTCCTCATCCTTCGCTATCCCATGGTGCCTTTGCCATACACTGGAGGTTCCGGGGCGTCGAATCCCTCTCTCGCGGATCGCTTCCTCTCGTCGGATTTTCTATAAGCTCGGCCATTTCGTTGGGCCGTTTCGTTGTGCACCATTCGCTCGAATAGCTTGACTCACGATATCACATATAGGGTGCTCGAATAACGACGGTACATAAAGTGATCGTTCAGGCGGTCGACGATAAGAAAAAGCGTGCAAGAAATTTACGATATTTTACACGAGGACGCAAAATGTTTTCAAATTGTCGAGACACTTGATAAGATTGATAATAAACGACTTTATATAATCTTCTAATTTTTATTATCCTTGCTTTCAATTATTGTTGCAAATAAAACGCATTTATTAAATAAGAAAGAAATAACAAATGTGAAATGAATGGAGGGAAAACTTGTGTTCCTCTTGAATAACGTAAAACGTTTAATGAACGAATTTCAAATTTAAACTCCGGACAAAATTTTTAGAATACCAAAAATTTAATTCGTTGGAGAGAGAAGAGTTGGAAATTTTAATGTAGTACAAATATAAAGTCGAGCAGGTGTGCGATCATATATAGTAGTCGTATTTCTCGAGCATTCTATTCTAACTGTTACCACAGAGAGAGCTGAAAGTTGCAGTATTTAGATACGCCCGAAATTACTTAACGAATGGAAAAGTGTGCAAGACCATTTCGGTCGCGACGCTTTCGTCGACACCGTTTTCAATGCATCCACCCGCGCTATTCCAAGCAATTAGCGCATGCAATGCACTCGACAACGAAACGCGCCCTGGAAAAAAAGTTGGCTTTCGCGCCCGTTCGCTCAAAATGCTCGAATTGGCAGCCGAGCGTCGTATAAACAGGTCGGTTTATTCGAGCGACTAATTAGAATATGCATAATTAATCGCAAGAGGAATAATAATTAAAGTGTACTTAGCATGCCTGCCCAATTAGCGTCTTTCTAATTACCTAATTATTCATGCTAATTTGTTATTAATATCGCGCAGTCGCGCAAACTTGTGAAAACCGGCGCTCTATTTCTTCTCGGCAGGAATAGGTGGCTCAGACCGCCAGAATGTTTACGCTCCCGAATTATTTATCGTCGGTGATTAGTTCTAATAATTACTCGATGCAAGTGCTTGTCGTTGCGTTCCATCGCACTGCAAAATTGTGCGCCAAAATTCACGATGCAAAGTCGGTTGATCGATCACTGTGCATTGTGTTTGTCCCTAGGATGACTCTTCTTTTTATTTGACGTTTTACGATTAATCCTGTCCGCGGTATCTTTCAGCGAAAAAGTGTCAATTTCGCTACGATTGATAATTTTTGTATAATTTTGCAATTTTTTCATCAAACTCGACAGCTTAGACATATTTTACGCGACGATTGAATAAATGATATCATTAATTTCGGGCTTTCGTGTATGCTCCTTGTATCATTGTGAAAGCAGGATAATGCAACCGTCACTGTAGGTGTTTAACAAAATTGATTACCGTCCGCGTTCTGACGCAGAACCAATTAATAGTCGCTTATCGCTTTCTATAGAGCCCAGCGCTATTCATGTAAATATCGCTTGTTTGTTTAATTTGCCTCGTGTACATATAAACATACTGATATGAGTATATAATGTATTTCCATAAAGGTCCGTTGTTTTACCTCCCTGATTTTGAACGTGAATGCTACTGTATATAATTCCTGCAAATTATATCTTATTAATGCTACTTGTAATAAATCAATAATAGTCAGTAGAATAACTAAATATGGAGTTAATTATAATTTGTTATAATGAAGAATGTTTGTACTTGATGGATTATCGGAATAATACATCATAGAATTGAAAGCAACTTTGTAACTGATATGTCTGTGATATATTAATTCTAAATTAATTTTATCCATTTTATCATACATTATGCGGTGATGAATAATTTACGAATTACTCTAATTTCTCATAGCACTTCTTTTTTTCGCTCTACTGAGCACGCAATGAAAAGTCGTGAAATCGAGTCAAAGTAACTCTCGAAGACTGAAACATACCATTGAAGTTTCGAAGGCTTTATCGTCGAATTCAATGCGGAAAGTTTGAAACCGGAAGTGCTTGTCTATAGCACTTCCGAGATTTTTATCGGTGACTGAATCGGTTTTTAGCAGTTTGCCAGCCAGTTCTCGCCGAAACTACATTTAAATAGTGCGGACTTCTTTTTACGCGAGTAAGACTTTTACGTTGATGCCAGGGCTTATTATACGAGCGCACGTTTTTTCTTTTTTTACAGTTAATTGGCTACGCGAACTTGTGTTACGCCAGCGAGCGCAGCGAGGTCGATCCTGTGAATAGAGAAATGATCCTCAGGACGCATAATGTAAGTATTTTTTATTTGTTCTTTGTTCGAAAATGAGCAGGGGGAAAAATTGTTGCGTTGTCTCGTTGATTCTACAACGTGCAATTTATAATAAATTCTTGTAAAATGCAGTCGCGATAAGAGATGTTATCCAAAATAAACACTATCGATATATAATCACACGTGATATGACAATTTTTGACTTTACTTGGCATTAATAAGAAGGTTTCTCTATGTATATCACATATCATAAATATAAAAATAAATATATTAGACGTTTTGACGATTTAGAAAAATGAGGGCATTACAAAGAGAAGAAATCTCTTTTGCATAAACTTTTCGCGAAGAGCACATAAAATTCCAAAACATAAAAATAATATCTTTAATTATAATTTAATATTTTTTATTGTATTTCTGATATATGTAAAATTCTATCAAATCACTAAAAATATCTCTTGGAAATATCGCATTGCATTCACACTATTCAATTAGAATCAATAAATGTATTGTACGCGCGTTTCTTGATTTTCTTAATATATACGTGTCTTATTTCCTATCTGTAAGAAATGTTCAATCGCGTATTTGATATGAGTGCATTGCAACTGCTTTAATTGCAATCCTGAATTACATTATTAAAATTACATTATTTAAATGCAATCCCAAATTACATTATTAATGACAAGATATCTGCAGAGCAATATGTTGAAATGAATTTTTGATAGCATTGACGTTCTCTGCTCCCTTTTTTACCATTTTTACAATCTAATCTTAGGTGATATTAGTATGCATGCGAAAAATGTTGGGAATTTATAGTCAGTGACGATTATCGCTGTTAAAATCTTGGTACTATGATTATTTCTGTTCAATTTTTTCGCTTCGAAACTAGCGAATTAATAAATGAGAAAATTGGCAATTTTGCGGCTGCAGATGCGTGTCCGCACAAATAATAATTCATCTCGGCGGCTAATTATCAATAGAAGCGTCGCGTCGAAATGCATCGGCTACAGTTTCTCGTTTTTGCGTTTTTGCGAAACGAACATTTTGAACGACTTTTTGACCACGACAAAATTGCAAATGCGTCGTGGTTCATGTCTCAAAATATACAAATAGACATAATAAAGTATCAATCAGAAAGAAAGAATACCAAGTGAGATTTTTTCATTAACGAATAATAAAAGCGTTCTTTCTACAATTTTATTTTTCTTACATATTTCGCTGTTGAAATGCAAATGTTATGAATAAATGAACTTTTGTAATGAATTTTAGAATTATTGTGTCGATTTTATTTTATTTTATTTTCGTTCGAATCATTGATGCTTGAATTTATTTCATATGATTTTCTCTCATATATTATATTATTTATATTATGATTGATGGAACAAAAATTGAATTTTATCGTTTTTCTGATTCTTTTTTTTTCAAAAAGAAAAAATTATAGGGAAATACTTTGTGGAAAGCTTTGCGTCTCTATAATATAATTAGACATCATATTAAATTAAAATTTGAACATATGGATATTAATACAGCATCAGTCTTAACATTATAAAGTAACTCATTAAACGATTGTTTTCATTATACCATTTTTTTGCATTATATTTTTGTGAGGAACTATGCTTAATCAAGGCGAATCGATATTCGTTTTATAACAAATAGATTTATCGAATTGCGCGAAAAGTTTTTCATACCTTATTTATGTTCTAAGACACTTGGAAATATTCAATATTTTTCAACACAGGGATCTCTCGAAAAAATTGACAATTTCCGCGCACAGTTTCCCTAGTGTTGCATGTACAACACGTTTCGAATAGAGGTGCGTCGGCGCAAAATCGCTGGATTTTTTCCGAGCCGCTATCAGAAAACGATTTTCTAGTTCCGATTTACATAACATCCGTTCTAAGGAACATATATATATATGCATAGTAAAGACCCTCGGAGAAGTATCTAGCTGCAAGCTCGAGGAGATCGACGCGTCTGAGATCGAAGGGTGAACGTGTCGGAGGAGGAGCGAGAGAGCTGAAATGCACGCCACTACCGCATCCAGAAGGTTGGATATGATAGGTTATTGATGCGCGCATTACCGGAGGTTGCATAGCTGGAAGAGCTCCTTGGCGGGGTGTATCAGCTGGGGTGTCAGGGAAAAGGCGGTGGGATGCGGTAACCGAGGAGAGTAAAAAGGAAAGGAGGGACGGGAGGGGGGGAGGGAGAGGGTGGACGCGATATTGGTCGCGGCTTTCCCGTTCGCGTCGAAGATCATCCCCCGCTTCGTCGACGGAAAAGAGACCAAGAGAAACGCGGGGGCGGTAGATGCATTACTGGTATGATGAACGATCCGCAGGTGGCTTAAAGCAAAAGGAGGAGAGGAGTCTCTCTCTCTTTCTCCCACGTCTACGAGGAGCTGTTACATCGACCTTTTATATCCATCAAGATTCCATATGTATCTACGCGCGAGTACATTATGTATCTACGATCGTACTCGCACTCTGCTTCCCGGCTAATTCGTTCGAGAGAGCGCTTTCACAAGCGGGTAAATCGGCGCACGCTGAGCGATGATGTACTCGCGCGGATAGCTGAAGTATGACTGAATGGGATGATAGAGCGAGAGTAAATCGCTTTGCAAAGGTCGGGGTGGCAATTCCATTAGCTATATGTGCGGTACTTTAGCGGCAATTTGTTGCTCAGAATGTTTATCAATGATTAATGATAAGAATACTTTCTAAATTTGTTTTCAAACGAATAAAGAAAGAAAGAATAATGGATCGCGGTCGGTTACGTAAAGTGTCTAATATTATAGATTCGCCATTTCTGATATTTATGTAGCAAAGTGGAACAGTGGATGGCATATTTATTTCTTCACCAAATGTGCTAGGGGATGCAAAGATGACACATTAAATCGTATAAAAATTGCGAACAGTGCATCGCCATTGTGTGTTGTACACATGTAAAACGATACAAGCAAAGGACAAATCACGGAGTGTCTATAATATTAATGCGGGAAGCTATATGTAACGCAGGATGCAGTTGTGCATAATCAATTTCACTTCGAAAATAGATATCGTACATATCGCCGCCGTAATAAATTCGTCTTTATTCTGCCATTGATCGTTTTACTGGTGTAATGTTGCCACTTTTATTCACGTCGATGTGCTACGTGTATAATTCACGCAGGTTTTAGAAACACGATATCGCGAACGTATTACGTCGCAAAATATTCAGCAACTGCGAAACTAGAAATGGGGATGATTTAGGAGAAATCTTGATGCGCGTGTTGCATCACCGGAGATTGCTGCGGGTATTTGACGCCTCGAATGAGACAGTCTTTCACTGTATTTCGACTCCATCTTTCGCTCACGGGAGAGTCGACGTCATCTTTCTTGTTCGTGACATCCTCCTTCCCGTCGAGAAATGTCTCCGCAATTAAGATTGTGGCCAAATTCCTCGGTATGCGCTATTCACCTGCTAGCATGTCTCACGGATTCTCGTGTTAATGTGGCATGGCACGCTTTGAGGAATAAAGTTTATAGTTAAAATAAACATTACTAGAAACGTTATTCGAAACTTTCTTGAGAAATATCAGTTGCGTAAAAGAGATATGCAATAATTATTATTACGATGTTGTACGATATTACATTATAAATTCATTACAAATTCATTTTGTTGCAGAAACTTTTAAATTAATAATAAACTAAATTTGTTGCGATGTAGTTTTTAATATGAGAGAATTGATCAATAATTATATATTCAATAAATGTTATACTTTTATAAGTAATAATACACATTTAATTTTATATAAATATACGTTATATGTTTTACTGCTATAATAATTTCTTTACATAATTTCTTCAAAATTAATAAAATTTGTACAATTTTTAATGGAAATTCTTCAAAAAATATTAATTTTTGGCACATTGATATTGACTTTAAAGTACACTGTCTTTCAAAAACGATCCCATACGTCGTTGATTGTCGTAAGGATGTGTTAAGGATGAATTCGGATTGTAACCGAGCAATCCTATCATGACATTTACATGTTTCCTAATGTGTCTGCAAGCGTGTGATACAGACAAACACGCACATACGTTTATACGTTTGCGAACGCGAATGTAATTCGCTCGGGACGGACGACGCGTGGGTGCAAACCGTAAGCTCGGTAGATTTCAGGTGTACAACTAGTCGAATTCACGGGAGATATCTTTTAGCGATTTAGCACTCTGGGTTCAAAGCTGATAGGACTATGGCATTACACACACGTCGCACCGTAACAAGCTACAATACAGTTATCGTCGAGCCTACATGGCAGAACTGCTACAGGAACAAACGTAATGGAATAGCTAGATAGATCGCGAAAATCATAACCGCGTATAACGCCGCTATTAAGACCATCATGGTCACGTCTTGGAATAATTGCGTTACCGCGTACACGCAACGGATTTGACGGATTCCGATCGTAAGTCGGCATTACCTTCAGGAGATTACTTTCCAATTGGGTATTAGTCCGTATATAGGAAAATTGAAATCCGCACGTGACTGTTAAGACAATTATGATTCTCCCTTTGTTTCTCTCTCTAATTGCTTTAACATGTCGAATTTGACAGATTTCTGTGACAACTATGAGTCGATATGTTTCCTATGAAATAATTTGCCCGAAGTATTTCGTTATTAGTCAATGATAATATCAACAAATAGAGAAGAATTTGGAATAAATTGCTGAAATGTTCGTTATAATTTTGTCTCTTATTTCTTTTTTTATAAAATATCGCACGATCCATAAATAAATCGTATTTTATCGAGGTAAAGAATCTGATGCTGTGCATATGTAAAAACCAATTGTTACAAAGAATGTTACAATATCGAGCCACTAAAATTTGAAGTTCTCTTAATGTCAAGTTTACGTAAATAGAGTCAATATTGCGACGAGAGGTCGCAATATTATCGCAATTATGTTATTACGCGTCGAAGCTATCATTTTCGCGATTCGAATCGCGCGATGAGCCCGCGATGACGTATGATTACGAGGTTATTGAAACAAAAACGCCGCCTTTTTCGGTGAGTTACACGGCGCTGGCGATAGTTAACGACGGGACAAGGTGTTTTTACAGCGCCGATCCGCTTAAACTCGCGCTAATGAAAATACTGCACTGTCCGGACATCGCAAATATTGCGCTGCTATAAAATTGCATATTGTTAATTTACAGCGATGCGGGATCTCCCTCGGCGCCTCGCGGGAATTCGCGGGCGTCATTGTTTCCTAGTGAATATAAGCGCGCGTCGGGGCGCAAAAACGATGAAATATTTTCCCGTTGCTACACCGCCCGGATATTATCAGATTATAAAACGAACAAGCGGGCGGTATAAGCCGACCGCGCGTAGCACGTGTCTGCTTGCGCAACGTTAATCGCGCGCACACGTTTGTTTAAACTCATTCATCCTTTTCTCGCATTTCTCGTCTCGCGCAGATGGGGCAAGATGGGGCGTCTTGGACCGACCGACCACCGGCTTAACTCGCATCCACCCCCGCTCCCATACTCGGTAACATATTACATCTTAGCCTTGTAAAATGTAAGAGATAAATTTTAAAAATTTATGTTGTATCTTGTTAGTTGATTATTTCAACCCTTAATTAAATGCACATAATAGTTATATAGTATTATATAATGATTATATAACGTAGATATCGACGATAGATTCGTCGCAAAGTGGTAGAGTGTCAGAAAGTATAAATTGTCACAGTTGCAATTTGTGTACAAAGGTAATCAACGCCGCTGTTACTATGTCTAATATGATGGAGCAAGGTTGTACATCGGTTAGGTTTCGCAGACCAAAGACAAACGAGCTGAAAGCTGCGAGAAAAGGGCATTTCGGGCGACGAGTTAAAGGGGATCAACGCCTGTACAACTGTAACCGACGAGCTCATTTTGCAACGCGAGATATGAAGTTACTATTTTTCATTAAGTCATCCGCTCGCCGATTCTACATCTCGATCGATTCGAAAACTTGCTGGCACTAGCCGCTCCATATTCGTATAAATGCCCCTTCGATGTCCGTACGAAGTGCGCGAGACACGTGACTCATAGCGTTGTAGGGCGCGTTGAACCGCGCGCAATTTGTTGTTTTTATGATTTAGAGGACCGCACGTACAATAATTCAGTCGCCTGCGCGTCCAACGATACCCTCTCTCGCCCGTTATCCTCTTTCGTCCTCTTTCTCACCCCGTTTAGCCCTTCGTTCGGAACGAAGCGAGGTCGGGGAGGGACGGGGAGGAGGCAGAGGTTCTCCATCACCGAAATCCACGGGGAGTCGACGAGCACGAAGCCTGGGGATACATCGTCGATACGCGCGCGTCCGTTATTAATTCTCGTCCTCGATGGCGAACGGTCGAGCACATCCTCCTCGCCACTGTCGGGTTAACCCTTCCCCCTTCGTCCGTCTCACCACCCCCTGTTCTCGCGCTCGCTCACGGAAATTTGTGCGGCGATGAAGGTGGCGGCAGCGCGACGCGGAGATCGTTAACGGGATATACACACGAGTCATTGCCGTTAAAATATCGTTCCGGTTTCCTTCGTGTGCCCGGCAACGTATTGCGATCCCTACTTACACACCGGCGCGCTTGATTGATTTACCGGGTCTCTGTTTTTGCGAGATTTCCGTCCAGCGGGGAAGTCTGTCCAGCAACGACCAACGGCGAACGGATGCGTATTAACCCTTCGGTGACGGGCGTTTAAATCATCTAGACTCGATGGTCCCCGATTTTCTTCCGAATCGCCCAAGCGATACCGCGGGATTTTTTATAAACATGTCGCTTCGAGATGATGGATGACCACGAGCTATGGGTACGTTTAATCGCTCTCTTGGATTTATTTCAAAATTTTAACGATACGTATTTAGCTTTTTATTAGTAATAAAACGATAGATAAAAAATGATGTCGCTTTAATCGAATTTAATTGAAATGAGGTTGAATGTTTTCTCGCGCGATCGTCAAACTATTCTATCAGTCGCGTGTGTGGAAAGTGCGGATGAAGCGCGAGGGCGGTGTGTGCGCTATCAACTTGAGCGCGAGTTGCTGCAAGTTGTCGGTTACACAATCTAATCCCGATTTGTCAGCAACGTCGAAATCCGCTGAAATCGGCGATTAGCGCGCGCGGAGGAAGCGTCCGAGCTGCATCGGGGTCGATCCAGCTTCCAGAGTTGTATGCCGGCAGATTTGGGCTTCCGGCCGCGAGACCCTCTCGAGGCATCGGGGTGGTATGGGCGAATTGCGAGCCCACCGGGCTCGAACAATGCTGCCTGCGCAGCCAAATCCGCAAAGTCCTCTCAATTATGCGGCGATGCTAATTACTCGCGAGTACACGCTCAAGGAGAGCCTCCACTCCACACACAACGGTTCTCCCTCCGCAGTCTTCCATTCTCCGTTCGTAATATCAAAGAGCGAAACGGAATCGTGGGAATTCTCCAAGGGGGACGCGGGTGCTATGCCTATAATCATCAGGGGAACTCCTTCTTCGTATAACGTGATTTTAATTAGCAAAGTTTGAGTCAACATTTCTCAATTCCCCCTATCACGAGAAGATTGATATATACGCATCGAAAACTTGGAGATTTGAAAGATTACTTCTATTAATATCTATTCTGTACACCAACGACTAATAATAGCGTGTCCTCGAACGCGTATCATGAAATAAAATGAAAAACGTACACATCAATAGTCAGTAAACAATTATCTCTTTGCTTATTTTATTATTGTTTCTATTCTTATTTCTTCATCGCTAATCCGACTTGTAAAATAAGATTTTAAGTGTCTTTAGAGTATAAAACACTCGCTCTTTTGTTAAGTATCTCTGCAAATCGATACGACGCTTTCAAGGTGGCTACTCAGAAGTCGAGATATCTCGTTTCCCGGTTGATGCGTCACCGGGCGCGGTCGCATTTCGTTCACCGGTAAATGGAAAGTAAACGAGGGGGGTTTCGGTGTAGAGAGAGAGATTGGCAAACATGAGTTTCGACGCGCGCGACCGACGAGAAAAATTTTCAATTAACCGATGCACCCGTAGCATCGCGCATCCTGCCAACCCGACGATGCCCCACCGCACCTAGCGGTCACGCTGGGAAAAGAGGCTGAAATTAATTACTTTCGGCGTCAACGACAGATTCGCAGTTGACGGGACGATCGATTGTTCACTTGATACGATTAAATCTCGTTCGTTTTTTGTCGTTTTGTTTCCTTCGCTTATTATTTCTTTCTCTTCGTGATGCTTACGCTAAGACGAGACGTCGACGATGAGAAAAATTATGGCGTTCGTTGTTCGAAGAACGTGAGAGAACGATTATGAGTTAATCTCTGTGAATATTCGCGTGGAAAAAGAATTAATATTGACGTGCAATGCGATTGTTTCATAAGGACTCATTTAGGAATTGTCATCGTCAATAAAATATGCATTAAGTAGAGAAATTGATGTGGTTTTCACGTGAAAAATACGATTTAAATTATCGATTCATTAAAAGCGTAATTGTTTGTCGATTTTTTATTTTTTTATTTTTTTATTTTTTGTGGAATAATACATAATCGCCACTAATGGACATTTGACGATACGATTTTTTTTTTCTAAAAATCGACCCTAATCCTCGTGAAAAAAAAACATGAAATAAAACCGACAATTGTACGTTTTCAGATTATCCGTTACTTTATTATTCGTTTATTTTCGCAAAAAAATCTCGCAGCTATGACAATGCAAATGCACGCTTAAAGGCTTACAATTTTCAATCCACGTAAAAAAAATCACTTGCTTTTGTGTCTATTTATACGTCACATTCACCGGGAAATTTCGAAAATCAAAAGTTGGAACTATTTTTATTTTGCACAGTTAGTTGGGATAAAAAAGCGGGATTGAAACAAGAGTCAAAAGAGAGAGAGAAAGACGACTGCTCTTTGATACAACACCGGATTGTCGTAATCCTGCTCGGTATTAAGCGAAGCGTTTTTCGCGCCGCAGTTAAAAAATTTACTTTAACACAAGTACGATTGCACTTTGTCACAGATATGACAATTCAAATCTCTCGTCTTGTCAATTATACCTTTTTTCATTTATTCTTCTCTTGCCATTGTCCATTCTTCTTTCATGCAATGAAGCTATTGGATATTATTAGATATTTTTTCAGAGAATGAGATGGTCTTTTCACAGCTTTAAACGTTTAATTGAGCATTTCAAATAACAATAGTTTCCATGATTATTAGTGATTTTCGAAAAACAGTTTTATTTAATTAAATGAAACAATTGTATTAATATCTGGGATAAAAAAATACATGATATTAATCGAAAGATAATAAGACATGCTCGATCCGTGAAGATCATATTCTTGCTGTGATAGAAAATTAAATACAGACCGCAACACTATAGTAACAACAGTACTAGTGCTTCGCATCGGCGAACTCGCGATTGCAATGAAAGCTGCAATAACAGTATCTTATTTAGATAACCAGCCGTGTACCTCAGTAGCAGTCCTTCAATTTTGTTACGAACCTCGCCTTTCTTTGCATTTCCACGACCGTATATTTAGTATATACTCGGAATAGGTCCGGAAATTCTGAGGAGAATACATTACTCGAGAGCAGCGGAACTTAATACTCTTTTCATTTTTCGCTGCTTACCGCATTTTGTCTTTATATTCTACCATCCTCATATTTCTACCATCCTCATATTTCAATGTTCTCTAAATGTGTAACATCGTAGAAATAAAACTTATTTCTCAGTATTTTATAATTACGAGATTTTACTGTCTCTTGATGATTCTGCAAGTTTCGCAATTATTTTGCGAATTACAAGAGCGGAACGATATCGAGCTCGCACGGCCAAATGTAAAATTCAGAATCAAACATAATTCGTACATCCTCATCAACTCCTAACGTCGACATAATCCTACGCAATGGTCTACATGGACGGCCAGCGATCGTGTATTTCGTACTAGTGGCGTTTCATTTCCCCCGAGTTTAATCGACATCTTTGTTCCTGACACGCCGACCGTGAGCTTCATGAAACGCACGTAATGTTAATTTTTCGTTTCTTTCTTCACGTCCACGTGAATCTCTATGCTTTGGAAACCGTCGTACCGCGAAGCGAGTTGGATGGTGAGTTGGCCATGACGTAACACAGTCGGCTTCACTGATTGCCAATATGGCAGAGTGCACAGAACACCACACGCTGTACCGTTCTACACTCACCCGCAAAAAAAGCGGTACACCTAAAATTTGAGAAAATTTCATCAAATTTTAAATGATCATAACTTGGTAAATAATGATGATAAAAATATGTTTAAAAAAACAAAATGAAGGCTGTAATGTCCACTTTAAGAATATTTAAGTGGCAATTATGTTCAGCCATTGTTTTCAAAATGGCGGATAAGGAAGTGAAAGGATGTAAAATTGATTATTAAAGGATCGAGTTTGGGACGGTGCACGGCGTAAATCAGGTAACGCAGCCCAATGAGACCAAATGCTCGTGAAAGTGTGGAGTGTTATCTTTAAAATGTTTTTTTACCGAGCTCGATACGATGATTTTTCGCTGAGTTATTCCGAATTTAATTAAAAACGCTCTTTTTTCTTCTTCAATTTGCAGCTCAGCGAATAATTATCGTATCGAGCTCGGTAAAAAAGCATTGTAAAGGTGATACTCCACACTTTCACATGCATTTCGTCCCATTGGGCTGCGATACCTGATTCACGCCACGCACTGGAGCAAAGCGGGAACCTTTATTTATCGGTTTTGTATGCTTTCATTTATCCGCTATTTTGAAAAAAAATGGTTGCACATAATTTCAATTTAATTTAGGTGTGTGTGTGTGTGTGTGCTCGTTTGTATACCACAAGGATAAGGACCCCGTGGTTCGTCAGCTCCACAGTATTTAAAGACTCCAAACCCTCCTTGTGGCGTGTGTGTGTGTGTGTGTGTGTGTGTGTGCTCGTTTGTATACCACAAGGATAAGGACCCCGTGGTTCGTCAGCTCCACAGTATTTAAAGACTCCAAACCCTCCTTGTGGCGTGTGTGTGTGTGTGTGTGTCTGTGTGTGTGTACGGGCGCACGCATGTGTGTATTAATAGTGGGTATGACCTCCTCGTGCGCGTATTACCTCATTCATACGATCAGGCATACTCTGTATTAGTCTTTTTATTTCATCCTGCGTAATTGCATCCCATGCATTTTGAAGAACTCTTTGAAGTTCTTGCAGTGACTGAGGTGCAGGTACGTGATTTCGTACTTTCTTGCCGAGATTGTCCCACAAATGCTCAATGGGATTTAAATCCGGACTACTTGCTGGCCAAACAAGTCGATTTATGCCAACTTCATCGAGGAAATCAAACACTCTTCTCGCAGTGTGTGGTCGAGCATTGTCTTGCATAAACAAGAAGTTCTCTCCGATAAAGGGTGCATACGGAACAACATACGGAAGGAGTATGTCTTCCACGTATACATCTGCGTTCATGTTCCTGTCAAAAAAGTGCAAATTTGTATGAGCGTCCGCTGAAATACCTGCCCAAACCATCACAGAGCCTCCATTGTAGCTGTACCTTTCACTTACAGTACAATCTGCAAATCGTTCTCCACGACGACGATAAACTCGTTCTCGTCCATCTGGAGAATAGAGACAAAAACGAGATTCATCGCTAAAGAGTACTTTGCCCCAGTCTGCGTAATTCCAGTCTCTATGCGCAACTGCAAAATTGAGTCGAGCTACGCGATGACGACCTGTAAGAAAAGGTACAGCCGCTGGCCTGCGCGAAAACAGATTTTGTTCCGCTAATCTTCTCCGAACGGTGTCAACGGATACATTGCAATTGTGGACATCCCTTAAATTGTTTCGAATTTGAACAGCTGTTCGATGTCTGTCTCTTAATGAATTTAAAACAATAAATCGGTCATCGTTTTCATTGGTACGTCGAGGGCGCCCAGAACCAGGCCTCCTCTTGAAAGAATTGGTGTCTAAGTACCTGGCATAAGCACGTTGCACAGTTGACACTGACAGATCAAGTGCCTCAGCAACGTATCTTCGACTTCTGCCATCTTCAATTAAAGCAACAACTTGAGCAGCTTTTTCTGGAGTTATCGTTGCCATAATCGAGAAGTAATTTCGAGAAGAAGTAATTAATTATGGTTTCAATAGATGAAGTCGCAAGGAGCAACGCGTCTAGAGAGCTAGCAAATCAATCGCATAACTTGTACTATAGTCTTTCAATGTTTTTTCCGTTTGAGACGTGCTTATGCCAGGTACATTGAAAAACTATAGTACAAGTTATGCGATTGATTTGCTAGCTCTCTAGACGCGTTGCTCCTTGCGACTTCATCTATTGAAACCATAATTAATTACTTCTTCTCGAAATTACTTCTCGATTATGGCAACGATAACTCCAGAAAAAGCTGCTCAAGTTGTTGCTTTAATTGAAGATGGCAGAAGTCGAAGATACGTTGCTGAGGCACTTGATCTGTCAGTGTCAACTGTGCAACGTGCTTATGCCAGGTACTTAGACACCAATTCTTTCAAGAGGAGGCCTGGTTCTGGGCGCCCTCGACGTACCAATGAAAACGATGACCGATTTATTGTTTTAAATTCATTAAGAGACAGACATCGAACAGCTGTTCAAATTCGAAACAATTTAAGGGATGTCCACAATTGCAATGTATCCGTTGACACCGTTCGGAGAAGATTAGCGGAACAAAATCTGTTTTCGCGCAGGCCAGCGGCTGTACCTTTTCTTACAGGTCGTCATCGCGTAGCTCGACTCAATTTTGCAGTTGCGCATAGAGACTGGAATTACGCAGACTGGGGCAAAGTACTCTTTAGCGATGAATCTCGTTTTTGTCTCTATTCTCCAGATGGACGAGAACGAGTTTATCGTCGTCGTGGAGAACGATTTGCAGATTGTACTGTAAGTGAAAGGTACAGCTACAATGGAGGCTCTGTGATGGTTTGGGCAGGTATTTCAGCGGACGCTCATACAGATTTGCACTTTTTTGACAGGAACATGAACGCAGATGTATACGTGGAAGACATACTCCTTCCGTATGTTGTTCCGTATGCACCCTTTATCGGAGAGAACTTCTTGTTTATGCAAGACAATGCTCGACCACACACTGCGAGAAGAGTGTTTGATTTCGATGAAGTTGGCATAAATCGACTTGTTTGGCCAGCAAGTAGTCCGGATTTAAATCCCATTGAGCATTTGTGGGACAATCTCGGCAAGAAAGTATGAAATCACGTACCTGCACCTCAGTCACTGCAAGAACTTCAAAGAGTTCTTCAAAATGCATGGGATGCAATTACGCAGGATGAAATAAAAAGACTAATACAGAGTATGCCTGATCGTATGAATGAGGTAATACGCGCACGAGGAGGTCATACCCACTATTAATACACACATGCGTGCGCCCGTACACACACACAGACACACACACACACACACGCCACAAGGAGGGTTTGGAGTCTTTAAATACTGTGGAGCTGACGAACCACGGGGTCCTTATCCTTGTGGTATACAAACGAGCACACACACACACACACACACACACACGCCACAAGGAGGGTTTGGAGTCTTTAAATACTGTGGAGCTGACGAACCACGGGGTCCTTATCCTTGTGGTATACAAACGAGCACACACACACACACACACCTAAATTAAATTGAAATTATGTGCAACCATTTTTTTTCAAAATAGCGGATAAATGAAAGCATACAAAACCGATAAATAAAGGTTCCCGCTTTGCTCCAGTGCGTGGCGTGAATCAGGTATCGCAGCCCAATGGGACGAAATGCATGTGAAAGTGTGGAGTATCACCTTTACAATGCTTTTTTACCGAGCTCGATACGATAATTATTCGCTGAGCTGCAAATTGAAGAAGAAAAAAGAGCGTTTTTAATTAAATTCGGAATAACTCAGCGAAAAATCATCGTATCGAGCTCGGTAAAAAAACATTTTAAAGATAACACTCCACACTTTCACGAGCATTTGGTCTCATTGGGCTGCGTTACCTGATTTACGCCGTGCACCGTCCCAAACTCGATCCTTTAATAATCAATTTTACATCCTTTCACTTCCTTATCCGCCATTTTGAAAACAATGGCTGAGCATAATTGCCACTTAAATATTCTTAAAGTGGACATTACAGCCTTCATTTTGTTTTTTTAAACGTATTTTTATCATCATTATTTACCAAGTTATGATCATTTAAAATTTGATGAAATTTTCTCAAATTTTAGGTGTACCGCTTTTTTTGCGGGTGAGTGTATATATCCGCGATGGTCGCGGACCCACAATGTGCCACGGGCGTTAATTTCCTCGTGAAACGTATTTCGTCCCTGCGATTCAATTGTTCCGCGCTACGCTGCCATGGCTCGTCCTCGGGACTCATAATGATGATGCGGTTCTCTACTAATCTCGCGTCCATGTTTTACGAGGCCGAGCGCGTAAAGCGGCGATATAGATTTTAGAAATCACGACCTAGCCTTCGAGTTTTTTTTAGAAACCGTACGACTGATTTCCCAGAAATGGCAAACACAATCGATCCGCCGAGCAATTTCTGCAATTTTCGAATCGAACAGCGCCTGAAGCTAGACTCGCGCTGTGAGATGCATACGAGAGATCGGCCAATTTTCCCGCCGCAAATTTACAGACTTTATGATACCAACAGCGAATACGTTTCAGCTAGAACAAATATTATGACAGCGACATAGATTAAACTTTAGGCCTCGGGGAGGTAACGGGCTCGAGGCGCTCGGTTGCCATACTAGTTTTCAACCCCTTTTCCCACGCCCTTTACCTTCGGCGCGTGATTGTTTTTCTGCGCTGCAGGAAACAAATCCGCGCGCGATGACAACGCGATGTATCCTGGGCCGCGATCTCCAACACAGGACTTCGTCTACCAACGGCATGCGACAAAAGCGGGCTGCACAGAATGCTGTTTGTCGTTTTCGCGTCGCGTGTTTACGCACTGGCGCACTGTAATGAATTCGAGATGGTCTTCCACTCTCTCCGGGTTTTGTTACACGCTCCACGCTCTTCTACATATTCAATTAGTTGCGGCGTACCATATACGTTGCATCTGCATATCTACATGGTTTGTAGCGTACGCGCACTGTTGAATGTATATTGAGATTATGATGTACCGTGGTCATTCAATGCAAGGTTGCATTATCGCGAGCCCTTCGTGAACTCGACACTTTTCGCTGCAGCGCGATATCACAAACGCTGCGCAAGTATCACCTTCAAATTGCGCGGTATAAAGAGAGCATGTTCGGATTTACGATGTTTCATATGCAATTTAGTAAAGCAATGTGATATTTATGATACAAAAAAATTACATTGGAAAATGGAAAATCTTGATTAAAATATTGCATCATGACAGACATTTCTGTCGAAGTCAGTTTATATAATTAATTCTTTCTAATTAATATCCGAATCATTTGCGCACGAGAGAAAAGAGGTTAATAATTTTAAAAGTACCTCGGGAAATTACATCAAATAATGCACTCGAAATAAAATGAAAAAAAGAAAAGAGAAAGCACAATGCAAGGCGTGGAAGTGGAAGCGCTGGATGTGCTTTTTACTCTGTGACGGGAGCCACTGCTAACTCGTTTGCAAGCCTGTTTCGTAGCATCGATTATTCAAAGGTCTACGTCACTTTCGTGGAAATGTTCCATCTCGATAGTTCCGGCTGCCCATCTACCACGAGGGTTGCTAACCCCACGAGTTATAACAACAATGATCGATATAAATGACCGAAACTCGGTTCTCGCCCGTAAACTTAATCGCGAAAAATTCTAAAAACTTCGTGACACAAGTATATCGCGAACTAGTAATAACATGATATCTTTTATTATATAATAACACATACATAAACTTTATAACGCGTATTATGTGTTTTACTAAGGTCAGAAGATTTTGATATTCCAATATCAGAAGATTTATAACTGATACTTTAAAGATACGTAATATTCGATGCAGCTAAGTTATTTTTATTTAACAAATAAAAATTCTGACATTATTCATATTTAATAATTATGCATAAAATGTTGCTCAACATTTCCACTGATCGGATCAATTATTATTGCTTTTTACAGTTAACTTTCGGCAATTATATTGCTGTAGATGAAGCTGTCAGATATACACCCCATCCGACTGACCCCAGCAAGACGCTACTCACGCAAGAAGCGGTAGTCACCGTCCGAGGGGTACCATTAACCAATTACATGGAGGATCTCTTAGCCTCGAAAATTTCTTTCAATGCGAGCAAAGTAAGTAATATCCTACTCAAATATCTCGTCAATATCAATAATGACATTTTTTATTTGAATTTGTAATGAATTAAAATATTTGTTTTTTGATTGAAAAGGAAATGATACATAAATTCGAGGAATATAGAAAAATGTAAAGAAATTTTTGCATTATATACGTTTTCAATCAAACGGGCAGTACCAAGGTGTGTCATAAAAAAATATCTCATAAAAAAGCGATGCGTTCGTGTATTCTATAAAAGTTTATGAATGACAGCCCGTCAATGGCATCTTGGCGATTCGACGACGCGCTTTCGGATTTTCGCGTAATCTTTTTTCCTTACGTTTGAGGGTCGACAAGGGTTGGAATGGGTGATCAACAAACTCGAATCCGAGATGAAGGAGTTCGCCTGAAAAGCCCGGCCGCCGTCGCGAAACTTCTAAACTGCCGCTATCAGCACAACATGAGCGCCGGCGTCGGTGGGGAGCGGCAACTTCTAGATCGAACGATTACGCGGATCAGAAGAACATTAACGTCCCGGGTCTCGTTAGAAACGAGCAGATGATTCGCTGCGGGCGTAGATCACCTAATTGAATTTTGCGGAACTTGTTACTAACCGGTTTGCAGGAACGAACGTTCCCTTTGAGGGGCAATTGCCTTTGCAACCGTACACTTGGGTCCAGGTCTGCAAGGATATATCGAACGGGCGAAATAACATGACTGATATAGAGAAATATAAAAATGTATAGGTTTAACTTTTAAAGGTACAACGATTGATTCGGCAATTGAATAGTAACAATCCCGGCATCTCAATCTGTACTCATGTATCTCTGTCGATAAATTGCATCGACTGATGATGAGAGTCAGCGATCACGAATTTATTACACTTAGCCAATTCAAATGCGTGTACGAGAGAATTAGAAAAAAATATATGTATATGTAAATTATATATATTTAATTTAATCGGAAATTATATTTAATTTAATAGCGAAAAATTTTAATAAGTGCTAGATACAATTTTGCTGATACAATCGTTTACGTTTACTATCCTTCCATACTCTTGCGATATCTTCTATTATATATCTTTTATTATATAGCGATGATTACATAAATTATTTTCGCTCGGTAAAGTGCACGAAGAGTAGGTTCTATGAATCTATCGCAAGCTCGACACACAAACGGTCCACGGACTGGCCGAAAACGAACAATGCAGACACAGACCTTTGCGAAACTATGTTCTCCGGAACTATGTTCACCGGACTCTCATTCCTTCAACGAGAAGGCAAAGCTCTTTGATCGCAGCGAGGAGGCAACTTACAACGCGTTCCGAAATCACTGTATGATGGTCTCTTTGATGCGTCTATCGTACCCGAAATTGTCGCGACCGAATAATTTCGCGGTTTTTCTTTTGTGTCAATTCCTTACGATCTTGCAAGTTTTTTTTTAAATAGATATTTTGCTCTTTCAGTCGACGATTTATCGACCTAAATTCATCGGTCGTTTTAAATTGCAAATAAAACGTGAAAAACTAGACTATAAAACAAGCATCGAACAAAAGTGTATCTTTTGTATCAAAAAGTCGATAGAGAGAGAAGGGGGTGAATTCACGTCCACTTTATGCGAACGGATGCTTTAATTTAGGAAAGTCGACATACACGTCGAACGCGGACGTTGATTCACCCACGAGTTCGATGGCTCGATACAAAAACTGAGCAGGCATCAAGCAGCGCTGCGTGGGGCGCGTACAACAAAGGATACTGCTTGCCGCTTTGTGATTGGAAGCTGTCAATATTTGTCGTTGGGTAACAGAGAGGCAGCAATGAATCGATAACGTCATCAATTATCTCTTACATATCACCATCAAACAAGCTGCGCGTTAAACTTGTCCTGTCCATCCTATCGTTACTCTCGTTTCTGATTATAATCACTCACGGTTCAGGTCATGGCGATTGACTGAAATACACGGAATCGTTACCGATGAAAATCGTCTCTTGACCATCGAAAGCAATAATGACTTTGGTCGAAATTGTGTTCGATCGGAAATTGCTGGGTATATCATGTTCGATCTTTTAAATCGATCTTCCGCGCATATATTGTGTGCTCTATATGAAAGTGCTCGGCGGTCTGCGTGAGTGGCTATCGAAAGATAGTTAGAGGGGAACGAATAATTGCCTTAAGGAGAAAATGAGATACTTTGTGAAGAATTATTGATGCGAGAATTGATGGACTACCTTTATTAATATCAAGATCTTTTGGAGACTACTAGAAAGGCATTAATAAATTAAATTAATTTTGTACGTACTAATAGTCAATTGAATATTGGAGTAATTTGATTATACATTAAAAGAGAATAAAATTGTCTATATTGATTCTACATCTATTTTCAGAAATATCGTATCATAATTCATTTAATACTATTTTAGTAAAGAGATTTCCAAAGTTTTGCACAATAATATCGAGAAAGGAAAATGCATTCTATCCGTTTTGCAAATTATATTCGACTTTTCGATTTCGAATTTGCAAATTTCCGATCAATATTTGCGTCAATATTTGCGAAAGTACGCGTAATCTCAAAAAAGCATATATACGTGTATTACACATTTACTTTGGTATCGTGATATAGCCCGCACGCGTCTGGCCTTATCCATATTTAGATTACAATGCTTTACATTAGGAATGATATGGGCAAAATGGCAATACTCGGGGGAAGCAAAAGTCGCTCTCGTGCGCGGTTTTCGGAAAATCGGAAGGCGTCTCGCTGCTTGCCTCGAAATTCGTGATTCTGCAATGAAATTGTAGCGAGGCGCAGAGAATCTGGGGACACCGAGCTCTCGTCGTCGCTCTCGGCGTATGTATCCGTGCTCGTAAAAAGGATTCGCTTCTCACAGTCGAATCCCGTCTCCGTCTCTTCGGTTCCGTTTCTTCCGAGAGAGGGTGAGATTCGAAGAATCGTCGAAGGGGCTCATGGTTTACACATCGTGACGGCGCTTTCTCGTCAAAACCCGTAAAAGCTCTCGGGGACGATCGACTTTGAGAGCTAGCAAACGGTCAAGGAGATCCTCCTCGCCGTTGCCGATTCACGACCTCGTGAAAAGCTATCCCCGTTGCAGTCTTATTTTCCTCGCCTCGCTCCGCTGCGCTCCTCGGCGCCGATGGTCTCGAGGGGCGCAAAGCAGCGTCGATTTTCTTTCAAATAATAAATTCGGCCCGCGAATCCATCCACCACCGACCGGTCAAGTGCATCCCGAGAAGTTCTAACGGCTGCTTTATTTCCATCGGACGGTTTTAAAAGTTTCGAGAACACAGTTTCGCGTGCTTCGACCGCTTCCGTAGAATCAGGGTCGACGACAAGAAAAACTTTTCCCCGACCGTGCAGCAAATAAAATATGTTTTGATATTTAATTCGGAAAGAGAATCTCTAACAAAAAAAAAATCGAAGAGACTATTTTATCAGGGAGAAACCTCGGAGCGGCATTTGCTATTAAAATTTCGTGGTATTTTTAAATTAATCCAAGAAAGATCGTAATCGCGATTTTAATACAAAATTCTTCTCTTCCGCGGATTATCTTCCGGTATTGCCTGTCAAGCTCTTATTTTACTTGCATTGTAATGGATAAAGAGAATTGGCCGCAAACTAGCACCCGATGTTCGCATCGCAAACTCGGTGTATTTCTGAACCCCAACTTCGTCAATACATCCCGTTTTATCCTTTCTGTGAAAGAACTTTTAATGAGTTCGCGTACACTGTTTAAAGATTTAAAGTTTTGCGAGCTTCAAAGAGATCCTGCCATGCTTCTCTAAAGTATTACAGACGGGACGGAGCATTATTATGACGTACAGAACGTCTGCGATATTACATCGTAAAAATTGCCTCTGTATATTAGTTCTTCGCTGTCTGTATCCTATCAAAAATTCAAAGAAAAATGCACGCTAAACGGAAGAAGAAAGAAAAGGAAGTCTTCGAATATGTAATAAAATTACGCGCGAATGTTTAAAAAAAATGCTTTTAATTAGAAAATCAAAGAATTCTTTATTTAGACATAATTTCGATATTTATGCTTATGCAATAAAAGTTTAAAACTCTGGGCAAGAATTTTGACAAGAAATGGAAGAGGATTTAAGTATGTATCAAAATTGTATTCTCGATTTTAAATTTCGGGCGTTTAAGTCCTCCTCTCCGTAAAACTACAAAGATAATGGTAGTAAATAATTAACGTCATAAGCATTGGCGAACCGAGAGAGAGTCTTTTTAGTTAAGTAATATGTGTTAAGTAATTTCCGGGCACTATATATAATAGATAGTTGCGGCAAAGTTGATCACATGAAATTGACCAATGTCAACGTTATGTTGCGATTATGCGAGAGTACATAAATATACACCATAAAAATACATAGGTAATAATGCGAGCCGTTGTGGTCGACGCGGTGCATACGCTCGCCCTATTAGCATACAATTATCTTTATACTTCTTTTATGATTCATATTTAGTGCCAGTTTCGCCGCCGCCACCACCCTTCGCATCGAAATCGACTCACAGTTAGCGACTTTTACGATCATACTTGTTTCAAAATTTAACGTACTTCGTGCGCGCCTGTTATCGGGCCTATCATAATTTGCTTGCATTTTTGTTAAGCATGTCCCGGAAAATACTTTCAAGAACATGCGCTACACGAAAATTTATCATACGTGCGAACAATCGACCGATGTGATACGTGTCGATTATGTTTGCTTTATCGCACGAAAGTCAATGTGATTATCAAGTCTGGAAATTAAATAAACGATAACATTATTGACCATATGTTGTATTCACGCGACAACTTTTATAATATAATGTGTAAAATATTTTAAATATAATGTAAAATATGAAAACAATTTTCAAAAAATTACAAATTAAAATATTTTATTGTTATTATTTTCGATACAAACAAATATTTTCATTATTCTCGCTCTATTCCCTTTTACCGAATAATTTAACAGTGATAGTATTAGGTATATCCGACGATTTTCCAATTTTAATTACGATATACGATTCACATTAGGAGAAATAACACCATGCGCCTCTCCGAAACGGCGGACAGAAAAAAGCTCGAACAATAAAGTACAATAACGAAAGGTTACATATATGTGACTTTTCGTATAGCACCGTACCGTTTTGCACGGTCTATGACTGCAATATCTTCAATGACTCGCCATTGCCACCAGCTACCCATTAATTTAATTAATACGCACCCATTTGCGCCTGCATGAAAGCGACCTATTTCCGCCTTTTATTTCGCACCATTTGAGTTTTACTTTGACGAAACGGGGGATCGAGTTTGCAAAACACACACGCGCATTTTCAGCCATGGCGAAAAACTTCACATTTTTCGCCAGCCACCCCCATCGAAAAATATGTTTGGTCGCTGGCAAAGCTGCCATCAGTTTAATGAAGATGTCTATAATAATGTATTCTTCATTAGGCGTCGCTAAATAAATTATGCATACGGAATATTCCAGCATGCCATTATGGTCAATTTTTTTATTCCATTTTTTCTCTCTCTCTCTCTCTCTCTCTTTCTCAGAAAAAGTACAAATAATTATAAATATAATTAAGTAATATTGATCATATAAAGTACAAAACTGTCTTACAAAAATTGAGAAACCGACTACATATTTTTTGGAAAAATTTTGTGAAAGGTTTCCGGAATATTATAGAGTATTAAGAGTAATTACATATTTTAACGAAAATGTAACTCTTGCAAATGTGACGTTACATGGATAATAAAATTATGCGTATTTATATTTGCACATATCACGGTCATAAATTTCATCTTATACATATGTTATCCTTTAATATTACCATTATATGCATTATTCCTCTCTCTCTCTCCCCACATATATCTTCTATTTATTTATAAATTCTACTTTATATAAATTGTGCAGTCAGCATGCATTTGTTATTTACATTATATATTTTGTTACCCCCATTTAAATGGAATTTCATGCACCGGATGGAACGTGGAAGCGGAGCGATGCGGTTAGTTTGTTTGATATTCATTCCTTGCTATTAATCGTGTTCAGGAGTCACCATCAGCGTAGACAACCGCCGTGCAAACACGCGCAAAGAGGTGGCTGGTTGAATATCCTGCTATCCCGACGAGGCAGGTGTAAGTACCATGTTAGTCTTACGGGTTATGTCGCAGCTAGCAGAGCTAACTAATAGCCTCTTAGCCTCGGCTTAGGTAGGATCACGCTGCAAGCGACCGCACCCTCCTTGGCTCTCAGACTCCGGAGCAAGCCCCTTAACCCTAGATGCGATCCTTAAGCTTGTGCGAGGCTTGCAGACGGCTGATTTCCTTCTCTTACCATCTGACGATGGATTAGTTTGCGTCGTTGACTGATTTTTGGATCTTCACATGAATATAAACCGCGCGTACCGTTTCTACAGTGGAGATTTACAGTCACGTTGTATACATCTTTTGACAGTACGTCAGTAGCGTCTGACTGAATTATTATTTGTAGAAACCATGCGTTTTTACAATGCTTCATAAAGAGTTTGATTAATTTTTTGTTAGTAAATAAATTTGAAAGTAAAAAACCGCGTCCGCGAATATATGATTAGAATATATTAGAATAAGAATATGAAACAGATATTATGTTTCCAGAGTATCTAGAAAATGTTTATAAACGAGAAAGGTAAAGTTTGCTCTGTTTCGTTCTTTATGTGTGATCAAGTCATAAAGAGTGTAAAACTCGATGAAAATTATACGAGGGGCGGAGTTAAAAGAGTTGCAAAAAACATTGTGTAATAGTCTATTATGAAGCGCGTCCAAAGTATTCTTATGAAGTCCTTCTGAATTTCGCTATCAAAAAGTTTCAAGTAGAATATTAATAAAGAATGCGTCCGTGTGCCGATCCTTCGGAAAATAACGTGTGCACCAACACGCCGCTCTCGCTTTTATGCGCGGCGCATGCGACATTTTAAAAGCAATAACCTTTACGAGCGTCTAAAGCAAGTTTCTTAAAGCATTAATAACGCGGGTGCATATGCATCAAATTCGCCAGTAATTTCGATGGCGGGATCTTCATAGAAATTTTCACGTACAACGACAAAAGAATTCATTAGGCGAAAATGATATACCCGGCGCGTAATAAACCGAGCGACAGGCGGAGAATTTATTCGCTAGCGTATATCGGGGATCGCGGGGGGAGGCTATCGCAATTCGTATCGATGCGAAAAGTTTGGCGAAACATTACGACAGTTACGTAAACTCCCGGCGGAGGCAATATAATGTCATTATCTCGTGGCGCACGCTAAAGAACCGGCACATCGCGAGATTTATGGTGGCAATGTGCAACACCTATGCGAACCTTTATCAACGAAAACGGGACTCTCTTCGGTTGACGACAAAAAGTCGATAGGACACACGTAAACAAATCCACGGGAGTTGGAGTTCGCCGGTCCTCGACGTGCCATTCATTAATTAAATCTCGTTTAAGTAGTCGAGGCGTCCGAACGACGGTAAATAATGGGACAGGCGGCGGCGTGTCCCGATAAACTGGGACGTCCGGATGACCCTAACACAAACGTATATGCCGCCGTTTGTTTCTCTGTGAAATTAATTCGGGCTTGGGGGTGCCCGGTTCACCGGTGCGTCGGTAATATTTCAAAGCGGTGAAAACCTATCGATACAATGGCGACATCGGAACATACGCTTGTCTCCCTTTTAGCTTACTAAATAAATTAACCAGGTAACGCCCAATTGTGATCATTTTGAGCGATTCTTTACGTGTCTCTTTCGGAAAAAACGTCTATTGTAAATGTTTATATACATATATATATTTTACGAAAATGTGTGTAAATGGATCGCGGAAATAAACAACCAATTTTGCGACTATTAAATGATAAATTAAATTTAAGTTTTATTTTAAGTTACAGGTTTTTTTCTTACCTCATGGTTATTTTCGCTCCGATGTCGCCTGATGACTTCCTGGACTTTTCCTTCTCCTCTCCTCTTGTTCAACGTTTACTTCTTCGTAGCACTCATATGACATTTGCGAAAACACAATTAATCACGCTCGCGCACGCACTAATCAATAAAACGCGATAATCGCGCGGTACTTTGCACTCCCGATATCACATATTTATTCGCGATATTATCGATTTTTATTATTATATATTACGTATATTTTCGGAAAATTTCTCAATCTTTTTTTATTAAAAGTGTGAATATACAAGTTAGTCGTATTTCGAAAGAAATAATACAACGATAATAGAGCGTCTCGCACCGCTGCCTATTCGTTCAAGACTCGCACGAATGATGAAGAAAAAACGATGTACATAAATAAGGGCATACTTCGTATCTCTATTATATTTCGAGAAATAATACGACGAAAAGTTATATAAACAAATGCCGCGTGAAAAATTTTGGAGCGTGGAGGGGGGAGAAATTCCGAGCTCGGTTTTGTTTACCTGCCGTGGCCTTGTCATTGACGCGGCGAGAGTCGGGGGAATAGGCAGCGACGCCGAGACGCTCCGTGTTAATAAAGTAATGACGTATTTTCAGATTATATTCTGCGAATATTTTAACTGTATTTATTCACACGTGTAATATAAGATCGCAATAATCTTTTTAAAATAAGAGCGTACACTTTTCATTAACATTATCGCAGCGAACGATGTGTAATTTAGCCGCGCAATTGCCGAGCAAATATAACTTCGTTATATGCGTGATTCATAATTTTCGCGTTATTCTCTTTTCGGATTATACGTAATAAGATGCTGATGGTGTGCATTCAATCGGGAATATCGTCCAAAGTGCGGTGCGATCGTCATACTCGGCTAATTAATCGTGTTTTCGCGAATAACATGTGTGTGAGTGCCAGAAAGGAACAGCAAAAATGATGAACCCGGAAAAGCATCGGACGACGACGGGACAACTATAAGGTAAGAATTTACAGTTTATTTATTTTACATATTATATTCTTTAATTATCAAATTACAATTGGCAATTTATTTTCGTGGTAATTTCCATTTCGCTTTATTGTGCAATAGAAAGTATAAAAAGTATATATGATATATTTGTTCTTCCAATGCTTTTTTGTTTGTTTATTAGACAAGTAAATTTATCGCGTATATAGAGATATAATACAAATGTTAATTCTATAATTATATCTCTCTTTATTCTATAATCATTCTATAATAATTATATATCTTTTTCTATATTTTTTTCGCTTCATTAATGTTTATTAATAAATTTGTTAAAATGGATATTGAAAAAAATCACAGTCATAGGAAAAAAAAGAACTGTGACGGAATCATAATGGATTGCGAACATTTAGTAAAATACGTGATATTTTGCGCGTGACATGATAGTTTAATCGTCGGCGTACTAATCGCAGCACGTGACCTCGTGAACGTTCTTTTGCGGACAGACGATGATGATACCACGTCGTTCGAGTGTACGTTGTCTGAATACAAAGTACGGATCCCGGTGACTGAATCCGTTTCGAGGGTGGTTTACGGAACAAGGGGGCAATAATCCCGGGGATGGCGGTCCGACCAATATTGCGAAAGTTTCCAAGCTTACTCTTGGTCTGTTAAAGTTCAGCCGATCGTCCCTTCCGGAGACGACTGACACATGACCACGAGACAATAAGGAATGCAACTCGGTGTTCTGCAAAAGTCGCTAGACATTGACGAATATTTGCCATTTTTTCCTTGGGATATATTGCATCATATTTTAAGAGCGAGATGCACTCTCCGCGCGCATTTATTCGTCGCCAGACGACAATCATATATACATTATTAAATGTTCCGTGTTCAAATCGTATATATCATCAGATAAAACTAAAAGTGAATAATTTTACGGATTATTTATATCGCAAAACTTTACAGATTATTTATATTTTCATACAGTACAAGATGCTGTGTATTTGAAGTTACTTTAAAATTATAAGGATTAATAAATTTAAGAGATTAAGAAATATTAATTATGAAATGAATATTCTTTCTAATATTATTAGAAAGAAAAACACAATAATTTTTTTTTATAGTCTTCAATGTTTCCATATTCATAATAAAACTCAAAATCGGTAAAATATTGAATAAGTAAATTCAAATGCAGTAAACTATCGAGGATTTTAACTTCTCATCAAATTTTCAAATGGCATCAAACGAATAAAATTATCGCTTATTTGCGGAAACTTTCATTTAACGGAAACTATAACTGGTGGATCGATTTTCCTGACGATGCACGCTTGCCTTTATTGCGGTAGTTTGCGATTCTCGCGATATCTTTCGAGCGATCATTACGAGCGATCTACGTAAAACCACGGAATTGTATTGAGGTCGAACAGGCGTACAAAAAACTTTTTTGATATCTGTAAATTCTTTAGTGAAAATAATATACATGATAAAACGTCTTATCAACGCCAATTTTACGCGTGCAATCGATTAAACGCTCAAAAGATAGGTGCTTGATCAATTTTCAAATTCATCGAAATCATTTAATGAATCGTTTAGAACATAACGAGAAAGTATAATAATAACTATATAAACATATAACATTTTTCCAGTTGTTTCCAATGTTCGTGACAACTTTTAGCCGTTGTTATAGCTTATCGTAACACATATCTTGATTGCAGTTTAACGAAATGGCCACTGCACTTTTGCTCGAAAAAAAAGCGGGAAATCGAGTTAGTGTAGATGATATATTTTTATCTCCTATTTTTTTTATTTTTTAGTTGTAATTTTTTTTTAGTTTGACGAGATAAATTTTTTGATAATGCAAATTTTGAGTTTCTAATAAGTAGATATCATTTATTTATATCATTTATTAATTAATATTTATCAATAAAGTAATTTGATAAAGAATATAATATTTATATAGTTTATTGCATTTACATTATGTATCATGTGCCATCACATTGCATATGTAATGAAATATTCCAGAGCTAAAATCTTTGTTTCGACTCGTATAAACTGTTAAGAAAGCTCCATCGTTTTCTCAGCGAAATGATTATTTGTTTTTACAACGCGCGAATGCTTTAGTTGTAAAATTTAAATTGTGCGAAAATTTTACGACTCTTTCATAAATCCATATTATTTAATCATTTGTGTATCGGTCCGTGCAAATTTGCATCTGCAAATTATAGATATTGGCACAATTCACGATTTAATATCTTACAGTTCTCGTACAGTTCTTTTTTATACGAGATCTATGATTTGATGATGTTTCATGCCATTTGACAAGAATCAACCGCGAAATTACCGCATTGAAAATGTCTGCATTGCAAAAAGATTCATAGAAAAATATAAGCGATCTGAAGAGAAGTTTAGAATACGATTGAAATAAATGATTCGTGATATGTCACATCAACTTTAAATATTACGTATTTCATAATAATTATGAAATAATTACGAAGCGATTTATTATTCATAGACTTCCTTCCTTCGTGTCTTCCCTTACGTCTTGTATTATGTATCGAATCGATAGCAGTACTCGCCGACATAAGTATCGGAGAATCGCTATCGAAAAAGTCATCACCGGATAATAAAATCTTCAACCTCCTCGTGCGGCACATAAAGCAGGCGCATGTATGGTCACGGTGCTTGAAAATTCGGCCATAAATGATAGATCCTGATGAGTCCCTGGCTAGCAACAACAGTGAAATATCCCATTTTCGTCCTGAAACGTTAAAAGGTGGCTCTGAACGGATGTGCAACAGCACAAGAGCGTTGCTCTCAAATCCCCCAAACTTCCGAGTGTTGCCTCGGCAGATGTCTATCCCGAGCAAACGTGTAACTGCGTATTCGACGTAACGTGCTCGCCTCGTAGCGTCCGGTATATTCGCGGTTGGCTATAAAGGGAGTTCACAAACGACTTGCACAAGCTTTTCCTCCCACCGCATTTTCCCTATCGCGGTCCCAACGACCCTGCGAGTTCGCGTTGAAAAGCGTCGACGAACGAGTATACGTGCCGATCCGTCCGCTTCCGGTCTCGCAGGGCAAGAGCGTTCCTCACTCGTACACGGAATTGTTCGCGAAATTCCTGCGGAATGCGCCGGTAGACGCACGGTTGTCCCGATCTCGCAAAATTTAATTCGCAAAGTTACATTATATGGGATAAGGATACCGCGATTATGCTGAAATGAAATGCAACAAAGTTGGTACAGTCGGTTGAAAAGTTCAATCCAATTCCAAGATAAATGCTACAATTTATTCTTTGTTCGTATACAAATGAATCTTTGAATAAAAACGTATCGTCCGATAAAAGATATAAATATATTCACTCGAGGCGAAAAATAATATGAGATTGAATGACTTGAAATTAGATGTGCGGACATGTGTCTTATCTTAATTTGATTAGATAAAAACAAAGTGGCGAGTTGATAATAAATATAATATTACAGAAATAGAGAGAGAAAGGGCAAAGTTTTGAAGCAGTTTAAAATGGAAACAGTCTTTGGATACGGCAAACGTTTACGAGAAGGAAAATAGCGTTCGCATTTGCAATAGTTTACATTTTACAATAATCTTGAACTTTGATGACCGCCAGTGGTACGCGAAACGGAATAGAGATTGTACTGCCGGTACGTGCCAATCTGCTCTCCCAAGGTTTCCAACAAATGCGATCTTCACCCACACGAGTTTTCGGGTAAATTTGCCGAGGATGTAGGGGTAAACACGCGACTATCCTGTTTTCCCCTACATGAAGGTTACGAAGTAGTTTACCATCGGGCGAGTGTTTACTCGTTATTTTACGATCAATAAAATACTGCTGGAATATTAAAGATCTGTGCAAGATTAATATTTGTTCTGCAATTGGATTGGAATTTAGTTAGAAAACGAAAATATATATAAAGAAATATATAATAAAAATATATATAATATCGTAAAATAAATTGATAAAAATTCGTAACGATTTTATATATTTTACTTAAGAGTGTACAAATTTTTGTTACGCTTAAAAATAAATGTCGGAAGTGAAGGGAAAAAATATTGCTATGCTATAAATTTTATTTTTTTTTATTTCGTACATTGTTATCCATAATATATATTCATCGAAGATTCTTTTAATTATTTTATGCTAATCGACAAGCTAAAAAAGATTAAATTAAAAAAATCGCATATGTATGAGCCATCCTATATATTTCTGAAACGTGCGGGATTTCGCGTTTGGGGAAAAAATCGACCTAAACAGTTCGCAGCATATCACGTCCTCCTATAATAACGGATCGTGGAAACTCGTACGCGTCATCGCTTCGTAAGCCCGCAATCTACGCGAGGGTAGATCCCTCGTACATTTCCCGAGGATCTTGACGGCTCTCACAGCACCCTGCGCGGCATGTGTACTTTAATTAGCTCGGGATTCCTCGTTTCGTTTGGCTTGACGATATCTTTCAATCTTACGGCGACCGATTCGCGAAATTGTCTCACGTGCTCGGGGTTCAGGCTTTATTTGCTCCGAACTTTGGAAATTCGGAGAGCCAGAAGTTACTCGAAATCCAAGTTCCACGACCAAGTGACAGTACCGCGCAATCTGAAATCTTAATGGAAGTGACGACACTGTGATTACTTCATCGTCGACTTTATAGCCTGGGAGTGTCACTGTCGAAATGTTTGATTTAGCAATGACCAACGACTTGCTAACTAGTTTCGTAATTGGATCGTAATGTGAAACTGATCTGCGATGAAATTAGAACCAATAATGTTGCCGTTGTAATACAAGCTGTGATGACATATAAATCACATTCTCTTTAATATTAAAACTTGAACGAACGATTCGTAAAATTAGTTATTAATATTTACTTATATTATTTTTTTTCTTAAAATATTAGTTTATAGAATTACAATATACGAAATATATTATACCAGCAATATTATATTATAAATACAAACCATTATTATATTGTCTTCTGTGAGCATTTAAGAAAGCAATATGTAAAAAAAAACATTTCTTTATGTTATCTTGAACGGAAACGCGTCTTATTGTTGGTCTTGTAATAAAATAACGTTTTATCACAATTAAATTGGGACAGAAGTGCTATAAAGATGAACGACTAGAATGAAAGTTAAAATACAGAGTTGGACTGTAAAGTTAGACTTATTTATTTTAATTGTAGAAAGGAGGCGAGATATTATTTAAAAAACTTTAAAGACCTGAAGAAATTTACTTTTAAATGATTTCATATTTCAAGCAGAAATCACCTGTATTATATTGCATAATCAATTACAACAATCATTTCTAAATTGACGATAATTTTTTTATTGTAATTTTTTTATATTATTACACAGATATTATATATAAACATATTTATTTAAAATCTCAATAATAAAATATTTTTTTAATATTTTTAGTTTTATCTTATGAATTGAAAAGAGAGATAAAATTCTATTTGATTGTTTTATGTGTTTACATGATATTGCTTATTAATTCTAAACGATATCAAAGGACAACTGTACACGTGACTCGCACATGTGAAATACATGAGTCAATATGACCCAAAACACACGAGTCTCCTTGGAAACTGTCGACGAGCGTTATCTATCGGAGAGCAGAAAATAGATAAACAATCATTTCTCTCTCTCTCTCTCTCTCTCTCTCTCTCTCTCTCTCTCTGAGAAGCACGCGTGTTCGAAGCATGACCTCTCTGAAAGAGAGAGAGAGAGAGATTTGCAAATTCACGCTATTAAGTTACCGTCATAAGGAGCATGACACGTATGAAATAGGCAGAGATTAAAACTGGTCGTTCGTAAGGTTTGGCGTGCACGCCTCTCACGCGTTGCCGGGAAACTTGCTCGTTATCAGCATCAGTGGCCGTTGCCGCCGTTGCCGCACGCACAAGCCTCACTGACGGCGGAGAGTCAGAAGTGTTCGGGAACGTGCCGACTCTCGTTTTCATCCGCGTGTTCCTCCGTCCCGCCAACGAGCGTGATTTGCGTCGCGCCGCAAATACGCGTGCTTCTATATGTTCCTCTACGTCGCGCCTAAACGACGACAACATGACGGCCGAGTACGAGCACAACAGTGACTTTCGGATGCGATCGCGCAGAACCAAGAGCGTAACCAGGGCGGAAGAGATCCAGAAGGTGGAACGGATGGTCCGCAGATCGCAGCCTGACAAGCCGTGAGTAGACGCACTGATACACACCTAGATTCGAGCTAGTCCCTTCGCTCACGCGTTTCCATTGATGCGCATTACGAGGTATCTGCTCGACGCGACAGGTCGATTATCAGCCAAATCTGGATAGCGAGGTCGACTATTGTGCGTGATTGCGGCGAGGACAGCCGTTCGCGACGTCTCCAAATACGCGGCGACGTGAAATTTTTAGTAACTTGGAGAGAAACACACGACATAACGCACACGCTTCGTTTAACGCGCGCATGCGTACTCCGCGTCGTATTCGGTGGAGGTGCCATGGGAGGGGATACTCCATTCTTGGCGACGGCTCTCCGTCTCGTTTCCTTTCATCGTTTTGCGTCTCTCTTTATTGCACGTTGTAATCGATGCGGAGGTCAGCTGCCTGGCGCCCGAGAGTGCGGCCGAGCTACAGCTCCTTTCACGAGTTCGTATAACGCTGATTGCGGAATAATTAACTTTGAACAGATGCGTGTTGGTCATATTGGGAAAAAAATGATTGCGACACGGAATACATTATTCATGATAATCGTTACGTTCAATGTACACTTGACGTAACGCTTCCTTAATGCGAGGACAAATCAAATATTATAGATCGGCATACATATATTGCGAATATGATTTACTACCATACTTGAGTTCTTTTAATAGTGCGTGTGCAAATTTCTAGAAAGAAGATTTCTTTTTGCTCTTCAAAACGTTAATTTAATATACATAAGAAGTTATTAACATATGTTTAATATGTAATGAAGGATTGCAAAAATTAATGGACATATGTGAAACTTTTGTTAAGAGGTCCAATTATGAACAGGAGCATAATATCACTTGTTTGACATCGAATCGAGAATTTAAATATTTTATTCACACGTGGAAGTTTAAGTAATTGATTGCTTGTTAAGATGAAAGCATTATATAAAAAAAGTTGCATACGCAGATAAATTGAGTATAATTTATGCACAATAACAACTCATTAAGTGCTTGTCTTTTTAAGAAACGATCTTTTATCAACGATATCAATGCGATCGTCAATGGCATCTTTTCATATTCACAGTTTATAAAATAAATTTGAATAGCATTTAAATGGTTTCGTATTTTAACTCTGAAAAGATTATTTAAAACATACACGTGTGCGTGTATATTAGAAAATAATGTACATGAAATAAAATTAAAAAACAATATTTCGCGAGAATTTTATATATGAGCGTATAAAATATATTATTTAAATAAAATATCGAGTGGAATAACTATCTTCTTGAGTACTTAAAATTTGCAATATCTTATTAATTTTTGCTTCTTATAAAAACATCTATAACGTATATTTATCCTTTTGTAATATGCATAATAATATCAGTCGATTTTATATAAGCGTAATCAGTTTTTAAAGCATTCCTTAAGTGTTTGTGCAATATTCAATTGACCTCGTATCACTTCGAGAAACGACGTTATATTAAACTGTTAACTTGTTTTGAAAGCATGTATAATCTATCTGTATGAACGTATAAAATTAGACATCTGCATATAAAAATTATAATGTAAGCAAAATTGTGACATTTTAAAAGTTTACTTGACTGTCAGTGTCTTGTTTGTCAAACTGGAATAAGATTTATCTCGATTGTATATAATTAATGCATGTTTCTTGCTATTTTAGAGTTTAATATCGAAACGATTTATTCTAGTCTATCGAAATATCTCTCAACAAAGTCGAGTTAAAGTTCAGTTGCATTATGTTTACAATTTTGAATAATTTTGATGTAAATGAATCTTTAACGAGATTGAGAAATTCAAGGAACTTGGACGAATAGTCGCGGGAGAAATGCAAAATTTAATCTCACGAGACATATTTTGATTTGTCATGACGTTTACAAAGAAAAGAGTTATGCAAAATATGAGACAAATTATAATATGAAATGCTTCATACTTCAGGTTTTGGCCGAGGTTTTAGTTGCATTTGCTATTTTTATACGTATTTTATATGTTTGTATTTTACATGTTTTTATTATGTATAAACTTTTTGAAATTGTAATCAAATTACATAGTGGAAACTTTAATTCTTTATAATTTTGTTGTATTTAATATATATATATTTTTTTATAAATAAATTACCTTATTTTATATCTATTTCCCTCATAACAATTATTTAGCGAAAATAATTGTTAACAAAATGCAACTAAAATTTCGATATCTTTTCGTAAAAAGTTAAAAATTGACGCAACTAAAAAGCATGAATTTTAGTAGAATGTAAATTTATAGAATTTAAATACTCAATTATTTAAAACACGTGACTTGGAATTAATAAGAGTATACTTTTAAAAAACATAGTTTGATCGACAAGATTTAATTTCAAAAAATTCAGTATTTTTGTAATATACGAAGTATAATTATTTTGTGATATATTGAAGTATATCTAGTTTGTTTAAAAAAAAGCGATTTACGAGAAATTATATGAATTCTTTAAAACTTATACAAACTCTCTGTTTCTCTTTCTTTTTTACAAAATAATTTATTCTCTTAATAAATTAAAGCAATATCTCGTATATTATTTTTTATCTTTTAATCTTAATTGAATTGAGTAATTTTCTTAATATTAATTAATGTTTAACCAATCTTTTATCACGCGTATTTCTATTTTTACGAATATATGATATTATTTTAACTGCAAATAAATAATACCACAAAAATATCTGCAAGGCTAACTACTGCCCGCTTAAAAACAAATAAATACTTTTTTAAATGCTGCATTGCAGTGAAACATTTATTTTCAACAAATTGAAATCAAGCGGAACAAGTTTGAATAGATTTTTACCGATAAAATAAAAAAAGTTGTCATCCCGTGTAAAATGTTTTATTCAAATATTCATACGAAATAACCACGCAACAATAAATATTACACGAAAAGACCTCTTTTCTATAGCAAACAATATGAAAGTTTTATATTCATTAATAAGATTTTTTTTTTAATTATCAATGTTATATATTTCGCGTATTCAGAACTCGCTACTTTCATTTTATTTTGAATAATTCTAATAAGTGATTATAAGTGTAAACAAAAACACATCAAGCTCGAAATTATTGTACTATTATTATATATTTGTAACAATATATAAATCTATAACAATAAACGATTTTATGAGCGCGTTGTCGAGGCAAAATAAAAATTGCATAAATAACCTGATAGTTCCACGTCACGATATATAAATTCAACGTGTGAATTAATGATTCAGATATATTCGAAGTCATTTCCGTCTGTTAGATACCGCGGAATCGTAGGTCAAGGTTAAGGACTGTGAACTTTCGATCACGCGAATGCGCGAACAATTTAAACGCCTCCGTGCGCCTCGGTGCGCCTAATTAAGCTCTGGGTTGTGCCGAGGTTTTGCTTCGATGCCTCGCAAACTCCTTCGTGAGGTAGTCGTCACTCTTCTCGGCGACTTCCGGAACCGCTGACGGTTTCCATAGAGTGGAACGTAGAGCGAGGTATGCGCGCTGGAACATCACTTTTCCGTGCCGTTAATTAAAATGTTAATTCGGGTGACGGAGCAAAATCACTCTGATGTGATGTTGTCGTTAAGCTTTTTCTCCCCGATCTTCGTGTCATACGTCAGCAAGTTTTCTTTTGCAAAGTAACAGCAATCATGCAAAATTCAGTTCATGAGTTTGCATAATTTTTTTTATGAATATTTATTTATCATTTCTTAGGATTTTCGATCTTTCATGTAATGATTTTATTTAAAGATTGAATTAAGTATAAACGTAGTTAGGTATAACGTATATATTACGTAGTGCTTTAATTACCTATTTCTAATTTAATATTGAGTATTGATAAAATTTTGTTATAATTCAAGTCTTGCCTTTGTTCGATTATTAATATTGTAATTTTATTGAAGCATAACTAACGCGATATTATAATTAAATATACAATCTCTTCGCGTTCATGGATATAATTCTTACTTGAATTAAATGAGTTTTTGTGTTACAAGTTTCTTATTCAACTATGTGGATTCAGGAATGCGATTGTTCTATTATCAAGTACATTTCCCGTTGAACCGAACATTCCACTGGTAATGGAACCTAACAAATTGATGGGCCATTCATGATTTGACTGGAAGTAGAGAATATGTATGCGCGTTGATAATCTGCATTGCTAGAATATGCCGATTTTATATCGACATGAAATCGCTTGCTTAATGCACATTAATGGGACGGTAACGGTGGATTATATGCGGTGAAAGAGAATGCAAAATTGTAATAATACTTTAATGACAATATATGCATATATTTATCTTTCTTGTATGTCATAAAAATGAGTTGGAAATAAATGCGGAATATATTAATTTCTTGATCCTATGTATATGTGTTACTAGCCATGAGAGGATTTATTCATATTGCATTATTTTATTCTGGGAACATGAAATTTTTTTGAGGACATGTGTTTGATTTTGTAAAATTTTATACATATTTAATAATACTTTTTTTTGTTAAACGCGAAAAAATAATAACTTGGTCATAATTTTTTCGTGCGACATATTTGTGACATGTTTGCATGACTTATATAATTACTTATATAATTTTATTATATTTATTGATATTGGGAAAAGTATTAAAGAATCGCAAAATGACTTAAATAAGAATATATAAAAATCATTGATATATATATATATATATGAATAGGCTCAAAACAGAAAGAATACAATTTCCATGAATAGAAAAAAATATTTATTATAGAAGTAAAATTCTTTAATAAGTAACGTATATATATCGCGTCGCATTGAAATTAATTATAACAAATTTTATATTATTTTTTTTATTGTAAAAATATTTTGTTACACGCTAAATTTTACCTGTCTCTTCTCGCGTATATATGTGCTCTGTTCGCGTCGCTTAGTAAGACGAGGAAGGGAGTAAGACAGTAAAGGGAGTAAAACTAGTCTTCCGACATGGTATAATGACTTGCAAATAAGAATTTCTTATTCTCGAAAATGGCGAGTCTCTTTGGCCTTGTCGCGTCGCAGCTTCTTTTCCATCTTGGCGCGCGCTTCCCTTTATTTTTCCCGAGGCTCCCTCCTTATATCGGCGAATCCATCCTCGAACAAACGATCCTTATATTTACTCGCAGCGTGTTTGTCGAACGCTTCTCTTGTTTTGCGACTTTGTAATTAGATGGATGTACTCGGGCAATATCCGTCTTCTTTCTACATGTGGATAACGAGGGTTGTGGAGAGGCACAACGTGAGAAGGGCGGCTTTACAGTGTATTTCCGGAATGCCTGAGATTGATTCCGGAGAGTTTCCGATCTCCCCCATTCTCGGTTTCGGCGTGCGAGTATTCAGGATGTGTTTGCCCACCTGATTCGACGATTCGCTTCTTGCTAAAGGGAATGCGGCTAAGTTTATCGATGCATTGTTAAACTGCGTGTTGTAATGCTTATTTAGTGAAGCAACAATCGGATTACAAAGACAAGATACAAATTAGGGTCTTCCGCTTTGTCTGGGGGAGAAGATTAACAGCACGAATGTTATATTCGAAGAATTTGCATAAATTCGTTTGTATGTAGCTAATATATCTTTTGTAAAATATCTGAGAAAGTTACTTAAAAGAACAATTCTTTGTTAGTAATAATTATTACCTTATATTGAAACTTTTTAAAATATTTATTCTTTGCGATATGATAGTGTTTCGAGATAAAACTTATAGTAAAAATTTCTTTTATAATCGATTAGCAGAGCATTTAAGGAAGAGAGAGGGAGAGAGAAAAAGAGGATCTCAGATTTTAATTTTTACCAAGCTGCTAATTACGTTATTATCTGCACCGATACTAAGTAGAATTAGAGAACGCTCTATGCGCGTTCAATCCCGCATGAGTGGCACGTTTTCTGGCAAAAAGCCCCTTAATAAATCCTAAAACCACGCGTCATCTCCGCGACGGGCGACAAATTTTCGCCTCGACGTTCAGCCTGCTCCGGCAGATTTTTCTCGTCTATCTGCCGCCTGTTTTCTCCTCCGTTGCTACTTTTTTGCATTTTGTCGAGTTCGGCAAAAACTTTTAATCTCTCGCGAATCTACGTGATATAGAGGACCGTCTCGCGAAATGGGAGCGAGCGCCTTCGAAATGGATGAGGATTAACGGTATTGTGCTGTCAATCCCGCAATCCTTTTCGTCCAGTGTGCTACTGCCTCATCATTTTTATCCTTCTTTCTTTTCCTCTGTCCCCCTCCGGCACCGTGGATCATTTTCACGGGAAGCTTGTAGGTAGTAATGGTGGATTTCGCGCGCGAAATCAGGCAGGAGAACAATGGTAGCGATTACGTCGGCAGAAGAGACGGAACGAGTGTCTGGATTAGGAAGGGTTGCGGCTTTTTTGGCAAAAAAAAACACATCATCGGCTTGGAGCTCTTACTCTACTAATCGCCGCAAAGATGAGGTAGTGTGCCGGATGAGACATACATATTTCGCAGATTCATATTTTAGAAATCTTAGAATGCTCCACAATCTTTGAAATAATTTAAAATATTTAAGAATATATATCTAGGAAATATCTCGCGCGAAACACAACCGTTTTATATTATATTATTTTATAAAACATCGTTTATAAAACGCTAATTTAGCTTAATTTAGCTTAATTTTAAAAGCAATGTCTAAAATGTATTTTTTAATGCTGCAAATATTTTTCATGAATTTAGTGTCAAAACGTCGATATCATTTTTCCTTCTTATGCTGTTGATAAAGTAAGACGATTAAATATTTTACCTGGTATATATTGCCTAAAACGAGCGATATTTCACAGCGCCAAAACTTGCAATTATATGTAATTTGTAATAACGAAATCAAAAGAAACGCAATTTAGTCTGACCACGATTGCAGCGGTTGGAAGTGACGAAGTTGCCGCATGGTTTTGCAAAAAGACGAAAAGGAAAATGTAGCGGCTACATCACGACCGAGCTTAAATTAGCTTCTTTAACGCTTGTCCGGTTTATGCGAATTCCGCTCTCGAGACAGGTGAGAAAATTTTGATGAATCTCCGGAATGCAATATCAAATGGTAGAAATGTCGTCAGCAAGAGAAAGTAGCGATAAAATGGTTTGTCACGAAAGAAGCGGGAGAGAATAAGATAGAAGACAGACAGATAGACGGGTAAACAAGCGAGATAAATAGATAGATTGATAGACGGATAGACAGACCGAAAGGAAGAAAAAAAGCAAATCATGAGATAGCATGAAAGCAGAACGATAGAAATGAATCGAAAGGTAGACAGAAGGAAACGATAGGTAATCGATACCGTAGGCTGAAGGATAAGGGACAGTCGTGCAGGGTCGAGATGAACGAAAGCGAGGAAAGGAAAACCTGTTTAAAGCACCATTTAATTTCTCTTCATGAATCATTTAGAATGTTCTTCCATCAGCGCAGCTCTTCTTATCCTCCTCTCTTTATTCTCCTCTATTTCTTTTCTTCCTCTTTTTCCTTCCATTTGCCTCTCCGATTTGCTAGCCGGATGTTGTAGTAGGAGGGATTCCCTCCTCATTATACCGGTAATATATGTATATCCGTCTATCGTTTAAATATTCACGAGGCCTTCCGGTGCCGGGAAGATTCGCGAGGAAAATACCACCCGACAAAGAAGGTCAAGAAGGTCCTGGCACAGGGTGCCATTCTTCCATTTTACTCTTCTGTTGTTTCTTCTTATCCCTTGGCACGAACACTACTCTTAGCTGCTCTCCTACGTAAAGAAAGAAAGGAAAAAAGAAGAAGTGGCACAAGTGACGTTCCTTTTTTTATTAAACTGACTCTCAGAATAATCCAAAAGATTCGATACCTTTATCTTTCGCAAAGATGCGTGACTTGTGAAATATGCAATTTTAAAATCGATGTTTCGATTAATTTATTTACATCATAAAGTTCGAATCATGATCGGATGAAAGATGTCCTTTTTTAGTTTGAATAAATGGAAAAAAATAATGAGGCGCGTTACGTCGAGATAATGGAATCAACAATAGAGTCGGATTATTATTAATTTCTCTGTTATGAATGTCTTTATCAATATATACAAGTTGTTTGAAATCTGTCTATTTTTTACGTAATTTGCAAATAGGTTTTCATTGAGTTATTTTTCGACGTAAAACTTATTTTGTCTAGATGTTTAATGCTCTATACGTTCTGTGTTTTTCATTTATTATATCTCTCTTAAATACAATGGTTATTGCATTACATTGCAAAAAATATGCAGATGAAATACGAGTACTATCAGGAATAACGAATGTCGAACAAAACAGAGCAGAATATATTGTACGAAGGAAAAATAATACTTCTCGTATACGAATATGTTAGTCGTTTGCGATAACGATGGGGGATAATATTCTTTTAATCTTATTGTACGATATTCCATAACATTGGAAAAGCACTTAGGCGTTGAATATAAGAGAAGTCCCCGAATCTGGGAATAATTTATGCAACTCAGCATGACATGGGACATTAGTCATCCGTGATACGCTGAATAATTATTGCACAGATAGATGTGCAGTCGGACACATTGTTATTATATACTGGCGAGGTACATCGTTTACGTATCTGTCTGGACAATTCTGACAAGCAAATAATTAAATAAATCGGCACTACATTAATAAATAATATGCTCCATTTTCATAAAAACGAAGAAAATGAACACATTCATTATAAAATATTATTATGGAATATCCTCCGTTATATTTAAAATTTGTTCACATTTAATGTTTTTTCGATATTCGTCATTTTCTATTGTAGAGAGGAATATTTGCAAATTAATTTAGTCATTTGCAGTACTGACCATCTTGTTTATAATTTTCAATAGAATACGTTCGAAAAATAACACGTAGTGTCGATCATTTGGAAAAATATTGGTCAGATTGCAAAAATGCCGATGATGGACAGCCGCGTATCTCCTCGATGCGAAAATATATCCTGATTTAATTATATTTCATAGCTATGACAATACGCTTGAATAATTATACGGAAACATCATCTGTGTTTTGGATATTTTCCGATGCGAAAACGTGTTTTCCTCTTTATTTTGTTTCGCTCGACCGTTATGCGTCGATTATCCTCATTTTTCTTTCTTTTTTACCTTCCGGTCTCATTTTTGAGTCCATTGCGGAGGAATTTTTTTCGCCTGACAAACTTTGCGAGTGTCCATTTTATCAGACAGAGAAATAACAATCGTCATATTTTTGAATCAGAGCACGCGACTGGGATACCGATGAGATTTTTTGCGCCCGACTTCTTTTATTTTGTTTAAAATCTACCCGCGAGCGTGGGTTTGCATTTTTCAATAGGATGCGAGTTTCGAATAAACACGATTTTTGTTTCAGGCGCTGTAAATAATTCCATTTGAAAATTGTCACGGTTTTATCGGTCGTGACCCGCGTTTGCTTGTTTGATTTTTTTTCTCGCTATTTTCGGTCGCTCGGACAAACTTTTAAAGTAATTTGCACGTTTGATGGCGATAGCCCATTCCATTAAAGTCTTTAACAGAAATGTTAAAAAAAAGAGAAATACGGATACCATTTTCAACGGAAATTTGCAACTGGGATGTAATAATGCAGGTTGATAATGATGCGTTATGATGACGTCGCATTAGTGGAAAATTGCGCAAAATTATAGCTCTTCATTTTTTCAGTGAAAATTTTAACTCGTATCTTTCATAAGATTTAAATAAGAGATAAACTTTTTTTTTCTAATAAAATATGTACTTGCCGTTGTTTCAAAAGTGTATTGAAGAGATAATTTAATCGTTTATTGAAATATTCGTTAGCAATTTCAAAAATGAAAATTTTATCGTGTAAAGATGCATCAACGTCAATTGGCGAAATCAGTTGTCATTGGGATGCATTTGCGATCGTTAGAATTCAATTGATTCTGCAAATCGGATCAAAGTCACGTTCAGAAAAACCGCGTTCTTGTCGGATGTTACAGGCGAAAACTCAATGCTGAAGTTATGCACATGGACATGGTGTCGATGATCAAGGGATATAGCGACGACTATTGCCTGTCTTTTCCACCAACATCGTTTAACTTTAATCTTAGCTTAACTCACTCTTCGTCTCCTTCTAACTGTTTCTTTAGAAAAAGACAAAGAATGAGTTAAGCTAAGATTAAAATTAAGCGACATTGGTAGAAATGGCCACATGTGTCAAAAACTTGTCGCATTAGCGAAAGTTTCGTTTAAGAGAAACACACACACACACACACACACACACATATATATATATATATACACACTTTTTGCGCGACCTGTAATATGTTCATTGTAAGAAAGCGGAAGCGATTTGCCTTGAAACGGTAAGAAAGTGACGCGCGCTCTGGGAGCGGGTCCCTCAGTTCCGGAATAGTAACGACAACTTAGTTGGTCTTTTTTGTTCTTTCATGGCTGCGGTTTGTTGAGAAAGTGGACTGAAGTATGATATTGCAACTTATCCCACGGAGATGCCGCTCGACCTTCGTCTAAAAAGTGCTGTCGACAATCGCGATAAATCATCCGAGAGCGCGTATAAAGCGTGGTTTCCTCGACATAACAAGGCAAGGACATTGTCGACTTTAATTTATCAATACAAAAAATAATTATGTGTTAGTAATAAAAGAAGGCAAAAAAAGGAAAAAAAATAAAATGTCTATAATAATAAGAAATAAACAAAATTCTGAAGGGGGTGCCAATTAAAGTATGATGGAATGTTACGATAATTACTTTGATATTATATCCTGTTTATCTCGTGTTTCATGAATCAGATGACAAAAGTCGGAAAATCGCATTGATGCATCTCACGTTTTCCGAAGATGCCGGATGTAACATTTTAGAAATATTCAGCGTATTCGCCGTTCTCATGCATATGGAATTACCACAGCGACACGTCTGCGTTCTGTTCGCAATGTTGTCCCAATACCAGAAGCGTGAGAGATAGCTCTTCGTGCGCAAACCGCCGTTTCTATCGCGGCTCTATTAATTATCGCGATCTGCCATAAATTCTGAGTAATAGTTACGGCGCACAGGTCGAGAGGGTTTATTAGGTGAACCGTTATGCGGGGGAGTGGGAGGGGGGAGGCGCGACGATGCTGCTGAATACACGCAGAAACCGCACTCCTGAGGGTGGCTGCGGGTAATTACGGCGGGGCGATATATAACGTTCGCCTGTTACATTTTGTACGCAAAACCGACGGAATTCTTTCGCTAGACAAATTGCATCGTCATCATTGCGACGCCGTCGTTGTGAGAATTTGCGATATTAACAACAAACTTAAGCGTTAGAGTTTGAATAATTAGGAATTAAAATAATTAAAGCAGCGCGTTATATCATATATTTTTGATCTTAGAATGAACGTATATTTTCCATTACATTTAAAATTATAATTTGCTTTTTAAGGGGATCTTGAATGGGGAGAATTTGCGTTTTCGTAATATTTTTCGAGGTATTTATACGATTTAGAAGTTAAATTGTAGTATCCTGAAGGATATAAATTCAATTTCATGGCTTTCGGTTCGCGAGTTTCTGGTCCTCCGAAGTTCCAAGAAGACAAGATCTCAAGGATACATCTTATCGCCCACGCCTCGGATTTTGCTAGGATCTTTCATGTAAATACTTAAGACGAGAGGTTCTTCCATGAAAGTGATATAGAAACTTTTCGAGATTTATCTCAATGACAGCATAATACTAGTGGTCATGAAGAAAGAGCCAATCGAGAAATCGGCAAAATCGCATCAGTGTTTGATACGAGAATTATTTTTTTCAGATTTATTCTCTTCAGACATTGATTACAGATATATTATTTCCATTATAAAACTAATTTGTGAATCATTTGAAAAATTTTATTTATCATTGGTGATGCAAAAAATTAATTAAGGAAAAATTAAATGTATTAGAAAAATAACATAAATTTCTCTCTTTTTTTCTAAATATATTTTTTAAGTAGATTTATGAAAATATATTAGAATAGTTGCTAAGACAATAATTTTCTCTAAACTATTAAAGAAATTAGAAACATTTTGAAATATATTTAATAATACATATAATATAATATACACTGCTAACGATACATCATAAAAATGTATACTTTTTTATGGTCTTATTGAAGATAAAATATTTTCTAATTTCGCGCAAATGATCTTGCGAAAAAGTAAGTTATAATACGATAAAGAATATTAACTGTAACTTTGAATACAAGGAGAGATAAAAGTTTCGCCCTATGATCGTTATTCCTTTTGTTTTCCACTATGTAATCGACTTACCGTGGTATCGTTCGAGATCTTTTTAGTACATGCTCCTTTTGCATTGTCATGTACATTCAATAAGCACTTTAGATATCGGAGATTCCATATGGTACGCTCTCTCATATGACTGACAAGGGCACATCGCCAACAATACTCCGTGCATGAAATCTGAATAGTATCTATAGCGTACGGTGGAGGGTCGTAACACAAAACCCTCTTGTCTTTGGTGTCTCTTGGGTGGATTATATGCCGGATGCGTCTCGGTAATCGGCTTTCACGATACGCGTCTATCATCCCTTCGTTGGTTGCGCCCTCGCGAGGACCGACAAGGATCATCGTACAAACTTTTCGAAAGGGTTTTGTCTTGCGGTACAAAACATTCGAGTGCTTCTTGTATCTTTGATCGATAAGGCACATTCGCGATTCATGGTAGTCATTATAACGAGTAGATTGTACCGCGTATCGCTGTAGTAAATTAACAAAATAATATATAAATTGTGGTTATTACAAATAGGAGAGAATAGCGCGTGCTAATTTTCTTGAAAAAAAATTGCACTATTGAAATTGTTGCTTATGTGTGGAAAATTTTTACGCAAAAATAATTTTTTAAACAAGTTTTTAATTTCTCTATTTCATTGTCAATGCAACGCTTTCAACTTTAGCATAATTATTATATTTTTGAATTTTAACGCGTTAAAATTTCCATAAGAGAAGCGTGTTGGAAAAAGCGATTAAAATAAATGCTCTGAAGGTGAAACACATTCCATATGTCTTTGTGGATCCGGAGAATGCGTTGTTATTGCTACATCTTGATACTTCAGCGGTATGCGATTCAAACGAAATTTGCGACGTCTTGAATGCTTGATGGATGTAAAGCAACGTCCACCGAGAGCACAAAGTGAAAGGGTCGTGCACGAATAGCAGTAATCTTGCCACGATCGTTTGTTATAAACTACATTTTGTTAGATTTATATGGGAAACGCGAAAGAATCGTAAATCCCGCGAGTGATCTTCGAGACAGATCTGCTTGCTCGAACATCCGCTATATAACGAGCATCTTTTATTGCGATGAAAATGACTCATATCATTTACCGCGTCGTCACGTGTGAACTATACGTCAGTCCGTAAATTGATATAAGGACATGTATAACCGTACGATATGAAAGCCCTTTTATTGCTCCATTTTCATCCCTATGACGTTCGTACGTCTTTCTTCATACTGCTCGCGCACAAGGAGCATTTTGCTAGTATGGCGCCAGAATGAGAATATTCTTCTTAATACCATCCCCTTCAGCGACTCAGCAATGGTCTATTATCGAATTTCCGTAGGTTAGTAGGTATAATAACGAGTTCGCTATTCATAAAGAGATCGCAAAGAAACGAATACAAAATATATGTAAAGATATTACTTATAATTTAATCTTTGAAAAATGTAATAATATTAAAGAATACATTTTATATTAGGGATTATTACATTATATAATACATTTTCTTTATGGAGATTATACTGGATTACCGTTTAGTAGATAGCTATAATAACGGATCAGTAGAAAAAGATTTTTCAAGTTTTTTTTTTATTTTTATATATATTATATCAGATTTACATTTGCAGATTTATATATCCCAAGTCTTTTTATTATTTTTTTTTTTATTTTACAGATGTCACTGTCCTAGAGACAGCCTTTTTTCGTGGAGTTCTGGCTTTGACAACTTCACGGGATTCGTCAACTGGGGCTTCCTACTGTTAGGCATCGGCGGTATCCGGTTACTGCTGGAAAATTTCATAAAGTAAGTCAAATTATCGATGATACTTTACTCTTATCTATAACTATACGGTGGATTGTGATTATAGTTTGTGATAGATTTGTCATTAATTTAAATAAGATATATAAATAATTACGAATCGCAAAAAAATTATATGCCATTGACGAGATATTGGTTTGAATGCATCTTACAGGATCTATTTTTAATCCTCCAAAAGACATTTAAGTGGACAGTTTTCTGTCATTTGGATCGAAATGTATAGATTTCGAGAAAAAAAAACACAAAAGAGAAAAAAATGTTGGACGATCGTATTTGCCAATGTTTTAATAACGTGAAAAAAAGAGGGAATTCTAACAAACAGCTCAAGAAGTTATTATTAGCTATCAAGAAGTTATTATTTGTCCACTGAAACTGAAAGAGTCTCTGCGTCAGATGAGACACCCTCGCGACCAATAGAAATCTGATAGGACAACAAAAGACGATCAAAAGCGCCTCCAATGATTTGATGGACCTATCGATAGCAATTGATAGTGTACGACAAAAAGAATTGATTGCTGGCGACCTGACAAAATTGAGTTTCTAACTGCAACTGCTACAGTATGATTATTCGTTGTCCTTCAAAGATGGTTACAGATCGATCGTATAAGTGAATGTTATTGGAGCCAATATCAGCAACTATTGTAGATATAATATGACACAAGTGAATTAGTAAGGTTGCATAATCTGTATTAATGTACTCGTATTTCATCAGGCACACATTGCATATGAAAAAAATTTATATTTAAAAACTAGACATTATTGTTATTACTAGGTATTATTGTTAAAAATATTACATAAATGTAGCATTCAATATTGGAACCGATAGAAAACGATAATAGAAGGTGAAAAGTATAAAATAAAAATAATAAAAATAATATATAATAAAATTAAAAATAGCATAGCAAAGAATTAACCCATTGGACTAGATTATTACATGTAACGATTCAGAATTATATATTAGTATAGAAAAATATACAATTAATAAACAATAAAAAATATATAATTAAATATTCTAATATGAATATTGTGTAATGTATAGAATATTTTATTTGCAAAAGAATTTTAAAGAAAGCTATTATAATTGAACTAGTTTGAATTGTGCATAACTTACATATGTCAGACTCAAGCAAGATGTAAATTTATGATTATTATTACGATAATTTAATCGATAATTTCTGTTTCAACGTTAAAAATTTATATTTCCAATATGAATTATTCTCGATTAACTTCTCGAAATACCAATCACTACTTTCGCGAAGCTAATAAAAGAAAAGTACGAATAATAGCAAATTATGTAATTATAGATAGCAAAATGCAATGAAACTGACAATATCTCGCCTTATCAAATTGATTTAGCCATCGTAACAGCAGCTACGAATCAATTTTAAGTAATTAAAATTATTATTTTATTCATAAACTACATATTGATGCAAAAAATATAAACGTATATATCTCTAAAGTTTAGAAGAACAATTAATTTGCTCATGTAACAATAATTAATATTTTTAAATTAAGACTATGTTGTCAGCTGATTATTTGTCATGCATATTAATGTCATTGATATTCGCGCGATGTTTCTCCTTTGCAAAAAAAAATATCGATCTTAGAGTAAGTTAGCTATCTTTTCTTCCAAGGGTGAGAGAGGAGTGTAAGCGTTGTCCATGAATAATTTCAACGAGATTTTTATCGTCGTTGTAAACTCTCGACCTCGCGTCCAGTTATTCCCGGGGGCGCGTAACAGAAATTTATCACACTCGTTAAGCATGGAAAAACTTTTGAGGGAAATCTTGCGACGTAATTGCTCGAAGTAGCCTTGACATGCTTTATACAAGTCTGAAACAAACATACCTGCGAGCGACCGAAGACATTATAAACAATTCTAGTCGAGATCGCCTGGAAATCCTTTTGTTCAGAGGTACTTTAGAATTTGATTAATGTTTTTAGTTTGCTTCAAATTTAGATATCGGTAGAAGAGAGAGTTTAAAATCAGTAACGATTAAACATATATTAAATTTATGTAAATAAATATTTATTTCATAAATATTTATTTTGAAAAAGTAGCTGTACATATTTAATAAAATATTCATGTTTTCTTTAATATATACACACATACATATATTATTTCGATAAACTCAACAATCAATAAAACTGTATTTTGTTAGGCTAGAAAACACAAAGATTTAAATTCATAATCTAAAAGATATTTTCAGAGTTGCAAATATCTAATGAATTAAAAAAAAATATTTTTTGATTAATATAAATATGACGCTTCACAGGGCGCTTTTGTATAATATAACGTTCAATTGGCCAGATAATTTCGCGTACAATCGTCACCTCTTAATTAACTTATCTGTGCTTCCAATCGAGTACTTCGAAAGAATCGTAACCATTTAATGCCGCTACGTTCTCGACTGATTTGTTCCAACTGGCAAAAAGTCCTTTTTAGACTCGATTCGCGAAGAACACAAGCGGTGATCGAATCGCGAGGATGAGATTGTCGACACGATTCCATTGCGATCGAGATTAATCGACAAGACGAGGTTGGGAGAGACGAAAGGGTAGATTGGCGACTGAAAGTAGCACGTAAGAAAGCAGGTAGATGCTTCTCTGCAAAGTGAAAAAAGGCACCGAGAGAGCTCAATTAATCGAACCCCCGACGAAAGGTTTCCTTGCTATCGATAAAAGTCTATGGGGGCGGGTAAAGGGAGTTTCTAAAGTTTCCTCTTCCTTGTCTTTCGTATCCGCATGGATTGAAACTTTTTCATAGAACTGCCATACAGTCATAATTTATGCAGTCAGAACCGTCCAGCGCATTTATTTCATTCTCGGTTTCCTCGAATTATTTTCCATCCATTAGCACGGCTATTGCACATATTATACCTTTTTTTACATAAATACGCTTTCTGAATTTTTTAAATTTGTGATTTTCGAGAAATTATTGTTTTCGCAGCGATTATAAATGAACTGACAAATAAGAAAATATAGAACAATTAATGTGTTTCTTGTGCCATAGATGCCTAGTGCACAAAGAACACATTAATTGTTCTATATTTTCTTATTTGCCAGGTCATTTACAATCGCAGCGGAAATAATATTTCAAAGATCATAAATAAAATACAATACAAATATATGAGATGTACGTGATATAGAAATATATGAATTTTATATATAAAATTTTATATATATAAGTATTTACATATCAAATTTTTGAAATATATATTTAATATATATATAATATATATTTATATATATGTATATATATTTTATATATATAAGTATTTACGTATCAAATTTTTGAAATATTAATTTTTAAAATAGAGAATAATACTGTTCAATTCTAATCTAGCATGGCAGTGAGATTTTTAATGACATATTGAAAAGACATATTATTATACAGATATTATTCATGTGGATATGGAACTGATCATTTCTATCATTCTATTTTATCAGTAATTTTCGTAAAGATTCGCGCGTCGCGTTAGAATATAAAATTCGTTTGCCATTTATCCGGAGATTACAGGCTCTATAATTTGATATTATAATGCGGAGAAAAGAAGTATTAACTAATATGTCTCTGAAAATTTAATGATTTTTAATATTTTCATATTTCGTATATATTATTATCAGTTTATATATCTTTCATTCTTTATTCTCCAGCTCGAAATTGAAGAGAAAATAATAAGCGTAAATTGAAAAGTATGTGGAAAAAAATAAAATAATAAAAACTGTCATATATAGAGACATAATGAAATAATGTATTTATTAAATATTTTTAGTATTAAAATAAAACTTAAAAAACTATATCTTAAATATAATAAGAAAAAGGAAAAAATTTTAGATACAGTAAATAAATTGGCATTATATAGCGAGCTTTAAAAGGGATCTTTAATAAACGGAGCTACTGTGCTCTACGTGTATTTCATCTAGATAAATATCAAAATAAATTAACCGAGCTACGTTCATGGCTCCTCCAATTTTCCTCGAGAACAATCCATCTCGTCTCATCGGTCCAATCCGACATTTGAAATGAGTCCCGAAGCCTTTCCATTAATTTCAGGGAAAAAGAATCGTCCGTTGCGTTCTTTACAATCATAGAAATGAGAAGAAGATGCTCTCGTTCCGCGCGTTTTATTAATATTTAATGCGGATCGTTCGCGCGCGCCCACATTTTCATCCGGACCCGTCGCATATTGGCGCAATAACTCTTCGAATCTGGACCTTTGCGCGCACTCGCACCCACCGAGAGTCACCCCAGGGCTCCTCTCACCACGTTCGATGTGAAATTGGGGATTTTATCGTGACGCTGTATTAACGAACTCCGATGGGCGAGGAACGAGCGTGGATTTAACGGGCGTTCTCGGATCAAGACGGTTATTCCCGCCGGAAAAGAAATTTAATATCGTTTCTGCTCACGTCTCGAAGCGATGAGTTTCGATAAGTGCGATATTCCCTTAACTTTCAAGTACTTGAAAAAGGCTTTATGAGATTCGTCCACTAGGTGTACACGCGTATTGAGGATGGATCGGTTTAATCATCGACGGTGTTGAGCGATTGTTTCCTTTCTCGTTGATTAATCTTTTCATTTCGCTAAAATAAACATTTGTGTATGAAAATATTATCGAGTAGTATTTTTTACGCATAATGATATTAATTCCAACGGGTTTTATTATGCACGAGTTTATTGTTGCATATCAACGGAACAGAATAAAATATTTAAAATTTCTTCTATTATTTTAGTTTACTGCAGAATCTATTTTCCACTCTTTGACTTTAATAAATTTGCTCGACCACAAAATAAAATAATTGATGATGATTGTTTTTTATATTTACAATTAATTAATATTTATATCTACAATTTTATATCTAAATTACTTTTCTATGTATTATTTATGATAGTACATATAAAAAAATAAGTTAATTGTAGATATAAGTTTTATATCTACAATTACAAGCTTAATGTTGTACAGACAATATATAACTTAATATTGTAGTGATATGTAGATAGTCCAAGATAGAGTTTGCATTATTTATGCATAAAACCAGTTTCATAAATTATCATCAATTTACTGTCACGTTGTAATAATTAATTATAGATGAGAATCGTATTTTTCCATGCTACTGTCAATTATCACAATTGTCAACGAGACAATCGCATTTTCTTAGAGAACTAGGTCGGTGATTGTGTCCCAATAAATATTGTCTCTCTCTGTAACAACCGCGTTCACTTGGAATACTTTAATTACTTGACCCACAAGTCTCGTTTATCATCGTTAACGTGCACGTACGACCTGAAGCCATTAGTGTACACCGTCAGGCACCTTTTTTCGGACGATACACCTACCTCATGTGTCTCGCGAGAAAATAATGTTCTCGATGGATTCGATCGATACCATCACAAATTGCGTTTTCAAGATAATGCAGTGATAAGGCATATAAAACGTATTTTTATGAACACAATAATGTATATAACACAGTCGTGGAAATAATGTATTTTTATATTTTGGAGTAAACAGCGAAAGATAATTTCACGCGTTATTTACAAATCATTTCCATTCGCTATAATTTTGATTTTATTAATGTTGATATTTTTATATATGAGACGTATTAAATTTATGTAAATTCCCTTTGTATATTCTACGTCGCTTTTGTAATCAATATAGCTCTTTATATTATGGAGACAAACATAACTTAATTGAATATCGTAGTTTAGCATATTCCATTTGTTTTATTACGCATCCTATTTCTGCATAACTCCGTTTGATTTATGCACAGAAATTAATGTATGATTCGTGCATACACAGAAAGTGCCATTTTACGAAATTGCCAATAAATAATCCAATATGATTTCGGAGGGCATCGTTTATAACATTTCCAACGTACGCCATCAAAATAAATCACAGATTCGAATCAAGATTGCAGTCAATCATGAAACAGGTGTTTTTTTTCTACATTTCTTTGAGTCGTCCTGCTAGGAAAATGGATTTGTTTCCCAGCACGGGTTTCTTCTTTGCATCGTGTAATGTGATGGTTATTATTTATCTCAAGAATAAAGAATGAGCAAACTTCTTTTTCTCCCCATATCTCTTATTTTTTTCAACTATCCTTGTAAAGAAGATCGTAACAGAGAAACAGAAATAGATTATAATGATAAGACGTTTGTTCTTTAGTTCGTGTCACGCTTAATGCACGAGCGATGAAAAACTAAAGATTATAATAGAAAACGTGCGCCGATCTTAATCTCTAATATTTATTTTATTTTATTTATAGTACAGCAAGAAATATATGATTTTGTTAAATATAAATAAATTTATATCAATATATATAGAGATTTTCTATTCTTCATGCATTTTAAGTATTTCTGAATCTAGCATATTATTTCGTAGAAACTCATATATAATTGTTTTGATTTTATTTTCAATAATTCAATAGTCAAAATAAATAATTTTATTTTAAATAAATAATTTTAAGCATTTAATCAGAGAAAATTTCTCGGAACAAACAGACGTCTTATCCAAATTTCATCTGAAAAAGATATATTGTTAGATATTTATATGAAATATTGATCGATTTTCAAAAACTTCTGCTTATTATAAAACAGTTGGTATTATAAATATATCTTTATATCTTCTAAATAGTTCTAATTATTAACAAAATTAATTAAATTTTTCACTAATGCGCATTTTATAAAAAGAAAGGCATTTTTATATATATATTTATATAAAATGTTAGTCAATTATTAAGAGTTCTGAATAGTCCGTTATGAGTTCTAACGATTATTATTAAGATTCGAAGCACTAAAACCAAGATTGAATGAGTGAATTTCAAATTTAGTAGTATTTTGAGCAGAACTATTTTTGAAACTTCGTCTAGAATTATAGAATTGTTCGAAATTTTTTCTAGTAAAATTATTTCTAAAACGTTAAACTATAAACTTTTGAGAATCTAATGAAAAATAAGAAAGAAAATATCACAAGACAAAGTGGGATGCTGTGCATCTTAAACTTTGCATCTTAATTTGTTTGGAAGCAGTTTCTTTACTTTAATGACTAGAACTATTTATTTAAATTATGAAAAGTTATAGATCAACTATTGAAAATAAAGCCAGAACTTTTAATTATATATGAGCCTTTATGAAATAATATGTTTGCTTTATACACAATACATTTGACCATCTATGTTCATGGCAGTGTAATTTACTCTTTTCCATTTTAGAATTAATATGTTATTAGTATTAATGTACTATTACCTTTGTTATCATTAATATACCGTATAATAATTGTTAATGTAAATTATATCATAATATCATATTCAAATGCAAATTATTGCATGAATCAATTATTTCATGAAACACATTTCATGAAACAATTATTTTTTTTAATTTGTCATAAATTTATTTATTTCTTTATTTTTTGTTACAGATATGGAATAAGAGTGGATCCTAGGCAATGGCTTATTTTCCTTAGTGGTAAAAATGATGGCGGCGAAGAATATCCTTCATTATTGCTGATTTGCTGTAAGTAAAACTGCCGATATGTCATTTTACAATCGTTTGACGAAAAACGTAACTGTCAAGTCGGTTCGTGGCCTCGATTGCAAAATGATCGACATTTATTATAAGAAGCTTTTGGCTGCATCATTTTGTCGATATCAACGAAGTATGTCAATCGGAAAATTATTGATAACGTCTCTCACTATTCGATAGCTTCAAGTAACTTCTTTCTGATAAGATATATTATTTACATTCCGTTATTTATACAGGATATATTAATAATATCATGTAAAAATCATTTCATTTGTTATTATAAATTTATTAATTATTAGATTAATTTTATCAAGTTGCAAGATAATAATAGAGTCACGGAAATAGAAGAATGCTATTAGAATGCACGAAATTCCTATTATTAAACATTATTATCTAACATAATTTGTATTAAATTTTTAATTTTTGCAATAATAACTATGCCGAGAATACGAGCTTTTGAATATTAACGTAAATCTTATTATAATTGCTTGGATTTAGTTCTAAAATAATTAATTCTAAGATAACAAGTCAAAAATTATTTTTTATGTATTTTTATTTATCTCTAATTTTTACTTTTTGAAATTATAGTATTAATGAAGTACGGAAATATTATTAAAAATATGTGTGTGTGTGTATACATATACATATTATATCTTTAATAATTTTCGTTAATATCGTAATATAAGATAGAATCTTTTCGAATATTTAAAGTGAAAGATCAACGGACTCTCTCTTCACAATCATTTTTTGGCTATTGTAAACTAGAAAATTGAGCGTTATCGATGAGACTCATAGTAAACTTTAAAGTCCGCTTTTATATCGAGAGCTTCCGGTGCATATTGAATCTCTGTATTCATGGTATGTATTAATTCAATTTTTTCGAGAGCTATGTTTTTTTTATTCAATCTGTACCTAATATGGATCCTTGTTAATGTGATCTCGTCAAGTAACAGCGAGAATAGCTCCAAAGACCCATAATGAGATGTACAATTTTTCTTCTAAAGAGGCCTCTGATCGGCTGAAAGAGGCAAGAATAGCACGTATGTTAAAAAAAGAACAGTAAAATGATAAAAGGAAATTCAAAGTTGAATTTTATCTTCTCTTGACAGCCGTCCACCTATATAGCGCTTTACCCGAGCAGTACTATAGAAATTAATAAAAAAAAGAATAGGGAGAATGTGCTAAAAGGCGAAATGAAGTGAGGAGCGCGGAGAGGTGGTGTCAGTAGCGCTGATATGAGATGGGGAAAATGAAGGTTTTGTTTCTGTCTGGCAAACTGGCTGTTGTTTTAGTTATCTCGTTACAGTGCGCGCATCGCAAAATTACAAAAAGGTGGAAACAATTTGGCGAGGTAATTTCCCATCTCGCCAGAATTCATTGATTCTGAATATTCTCTAAATGTCGTTTATTAAGCAGCAACATCCGAACGTTTTTTGCAATGCGGTATAATTTGCTGCGCGCCATAGCTTACTTCTTCACATTCTTGTAATGCGGGATGAACTTAGTGTATCTTTTTCATAATTTATGGTCTGCTGTCTCGTATGTTTATTACTGAAACTTATTTTGTTCTAAACATGGCATATATATTTCTATCTTCTATTTTGTATAATCATATATGACACACAAATAATGATAACTTCAGAATTAAATCAATGCGATACATGTGAGAATAATATTAGAATATTTTTTCAAGAAGCTAACAGTTGCAAAATTGATTATCAAGTTTTACTTGTCAATCTACAATATCGCGCAGCGTTTGGTAGTTTAAGTTCTTTAAATTTTATGATATAACGCTTTTAACGTGGACTTTTAAAGCGGGTCGAAATTCAGCGAGTCTCTCGTGAAGCATAAATTTCAAGGCACGCATCGTGCCTTTAAACAGAGAACATATTCCTCGTGCATTGTCCCTTTAGTACCGCGCGGGTATGCTCGCTTGTTGTGCTTTCACCCGAGGTTGCAACACTATAACTTACATACGCGTAACGACCGAGTACGCGTACAGCTTTAAACGCGAATTGGTTGCAGATCAGGGATTGTAACTGAACAATCATAAAAAGAACTTTGAAATTTTAATAACCCAAAGTAGAAAGGAAATAAGGGAGAAAGGAAATAAGAGAGAAAGGAAATAAAAAATTGTAATAATTATAAGACGAATTTCCTTGTTTTTATTATATTTATAATAAAAAATAAATTTCGTTATAATATTATTTACATTCGAGACTGCAAGAATAAAAATATATATATATATATATATATATATATATATATATATCATTTTTATCAGTTTTTACGGTAGATGAATAAAAGATGCTTTTGATTTGATTTTATTAAAAAATATTATTAGTATCGATATTATTTAAAGAGATTATACTTTCACATTTTGATATAAAAAGGCTCTAAAAAGGACTCTTATAGATATAATTTTTACGCAGTTATTTTCTTAACAATTTTAATCCCTGGTACAGATTGAACGCGAAAAGTTTACGTCGGACAAGCCACTATGGGGAGTTGCATCATTTACACATAAGGGAAGGTAATGCTCATGGGAAACTACGGTTAATAGCTTCCGTATTTTAGAATCTGTGCTGTGCGCCGTCGCTCCTTCCGACGGGATGCTAAACTCGTTTTCTTTTTACATTCAACCCTCGGCCTTCTTTCCGCCCTGCTCCCACGACACCCTCGACGGGAGCGGGCAGAGTATCTCGTTCTTCGCGTATCTTGCGCGGCCCCTCGTATAATAATTTTTATGGCAAGCGAGCCGAAATTGCTTTTTAAACGCGAGATTTGTCGCGGCAACCGTTTTGCGATTAGAGTAATTATTATATAAGCTAGACATTTTTTTCGGCGAGTTAGCTTATTTTATAAATCACGAAGGTAGGACACATATGCATGTTTTCCCCCTTTCTCTCTTTTCTTATTTCATTTTACATCCACACATGATTTATGTCCTTTACTTTAATATTATTCAAGCTTTTCGTCTGTTAACTGGGATGACAACAAACGCGCTGTTGCGGGGGATTTCGATAAATAGAAATATATATATGCATATATAGAAAATATCTAGCTCACAAAAAGGGATCAAAAATTTGTTATGTGCATTCCATGACAGTGCTAGCGGCATAAAAATAAAGCTAATAAAGCCTTATAGTTTGTTATCGATGCGAAGAGAGTATCAATATGTACTTTATATATTGATCTTTTCATCAGTAGTTATGTATCTGTTAGATTCTTCAATATATCTCGTGATATATATTAGATTTTTGATATTTGTATTATATTTAATATATATGCATATATACATACATAATATGCACATATGCATATGGAAATATGAAAATATAAGATCATTATTAACAAACACAAGGTTGCTATTGATAATCTATTAGACCATTTGTTTCGCATATTATTGTACCATTGAACAAGCCATTAGAATTCTTTAATTAATTTAGTTATTGATAATTGAATCTCTATTGAAATGTATTCTACCTTCGTAACGAGCAACCAGCTGCATTTGCTGGAGATGGAAATACGTTAATTTAGAAATTGATCGAGAATTGAAAGGAAGAGGATAGATACCGGTTCACCTTTCACTCTTTCGAACTTCCGTCTTAAGGGTTTTCAGGGCGCAGAAATGGATCTTTCGCGAGAATGTGTAGCGGGCGTCCGTTTGGCGGTTTTCCGGAAGTTCAAAGACGGCGAGTTCCGGGGTAACTTAAAGTTAACTGTAACTCAATGCTCGCGGCTCTCGAGCCGCGTAACGAGTCCGGGGCTAAATGTGAAAGGGTGCACCGACGAGCCACCACCTATCCAGGCAACCGCCACGATAGCTCACCGGCGAGTGAGTTTGTTCTCATAACGCCGGCAACATTGTCGGTGCCCCGCCGTGGCGTATCTTATTCTCTGTTAGTCGAGTGTTAAGACCGAGCCCAGCGAGATTTGCATGCCACGTCTGTGTGGATTTTGCCGCAGCGCGCCGGAAACAACCGCGTCGCGGTAAAGCAATTAACGACTGTCTGTTGTAACGCTGCCGATCCTTCTTACTAACGGTTCTAACGATATTCCGAAACGAATGCAATGTGCTGAACACGTGTGACAGTTTTATGGCTGAAAAATATTATTTATTTTGAATTAATTATTAATTATTTATAATATTTCAGTTCATTATTGCTTTAGATTACATTCGAAAATAATATCGTTTAATAACTATTATATTTACAAAAAAATAGTATTTCGGAGATCACGATGCTTTGGATATATTCTTCTAGTTTCTTTTTAATTCTTTCTTGCGGAACAATTGATGCATATGCAGTTTTATGCAGGCAATCTTACGCGGATTTGCATTTACCTTAATTCCCAAAACAATCATTACTTTTTCTTCATCTCTTATCAAATTCGCTATCAAACTTGCAGCAGTATCGTGAATGTGCTGCGGAACACATGTGACAGTCTTATGGCCGAAAAAAAAATTATTTATTTTGAGTAATTATTTATTCCAGTTCATTATCGCTTTAGATTATCATTCGAAAATAATATCGTTTAATAACTATTATATTTACAAAAAAATAGTATTTCGGGGATCACGATGCTTTGGATATATTCTTTTCTAGTTTCTTTTTAATTTTTTCTTGCGGAACGATTGATTCATATGCAGTTTTCTGCAGGCAATCTTACGCGGATTTGCATTTACCTTAATTCCCAAAACAATCATTACTTTTTCTTCATCTCTTATCAAATTCGCTATCAAAATTGCAGCAGTATCGTGAATGAGTTTTACGAGAGATGAAACTTTAAAAGGACCAACGGCACGACTAGACCAGGCACCAGCGAAATGAGGAAATTCGCGCGATAGGGATCGCTTTCGCGTTAATTTCAAAAGGCGAGTGTCTGGGCCGGGTTTTCACGCTGGTCGTACGATATTATACATTTCGCGCGCTGCTCATTAAAGCACAGAATGGAAAACGGGACAAACGGGTCGTCGTATGAATTAATCCGCGCACGAGCAACACGGTACGCAAGTAATCGAATTAAATGCGAGATTGATCTGAATCCCTCGCGAGATCCCTCCGCACGCATTCGCTATCTGCATATCTCTCTCGTTTATTATGGGTTATATGCACGGCCAGGGTAAATATAGACTTATTACAAGTGCGTATCGATTGCTAGTGATTGCGAGCTATTGCGTGTTTTCCGCTTCTCCGTGCGCTCTTGATTAGAGATGTAGAATTTTCACTGCTTTATTATCATCCCTCTGTCGTGTAGTTTTTTTGTCATAAGAAAAATCAGCAAAAACATCGGCGGATCGTATTACAATACGCATAAAATAATAGCGTTCACATTTTTCAAAAAAATTACATATTATAATTAAAATAGATACATTTTAACATATCTTTTTCAAGATTACTTATTAGAATTAAATTCGCTATTTTATTTATTCGCTATTTTATCTTTACCAAGAGAAATCGAGCAGCAGTGCAAATTTTATCATCGATCGAATAAATAATTAATAATTTTCAGATGATATTGGAAAATTGATCAGCATTGGCGCGACAGAGGAAGACAGGATATGAAAAATTCAACTTGCCGGAAATCGCAGAAAAATTGCGGGAAGCGAAGAGTAGATAAAATTTCGTAATTTCTATGCAATTCTGAACAAGATCTTTTTCACAAAAAAAATTATGAAATAAATCAAAAGCTGAAATAAAAATAAATAATAAAATATTCCATTTCGACATATTTGTTTAAGATGATTATATATAAATGAGTTTCTGAAAAACCAGACTAATCAACTCCACTTTTATAAATTTCTCAATTTTAATATTAAACGACCACTAATTACGTTCACTGTGTAATACTGAAATTAAGAAATTTATAAGAAATAGGATTAATTAGTTTGATTTCTGAAGAAATGCTCGAATCCTTCGATAATCTTGTTCAACGAGCGTCGTAAAAGACTGTTATAAAAAATTAAAAACATTATAAGTTCTTTTCGTGACGAAGAGATTTAGAGATAAAAGGCTTGGGAGACGTTATTCCACCGCAATCGTTTCAGAATTGCGTTTATAAATCTCCTCTGTGTATTGCTCGAGATACGAAAATAGCGTTAAAACTCGCGGAAGCCTCCGTTCGAGCAGCGCGGGCCCACTCCTGGATTAAGGAGATATAAAGAAAGATAGAGTTGTGTGAAAAAGAACTTGGTAAGGGGATGGAAAGCGGACGCCAGAGAGTGAAAAGAAAGAGCGAAAGGAAGGCGACGCCGTATATAGTTATATACAAAGCCTGCTGAAGAGTCGGAGAACGGGTATGAAAAGAGGCGATTTTCCGTCCGCGGTTTACGTTGCCTCTTTATTGCTGGTAGCAGCGGCGCCGCCGCCAACATCACCACCACTATCCAGAGAGTCCGTCGAGAGTAGCCTGAACCGCGCGCGTCGAGTGCTAATTACGAATAATTATGAGTGCTAATTAAGGCCCTCCTTTGCTGCGTCGACACGTTAACGTGCAATACGTCTGCGCTTTTATGTTCAGTAAAACCTACGCTAACGCCCGGGATGTAAAAATGATCGATTTAAGATTCGCTAAAACACTTCAAAGCGTTTTCGTAAACGATGCTTACAAAACGTTTGTTTTGTTGAAACACATAAAGTACCTTATCGTTTTCAAGTGAAATTTTTACTTGCGCTTGAATTTTCGGGCGATTTCAGTGATGAAATAAAAACAAGGGACTAAATGTTGAAAAATAAAACAAAAAGTATACCGATTTATTGAAAAAATACATCTCGCGATAGTCTCTGCGTTGATTTACCTTAATTGCTCCGTCAACAAAGAAAGGAGCGCGACAATAAGACTGCTTTGCTTGTCTGGCGTCCAGCCAGTTTATCAAACTTTCATAAAATGCGTCGAAAGAATGTCGCCGACTCGATGTCAGAATCTAATTAAGATCCGCCTCCTACCAGAATTTGATCTCTCTCTCATCTCCGCCATCTCTCGCGAGCTGCGTCGTGTAACTAGCGGTCTTCTGGTTTGACGCGATGCTTCGCAACCGAGATGCTTCGAGAGATAGGAGAGACTCGTCGCAAAAAAAAAGTAAAAGTCTTAATTAGCGGTTGAGATCGGAGAGGTGCTCGAGGGTGGAGATCGATTACCCTCGAGCCTGTGAATGTCAGTGCGCACTGTTACTGTCTGCTCGGTACTGACATTCGTATATTTGACCTTTGGCCATTTCTTCTTTCCCTCTTTTTCTCTTTTTCCCTTTTTCTCTCTTTTACCTTCCGATGAAACCTCAGAAAAATTTCATCCCGTTAACACGATGGCTTCGTCGTTATGTGGCATATTACTGCAATTCGTTAAGGTGTCTCCTTTGCTCTTCGCGAAATATATGCCGCAGAAATGCTTTTCTGCTTGCTTTTAGATTCAACTTTCGGCAAATTTAAAGACACGAGTGATGTATCCATTTATTTTCTTGATAAATAAATTCTTTAAAATGAGATTCAGCGGATCAATTAATATCGTGATAATATATTCTTTATTAAAAAATTTTTAATATAATCTTTAATATTTCTTAATCATATTCATCAATTTAAATTTATTAAAATTTGACCTTGATTCTTATTTATAAATACAATTATAATATAAATGGAATATAATATTAGATAAATTTCACTCCTGCAAGTATAAGAAGTATAATAAGTAACAATATTCTCAATCTCAATGATTGTTTATTTGTGAAATCATTAAAGATTAAAGAGTATATATATATATTGAATAAATAATAACTAAATAAATAAATAAATAAAAAATATATAATAAATAAATACGATATATATACATAAGTTCATATTTATTCCATAAATACCTAAACGTTTGATCTAAGTTAAAAGGAAAAATGCGAAAAATGAAGCAAGAAACAAGCTTTGTGTCTTCAACGTATGAATTTGATCGTAATAAAACTTCCAGCGCAGATTGCAATTTTAAACGCAAGATGGATAAGAAAATGTAATAAATATGAAGATTAATTTTTCTGATATTTTTGCGGGATAAGATAATGTATCTTACCTGGTCGGAAAATCTATTTTTGCTGGAGTAATTCTTTCTTTTTTTTATATTGGATCTTATAACGTATTGCACGGCAAATACTAAGTATAAACAAGCTCTGCGTCAAACAAGACCGAAATATTTCATCGATTTTTTGACGTTGACGTTCACGCTCGTGCGATAAAACGCATTCGAATGCCGGCCTCGCAACATTGGCATCGCCGTATCATTTTAACGGCAACCATCCATCGTTCATAAATTCGGCCCGTATCCATCATGAAACAAAGCGTTGTTCGTGAAACATTGTTCTCGAGACATCAAATGGAAATCAAAAGTAGATCAAAGGAAAAATGCATACGCTTGTGACGAAATTACGCAGCGCAATCACCGCGGCTTGGTTGCTGTGCGTGATTTGCCCGTCGCCCATTAACCCTCCTCATCCCCTTATGCTTTTCGACCCTCGTCAAAACCCATTTTTTTTCCTCGCTTAATTCCTCTCGGACGAGGCGAGCTCTGAAGGCTTTTGCGATCATGCCCCGCAGTCGGCGTGAAAAACCGAGCGAATTTTCACGACGAAAAGGGTTCCATTAATATCTATTAGCGAGCCGTGCTCGACATCGGCCGGATTTATACATCTCCCCCTCGCCGCCCTCTTTTTCTCTTTCTCTCTCTCCAAATTTCTCCTCGAATCTCCTATCTGTCGGACTATTGCAAAAGAAATAAAAAGCGTGAGAAAACGAGCGATGTGGGAGAGAAAAGTCGGAGATATTCTGAAATATGAGACGTCGTTTGTTTTCATTAATTAACGCCAACGCTGGAGTGTCAGACGCCGAAACCGATACGTTTCCCGGATTATCAATATTCCAGCAACGATGCGATCCCTCGTGTTCATCACTAACAATTTTCACTTTCGCGCTCGTATTCCACCACCTATTTCACCACGAGGAGAGCGAGAGGAATTTCGTTGCCTCGCAGCGTTTTCCAGATTCTATCTCTGGACTTTTGGACATAGATTGATTGGCAGGGTTTACAAGTTATACGCTTGTGGGAAAGACGGATAATTCTATTAAAAATTTTACAGGCAGCAAACGTTTTTAAATTGTAGAGAGAGAGAGAGTTTCGAGTTTAAAAAAATATCTTAAATTTGACAATTTGGAGAGAGATGTTAGAATTTTTCTCTCATATTATTAAATTTTATTTGTGTTGTTTAATGAATAATAATTTGTAGATATTTGTAGATATAGATATATAATTTTGCTGTTAATTATTAATGAACAAACTTGCAGTTAATCGATTCATGCATCTGCTCCAATCCAATTTTTTAATTTATATTTAACTTATGCTCATTTACTTCTCTTTTTTTCTTTTTCGTGTTTCGAAAATAAATGGGAACTTCTATCGAGGTATTTTCATCAGGATATCTTATTCATAGTTAAGGCAAAAGGGATTGTTTTCCTTATTTTATTTCAATCCTCTTATCAAAGCGGCCATGCTTCCAATTTCTGGGATGCTTTTATGCACTTTGAACGATGCGCTTAATTCACCAAATAAACGCCTCCGCATTTTTTCTCTTCCACGATTACGCGCGCCTGTAATTCACCCGATAAAGCGAACCTACGAATCGTTAAAGGTTAAAAAACGGTAATTTGTATAATTTGTGAAGCGTATTCGAATTCAAAGAGCTCGTAATTATAGTCGACGTGAGCATGTTGTAACAATTGTCGCTTAACCTTTGCTCATCGTGCTCCGATACGGGCCGGTCTCGAATTTCTTTGTACTTTGCAACGAAGCACGAAAAACAAATGAAAATTTACAGTAAGTAAAATGATAATAAGTAGAAAGGTTGAAAAACTGTAATTCACACGAGAATAAATGTCATGCATTATGTTTATATTGAAAATAATCGTGAAATTTTACTTTTTGATTTGATAATATTGTTAGTATTAGATAATATTTTCACGAGATTATTTTTTATAACGCATTTGTTACCATGAAATAATATCGTAACAGAATATATATTGACATTAATGTAAATTTTGTACGTTGCAACAACAAGCCAACGGGTTTGATAATCCTCTTGGGCAACATTTGTTCTCGTAAATCAAGTTAACATACAAATTCGTCGGGAAAATGTGAAAACATTCATTGAGCTGTAAAGTGATAATAGTGTTATTATCGAAGTTCACAAAGTAGCAAAGTCTCAAACAAGCTTTCTACCAATCGTCCAATCGATTGAAAGAATTCAAAAACTGCATTCGGTTTATTGCAACACGTCACAATGTATGTGTGTGCGTGTGTGTGTGTTTGTAATTATTTTCGCATTTTATTTTGCGATAAAAACATTATCTGCGTTAAAATGTTTGTTAGCTGAAAATTCTATCAATCGTGAAAATGACTTTCCGAGTAATAATGAAAGGGGGAGAAGTTTTAGACTCTACATGGAAATTACTGCAGAACAACTAATTGCGATTAATGTGTTCTTGATTGCTTGCTTGAAGTGTTACACGCGGCAACATGCAAATTTTTTTCTTTGTTAATTATAATTAATTCGAAATTAGCATAACAGGGAACTCGGGACAATATTCGCGTACTTAATAATAGTTGCGGAGGCAAAAATACTAGAGGCGTACAATCATTATAGTACAGTAACATATGATACTTGCGTGTAGCGTGAAAATTAGTAATTATGTCTTGTTATATTCGACCTATATTTTGTAATAATGTCTCTCGTATAAAGATTTCAAAACGACGTTTACCATGATAAGGACAACGTGATTATGTTTGTAATGTAAACATTTTAATGTAAAGTGACAGGCAGTAATTAACTAGTTAGAATATTCAAATTCTATAATATTTTAAAAATTTCTTTGGAGAAATATATCGGAACTTTATTAGAGCAAAAATCTGTTCTCGTAATATTTTTCGGATGAAAACTTTCCTGCTTTAATGAAGCTTGACACAGATGCAGATTGTGTGTATTAATATATTATTAATATGTTCCGTCAACGTTGAAAAGATTAAATTTGAAAGCAATGCATAGCCAATGCTTTCATTAAGACGCTAATAACTCGTACTAAAATTCTTGATGCCGCAGGCGCATACATTTCCGGATCTTCGCGTCGTTCCTTCGACGTGATGCTTTCGCAATTCCCAATCCTGCGAGTTCGCCTATCACCCGGTTGCATCTCTTAAACTTATTTAAGTTTCGCCTATATTTTATCCCAGAGCGGATGATACCTCGAGGAATACGATGAGCCACTCGCGGTGAAATCTTACCGAGTACAGCAACCGCTATCGCGTGTCTCATCCACGCTGAAAACCCACGTAATCTTCGAAAGTGTCCGAGTGTTCTCGATGCTGGCGACGATGTAAGGGACGATAAGAGAAACGACATGAGATAAAAGAGAATTTTTGTATTTCGTCAAACTCCGTTGTTAGGATCGATCCTTGAATAATCCCATTCGGACGTAATTTTCGTATACGATAACGAATTCGATTTAATATATCTAATGCGACTCTTCGCTTAAAAGGGCAAATGTATAATCGGATCTCCATTTCCATAGTTACGATCTATTAATACTATAGTATATTCTTCTACGATCTTTTTTTATATGCAAATTAAGAGAAGTGTATCTCAGCGTTTTCCGAGAATATTTCAATAACAAAAGCTTTCTCACAAAAATCAATATTCCAAAGTGAACATTAAAATAGGATCTCGGATTAGATTTTAAGACTAAAAATACACAGCAATAGATTTTATTTTTCGATAGAATTTATTTGATAAAATATGTAATAAAACGAATAATTAAATTTATTTAAAGGAATGATTTAATCATTAATTTGACAAAATATTTTGAAATAATAACTTTTCAACACAAATTTATCAAAGCATTTATTCTTGTCATCCCAACAATAAATAGAATTTGCAACGACGGATTTATAACTTATGTTCTGAAATTTCCGGAATGCGACAGTTTCTTTGCGCAGTAATGCAGGGTCGCATTGGAATGCAATTTCACAGACGACTCTGCGAGAAAAATTTAGACGAATAAACGATTACGAAACACGCATTTCGTTCTTATTCTGCAGATAGAGTTGGGATCGAGGACGATATTGTTTTCCGTGAAGTCCGGGCGCGCGTCGAGCTCGATGTACGCCCAATCGTACTTCCGCTTTATCGAGTGCTATTTTGGATGATTTATCGACGAGGCGCTTTCGTCGCTGCTAGTTCGATATCGGCTTGCTCTCTCTTTTTTTTTCGTGTCCTCCCTACCGAACGCTTCGAGAGCGACGCTCTCGATCACCGGCAGCATTTATCCTCACTGCGCAGCTTTCGCCACACGCTCGCCTGTCCTCTCTTCTTTCTCTTTTTCTCCGCATCTCTCCCACTTGCTTCTATACCGTCACTCCGAGTGACAAGCCCTTGTCACTTCCTCTCTTCGGCTCGGCTACCGATCGGTCGACTGCACATTTCGATGTTCGGCCGGTTTCAAAAAGAGCGAAGAAGAGGGAAAAGCGGAGAAGGAGAGTAAGAGAGCGAGAGAATGACAAATTCGCGGAGAGGAAGAGCGACGTGGAGCCGTATGATCGATAAACTAACCCTTTTGTTTTGTTTGTTTTGCAGATTCCACGGTACCGGTGGCCCTTTGTCTACTGATCGAGAGAGGACTGTCTGTGGTGAGTGAATTTTTCTTCCAAATATTTTGGTATACATATGTATAAGGGGCGTGCGAGCGGAAAGTGAGCAAATCCAATATCCGGGTAATCGACTGAACGATAGTCGCGCGATACCGCAACTCGTTCGACAAGGGAGGCGTTACATTGTAATTTATTGCCCTTAATAGCATCGACGCTTTCGCATTGTATCGATTGGAAATAAAAGAATTGATGAGAGGCTGCACATCAGTAACAGCTTTGCAAAATTTTGCGTACGATTAATTTATTTGTTCTTTCGATAAAGTGCGCACTGTCATCCTCATATTTTTGTTAATTTGTACGCTGATAGCATGCCTAATTGCAAAGCATTACGGACGCATCCTTTAATGAGTATTGCCGATAAAGGAAGATATTACGGAGAAAAATGTTATATCGAAGAAAAATTTAATTTGTTTCTATAATTTGTACTTGTTTATTTGTTGCAATCCGATTATAAATCTGATTATATGATTATATAATTGCAGAAATATTTCATGTCGTATACGTATATCTCCCTTTTTTTCTTTTCGATACTTTTTAAATACGTGCAATTAATTTTTTTTTATTTAAATTATTCTATATTCAACTACGTCAAATTATAAAGTCAACAAACATTGGATAATAAACAAGCTGTTTGTCGAGACAAGCTCTTTGCCGCGCACTACGTCACGAAAATAAACGCATTCGAGTTTCATTATATGAAACCTTAGGAAGAAAGTTCTCGTCTTGAAGGAAAGTTACTCGTGTGCTTTTTCGCTTCTTCTCATTCTTCCTCTTCTTTTCTCACTCGCGGCAGACATCGAGGAGCAATCAAAAATAAAGAGAAAGACAAAGAGAAATAAACATGAGGAACCAAGGGACACATTGTACACTTTTCACCTCCGACAGACCGTTTCTTTCCCTTTGTTTTTTTTATAAAGAGACGGAGACTAAATAATAATGATATGAGGGAGAAACTCGTGGCGAGCAACTTTCTACAACTATAGAGAAAAGTACAGAAACACTATCAGGGGAGACATTTGTTGCGTTTTATCTTTCCTCGAGCTCTCGCTCAGCCTTTTATATCGATGAACTGTCAAGTTCATCTCTGCGAAATATTCCGAAACGTTACATTATCTGTTTTTTGCGGATAATGTAAGAAAAAATCGCTTCACCCTACTTTATAAATTCTTTTCATATTGTCAGCTTAGTCTCTCTCTTTTATGGGGATTATAAAAAATTATTTATTTATTATTAATGAATTGCATTGATATAGGAATGCAATATAAACTTATTTATGCTAGATCCAGGAAAATTTTAAATCATGATTTCATTTATTATAAGTAGATTGTGAAGTTTGAATTTTTTTTATAATAATTACGTCATTAAAATTATCAGTACTTTTGCAATGGCGGTTTTTCTTATGTCTCAAACAACCACTGTAATGTCCAAGAATACCGTTTAAAGTCAGCACAGATTATTGGCCGTAACTTGGCCGAAGTTTGCGAACGAATCAATTCGATCGATTTGACGATCCCACGGATGGCAGATAAGGGCGGCGATATTTTTCCCGGTTGCGAGGGTGAAAGTCGACGCGTACGGTGCCATACATAGTGCTTTATCTGCGCTGATAATGCCGGCGGACAGCAGCGGGATTTTAACGTCGGAAATCTCTCACACGATGTTCCCTTATCGCCGTGTCGTAAAAGTGATCACCGGCGGACGAAACGCGTCGTCATTCTCACATTGTGAAGTCCGTTGATTCCGAGCGTCATATGAAATAGCGACGCATTAATGGAGCTTTTATCGTGCGTTGTGTACTTTCTTATGGCGAACATGTTCGTTAGTTATTCTTTATACCACGCACGTCCATTATCAGTATAATTACGTTATACCGCCAACGGTAATTTCGCGACGATTATTCGCGGATCAAAAAATTATTACGGATCGAGTAACGTGCAGATGAATACGGAATAATTTTTCGATTATTCCGCACGAAACTCGGAATTCAGTAATTTGCAATACCAGAAATAAAAAAAATTTCGAATCAGAAATTATGTAAAAATTGAAAAACAAATTGACAAGAACATATATGTTCGTATTTTCATATAGAGTACAGCGATATGTTTAGGTGATTTAGTTGCATAGGTGCGGCTACTTAACGCTTGATGCATAATCAATTGGATGTAATCCGCTATGTCTATCCAAACGTCGGACTCGATTTGTCAGCTTCCTTTTCAGAAACGAAATCCCGTCATTGCCACACAAACTCCGGCGATAGGATCGGCGCACGTATTAATTACCACTCGCTGATTAATCGCCAGCCGCTAATTGACTAATAATTCGACTAATGACGAACGTATAATTACAACGTGTATGAATAATTCGGCCGACGCGGGGCTCGCGCAGTGCCGTATGAATAATATATAGCAAATTAATACTCAGAACTAACATATCGCGCGCGTGGATAACTTCTGCTCGCGTTTTCGCATGCATTCGCGACCATTTACGTGATCGCGCTTACATTTGGATGAAATTGTCGGATTTTATTATGCGAGTCGCTCATGTGCAATTCATCCCGTTTGATAATTTAACAGTTATCTGATGACACGGAAAACTTATCGGTCACGTTCGCTTGCAAGCTGTATTTTTTAAATGCCTTGTCAACCGCGACAATGCGAGATGCGGCACATTTATAATAAAGATACGATGACTCCTCTGATAAATGGATCCGTTTTCAGAATATAGCGTTTTGTCTTTATTCAACAGTTATACGTGCTTGCGCTTATCTTTAGTAAAAAATATAAGAGATAAATATTATATAAATATTTTATTATTCAAAAAATAATTTTTATTTATTATTAATTAAAAAATAAAATATTCTATCGATAACGATAATACAAATTAATTTAAAGATATTTTTTATAAAACTTGAATATTGTTAAAATCACGATTAAACTTATTGATTTTTAACAAAATTGTTTACTGACAATTTTGTTTATTATTTGGATATGCAATAATAAATTCTTGTCATTAATTTCATTGTCCCTGCACGGTATTAAATTTGCTTTAATATGGTCAAAAGAATTGTGTTAATTCTACTTTCTGTGTGTCGGGAATCTACGATGTGTATTGTTGCATAAATGTTTAGATACGTACGCCGGTCTCCGTAAATTCATGGTATTCTTTTGTGCGCCATAATTGGGTCAAACGTAAATATTTGAACGGACAGAAAACGTTTTCTGTTTTCCATATTGTCATACGAATGCTGGATGATTTCTAAATCGTAAGCGGATTTTAATCTTTAACATAGTATCGTTTTTTTTTGTTTCATATTTTTCAAGTATCATTATTTTTAATATGTATGTAATGTGCGAGCATTTTTTTCGCTTTTCTATCAGTAAATTTTTAGTGAATTTTTACGGTTGTTAGAAGTCAGATTAAAGTACTTTTAAAAGAGATTACGAGCTATTTGCGTAACATAGTTGGTTCGAAAATTCTAAAATTACATATCTCTTTAATACTTTACCTCTCGCAACTGTAGCTCATAATTAGTTCAGATTTCGGCAGACAATGTGCTTTCGACGAAGAGGAATTTCTTCTTAACAATCCTCCGAAGATCTCGTGCATTCTTCACCAAGTTTCGAGGAAGCTATAAAACTGCATTCTTTATGGAATCTATTCTAAACCCCTAGAGGGGGATAATTAGTTCAGGATACAAAACTTTGCGAAGCACGCGGGTGCAAATAAGGAGGGTGCTATTGTTTTTGCAGCTGAGGTTGCGATGCAATCGCTATGCGAAATATTTTCCGGACGAGTGAATGTTTCTCATCGCGGACATCGAGACATTTGTTTCCGCGCTATAATAACTTACCGGTGATAAATCACGTTCATGCGATACTTTGTCAAACGGTTCCGACAGCGCGTTTAAATAATTAACCTTTTGTCCCAGACGGGTGTGTAATTTTTTATTGAATCCTATAACAGGCGCGCGAGGCCAACTGCGCGATCTCACGAATGAAATACCGTGATTCAATTTTGCGAATGCTCTGACGACGGCCGTGATTTATACGTTCCTTTGTAACGTATTTTGTTCTACTAATTAATCTCGTAGTAATCTCACGTTTTGGATATTCACAGTAATTTCATTCACACACAGAGCTTTTACCCTTTGCTAAAGTAACATTTATTTATAAGCTCTGCACTTGAATTAAATTCAAAAGTAATCTTAAATGAAAATTAACTTTTACATGGTTACGACGTTTGTTACAAAGAAAATCAAACAATTGTGTAAGTTACACTTTTATGTTGAGAATAAAAGGAAAATATTTCAGTAATAATGGATAGTAAAAAGATAAATAAATAGTAAAACGTTCGCTTAAATTCCATCAATCCATCACCTACACCGTAACACAAGTTGCACGAATTTAAATAATTCACTTTCGTTTTGTTGTAACGTTTAACTTTTCGTAAATTTTACCGCAGGCGCGCCGCGGATTACATCCCGGTTCCGATACATCACGCATACCAACATGGCGATGATTTACACGTATCCAGAATCCCGTAGATTTCCAACCGAGCACGTCGGAAGCGTAAATAGAAAAATTGCTATATTTGCTTGACAAAATATAAAATAAAAAATATAAAATATAAAATTATAAATATATTAGCTCAGAACTCATTTAATAATCCTCCATTTTTTCTACACGTTTCATGATATTTATGATATTTTTCATCGCATTTAGTTATTTACATTGAAACTTTTGCGAGAATCTTGTCCGGTTACACGAAATGTCTTATAACTATTTTACAATATTTTAATAGCGTAATAATACTGATTAATATCAAATATTTTAATATGAAAAATAAATTAAGATCATAATAATTTTCGAGTTATCGAGATTTAGTTTATTATTAATCTTCAGATAATATCGATTTTTTTTTGCTTAACTAATTTTATCTCTTTTTATTTTCTATCTAAATATTACTTGCATTATAGCAGTTGATATTGATAAAGATTGACATTAATAGTAAATATTCACTATTATAATTTTTTTTTGAAAATTTCAATAATTGATCAATTAAATCGCGATTGATTAAAAAAATTATTAAATCTAATGTTGAATGTAAACTTAAAAAATAAAGTTTAATAAATCATTTGATTACACGAAAAATTGAAATTCATTATTTTTTTAAATTTTGATATTTCAAAAGAAGTAAAATATTATATGATTTAAATAAATTAAGTAAATAATTTGTAACATTTTTATTGTACAATTTAATTTAATTTTCTTGATTTATTAAGATCTAAATTATTCTTGTATTCTATCAATTTTTCAGTTTGTCTTAACTTATAAATAAATATTCTTTATATTTTTATAAGAAAAGTAGAAATATTTAATAATATATTAGTTTTTATTTTTTTTTATTTTTCTTATCATACTTTATCTTTCAAATTGCTTTTAATTTGTGACAGAAAATTGTACTTACTTGATCTCATAAGATTATTCATCATTTTAGTTTCTCTGTCATCACTTTCGCGATATATGCCACTGGTTGTGTGCAAGTCTCATTTCCTGTAGTAACTAGATGTCTTTTTATTTTGTGTCGCAGGATATCATAGCTCATGGCCCGGGAATGGTGTTCCACGTCATAAACCTTGTCGTGATGGTGCTGATGCCGATGGTGGTCATCCACGTGAAGGATTCTGGATTCAGTCTGGGTAAGTGCATATTTTGCGTATCGTTTCATCCGCGAATTTTTTGTGTGCATACTCGCGATATTACTTCTGCGATGGCGCCGCGACAAGGAATCGATTGGAATAACGTATGGGATATATGAAAGTAATGTTTTCGAATTATCCCGCTCGCGATTAGAATAATACTAGCGTCATGCACGCGAAGAGGTGTGCAAGTTTACGCAGTCACTCACCGCGATTTGAAACTATTCATGACATTCAACAGTCTCGCTTATCGCGCGAATATATTTTTTCCATGACACATAATTAATTCTCAACTCGCTCACGCACTTTGCTGTATGTATGTCATTCATATGTGTCTGCGATATACAAAAGCATTACTCATAAAAGTGTTAACGCGAGCAAATTCAAAGCCTCGTATAACAGAGCATATAGCTTTTCATCAAACAGCACATTTTTATAATTATATTGCTAATTATATTTTCTAATTATTATATTTTTTAATTATATCGTAATTTGCTGAAACACTGAAGAACCATTCTATTGTTATTATTTTCAGCAGATTATATATATTACGTAAAGAAACTACTAAAACATATATCGACGAAATAACTGATTTTTAATTGTCCTTCATTTCTACATTCATTTCGGAATACCACATTCATTCTGAGAGGAGAGACATGTCAAAAATTGCCGTGTCAAAAATTCTATCTAAATGCAATATGTATGGTTATCCGCTCAAATCGATGCATCGGGAAATGCCGCGGAGGGTCGTAGATTTCACATGCAAATGCAATTACTTTGTAGTCTCTTTTATCTACAAAACTTTATGAGTGCTCGCATCGTTCGTCTCGCGTTAGCTTGTATATTAGAATACGCGACGGTTACATATATATGTATATTAGGCACTTTAATTTTGCATTTTTACATCGAAAGCGCGACATATTAAATTTTTTTTAACATCATTTAAAGGACGCGTCATCAATTGATGAAAGATCTAATCAAAATCTTATTCTTCTTCCTCGTAGACTGCATGTCATAGTTTCTTTTTGAAGAAAAGTAATTAAAACGTGACTGCGTTTGCGAGCACTAAAACAGCAGCGCGCTTGTCTAATTAAAAGGATTTAAATTAATTCTCATGGAGCAGACGCACTTCGTAAGCGAGCTATCGATTCGATAGGTGTATTGTCGCGCGCGGCGATCTAATTTCCTTTTTCAATCTGAATAACGAGTAATCAAAAGGAAAGTTAGAACTTTATGAAAAATCTCGCCCCGACTTTAATTAAAAGATCTTTAATCGCAGTTGGCGAGAGACATCACGCTTTAATAACCCAGTGTTTTTCCGGTAATCTCTTTGGCATCATACTTAAAATATTTCTGTCATTTACATATTATATATATACATTTTAAAATATAAAATTAAACTATATTAAATATATAAAGTATTAAAATATATAAAATTACAAATAAATCATGAATGAGTTCTCGCCAGTTTCTCGAACGAAACGAATCGACATATGTTCCTTTTGATATTCGTAGGAATACTCGAAGTGAATCTTGTATCGTCAACTTTATACTGTTATCGAATAGTATCTCCATCGTCCGTCTTTTACGACGTTTCGGCGAAGAAGATTTTGATTCCGTCTCGATATTCTCGACCGTCACTCGTCGATGGCACGAGAGACAAGATTTGCCGATCGATCGCAGTTTGAATAAAATGTTTGAATAAAATGTGAAGAATGTGGTTTTGTGGAGAAGGATATCGTCAGAACTCGAAGCATCAACAAAGATCTTTTAATTTCATGAAAGATACATATGTTTTGTAGTTAATTATATGTCCATACAGATAGATAGTCTGACAAGTATTCAAAAACACGAAGAAGACTTGGATAAAATTCAAATTATTTTTTTCCTCAAGGAGAGAAAAAAGAATTAATTCTTCGTTAATTTTGCAATCATAATTACATACATAAATATTACGACAGATAAATTTTAACTATAAATGTTATTATATTCGCGAAAACACTAAGACGTTAAATTACGAATAATTTAAAGTTCGTAGAAAGTTTTCTTAGTCATTCCTTGTGGCCGCGATTTCACACCAGAGAAAGACTCGCAGATTGAACGAATGACAATGAAACTTCAATGTTGGATCGAAGCTTTTGAACTTTGACAGGAGAACATATGACCTTCTATCATCGGAGGATGCAATGTAGCCGAAGGTGAAGGATCGTCATGCTTCAAACTCCATTAGATTTACTTCAGTACTACGAAACCTGAAAGTGTTGCCGTTCTTGCGGATATTGCAACATTTGAGAACTCGTTAGCTAAATAACCATGATAGTTAAAAGTTGAATATTATAAATTGGTACGAAGTATAACAACTATATAACAATGTTTGCGATTTAGAAATATATATATTGAAGAGAATATAAAGGATTTAATACTAATAATATGTATAAAAAATTAACAATATAATTTATTTGTAGTAACAAAAAATATTAGGAAAAATAGAAGCAGAAAAGCTTGGCGAAAACTATCATTTTAACTATATAAATATATAAAATATTTGCATATGATCAGGATAAATAAAAAAGATCGTTCAAAAAGACGCTACTCACATCAGACACAGAATGTAACATTTAAAAAGGAAACAGTTCTCGGTAAAAATCTAGGAACCTTTGATGTCCAAGAAATTTCTAAGAGTCTTATTCTTCTTTTATTTTGTCCGTAAATCGTCGGGGACGAGCATCCTGAAAGAATTCTCATTGGTGTGAATGCATCTTTATCCCGGCTCGCGTAAAGACATCAAGAGACCCCCGGTGTCTACATGAGTGAATATACTTTTGAGTGCACACCCTTGTATACGTCCATGTTGAGGGGTTGAACATCCCGGGCAAAGGAGCGACGAGGAATACTACGGGTGATGCAAAGAGAGAAAAAGGGAGATAGGTAGACGGAGAAAAGAGAGAGAGAAAGAGAAAGATTTCTTTTGAGAATGTGAGAATCGTCCGTCCGGGTACTTGAACCAACCAAGCCATTGCACTGCTGCTCGCGAAACGCACTCGGTTACGGGAAGTTTTAAGAAGTGCTTATGCCCACCAAACTCATGCGAATCTTTACCTTTCTCGCTGTTGCGGTTTCTAGCTTTCTTCTACTTTTTTTATGTTATCGATATGAAAAGGTTTAAACGGTAAATTCGTTTTAAGAGTCGATGTATTGTTTTGTTTGCATCGAAAAATCCTTGATTGATTGTATGCCCTATAGCCATTCTTACTACTATCATTGTAATCAATTTATTTATTTTTTATATGATAACATTTTACCTGCATCTACCGAGGGAAGTTCACTTTAATCGAAAATCTAATTACATTTCCTTACATTTAGCAACTAACTGATAATTCACTAAATTCGACTCGACAAGTTTCTCTAATTTTGCTTGTCCGTTTCGATAGTGTCCACTTCGATAATTGTCGTTGCAGGATTTTTTTTATCACGGGTATTGAATGGTTTAATTCTCCCGCTTCTTCTCCTCGTTCGTCCAATGACGGAATTAAAACGCGCGAGATGTTTGCGAAAAACTACAGGGAGGAAGGAAGGGAGAGAGGCGCGACACGTAGCACCTTGCCTTAATTACGGTCCATGAAAACATCGACGAGCATCGGAACCGGTTGAGTTTCGCTCATTCGGAATCGCTCCTATATCGATCGACAAGCACGCTGCGCTTTTTTCCTGTTGATATTGTGATACGTGACATCCGATAGAAACGCGACACGGATCCGCACCTTTCGCCCGGTTTTCTCGCTTCTCCCCTCGATGTCCCAGTACGCGTCCCGTTGTCGACGCACTCGCCCGCTCGCATTTTCCCGCGCCGCAAACGCAGTAAAAGGTATCGAGTGTTTACCGCAGTTAAGTGGTATATTGTCGTACAAAGAGAGCCCTCGTCTTCGATTTGACGATTGGACGCACATATCGATGTAAATCAATAGCGCAATCACCGGCCGCAATCTGATGGCCGTCGAAAGCTTCGTTTATCGAGAATGAAATTATATAAAAGCTATTGTTCGTGGCATTATTCGATTAAGTTAATTAAAAATATATTTTTTATATAGAAAACACACACGCGCATACATAAATGTTTTTAGAGAATTCTAAAAATGTCGAGTTCTTGTCAGAAGACTGCAGTAGAAAAATCGCACAATAGTCAGACACGCAAATAAGTCTTGTTTCATATCGATTTCTAATTAATCTTCGATCGAAAGACGAACAGATATGATTTCGTCACATGTTATCCGCTAATCAGATGTACGAAATTATTAAATTAATTCGGATTATAAAAATTGGCTTGATGGAAACGTGAAACTTTTTGCTTGCGACTTATACCCCGTTCTTTTCGTTAAAATATATTTTAATTAAGCTCTTTAAACATACGTATTTTAATCCAATAGAATTCTCTCTTATTTGATTTACTCTAATGATACTTTGATTTACGTTGTTTCATTGTTCAAATTATTAATAACATAATTATATGTTTATAATTTAGATTTTCTATTTCTTATTATATTTGTGATTTCCATTATATTTTATTACGATTTAAGCTCAATATTGCTGATATTTTTCTTTGCTTTTGAACATTGACGACTATCCATCTCGACGTAATAACTTCCGTGCATTCGACGCGAGTGCGAATCCAGTCACCCGAAATTACCGATCCCCCCTCGTGGTATTCGCAAATTCTTGCTGCGCACTCTTCGCGGCGAGCTGTCACGAGCAAGCGGATATACTCGAACATATAACCCGAGCGTTCTAATAATTCTCCGCCTCTACGCTTTCAATTTCGCAGCCGATCCATAAATTCACCTCCGTGGTGCGCACTTCGCGCACGCACCTCGCTGCCATGTGTAAAGGTTGGTTCATACATACCGGTGCGATTTGACATGAGTAAATGTTGATATAAAATTTAAAAAAAAAACGAAAAAATTCATATTTATCGTTGTTATTATTATCGAAGATGAATAAAAAATATATAAGTCCTGTCCGATTTCAGTCTCGTGCTGATGATGTGCGCTCTGAGGTGCGATACGTGTGTGTATGGACCTTAAAAGTTTACATTTACCAGAACGATCTACTCTTTCGGATACGCTAACATGACGCTGTAACAAGTGCACGACAAGCCCTCATAAAATCTCGACGCGATGGCAGCCGCCAGTTGGTAATGCAATATCGCACCTCGCGGAACAAAGGCCGCGGTTGGAAACTCTTTCGCGAATTGGGACAGACGGACGTTTATTCTGCGCGCTTTTTGTTTACGCAGACGCGATGTTAGCGTTAACGTTCGCGAACGGAAGCGTCTTCGCCGTATATTATTACGGTCTCGTGAAGCGATATTCTCGGTTGTCGCAGAGTTCGTTTCGCAATGCTAATCCTAACATGAATAAGTAATTAGACAAAAAGAATTCTGTTGCGGAATAAGAAATAGGGCATTAGATGATGGCTCGAGCAAGAATGAAATTGGCGTTTTATTTAAATTTTTAGGTTTCTGGTAATATTATATTTTTTTATGTATGTGTTTTGAATGCTCAATTTTATTTAAATACAGCCTTAACATAACGCGAAAAATAGATAGAGATGAATGTTTTCTATTTCTCAAACAAAATGAATGAGATTCACAGTTTTTTATGTGACGTTTTTTATGTGACAATAATATACACACACAATATGTGTGAAATTAATACGATTTTTTAGTTTCTTAAATTTATATTGTGTGTATATCCGCGTTTGTAATCAGAAAAATGCATGTTTTTTTCAAACAAAGTTTTATATGTATGCGCGACGTGATCTTGAGAGGAAGGGGGTTTAGTTAGAAGCTCGTCGCGCTTTTCTGACAAGTATGACGGAAGCTGCGCGGAGGTAGAAGCTTTACGTGAAACGGAAATTACGTTCGAACGTAGCCGGAAGCGCGAATAGGCGGACGCCTTTCCGCGAATTTTGAATAACAAATCGAGGTCCGCTACCTAATTCGACCAGACTCCCCCTCCCGCTTTCCTCTGTCCGGTTCCCAAGAGAGGACGGGTCGGGTGGAATAACTACTTCGTTATTATGCTTTAATCTACCGGCGTCTACTTCAGCAAATGAGAACTTCCGCCGGTGAATAACGCGAGAAGTCTGTTTGGGATTAATTTCTGTCCTGTATGCAGTAAATATTTTACGCTCTCCGTCGCCCGCCATCTTTTTTAAAGAGAGAAAATACTTGCTGAGGAATGATCCTTGATAATTAAACACATTTGCTGATTTAAAAGATGAATTTAAAAATAAAATACAATTACACGATTCTGAGTCTTCAGAAAAGTGAACTCGTAGTAGTTGCTTTTTCTTTCATCAACTCACGGCCCCGTCATCAGGTCGCCTTTCCTTACCACATCATCCGCAAGCACCTCGTAGACTCCGGTGCTCTTTGGAATTACAAATTATGCAGCGGCAGTTCTTCGGCGAGAGCCAGTTCTCCTCCGATGAGTTCCACCGGAATTACAAATTGCACGTCCAGACACTCGGTACTCTGTGTACAGAAGGGTCGCACGGAAGCGCTGAAGGATACTGTTGATTTAGGCAGGAACGGACGGAATAGGTTGGAACAAAGAAGCGCGAGAGTGAATCAGATTCGAGTTTCTCCCAGAGCTTCGTGCGATCGACATGGAAAGCTTGACGTAGAAGATTGCTCATCAAAATGTTTGTACCTCTACAGGGGTTACGCGAAGGGCTGGTGTGTAAACATGAATTGAGGGAGTGAAAATGATTGAATTTTCGAAAATAACACGCGATGTAGAAAATGGACGTGGACGAAATTCTATGATTCACAATGGCGTTCTTCATTTTCGGAAAATTCCCTTGAAGATTGTGCCCGACTGGATATTTTCGTTCCCGATAATCAGCGTGTGATGCTGAGGTCGCAAACATCGGAGCATTATCTTTGTAGAAGAGAAATAACAAAGTAAAGATAAATAATCGATCCTTATCTCGAAGAGCGTTTTGAAAAATTTAATTGTAATAGAATACGAATAGGATAACGAGAAAATTATTGAAATTAGCAACGTCGAATAATAAACTGTCCTCATTTGCTCCGATATTTCATTGATAAATTGTTTTGTGAAACTCAGTATTTTTGCTTAGTATATTAGTTACTAAGTTTAATCAAAGTAATATTTTTATTACAAAAAGTAGATTTTATATTGATTAACATATTTCAATATAATCATCATTTTGCGATTTTTATTTTATTTTATATACTTTCAATTAAAACGAATTATTGTCATCAAAAGCATCGATTATAAATTGATGTGATTTTTTAAACAAAGAGTTTCGAATACAATTTCTTAAAAAAATACAAGAAATGCAGGTCAATTATTGGCGCAAATAATTATTTGATTATTGAAAAATTGAATTCCTTTCGTTTTATTTACTTAATAAGACCCTTAGCTACTGGAGACTTAAATAAAATGCTTATAAAATTAAAGAGTTTCTTCTAAATCTTCAATTTTACCGAAAACTATTGAATATATAACGATTACATGGACATAAAAGCGAAAGGAATAAAGGGAAAAATATAACGGAAAAGCGGTAAATGAAGATATATTAATCCAAGTATTCTTCTATTTTATCACGTAATATAGGCACATAGTTGTATTGTCGAGTTCAAAGGGACATCAAGTCCATTCGTTATACCGTTAATTTGCTCGAATGCCATTGTTAAACTCGAGAAGCTCGTTCTAGAATTTATAGCAATCAGACGAACCGTCGAAACCGTCTTAACAAAGAATGAGAAATCCGTTCCGGTATTGATCCGTATACTCGTACATTAAGATCATCTTTGACAAGAAGATTAAAAAAAGGGAGTACACAAACACATACATATGCATAGAACTAGATGGGGAGAAGAAAAAAGCGGCAAACAGAGAATGCAAGAATTCATCCCGTCGTTTCGCGGCAGAGCCCGTTAACGGAGATGCGCAGCCAATTTCGTAGATTTCAAACGAGCAGCAGACTCGACGTAGCGTGAAATGTCGTGGGGTGGAGCGAAGATGTCTACGCACACGTGATATGCGTGTATGCGTGCACAGAAAAAAAATAAGTGTCAAATCAAAGCTTATATACTTAAACTGACGCGTTCATTGTTTCGTATATACGCAACAATTTATAATCTTTTTAGAAGAATTTAATAATTTTAAATTTCAACAATATTATAGTTTTATTTTAATATTGTAATTGTCACCTCGAGAATATATAATTATTTAATTCTACTTTAAGAAAATTATAATTTTTTATTTAAAAATGTTATTTTCTATCTAACATTGTTTCTTTTCCATTCAAGAAAATTAAATCTTAAATCATAAGAATATATTTTTCTTGATTGAACTATATAAAATGGCTTCATTCAAGTAAGCAATTATATTTTTCTTTAATTAACGCAATATAATCTCATTTCAAGATTTCCATGTTAAAACTAAATATATTTTCAAAACAAGAATGTCCTTTTTTTCTGTGTGCAACACATGTCGCGCGCGCCAAAATAATCTCCATCTGGATCATTTGTAATCAAAGGATAAAAATTGAAATTTTGTTTACGATAAAACATGTAAGATATAATTATGTTCTTTCTATATCTCTAATTTGTATTGACATTACAAATAATATAAATTACTATGTTAAAAGATACTCAAACTCACATATAGAAGGAGATATATTGAATTTGTAAGATTCTTTGCTCTCGAATAACATTAGCATTACGTAAAAATTATAGAGCATGCAGAGGGTACACTAATATTATTATGTAAGATAATCCGGCTAAAATTAGGCTACGAGATTGGTTGCCGCATGGATAATGCGAACGGAAGCATGCTTGTGCGCGTTACAACAGGGACTTCGATGTCGCGGAGAATTCTGTGGAAATGAACGACTCGTTGGTGGATTTCGTGGGTTCGAGTTTGCTGAAGTGAACCCGCTTTTGCCAACGCAACGTCACGGAGAGTCACGTCGAAATTCCAGTATACGTAGCCCGCGATGATCTTGGAATATTAATACCGACGGCTGCGACATCGAATTACATTGTTTAACATTATACGAGTATTAATTTAATACGGATAATTTTTCAAACTAAAAAGACTTTATTCGTAGATTCTTCAAAATATCTTGATACATGATGTCGACAAAATTCGATTCCTTAAGTCACTTGTCGTCGAGCCCCGTTACATGACATGCGTGTGCATAATTTTATTATAAACATAAAAAAAATGTACTGAAAATTTCTAGGAATTACTGATTAATTTAAGTTGGTTAGAAGAGTTGGAGGATGAATGGAGGCGTCTGATTCGCTCGAAATGCGACATAAGCATCCATAAACTAGAGATGTTGCTCCATATCCCTCACTGTTGCTCCGAACCAAAATCTTCAAATTAGGAGTTGCGTTCAATCTGGATATCTCACGCATTGTTTCGACGTTGCACTGGCGTGCCCCGCGAGTTGCGGCCGAATGCCGCTCGCCTATCCTCGCGAATTCTACAGGATTCTTTTTCGCCGCAAATATCCGAGCGGGCAGTAGCATAGTGAGGATGTCTCGAGAGCGTCTCGCGCGAGAATAGCCCGAATTTCCGCAGGGTTTCGGGTCAGGCCAAGAACGTCGTACCGTGAGTGTTTCGCGCTGCGGAAGCGAATGGTGTCTCTGATCCTGCGGATAGCGGCCAAGCCGTGACACGGTACATCGCGTGAACAATGCACAAGTGCGGTCACTCCCGCGATTCTGGCGACATTCGAGTGTCTTTTCAGCAGCCCCGAAACGTTCCAATCAACGCTTCAGCTGTGAACGACTTACATAAATTCTGTCACGAGGCATTGACAACTTGACGCGTTGATATAACGGCGAGTACAATTTTGCGAAATTTTTCATTTCGGGAAATAATTAAGAGAATTTTTTAGCTTATATTATTTCCATTAGTTAGCATAGTTTACTTTACGCTGATTTAAATAGAAATTATAAATCTGAGCGTGGTAATCATGGCGTATTTGGAATTTTTAATAAATTAGTTACGACATTCGAGAATTGCCTCGAAAGCGGAAATAACATTACGATTGTGCGCTCGCGAAACGGATGGCATTTTGTACATTTTGCTTGTGCGAGACTAAAAGCGCGCTGCAGCGTGTCGAAAAGTCGCAGAAAAATAACATTTTCGACCGGAGATTGAAAATATGGGGCGGGAAATAGGGATGGGGAGAATAAAAACGAGTTCAATGCGCTTGCGTTGGTTGTTCAAGGAGTCTTCCTTTTACGCCAGCTCCGCCAAAAGAGAAACACCCTTCCATTACAAAACGACGAGCCCGATCTGGCATTCTAAAGTTGTCTATTGACTGCTTGGCAAAAGATATCACGCTCTTTTCCGATAACGCGCGTGTGCGTTCTCCGGTGAAGCGAATGTCGACAGCAAAGTGCGTATCGCATCAGTATCATATCACAATTTGAGCTCGATATTACATCATTATCGATAATAAAGAATCATAATATCAAATTTGCATTATTTCGGCATCACAGCAGCATTAAATGCTACAGCGTTTTATGAATTACGTAACGAGGGAATATAATAATAATATGTGCATTTTATCTAATTAAGAATTAATTAAATGGAAATTGATTAGTTAATTTTTGATATCCGTAATAAAATCAAATGAGTAATTAAAGTCTTGATCTCGATGTTTATTACTGTCAGCCATTTTAGGCACTGAAATCATCATTCTGTCGAAAAAAACTCATAAAATAGACAATTGCAAGTCTCGATGGCAAGATTTCACACGCAGTAGACATGCGTGAAACGAATGCGTGTCGTCTGCCAAAATTCTTCTTCACGCACGGTAACCCGACGAGGTGATTGCATCCCTGTGCCAACTGGATACCGTGCCAGAATCAGGGACGGTTTTGAAAGATTGGGGGATGGCGATAGAACGAGCGAAGAAATTGTGAGGACATAAGTAGGGAATTACACGTGCCGAGTGAATTACGAGCGGCGATCGATCCCGAAATACATACGCCTGTGTAAAAGGTAAAAGGCCCCCGAGACGACAGATCGGGGAACAAATTTATCGTTCGCATCCGGCCGGATATCGTCGAAAATAAAGAGCTCGCGCTTTGCCACTCGCATGGCACCGCTCGAGTGAGAAACTTACGGTGCGACGTGAATTGTTTGCGACTTTTTCGCGAACGCAACGCAAACGGCCGGAGATTCATGCGGATAATAAATTATCTTAATCGATGTGTATTTAGAAAAATATTTTCAAATGACAATGAAAATTATTCTTGCATTTGGTAGTTTATATAACTTTTAATATATGATTTTGCGCTTTTTATAAAACGAAGTGAATTGTCAAATTTTACGAATGAAGCTTTCAATCCATAATTAGAAATTGTTAAATATTAAATGGTTTAAAAAGGATATGTCTTATATTTATACTTGATCGAAAATAATTATACGAACTTTTATCGATGAGAAATAAAGTTTATATGAAGTTTATCGAATAATACACGATAATGTAAGTAAAAATGGAAAGGTGAGTTCAAATTTATCTGACAATCAAATTTGATGAAAACTATTTTCTTCACAATCGCAAATAGGATTCCACAAATTTGTTCTCTAAGTATAAATTCTATATAAACATTTTCTACATCATAATTAGCTGCAGTTTTAGTTTATTTTAGCGAAAGATTGATCAAAATAAATCATAGTGATTTAATATTTCAAATGCTAAAAATATTTGATTGACGCAATCTCAGCTTCTATATGATTATTGCAGTTGCATAAATATTGTAAAAGTATTGTAATTTTACACGTACATATTGGGATTAATTCCAACACATTAAGTTAAATTTATTAAAAATGCGCCATAGTAACCATTTATAAAATATAGATTGGATTAAATCTGACAAAAGAAAAATTAATTATAATCATCGCGCGAAATATGAAATCTTTTTCTTCGATTATTAGTAAATGCTTATTGATTTGCAAGAATTAAATTATTACTTTGTCGCCGATTAAAGTTATATGTAAACGTATTATTTACTATCTATTTGAAACAGATCTGAGAGAAATCTTGGTGTCGTTTCTGATGAATCTGACAGAGCCCGGCGAATAGTATTGATAAATAAATATCACAGTATTCGCGTGCAAAGTCAGTCTCACGGTTTATCGATTTTCAAGCAGCGTGTTAGTTACGATAGTCGAGAATCGAAATTGCGCGAGATATACACGAAGTAGTTTCGCACAGTGCGAGATATAGCTGTAAATACCGTTATCATGTTGCTTTCCCGTTTCCATCGAGATGGCTTCGAGCTATGCCCGTGACACATCTCGCTTCTAGTAACGCATTGCACGAAATTATACGCTCCGCCGTTTACCGATATAATTATACGCCTGCCAAACACCGCGAAGTTTCGACGTGCCGAAAATTTGTAACACGCAACTTTACTTGGCAAACTGATTTCGGCCTTCATTCATGAAAGTTGAGCGCCCACGCTAATTGCGTATTGTTTTATTAAATTAATGCGCGAGATATCTCGCTGCCGTATTAAATTAAACTCCTTCGGCAATGACTCCAGACTGGTAATTCACGAAAGAACGGGGTAAAAAGAGCAACGAGGTGCGTATGGAGAATACATGATAATAATTTTACTGTTTGGTAGACGGCAGAGAGAAAATGCAGAAATTTTTCGCAAGTATACAAAATTAATATAATTAGTCAAGTCATGTTTTCGCTTTAATATGCATGTTTCGTTGCAGTCGCAATCCTTTCTAATATTCTCCAAACGCTCCGTGGAATGTTTTAACGTGAAATTTTACATTTTATGCGAAACTGAACTTAATATCGGATCGCATAATTTGAAACGTAAAGCTTCCTATCCCGGCTCTTCAATTTTCACGCACATCGGCGCGCAATCGGGAAACGCATGGAATCGAAAATGCAGCGCGGCGGTCTCCGATTACGATCGCGTCAGAAATATACCGTTTCACCGTGGCAGACAACTCGATCCTCTTTTTATCATCCTCTTTTCCCGGTACTTTTTTCCGAGAGCATCGATTTATACGTCGGCGTCGGCTCGGAAATGTATCTCGGGCGCTGCAGTTTCGCGTCTCTACGCGTTGTCACGCCAAGTGCAACGCGCACGCGATGCAGCCGTAACATTGTTCGTCTCGACGCGGACTTCGATGCCGCCTGACAAAGGAATTAATCGAATTACATCGACGGGAGAAAGAATATCGGCTTCTGAAATGGAATGCGCGCGCGTGCGCGGATACCGCGATATAAAATACGCAGTCGCTCGGAAATCAATTCTAAGTTTCATCTGTCACTTCCTATCACGTATCAGATAGTGCGAATTGTCACAGACAATTATTTATTGCGCAGGAACAATCGCGAGAGCTAGAAGTGTCATTTAGCGGTACATGATACGGTGAATACAGATGGCGAATATTAATTTTGGGATATATCGGTGTGTCGGCAATTCCCACCCTCTTTCAACGTCTCATTAAAAAAGATTTAATCACACCCTCGCATATGATTTACATAGATGTGATAATCAAATACACGACAACAAATTTTCTTATTTTTATAATTATATTCTATATAGTGCTTACATTTATATAGACGAAAAAGAAAAAGAGAGAGAGAGAGAGAGCAAGGGTGAAGAGTAGGATGGGAAAGTGAAAGAACCTTTCTCTAGGGAACAATAGCGGCCGAATTGGAAACCGATGTATTACTCCGAAAAACAAAGAACAAAATACTAGTTTCTCGGTAAGAGAGCAAGTTACCTCGCTTGATAAGATTCTTTGGTGAGTTTTATTGTAGATTGGTACCTCATGCGTTTGTAAATTCACACCGAGTTCCATTGTGCTCGCTCGTGTTGATATAAAGGATGAAAGCTGGATCCACGATCGCAAATGCATCTCAAGAAGGACCTGGTCTATGGAGCACCTTTCACGCTCGTCACCAGACAATTCAACAGATTGTTTCGTTTCAGCTGACGCGCTGAGATGGATTCTAATCGAATGGCTTTTCTTTCGGATCAGGATACATTTGCACAGAATAGTGTTGAATGCGTCTAAACTGTGGTGGAATTGACAGAAGCATGAAAAAAATAATGACAAGATTATGATATAAAAATAAAAAAATGAATACTTAATATGCATATATAATTAGAACGATTTACGTTAATATCATCATTTGATAATTTCAAAAAAAAGTTTTCTACTTATTTGATATACGAGTATATGACTTTGAATATTAACACATGCAAAATTGTAAAGTGTCAAAATCTTGATTTATTTTATATTTAAGCAATATTGAAATATATATATATATATATTCATTTCAGACGCTTCCAAGATTTTTACTTGCAAAAACCTTTGATGGAATGTATTCGTATATCTTGAATTTTTCACATTTTTTATTTCTCGTTAAAAATTTGATGAATTTGATGCTTTTCAATATTTGAACAATCTTTATTCCTCTAAGAATACCTTTAATATTTTTTCACAAGTCTTTAACAATATTTTTAATTATAGCATTACTATACCTTTATATTAAAATAGTTAAGGGTTTGATTGCAAAACATAAAAAAATAGTATTTTATTTTCAGAAAATTTTTATCTGTCAATCTATCGATAAAAATTGACCTTGTATTTTACAGTTTTTTGTCTTTTTCTCGATATGTGCGATACGAAAAATGCGAATTGATGCATTTTGATTAGAAACTACTTTCGCGTGCACTTTGAAACGAAAAAGTCGTGATGCTTGAGCTTCGCAAACGAGAAAACATATCGTCGAGTGTGTCTTCCGTGAAAGAAAGTCTTGGTCATTGATCTGACTCTTTCTTTTATACTTGCCGTGCGCACGGAAGCGTGCACGATGAAATTCGCCGGGGAATGTTATACCAAGCGCGGTCTCGCTGGAAATTGTGTTTCGCTGTTTGTTCCTCCGTCCGTTCAGGAGCTGACATTAATTTAACCTTGTACGAGGTGTATCTAAAAAGTTCCGCCAACGCGAGCGCGAAGCAAAGACAGATGACGTTTGCAGAGAACTGAATTCTTATTTCTCGCTGTAACATATCACAGTGCGTGGTATTTGAAAAAAGAAGCGACACAAATATTAAATAAAAATGCTCCTTTGCATTACTGACGAATATCGAATGGATGTAGATCTTATTATAGCGTTTTTAATTCAATACGATATTTTACGTGAAATTTCTATTTTATTAAACTATATGTTATGAAATAATGAAAGGGAAATGTTTATATGTGTATTTTTAAACTAAAAATTATTTAAAGTCCTACATCAACTCTCGACGTTATTATTATGGAGCGTATTCGAGTTTAAAATTTTCTCAATTTCCAATGATGCTAAATTCTACAGTTACACGAATTTGAATCAAAGTTTTATAGCGTACATCAGGTGTTGACGTAGAGAACGAAAGGGCTGAAAATGGGTTGGCGAGGTTGGGAATTGTGGGTCTCGAGGTGCACTAGACGACAATAGTCCACCGAGAACTGACAATTTCTCAGTTCGACGAACGGCCATGGAAAATTGAGGAACTATTTTCACACGCGGTACGTCATCCCCATCGGGCACCAATGGTAGCACAATGCACTCCCGTCGATTCGCCTCGGCCATACAGGGTGCACTGGGGCGATAGTCTTGCTCACCGCTATCGGCAGGGCATTTCGTCGCGACAATTCGCTCTTTTTGATATCAAGTGAAATATAGCCTTCGTCGAACATGCGGAAATTTAATGACTTCGCGAAGATTGAAAAGTAATCTTCCGTCGAGCTTTACCGTACCTTTGGGAGACGTTGCGTTTACACTAAATAACTTTGCAGAGCGGTATCGATGAGATGGTGAGTTTAATTCCGGTACTTTTCCGACGAAGAAATATACCCTCCTGTCGAAACAAGACAAATAAAGGTAAATCTTTGAAAAATTACATATCTTTCAGGAGAAAAGAGAGACTGCTGTCACGATCTTTTTAAAATGGAAGAAAGTAAATATATCATAAAGAAAAACGAGACAATAGTATTAAAAGATAGATGATATATATTTTTTCTAGCCTCCTAATTTTGAAAAATTCATGGATTTGGATATTTGGAAACAAATTTCTCTCATTCTTTTATAATTAAATGAATAAATAGATCGATGCTTGATTCGATTTTGACCCGCTCAGCCAATATTAGAATTCCTTTTTACGATAGGATAATGAGATCTGGATTAGATTGCAGTCTCCACCCGGTAGATTCATCGCGTCGTTTTGCAACAGAGCGCATACACGAAATACATATATGCGCGTCACGACATTTGGCAATTACCTCGGCTTGTACGAACACTCGATACGCGCGTATAACGTCGCCGGTTTGCCCGAGCGAATACTGCGGACGACAAGCCATAAACGATATAAGCGGCAACGAACGGCGCACTAAAACGCGTCCCGAGACGCGTTTTGACTGTCAAATGCCTAATGCAGTTTGGCAGTTGTCGAACAAGATCGAGGTGGACTCCGGAAAACACTTCAACCTTATTAAATTTCCCACTTTACGGATACTGACATCTGTCATCTAGATTTAGTAAAAATTTTCTTCGGACGGTTTTTGCGAGAACGACGCGCGTCTTGAGGGCAAAGCGCCAAAGGGAAAAGAGGGAGGGATTACAAATGGCAAGCTCGTTGTCAGGGTATACTCTAAGGATAGGTCTCGTTGCTTTGCAACGTATGTTGGAGTTGTTTAGCTGGCGTGCGGCGGTCCTGCGAGGGTGGCAAATACACGCATTGGAGTATATTTCGCGGAAGTGCTTTGCCGCGTTCGTGCATTGCCGACGAGCATGTATACATTAACGAACGATACCATCGCCGTGTAATATTTGCTTCGGGCTCTCTCTCGTTTCCCCATTATCGCCCGTCGATGTTGCGGCCGGTGGGGGAGAGAGGAAGCTGTCGCTCTCGATCGCTTCGACGATTGTGATTTGCGCCGTCCCTGTCGCCGATTGTTACCCGCTCATATATAACCAACGTTCTGTTTATCTGTTATTTTCCTGTTCGATAGTCCGCAAACTAATTCCAACAAAGTGAATGACGGTACGCTTGTCCCCGTCAATCTATCACGATACTTAATTTTCTCTCACAATCGATATTTTATCTCCCGCCTTGTCGTCCTTGCGTTGGAAAGAATTAATAGCGCGAGTGCGGATATAAATCTTCGCTGACATCCTAGACGAGCTAGCGCAGGTATAAATGAGAGTCGGGACACAGGTAGAGAGGTGAGCGAAAGCGCGCAAAAGCGAAAGGGGTAGTAGAACGGTTTCGTTCCATTGAAATTATGTCCTTCCGTCCGCGCGGAATCTCGTCATCTCGGGATGGCTTGGTAGCAGGCGCGATTTAATTAAGATACGAGCAATCCGGAACGCGAGAAGGAGGCCCACGCCCGATGGAAATATCGGAAAATATGAGGATCGTGCCGGCGTCACCTTCGTCAACCGTGTCGGCAGTTTTCCGACGACGCGATCACTGGCACCGCTTAATAATAACGGACATTCTCGGGATCGCGATGGGAATATCGGATAGATAATTAAGGAATATAAGTGGCAGTCAATCATTTATACAAGTGTCGTGGAAAAACCTACGATCGTTGTATACATAGAAAAAAAGGACATTCTTGTTTTGAAAATATCTTTAGTTTTAACATGGAAATCTTGAAATGAGATTATATTGCGTTAATTAAAGAAAAATATAATTGTTTGAATAATTACTTGCTTGAGAATGAAGCCATTTTACATAGTTCAATCAAGAAAAATATATTCCTATGATTTAAGATTTAATTTTCTTGAGTGGAAAGGAAACAATGTTAAATAGAAAATAACATTTTTAAATCAAAGATTATAATTTTCTTAAAATAGAATTAAATAATTATATATTCTTGAGGTGACAATTACAATATTGAAATAAGACTATAATATTGTTGAAATTTAAAATTATTAAATTCTTCTAAGAAGATTATAAATTGTTGCGTATATACGAAACAATGAACGCGTTAGTTTAAGTATATAAGTTTTGATTTGACACTTATTTTTTTCTGTGCATGTACACAGTCGTGTATGCAGAGAGAACGAGAAGTTATGGCGATTTTGTGTAATCGCGATTATGCGTATATATTGCTGCGAAAAAAAAGTAAAATATTGCACTGAAGTTTAACGAACGTGTGTACATTTAAAAATAAAAGTATTAACTTTACGATGTTTAAAACATTTCGCTTTTAATACTATTTTACGGTTTGTTGTTGCAGTTGGCGCGATGTACGTGTGCATGCTATACGCCATACTCTTTTTAAAGTTATGGTCGTATATACAAGTGAACATGTGGTGTCGCTTGAGCAGCCGAAGGAAAACCACGCAAGGCAGGATGAGGCGTCAGTTGTCCTACAATAATCTTCAGTGTAAGTATAAAAAGTTCTACATATATATTATAATCTTATATCTTTGTGATATATTTTAGTAGCGTCATAAATTAACGCGTTTTATGCGTGTGTATTTTCCGTATGTGTGTTTACAGCATAAATTTTTATCAAAAGACTAAAGATAAAACAAAAGATGATAAAATCTTTCTTATGCTTACTCATTTTTGCATACTCGATATTTACGATTTATTTTACGTATACTATCTCCACTATACGCATGACTTTTTACGTGGCATGCTGTCTACCGTGTGCTTTTTTTGTTTCTTTTTACGGGGCTATGATACTATAATATGTTTCATCGATGCCATCAAAATCGTACTTAACCGAGATCTTCGTTCGGGTGGAAGTTGACGGTGTAAATCTTTGCCGTTACGTGCATTTGCTTTTAGATAATGCATATATTCAAATAATGCACATTATACGAATCGGTAATCCATTGCATTTGTATTTGCACGCTCCTAAAGGTGCATGCACGGCATATACGGATACGATTCATTCATGTGTGCGAATATATATCTTCATATATGTGTGTGAGTTGGAGAGAAATAATTTACATGGTTTAAACCGCCGATCTCTCAGGTCTATGTTTTCGGTGTCGGATGTATTGTGGTCAGCATCGATTATTTGCGATCGACACAGTCAAATCATATGAGCGGTCTTTAAATAAACTCACTACGCAAACTCTTCTTCTGTCTTCTCTACAACTGTAGCGACATTAAAACAGTGAGTCGGTACGTTTGCACTTTTAATCGTGATTGTGCAAACGATCGATCGTACGCTCGACGTGACGGAGTTGATTGGCGCGTATGTCGAATGGATTCTGATCGCGTTTAGGTAAATGCGCGATGATTTATACGATATCACTCGAAGCTCGTTTTGCACGAAACATACCGGGAAAAAAATTATCAAGAGTAGTTAGAGCGTCAAAATATAGAGATTACTTGAAATCTTTTATCTTTCGATGCACGCTTTGGATTAATTTTAAAACAAAAAAAATATTTATTAGAACTTTTTGATATTTTTGAATATACGAGAAAAAGCGAATCCGAATGAGTTTTCATATGTAAATGTGTGCGTGTGCCGTTGATTGCGAAAATATATGAATGCGCGATAAGCAAGGCGTTTACGCTTCATCGAAGCGAGAATTTTCTCATGAACGAGTAATTTCCGACCTTCCTCTAAATTTGGCGCGTTCAAGGTTTCTCCGCGTTTCGCATCGCAAATTAAGACAGGTATTCTCCGATACGGACACGCGCGTATTCGCATACTGCGTTTTATTCGCAATTAATTAGCCCGTTATCCGCTCGGCTGATCTGCGTCGTCCTCCCGTTGACGAGTGTTCTAATTACAACGCAAAAAGTGACGTAGTTTGATATAATTATCGAGAGCCCGTGTTCGCGCGACGCTTGGACGCTTCGACGCTCATCGCGTGGCGACCGATGCGACGACAACCGGCCGATCGATCGATAGACAAATGGAATCGACAAAAGCCCACCCGCGGGACTCCGTTATTACGACCACGAGCTTCGTGTAATCTAGCGAACCGAGCGGACGCTGTGTAATTTTCGCCCTCTCCGCCTAACCCAGGTTCCTATAGCGCGTCGTATTATTACGCCCGTAATGACGACGTAGAGGCAGCCGCGAAGCCTGTAACCTAGAGTCGCGTATACGCATCGTCAAGGCGGGGCACTCTTGCGTTTTTGTTCGTCACGGCTCGATCGATCATGCGAGAAATGAAGCTTCGTCGGCTCTCGCCTTTCTTAGGAAGAGAAGCCGGGAACTTCTCCTTTATTCTCCACTACGTCCCCGCAAAAGTTTATATCTCTTGTACTTTAAATAATGCGCATACATCGAATTTTTCTTTCGGAAAATCGATCTACTACTTACTTTAATGTAGCAACTTCTAGCGAATAAAAAATACACCGATACACCTGATACAATGATCAGATATGAGAATAAATGCTATTCGTAAAGCTAATAGAATAAGCTGGGAAAATAAAAGGGAATCGGTACTTAATTTAAGAGATTACTAGAGTTGAAAGAAAAATGGATGTCGATGTCGTTTTTAAGACTGCGTCGCGTCGAGGATGCAAGACAATTTACGAGTCTGCAGGATTGCGTGATCAAAGATCGCAGGCAATCGTGTCTACCGGCGAAAGTCTCTTTTTCCTCCTTTTTCGGCGATGAGGCTGCTTAATTTGTGAGACTTCTCATTCGAGCGGCGTCCTCGTAAGGTTGCTACCTCTTCCACCCTCAGCCACCTTCTACCTCTGCTCCTCGATATCGATCCCTTTTTTCGTCCGCCGCGCCAGTTTCGAGATATATGAACGAGGGTCGTCTTAAACGCGAGGCATCCCTTGGCACAAAAGACGAAATTACATTGGCCCTCGAGACGCCCTCGGGCCGAGATTGAAAAAAATAGAAATTACACCCGTCGCGAACGGAAGCTCGCTCGATTCCGCCACGTCCTCACGAGATTTCCTCCTTCTCCCCGATACAACCACAATCCCCGATCTTCTTCCACCCTTCTGCGACTATCCATGGACGTGATAGGGGCCGCTAAGGAGACCCGAGAGCGCAGGTAGGCGGATTTTATGCAATCGGAGGATGCAAGGTAGATCTTTGTCATAACGTCATAAGTTTTGTACACACACCCTTTCTCTCTCTTGTCGGACATAATTTTCTATTACTATTTTTAGTAATTTAAAATGCTAAAAGAGATCTCAATATATACAAATATTACACTATTATATTATTATATATATTATATATATTTGATTTATTGGCCTCAAATTTGCGGTACAAGCTATTGCGAATTCAATGGTGATTTGATTAGTAACGTTACTGAAGACACTTGATTGCTCACTTGATTCTAGTTTACACATGTATACAGCGTATAATTATTGTTGTCTATTGTACAACGCTGCTAGTGACATGGCACGTTAATACAAGGATGTCGTTACGATGCAGTCAAGTCATCTCTCAGCCATATTGAGATAAAGAATGTCACACCGTCAAACTGTATTAAAGAACATCGCGAAATAAAGTTTATCGCGTTACAGACAAAGAAAAGTTTCCTTGTATCTGATGCTATTTTATCAGCATAAATAGTGAAGGAAGCAAAAATGAATAGAGGGCATCAATTATCTTTTAATTTGAAGATACATTTAAAACGTAAAGCAGAATTTAATTGATTCTATGCTTAACTGAATATATATGTAAATCGTAATTTTATCTGCAAGTAAAAATACTAAATAATGATTTTTTGATCTTTTCTCGTTTTAAACTATTATTATATAACGAGTTATATTACAAACCAAGCAATATTAATAACTTAAATTTGTAATTTTGCTTGTCAATAAAATTGGCAAAAGATTTATATAATTGATCAGTCGGAAATATTCCGAATAAATATAAACAGTTTCTGTAAACCGAGAATTAAAGAGAACAGTTTGCAATTAATAATCTGCCGACGAAAGGAGAGCGAAAAAGAGAGTGAGAGTTACACTGGTGCGGTGGCCAAAGATCACAGATTCGATCAAACGAATTTACGTGAAACGTTAACGAATCATTAAACCGTGTGCTTGCGCGCGATCGTGCACTCGCTAATTTTGTATATTTGGATATTCGCCGAAATTACATTGCGATTTTATTATTTCTATTGGTGAATTTGCGCTACTCACGGTATGTTTCATTCAAGAAGTCCTCTTTACGTACCTTTATATTTGCAAAATAATTGCGATACACGATTAATAATATATAAATATAAATGTAAACATGTTACAATCGAGATAATTATTTTGTATCTCATTTTTTTAATTACTGGAGAAATGATGCACGGTGCGATGTCTTGGACAATATTTTTGTAACGAAATTTCTTTCCTTCTATCATACAACAATGGGACTCGAACGAGACAGAAGGGAAAGGAAGGAGCAATGCTTATTTCGCTATTCGAAGGGAGGAAAAGCGGAACGCGAAAGTAAATGGAGGGCACGAGGAATTTAATTTGGTCGAATTCTTCTAACATTTATTACGTAGGGATGTAAAACGACGTCGGGGCTCTCGGTCGTCGACGTGGGCGTCAATCGGCGTCGCGGAGAACGAGCCGCGAGTAGCGCGAAATCCTAATGTCGCGACGCAACCGAGACTGTCGAATAGAAACAGCGCGGCTTGACAGTCGGCGCAACCCTTATTTGAATTCCAGATTGGATTATTCATCGGATTTGGATAATTGAGGGGATTCTATCAGTTACTGGTCCACGTCGGAGCGGGATTAGACGCGCAGATGAGAATCCGCAGCGCTGAGAAATCGCACGAGCGCGTTCGGTTTTGGTTGTTTAAGGACAACCCGAGGAATTCGAAAAGATTGTACGAAAGAAGATGTAATTGTGAAATTTTTAGGAAAGTTCTTTAGAAACTCTTATTTTAATTTTTAACAGACTGCGATCGAGCAAACATTTAGAACTCCTCCGCAAGTATTCTTCTTTGTAAGATACTTAGGTCCTGTTAGTCTAACATTTTGTTATGGATTCCATCTTTCTGATCTTCTCTTTGCCTTCAAAAGTTTCTCCGCACAAATGCTTATTCGGTTTTTATCTCTATCTTTTATCTTTCTTTGTCACTCGGCCGATTGTTGCATATTTATTTATGGAAAACAACCTTCTTATTTGGAATAAAAGTAGTTAAGAGACAGTCTTGATAACATCGTGTATAATTTATTTTACTTTTGGTTAATGATAATAAAAATTGACGAAAATATTTTTCTGTTGTAGCTTCCAGCGTCAAACAAAATGCAAGTGATGTCAGTGATTTTGAGCACGAGATGAACGGAAATACATTGGTGCAATATCCTGACAACTTAAACTTCGCCGATCTCTACTACTATATATTGGCGCCTACTTTGTGCTATGAACTAAACTTTCCTAGAACGCAACGGATTCGCAAGAGGTGAGTAATCTGGTGTCTTGGTTTTTATTTCGAATGAAATTATTATTTAATTTTAATCGAAAACGCGAGTTTGCGATCTGCGTGTTTTTTGCGAAAATATATAATTTTTAAGCAACGATGAATCATGAATTTCTCCGGAATCATTTTATGCAATCATCTCATGAAATGTCCAGTCTCGTGGGATTGGAATCGACTTGTTATCTGCTCGTAATATATTTTATCAGTTGTTTAGGAAAGGGTTTTGGAAAGCATTTGAAAGTTATGCGAGATAGGACCTCTCCATTCGACTTATTCCCACGAAGGAATATAGTCTTGCTTCTGTTTACATATGTTTTCAAGAATCTCGCTATAGATTCACTTTGGGAAACGAGTCGAGTGGAAACTCGATATTGATCTGAGTTCGGGCACGCGAGATCATACATTGCGTGAGGCGTATAAATCCGTGTTTACTCTCAGATTTCTCATATAGATTTCAACCCCTGCGCTATTTTCCTCTTTTGAGTTTTATTTTCCTTTCGTAAAGAATGCCAACAGATGCCAAAGTCGCCGGTTTACGAAACGCAGATTCCTGCAAACAAATTCCGAAACTCCGAGAAGGGAATTTAAAGATTCCTCATGATTTTATCGAGAACGAATTATTTGTGTGTCAAAATTGAAACAAGTTTCAAATTTTATGTTGGACCTGTATGTGTAAAATTTTAATTGAAGATGTGTCATTTATATCTTATTAATATAATATAGTTGGAAATGTGCACAGAAAATCTCTTTGGGAACCTCGATAAATTGTGCTTCTTGCTTAATTTCAACATATTAAATTGTAATTAGTAATTTGGATATTACGATATTATTACAATATTATGATAATAATGATAAAATAAAACGTGAATTATTATAGATTGTGTTAAAAAAGAGCATTAAATATTTTTGCACACATAACTATAAATTGATATCAATTGGATTTTTATTTAGATTATTCATTTAATATTAATTATATATCTCGAGTTACCTATTATCTTGAAAAGGATTATATATCATATTTTAATTATAAATTTAATAAATCTGCGCGTCTCTTATCTTTCTCCAAATTCGTTGTTCCATTTGTATCGTCGTCCCTTGTCGATTTTTATAGCTCGCCTTACCGGTTTTCATAGTTCACGTTTCCCTTTTGTGCAGTATGCTTTGTGCAATAGCGTTCATCGAAAAGTGCATCCAGACTTTGCTTGTCGCCGTCAGTTTACCGGAAACGAAACTCTCGCGGATGACGTGCCGTCGAATGGCAGCGTCGTTTCGCGCGACAGCACTCAAAAGTCGTATTTTCGATTTTTCGAGAATCGGTAGAATATGGTTGAGAGAACGGGTGGGATGGTAACGAGGGTGTGGAAATTCATGGGGTGACCGGAAATCGGTTTGCGCCGTCGATAAAATCTGAGAGCAAATAGATGTGTACTGGTGTCGCATAATGATGAATGTAATAGAATCACGTGGAAACGAATTAGGTCGGACGGCCGATAAATCCGATAAAAGGTACATCTGCGCGTTCGCTGTAATGGCAGAAATATCTAGATGTAAAAACGTTAAAATTATATTATTCTTTTTTAATGATAGCCATATATATATAATATTTCGTTGTTAAAACATACATAGAGAATTTCAAATTGTATATACAGAATTTAGACGCAATTAAAATTAAATAAAATTATATACATATACACATATGCATATGTATATATATGTATTAATCACAGAATTATTTTTTAATATTAAAATAGTATTAAAAGAGAGATAATTCTTTTTTTATATTTTTTGATATTAAAATAATATTAAGATTCTCTTACCCGCGTATCATTTAATTTGCAGGTTCCTTATAAAAAGAATATTGGAAGTCGTTGTAGGATGCCAGGTGGTGATGTCGCTTTTCCAACAGTGGATGATACCTTCCGTAAAAAATTCATTGATTCCCTTTAGCGTGAGTATTTGATATTACATTTTTATAATATTTCACGAAATATCTTGTTTTGACTCCTGAATTTAAAAATCCTTTTTGATTAAATTCCCAGAGAGAAAGAGAGAGGGAGAAAAAGAATACATTTTATATTTATAAAATTCTTCCAATAAATCAATTTTTTGTCCGAAGCGTAACGTATTGTTCGCTCCCTTACTAGCTTTTATTCTCGAACAATATGGATAATGATCTATTGATGTCTCGTGCGATATCTCGCGCTTTATTACGGGAGCTAATTATTTATCGCGGTAGCCATAAATAAGCCAGACTAACCATGAAAGCGAAATAACTGGTAAGATACAGGGGCTGGGAGACGAGCAGAAATGTAATTTGGTTTCGGCAAATAGGAACGATCAATCTTTCGAGTAATGCTTCCGGAAATTCGATATATATAGATGTACAAGAAATTTTGTGTGTGCCATCCCGAACAAGAATATAACCGTGCTACCGAATGCTCCCGCGCGTTAAAATACGCAGGAAAAAGAGAGCTGTTGCATGCGCCGCAGTTGCAGTAATATTATTGCAAGTTGCATCTGTAGGCAATATATCTCTTCACAATATACCGTTTCGTAATATCACGAATAGGATGTAAATTGCATTTCTTAAAATGCTAAACAGAACGCGAAAGGAAAGAGGACTAAGAGTTTCAGCGACACGTACAAAGTATATTTTTTATCGCTTATATTCGCTCTAAAGTACAGCTGGTATATTTCATGATGTTAATAATTTTGCCGCGTGAAAATTCGCGGCGTCTCCATCCGTCGCGACAACAAAACATTTACAGCGGAAACAGTATATATGCAATTTATTTCCGCGCTGCTGGCGGTTCTTGATAAAAATGAGCGAAAGTGAGAGGAGGAACAAAGAATGTGTCAGCGGCATGTAGGTTTTCCCGTTCACGTCGCAATAATGCTCGGGGCACGCCATCAGTTTTTATCTCATGCGGAGTTAAATCCTCCTACCGCTATGATTTGCCAGTTATATTTGATCCTGCGGGAGGTTGACGCGAGTGATATTTTCGTTGCAAATATCCCACGTGTTCACTTGCAGCGATGTCCCGTCGGTGCGATAAAAGTTAAATACGTTCGCAGAGTCTAAAATTGTCATTTATTGCCGACGTGCGATTCGTCAACTGAGATTTAAATGACATCTTAATTTCACTTTAATATCTCGAATTAAATATTTTAATCGCCAATATTTGCGAGTATTAAATTGGATATGACAGTTGGCTTACCTATAACAATTATTTTCTCTTTAGGAGAAAGAAAAAGCTGAAAAAGCGAGGAACTATGAATGTACTCCTCTCTTTTATTCTCTTTATCGTTTCGTAATAAATTATGTAACACGTCATTAAATATGTGACATGCATCATTTTTCTTTTTCCTTTTTTTTGATATGATTTTTATACATTTTTCTATGAAGGCAGATAATGAAGGGATGTAGCATATTTTAAATTAATTAAAAAAATTTATACGCGTGCACGCATGGAGAGAGACGATTAATTAGCCAATTATCAATCGTCGCCGATGAGGTGTAATAAACGAACCGCTTAATTAAATAAGCTACATTCTGAGGGGAGAGGAAAGGGAAAGGGATCATTTAAAGCGCTAATTAGAGGAGTACGACGAGGATCTGATTTCATATTATATGTACTTTTGATTGATTTTATATGTACTTTTTAACTCCACATACGTGTGCACTTATATTATAGCTTTGATCACACGGTAACGAGGAATACATCGATACATGTCACAAATGACGAAAATTTTCCATTGCGTGCTCATGAGAGGGCTATAGATTTAAATGGAACCTTTTACGTGGTCGAGCTTAACCGCAGTTGATCCGTAGCTGGCATCCGCGGTTCACCAGCTACGCCCATATTTCATGCATAATGTTATCGAGAATCCAGATCCTACTATCGATTCGGTAAAAGTACTGATAATTCCACCATTCACGCGAATGCCAAATGCAGTAGCTTATGGTAAAAGTTCACGGAAGAAACTCTTGGCTATAAATTTCGTCGATATAACGCGATCAAACATATTTATATTTATATTTATATTTCTTTCATTGAAATTTGATACATTTAATATACAGAATTAAGAGCACGAATGAAAATATATTGTTGATTTTTGCGATTAAATTCAATATGATAAATTTTGTTTTCCTCCAAAACATTTTTTAATTTAATAACAATTATTTATGCAATGCACATAACAAAATATTTATTATAAATATGGTATTCAAAGCACGTATTTAGATCAGAAATTTCAATTTTGGCTTCCAACATGATTAGAAATTAATTAGACATTTTGCGCGCGCGTGTATCCCATATAATTAATAAAGCTATAACGAAACGGATGTACGTACGGTACAAATATGATAATGTCGACAACGTGCGCATTTGCCAAGTTTGAATAATTAATAAACAACATGAAATGCATCTCTTTCACGAGTAAAACTCATGTCGTCATTAGAGAGAGAGCAATCTCTTTGAAGCGCCTACCGTCAAGTCTGGTCTGCGCACTCCCATGTTACAATCGGGTGCATTGTTGCGGAACTTTGCGAGAGTGTTAGCTCCTTTCCATAACGGCGCTAGTCGGAACTTCCGCATTCGTGATTAGGCACGTTCCCTTCCTCCATTGTGTTCGAAACTATATCGCGTGTAGGATTATTAAGCGTTTCGAATCGCTTCGAATCGGGATCGACGCGAGCCACTCAACGGAGAATCGGTTCTCGGCCGCATGATTTCATGCCGCAGACAAATTGCTTCTGCAAATCGTTTGACGCCTCTCTCTCTCTCTCTCGCACACGCTTCCTTCTCCTTCATCTTTCTCCTTCGCCCATTCCCCAAAGAGATTCGAAGGAAACGCTTAAACAGGTTCGCGCTGTGGTTGGAAACACCGCGGCGACGCCGGCATCCTTTCGCCTCCCTCGCAAAGCACTCGAAATTGCAATATCGAGCGAACGTAAAGTAATTGCCGCTGCTGCTAGTTAATGCAGGCAAGTTAATACCGGGACCGAACTATTTCTTTAGCCATTTATTTCGACTTCTGCCATTTTCGATCGCTTTTTGCGTTCACTTTTTTTGCGCTTTTCTTTCCTCGCTCGACGACAAATTGCATTTGATAATTGCGAGTCGCAACTACGACAGTCACGTCTTCGATCGAGCGTCCAGCTGGTGCTCGAGAGATGACATACGCTTCCCTCGGATTTAGTCCGGCATGGTCTATCACTGTCACCCGGTGCGAGTGTCACGAGGGCGACAGGACGAAGGGGGTCGGGAGCGAGAGGGGGATCGTGAGATTAAGAAATCTACAAGAATATTGCTTCCGCCGCGTCGCAAGATGTCGGGAGAGGAGGGAGAAAACTGATAACTGCGGATGATACCTTTTGTCGGAAGGTAATCACTTTTTACCGGCGTGCTCCAGACTGAGCCTCGTTATTCTTACAAGGCGGAATGAATGAATGAGAAGGAGTCGGCACCGCGCGCGACCGGAAATCCTCACGATTTCCCCTGGCAAGCGAACGATTAACCCTCCCAGCGCCAAGAAATCCGTCGCATTGCGCCTGCTTAGTAACAACGTGTACTTTTGCATGGGCTATTTTTCACGTGCAACGCATGCGAATACATAATTTCGTCCGCTTCAAATGTAAATGTAATCCGTGCATTTCTCATGTACTTGTTTCTGTATCGTTTCATATTTCTTTTTCTTTATTTTCTATTTGCGAGATTTATAAATTTATTTCTAACATTATTAATGTGATATATAATATTTCTTGCAATTCAACGACTTAATATGAATCTTTTACATCGTGAAAATGCAAAGATAATTACCAGCTTTTTCGTGGCTTCTATCTTTCTCTCTCTCTCCATCCACAGAATTGTGCGGTATTTCACTCTGTCGATCGATTGAGTGATCGAGGAGTGGCAGCGAGGGTGCATCGAGTTTTGGCTTATCGGCTTACGGCACACTGCAGCTTAAAGAGATAAGCATTTAAAGGGTTTTTGGGAGTGTGTTGAAAGTGATTATTACTACAAGAAACATGCGACTCTATGAGGGCTATCGAAAACGTATCAATCTCTTCTAATATATTTTATATTGTCACGTTGTGATAATTTGATGCGTTATATGTATTTAATCTAACATAATGCATATTCTAAAAAAATATAGAAATTAGAGAAAGTTATTATATATATATTAGAGAAAAATAATATATGGAGAAGGAAACTATGTATCAAAAATTTAATTAAAAATTGCAGACATTCAAATGGATCGTTTATTTTAGAAAAATTTTAGTTATGCGCGAATTTTAACGTTCCTTTATACAACTTTCTCTATTTTTCTCGCGTATTGAATCAAAGTACAAGGGTCAAGAAGCAACGATCGGGAAAAGCTGCGCGGCATGCATACCATCCGGCTATTGCTCGTTTTTCTTGCCATCGGCAAGATTCCAGACACTTGACCAACGTTGTCGAAGCGGAATTCGCAGAATACCGGAAGCCGATCGCACCTTCTTGTATCGAAATTGTTAGCGATATGCGTTCGCCGACCGGACGGAAGTTCCGCGCCGAGTTATGACGCTGCAAAAATTCTTTCGAACCGCGCCGTGATAGGCGAGCAAAAAGAAAATGCCGTCGAGGCGCCAGCTAACAAGTAAAATCGCTGGTGAGACTGCACGTGACTCGAGAATCACCAGGAATCGGACTTTTGCGCCGAGCTTTTCCTTTTTAAGGCTCCAAGAGGCCTGAGCGCATTTCGTTTTTAATTCTATTCTCACCGTTTCAACGTTTGTACATCAAGTTCTATGATTTTTCTCTCTCTTTAATATACCTCTTTAATTAATATCTCTTCTAAAAATTTCTACTAAAATTTGTCTTCATCTATAAAGGAACTTTTCAACTTTGTTGTTGTATAAACCATTTTCGAGTAACTACATTGTCCGATCAAGACTCTAGTGTTATTCCAAAGTTTGGAAATCCGCTCACGTTATTACAACCGGCCGCTTAACGTTTAACAGCGAAACGTGCTCGCTAAAAGACTGAAAAGCGAGGGGAAGTTTTATTGGCAGCGTATCTTTGCCGGGGCGAAGAATCTCAGGCGGTATTTCTCCGACTTTTAACTGACGGCGAGAAGCAGCCGCGAATTGCGCTCCGAATATGCTGCGGAAACATTTCAATCTTGCAGTGTTCGTGTTCAAAAAGAGCGCGAACGAGACGAGATAAAATCTTTATAAAGAAGGGATTCGAGCGTCTTGGACTTTTGCGAGAGCTCGTTGCAGTCCCACGAGAGCGAGTTATTATCCTATTTTTTTCTGGCCTCTCTCTTCTCTCGAGTATTTGTCGCATCAAGGGGATGCAGACGATATTTATTCGACCGCTAACTGGTACGAGAAGACGTCAGTGAATGAACAACAGTGAGGGTAGTTGTCCGCGGAACCTTTTTGCTGACGCTCCGACACGAAACACTTAAGACCACGTTGAGCGCCTTTTAATTTTATTTGTCTTCCGCTGCATTCTCCCTGCTGTCTTCTTCAGTAGCGTAGACTGGAAGTGCGACTCTGGAAGTTGTCAGATCGGAGTAAATATTTTGGGGTCTCCGGAAAGAGTTGTGTGAGTTGAATTCTAAGGATAATTCTCTAGACGTTAATTCGCTGAAAAACAGACCTCTCGCGTGATGGAAACAGGAACTCGGAAATTCGCTTGACAACAAGCATCGCTTAAGCTATTTTTGATGGGAATATTTTTGACATATTTTTAATGTTAAAAATAGAAAGAGTCAGATAACTATGAAATTTTTTTTAAAGTAAAGTACGAATACTTACAAGTAAATGCTTAATCGAGTATCTTCATTCCATTGAATTTAATCATTACTTTTATTAATTGATTAATTACGACATCGAGCAATAACTTCTGTTAGTGTTACACGTCACTCTAATTGCTGCGATTTCCATCAACATTGATCACTAACAGTTTTACCTCAAGAATTCGTCGATTTAAATTAATTCACGAGAATCTCCCATCGAGATGGATCGATTCGCATCTGCTTCGCTCGTAAAAGCTCTCTCAAGGAGTTACTGGCATGCGCGATGAAGGATCGGCAACGAAAGGGCGCGATGTCTACATAAGTACCTCTCGTTCGACGTGCGCTATTGTCAGTCGACCAGGATTCAATTCAACTGGGGCGAATTCCCGGTATTTCGAGAGATCTTTCCAGCAGAACAAAGTGTTCGGGAATGCAAAGCCGTAAATCTTTCTAATTGAAACAACGAATGAAACGACTGGCGATGACGAGGGGCCGTTTTCTTGATGGCGAAAATCTTTCCTAATTTCCTTTTTTCTCTGTCCGCGTTTATCTTTTATTTTTCTCATCTTCTCTCACATTCCGCAATGTGTATATTCATAGCGAATGCCATGAATAGCTTTTATTTTCATTCGGCGAAAAGAATGAGAACGACTGTATCGTCGTCGAGTGAAGATGACAGGAAAGGGGGATGAAGAGGGAGATGTCGCGAGAAGGTATTAGTGCATTGTTGCAACTTCGTGCGCGGCTTTCAAATATATTGGCATATTTTCTCGCATCGATATTTAATGTCTCACTAAATTTAACTTACTAACATCCAGCGAGTATGTTATTGACATCATGAGGCGCGCCTGCGCGTGTGTATTGAGTTGTATTATTATTTATCTTGCTATTATTTATATTATATCTGTAAATTTGTAAAAAAATTCTACTTTGATTTTTTTACCACATATATGAGGCTCATATGTGTGAAAAGTATTGTATTTTCTTTTCGAGCGCAGGTTTCTAGTCCGTATTAAAAATAACCAATGTTTCGATCGCGTTTCACGAGCGTAGCGGAAATAAGACAGAAATAAAAAGGGAGTGAGAAGGAAAAAGAAGAAATGGCTCGAGCCATCTACGTGAGATGTTTCGGACGCGATCTTGCGAAGAAAAATCCATCCCGCTTTATTTTCAATCCTTAGAACATCCTTTACTTTCCCTTTCTTTTGTATCTGTATCTCGAGCACCGCTATTCATTCGCGAAGACTCTCAAGCCACTCTCGCAGCTTCGGACGGAATGCAATCATTTGGAATGCTGTGATTTTAACGGAGTACAAATGCAACTAGCTCGCTTCTTCTTCCGAAATATCTAGATGAACGTCTAATATGATCGATAAATCGTGCCTGAGATTTTTCATCAACAATTATCTCTGGCTTTTGCTGCGTGTTTAAAGCACTCCTTTTTATTACCGTGTTCTTTTAAGGAGTTTTTTTTAATCATTCAATTAAAACACGTAAGAAGACCGCGTTTTATAGCAGATGCGCCATGCAAGCCAAGCTCACCACTTGTCCCGGCTTGTAATTATCAGACCGCGTAAAGTATCGCGGCCTCATTAAATCGAGCTGTAAAGTTGGTGCTAAGGAAACATGAAATTCTCGTTGGGACAACTTGTTGCTGTCATAAAAAAATCATTTTCTCCAGGACGTAAGCGTTTGTTTACGATGTAGTCCTTAAATTTTATTGCCACTCGCTTGAATCGCTCTTTTTTAACCAGTAATCCGTCCAATTAGTTTCAACTTGTAACTGCAAAAGCATTGCGATAATTACACATTACTATGAAGGGCACACATAGATAGAATAGAGCGTGTTAATCATTTTATGTATTATATGTTGACTTGCGCATCGTCAGAGATAATAGCATCACTCTCTATTTCGCTTTTGTCGTTTTTTTATTCAATTTGTTACAACGATGACATAAACAAGAATGATTCAATTATCATCATATTACCACAGCGTGTATACTGCAGAATATTAACTGTAATAATGGTTATATATGTCATAATAATTGTAATTATCCTGATCCGGTTATATATGTTTCATTGTCATTAAATTTGCTATTTGTTGCTAAATGAGAAGTGAAATACATTGTCTCGATATTTAATTCTAAATATTATGTCTAAATATTTATGTACATATAATATATTTACATTCGCAGCAATAAAAATGAAATTTCATTAAAAAATATAGATAAAAATATCTTATAACATTTGATTAAAAATTATGTCAAAAGGATTTATTTATATTTAATATGTATGTTTCATTAAAATGCGCATTGTGTGATGTATAATAAATATATAAATTGTATGTATATTGAAATGCGTAGCTTGTTACATGAAGTATATATTTCGAGATTCGTGATTTTCGTTTATATATTCAATGAAGATACCTCTTTTTTAAGAGAAAATACGCGATCATTGGCGCGTGCATGTACGCGTAATAATGTGTTGAAATCGCGACGAAGCTCCAAAGGTATTTATTTGCAAACCTGTTATATAAGCACGGAGCTGGCTGTTGCAGCATTCGAAGGGACCTCTCGACAACCGCCACTTAAGCGGAACATCGGAGGGACGGTTTCCTTCCCTCATGTTCAATTAGCGCTCCAGCGTACGAAATATCAATTCTATCGGCGGGAAGCTTCTCATTCGACATACATATACCGAGTGCAAATCTGTATCAGGAAAAGGGAATTCTCGAATGTCTTCGCTCGGTGAAGCTACTATTAAATCAAATTAAAAGTTAGTTGTTTAATTTAATAATGCGCCTTAAGTTAACAATGCCTGGACCTCCGTTAAACTTTGTTGATTAATTCTATTATTCAGATCCGAATATTAAATTTTGTTTTGCCCGACATTTTATAAATTCTATGTCGAGAAAATGCAGTTTATTTCAATTTAAAATCTAACTTGATATCAATGATACGATTAAATAGAATTAAATAGATGTACACCGTTAAAATATAGATGAATTCATAAAATAGTCTTTAAAATAATATTTTATTCCCAAATCGCGAATTTTATAAATTAATAAAATACACGATGATATTTCTTAATTTTATATTTACAATTTTATAAAATATACATAACACTTAAATTATTATTGTGAATTATACAAAATAATTTAAAAAATATTTAAGTTATATATAATCTTGATTAGGAATATAAACATTTAAATTTTTTTTTAATTTTCATATTTTACTTTACATTATTACATATTTAAGAAACATTTAATGTCACATTAAAAGTAAAAAAAAACTACTATAATTTGAAAGATAAGGCAATTAAATTAAAATGTTTTGAAGTGATAATTTTTCTGAGAAATATTTTAAAATAATAAGCATTATTTTTCAGATACATGTACGTATTGGATATTTAATAATAACCAGAGTAAACGATTGAAATTTAATTATCGATTATGTTTGCAATGATTAATAATTTTTTACGAATATTACATTCAAAGATTTATAATATCCCCTATTAATATTTATCACATCCACATTCTTGATTGATGCACGATTATCTTCCGAATTTCGGGAGATATTAGAGAGACGGCTATCAAAACAAAAAAATCCTCACAGAACAATGTTTCTCAAATAAAAATAGAAGCAATATATCATACAACCGCATTTTTTCGACACACGGATTAAATATTGCGGTTTGCTTTCTGGATGCATGACGTTAATCTAATTTCGCATGTGCGTGTGCATGTATGTGTGGACGTTTGCACGAAAATAAACCTTCAATTGTATTGCGGCGAAGCATTGCGCGTTGTACAGAGACGGGTATAAATATTGCAGCCTTTCAAAAGAATTGACGATTCATTGATTCGATTTAACTGCAACGCGCAGCTCAAAATTTCCATCGGAACGCGTACGATTGCGATATTTTTTTTTTTGCGAATTGTGCGACGTGCGAAATAATTTATTCAACCACAACAATCTTACAACTTGGTATTTACAATTTTAAATTCAATTGGAGAAAGTTATATCTTGTCGCTGTTTTGTAGATCTCAACATGTTTCGCCCTCTCGCACAAATACCCGGGTCCCTAACTTGCATTTGTTTTCAGCTTTAAAGCATATCTGCTTAATTCCTACCCCCTTCTTTCTCTTAACGTTTCTCATGTATTTATCTTCTACATTAATAATCTCGTGCCTCTCTTGTTTACGTTGCAGAATATGGACGTAGCCAAGGCCTCCGAGCGTCTTCTCAAGTTAGCGGTGAGTATACACATATATCTATATATTCGCTTGCAAATTTATAAGCGCGTACCGGGTGTGTCTGAAACACACCATAAATCGATGATTTCTAAAACTTTGTCGTCAAATAATATCGCGTGTATACGACTCGAAGATACTAAATATTTTTCAAATAATGTGAGGAAAAATTTGCTGTATAAAATATTATTAAATGTTATTTTAACGAAAAAAAACCTTCTTTTTGCGATTCTTTAAGTTTGTCGTCATATTGATATCGTTTACACGCGACCGTATTTTATTTGCAAAACTGCATAGATAGATAGATACTTCCAATTTTTCGCGCTGGATTCTCTCTCTTTTTCTACAGCGCACCTTTTACGAGGAAAGTCTCGAGGCAATATTTGCGAATTCAATCTCTTCCCTTCCGCAATAGAACGCAGTTTCCACCTGAACTTTGCCACGGCTACGAATTCGTTCGACAGCCAGAACGCGGGATAGAGAAAACTCATATCGAACGTGTCGTCGATAAATGCCGTGCTTAATACAACGCGTTGTATAAATCCATTCATTATTGCATAAAGTCTGCAAACTGGCGCCAGCTTTCTCGCACGAATATTCAGCAATAGCATAATCCAGGATGTGTAACACAAAATTTTCAGTTAAACAACGTGTATTATTCAGGAATATTATTCAGAATCGTTAATGAAGATTGCTTTGTCGCGATATAACTGTTGATATCTTGCGAGTGCTTTTACTTGTTAATTTATTTGCTTACTCTGTTCCTGCGCGTGCCACATTTTCTACGTGAAAGAATACAGCGTAAGAGGCGGTTAACTTCAATGTTCTTAGTTAGAACTCTTTGCTTCACGATAACTTGGATCTGTTGCATGTTGGAAAATAAACTAAGTTGTCCACGAGAACGTGAAATAGAAATGCTGTGTTTCTCTTCAAGGAAGAACATCTCTGAAAAAGAAATACACACATACACATTCATATATATATATATATATATATGTAAAGAGAGAGCGAGAGAGGCAGGGAGGGAGGGAGGAGCGAAGGGGATTCTGTAAGAGCTCCGGGCACTCGCGAAAAGTACGCCGGAATCTATGAATTCCTGATTTAAGTTTCGTCGTGCATCGGCCGTATTCCTGACGCTTCCGGGTAAAATATGCACGCTCGACGATGGAAAAAGGTCGTTTGTCGCCAAGTCCGCAGGGAGATCGATATACAACGATACGCGTCGAAGATGTTGTTTTGATACTTTCGATTCACCTGTTTTCTGCACCGCTAATAAAAAACAGCTGCTAGAAAGCGAACGTCAAAATAGTAAAATAGTAAATAGTAAATCTATCTAATGGTACACATAATTCTTTCGAGTAATTGAGTATCTATTTATAGAATTTATGGGAAAGGAATTTATTTTAAACGATAGCTTCTTTGTTGAATTTATAAAGTCAATTTTTTCTTTCAACCATTTTAATCTCTAAAATATTGATAATATACGAAAGAAATTTCCATCGCGATTATCTGAAATTAACTTGACATTATGAAAGATTAATCCCTCTCGATATTCAAATAGCTCCTATTTTTCGTGTTTTAAACTCCGATATCCGCAGTTAAGAGAATGTATGATTGTTTTTCAGAACATCCTCGGCGCATCGGGAACGATACATAACGCAAAAAAAAAAGAGAAAGAATCTATATGCAAAGGTTCGTTCATGCAAACGCTATAGCACTCATCGTGTCTTTTTATTCGTGTCCTTCTTGTATCGCCGATACGCTCTGCTACTCTTCGACGTTCAAACTGGTCCGAGCTATTCCGCGTGTTCGCGTCCGTTCGTTCGCTGTTGCTCGTTATTCTCTCGTTAGCTCGAATGCTTCGGATCGGAACTAGCCGGTCGTAGTGTTTCGAATGCTGGACGGAGTCCAGTGAACCGAATTCAATTATATAAATTCGTCCCAAAGCGACTGTCCTCGGAGTGTGTATAGCGCGACGGACTTTCCCGTCGCATCCGGCCAGTTGGTAGATGTCGATTATTCGCGATTAAAACGGTAGACTGGTGGTCGTGCATGGCCGAGTTTTGTTATGGAAGTTTCGCGTTAATTGAGCCGGCTGTACTGTTAATTATTGATCCACCCGTCGATTCGTGTCGCCGACTTTTTCCGTCGAGACACGCGGTTCAGATAACTGTGATATGAAATAAATATAAGCTTGTTTATGGAACATTTCAATATGCACGCGTACGGATACTTTATTATTATTATTTTTGTGCGTAATCTGATTGTGTTTGTTCAATCCGTTTTATCTAACTTGGTCTGTGATGCATGAATAAAAAACGGGTTAATACGAGAAACTTAGATATGAGAGATCGAATATATATGTACGGTATTGAAATAAATTTAAGCGCGAAGCAAAAGGTTAAAAAATGTCTAAAAATCGATTTCTCTTCAATCCTAGAGTTCTTTTGAACGGAGTAAAGCGATAAAATCGTGAGTAATAAATGCATCGACTAAAACGGAGAAAAAAAAATCCCTCGGCGCGTTCTTTAATAACGCATGAAGAGAGGAAATGGAGAAGGCGACTCATTAGCTCCGGGGCAAAATAAATTTCGCTCCGAAGGAAGAAGATTTTTTTTTTCTCCGTTAAAGCAAAGATTGCTCATTCGCGATGGTAAATTGTTTGTTCTTGCGCACGTGCGTAGAAAAAATAAATTATTTACCGGGATCGTCCCTCGATCTTTCGCGCACAGTCTTACTTTTTGTTTACACCGTAAATAGCCGCGGGGTACCGTGGACTTCGGGACACCGTGTGACCGTCGAGGGTTAATTGCGGTTCTTATATACGAAGTCGGCCCGAGGATGGCGCCGAAGAAACAGGACGGAACTGCAATACGGGACGGGACTTTAATCTCGTCGTAATGGGAAAACGCAATTTTCCCGCAGTCCAACGAGGTCCTTCCTCTCTTCCTCTCCCTCTTCGTCCCTCTCTTTCTCGTGGCTCGATCTCGCCTTTTACACACGCCCGCGCCCTTCGCGCGCGTCAGTGCTTCATTTTGAAATCCCTTTGCCTTTGAAAATCATCCGAAGTGTACAAAACGACAATTATAACGGCACCGCCGTCGCGCGGTCCTTTCGCCGCTTTTACCTGTCGATTGGGTGCGCAAAGCTTGCACATAGCGATGAACATGATCTAATTTTCAATGTGTAATCCTCAACGATGCGAAAGATATTCACGCGTCACTAAACATAAAGTAATGGGTGTTACGTCTGACATAAGGAGATGGGGACACGTTGCATCGGAGATCATTCTCGTTATTATAATACATCTCGCACGTATTATTATAATAACGCTGACAATGCTACATTATTTTTCGCTGGTGAAATATGTCAGCCATCGAATATTCGCCATGATCGATATCTATCTTTGGTATTAAGATTTTTTTCTGCATAGTCTAGAAGTTCGATTATTCAACATTTGCATATTTATTCGTGAAATATAGCTCCACTCTCCCACTCGCGAGCCAATAGCTGACTTTCGATAAAGTTAAAAGATTCAATCCGCTCGTATTTACATTCTCTCTATCCCAACCATTATTACTGGATTATATCTTTCATATATTAATGCCTTTCGAGAGACCTAGTAAGCGTAAACGTATCTGATAGACAGGTACACGTTCTTGGAAAACGAAGAGAGAATGGCAGGAAAAAGAAGACGACAGAGGGTTATTGATCGAGGAAAAAATGGGAGATATCGATTACAAACATAATGCAATGCATACGATTAAGCAGATCGACTTATATACTCTTGTACTTTTTTTCGCAACGACTATTAATGACGCGAATATGGCCGATCTGTATCGATACGCGCATGTACAGAATCCCGCCGCGCCTTGTAATCCGATATTCTTGCATTATCGATGAAAATCGACTGGCGGATGGTATATGTAAGCCAAGCACGCATTAATGTTATGCAGCCGGTGATGGGATCAAGCACGAATCGGACGATATTGCTGGTTTCTTGCGCGGGGATCGATGTTTGAGCCGCGCATCAATATGAATGAACGCTTTCCTGTTCGCGCAATTCGCGCACGTCGTTTTGTAGATTTTGCTGATCTCAATATTAGATCTTGTATCCCTACATCAATATAATCTGTACGAGGCTTGGCGAAGAAAAAATCAATTTCCGATTCGAAGTTCCTTTCAGAGGGAAAAGACATATCATTGGCATTGTTTGTTCGAATGTTCTCTAAAAGATTTACAAATCCAAATATTGGTACGTGTATATGCCAAGATTTGAATTACAAATAAAAGATATCAGTACCAAGAAATGAAGTTTACAAAATTTGGCATATTGATACAGACGAGAATTTTAAGGATTGGATAATCTCGAAATCAATATTCTTCAAAGTTCCTTACTGCCGTGCACATGCATATTCTGTTTGATCGCATTTGTGATCGGCAAGATTTTACATCCCTCGTATAACTCGAAGAGAAAGCGTTTCCTTTTCAGATAGCCTCTGGCCAAGGAGACAGCTTAAAGTTTACCGCTTTTCCCTTTGTGGTATCGTCGACATGTCTCAAACGATTCACTGGCTTCTGGTATGCCTCCTCCTTTCCTTCTCTCTCTCCGCAAATCCTAACTCTGTCTTTGTCCTCCTTTTTCTCCTACAGTAGCCCCGAGTAAACGAAATTAAAACGCCGAGGTAAGTTTTCCCGGACTATGCCGGAAGAGGCTGCTGGGAAGCGGGAGGAAGTGCTGAAGGGCTCTCTGTCCTTTTTTCGTGCCACGGATGCCTTGCGGCGCAAGAGACTTGACCTTTGTGCCTGGCAACATTATTAAGTCCTTTGCCTCGTGTGAGAGAGCTCTGCGGAGGCACGCGGATGATACCGGTGACTCGGCGGCCTCGAAGTGGCATCCGAAACGAAACAACTTCGGAATTCTTCGCCATGAAAGTTGAGAGAGATTTTCGCTAAAGTATTTATTTGACGTTAGATCTCGAGCCTATTTGGTTTTTCCCCCCTCGTCACTTTTGGTACGAAGGCATTTATTTCAGTTGTCGTTTCATCACGAGCCATGTCAACGCACGTCACGGTATAGAAGGAAATAATCAATCTTAACGTTGAGATAAGAGATAAAAAAGTGACATAATGGTGATATATAATATATTACTTTTTCCTTAATCTTTTAATAATATTAAGAAAATGGATAAAAAATTTCAGAGCTGCATCATATTATATATAAGTGCGCGATAAATGATCAAAGACGCGGTCTAAGTTACTTACTTCCATTAAAGCATAATTAAAGGAATAGGCGAGATATTTTATAAGTTCGTTATACAGTTGCTTCACTTTCATCTGCAAGTGCGTAAATAATACCGCAATACATCTTTCTTTCTCTCGTTGTACGTCGATTATATTCATTTAATTTTTACCCATGTTATCTCGAGATTACATTGCATGTTATTCAGTCTATTAAAGCATGACATATAATGAGAGAGCTTTGACGATCTTCTATTTTCCATTAATCACCTTTTTGCGTCGTATATGTTTCGATTACATTTTTTGCCGGTTTCATATGTTTCTCATTCGTGAATTTCATGAGAAATTTCTATGCAAACGTTTGACAAAGATACAATGTAAAAAAATGTAAAATTATTTTTTTTCTTAAAAACACAATATTTTTTAATTCTGAATAAATCTAGAAATTTTTAAAAATATGTCGATAAAAAGATATTTTATTTCGTGATCCTTATTTAAAATGCTTTAGAATTGAGTATAGAACTTTGATTATTCAAAAAATTTAATACATATGAAATTATAACATTTACACTCAGGATTACATTCAGAATATTTTTTCGAATAAAAATTTAGAATGATTATTAACAAAGTTACATTTTCCGGTACCTGCTCTATAGAAAATTTGCATCATGTTCTCCAAATGAAATTCTAAACGTATTTTTGGATCAGATGAAATGGAATCATGTTCTTAATATGGCATTAAAAATTGATATTTTTGTCTTACAATTGGGGCTTTATTTTCGAAACGGAACAATCAGGACTCTGAGCTTATAAAATATTTAGATAATCTTCTTATCAAGCAGCATTTCTATTCTTGGCACACGAGTTAGTTTTTGCACTCTGCTATTTTTCTTTAATTCGATCATAAATTATGCGATTGCTGCAAGTTTGATTCTAATCAAAAATCTTTATTGTTTCAGATACCAAATCATTTGATGTGGCTTTGCTTTTTTTATTTGTCATTTCACTCCTTTTTGAACTTGATGGGTGAGCTACTGCATTTCGCAGATCGGAATTTTTACTGCGACTGGTGGAACGCGAATAACATCGATACATTTTGGAGAACTTGGAACATGCCGGTGCATCGCTGGGCTGTGCGGTGAGTAAATCGATTTTTATAGTAATATTTAATATCAGCAGCTTTTGATTTGGATACTATTTTAGATTTATCTAAAATAATGTTTCGAGTTTGATATAAATTTAATTTAAATATGAAGTGACAAATATTTATAGAGTTTCTACAATTTGTTACATTTTGGATTGCTGAACGATTATTTTTGAAATATTGATAATTAATTAACAAATATTGGTATTTTTTATATCAAACATTAATTATTATCTTTTTAGGCAATATTGATTATTGCTGTTTTTAGAAATGCAATAATATGATTAAATTTTTAGAGTACTTATGATTAAACAAAAAGACTTGTACTGATAATTTATTAAAAATCGTATTAAGAATGGATATCATCGAGTTATAATCGAAAACGCCATTTATTATTACGAATCAAGCGAGACTTAATACAATTGCGAAACTTAACCGCGAAGCAATCAGATTCGCAGGAAGTGCATGCGGTTAGATGTTTCCGATTCATGGAAACTTCTCTTTCTTTCCGTACATCAGACGGGGATGCCAGACATTTGCGAGAAATGTAATTAAATCTTCTTAAAGCGGGGCATACTTGTTAACGAAGTTTAACCCCGGTTAGATAGAACAGAGAAAGAGTCGATCAAAGGTCCGGCATGCAGCGAGAGGCGACGGCCTTCATCTCTTTTACTTCCTGTCTCCTATCTCCCTTTCTTGTACTCTTACTCTATTTAGTCTCGCCATCTCTACGCTTCGTAATACTCGGCCTCTCGCGTACCTTCTGCTCCATGGAAGAAAAAACTTTCGACGCTTTACTCCGCGTACTTTGACTCGGCTGTGTAGAGGTAACATGATTATGTAATAACGCAATACGCGTCTCGCTGAGGTTATTTCGCAGCTATGACCGTCATTTCAACGCGAACATTTCGTGTATCGCCTTAGTAACATCGGCGCACCTTACCAATTACGTAAAAACGTCAGGCGAAGAAGGAAAAGGATGGTTATGTTGCGCTAGTTATCTAACATTTTTATAACAATTTTGATTAAATTCTGTAGAAAAATTAATACACATTTTATACATATTATTGTGTGATATATATTATTACGTTTAATATGTAAATTTTTATGCTACCGAAATCGGAGCATCTCGAATGTTAATGTATGTATAAATTTTTATATTTCATATATAGGTGCGTAATGTTATTATATAATACGTTTTTGAGAGACAACATCCTGTTATTTTACAAGAATGAGCTTTCGCGTATGAAAACCTTTTATTCTTCCTAAAATGTCTACTTTAGCTCATACATCTCGGCTGTCGCCGCCACATTAGATTATACATCCCCCGCTCAATACAATCAACGAACTTCCGAAAGACTTTTCCGGCGGGCCTTCCATCTTCTATACGGTTACCCATCGCACGTGCACCTAACAACTCGAGCCATAGTGACGACCTCCTTTCAAAAGCTCGCGCCGATTCTTTGTACTTTGAAAGTAGCCCAAAAGAAAGTTTAAATCCCTGTAAAAGTAGCCGTACGAAATTCTTATTATGTGACCGAGAGAAAATGGAGCCATCAGAATTGCCACGTACAAACTGCAAGATGTTCACCATGAATGTCGTATAAAGAGCCAATCTACTTCGTGCCAGATGTAGATATCGACGAGATATGTGCTTAGATGTTATATATATATATATATTTTTTTTTTTTATTCTGGCGTTCTGATAATTCATGCGAATTATATCATGACACGTGAGACGCTTAATTTTGTCGCGCTAAAAAGAGAGGCGTTACTCGAATTAATCACAACAGACGTAACATAACGTGGAGCAGTAGCTAACACTGCATGACCAAAACGAGACGGTCTCACCAAACGCGACACATCCTTATAAAACGCGACACGTATCGCGAAAATGACCAGCCATGTCTCCTTTTTAAATGATATAAAAACGAAGGAAAATGAGACCCGCTAAAGAGACGCCGCGACGCGGATTCCAAAGTCTCGTTCCGACGCTCGCGCTCCTTTTTACCTCGCCGCACCTGCTCACTTACGGTCATTTATTCCTTTTTCTCGTACCAACCGAGATACGCAGTTGCAACTGCAAACTGGCACGCAGCTTATGGTACGTGCGGAGAGGGGGAGGAGAGGGAAGGGGGAGGAGGAAGGCCGAGGTGAAAATGGAAATGTTTCTCAAACGACGTTAGACGTACAGAGATGTTGTTGACGAGAACGTTGAGGCCGACGACGACGACGACGACGCCTTTTCAGGTTTGTAATGGGAAAAGCCGATACGCATCGCGATGCGCACTTAAGGCTGTTTATTCCCCCCACGGCACTTATAATACCTCTATAACTGGAGATATTCTCGAGCGCCTTGCGAGGAGACGTTCGCCCCGGTTGGAGAAAAAGAAAGGACGAGGCTGAGGAGCGCGGAAAAGGCGGAATCTCGAGTCCTGGGGCCGCGGCAAAACGTGCACAATCTAAAATCCTCGGAACTGTCGTCGTTTTACCTTTGAATTTTCCTTCCTTCCTTTCGCCTTGTGTCTCTCTCCCGGTACTCCTTTTTCCACCACCCCCTTCGGTCTCTCGTCTCTTTTCCGATGCAGTTCTACCGATAACCAAGCGGCTAACGGTTCTTTCTCGCGAGTTGTCTATGTCTCCTTGCCCTGTCATACAAACGAAAACGGTAACGGTAAAGTGTCGCCAATCCGGCGAAACTTCCCTGGATATCGCTTTAATTTCTCGAAACGGAATTCGCGCCTTTGTCACCATCGTACTTTTTATCTATCTTATCGGTCTAACAACGTTTCGTGTGTTCCTGATGGCTTAGAACGCGAATACTATAGAAATGTTTGTCCTCTTTTCTGATGCTGTAATGATATTGTCACCATAATAGACGAACGTGCTCCAAATGGATTTTTTGTTATCAGGATTAGAATCAAGATCTTTAATCGAATTATTTGGATTATTTTCTATTGGACCGAATGTGTGCAACTTAACTAGAATACTATGTGACTGTGTGTGTGTGATTCTCTTGTAAAAGCTATCTCTAGAAAAGAGCGAAATTTTTTTTTCCTTTGTGCACTTTATTTTTGTGAGAAAGAATGCAAGTGCCCAAAATTTTCTCACTATTTAATATTTTCCTTATAAAAAATACTTTTATCATTTTTTTTGAGACGGTAACTTTGGAAATTTATATATTCGTAATTTATATATTTTTTATAAATTTTATTTTAAACTGAAAATAAAGTCCAATTTCGAATTGAGAAAATTTTGGACAACAATTGTCTGCATTTTTTGGAAATGAAGATTTTATTTTATTTTTATATACTTTATGTTCGAGAGATGTATGAATGATTTATTTATGTTGCAGACATCTGTACATTCCGATTGTAGAGATGGGCTATAGTAAAATGACGGCGTCGATGACTGTCTTCTTCCTCAGCGCTTTCTTCCATGAATATCTCGTCAGTGTACCCTTGAAGACGTTTAAAATATGGGCGTTTATGGGTATGATGGGACAGGTAAGATTTTCGCCCGTTTACTTGAACTATACATTGTTGACTGTGCAAATATTGATTCTAGCGTCAAGAAATTCTTGTTTATCCTTCAAAAACTGTACCGACTTTGGACCGTTTTAATAACGTTCTGATTTCGAGATCCTATTAATCTTGGGAATCTTGGGAAATGGATCACAGAATTTACTCAAACTCTTAAACTCGGATGAAAGAAATATATTTAAAAAATATTCCGTGTTAAACACATATTAAATTATGATGCTTATGATTCAGTTAATATGTCTTATATAGAGATTCCAAGAGATTTCGCAGAGACTGCAACATTATTTGCTGATGCCTTTGCATGAAATTACGTTGCGTACTATATCTTGTATGCGCGTACGAGATCCATTCTGTCCGCCCTTAAGTACGGAAATTCCGGTCGTGCAACGCTAATTGTTCATTCTAGATACCACTGTCGGTGTTGAGCAAGATGGCGGAGCGATACTGCGGCGCCAGATGGGGCAACATCGTCGTATGGGCGAGCCTCATCATTGGGCAACCACTTTGTATAATGATGTATTACCACGATTACGTTGTAACTCATTTTGGCGAGACTCTAATCGAGGACTATTCCGTGGTATAAGAAAAATAACTAAATAAGGGTAAATAAATAAGGGTAAAAAACAATAAAAACGCGAAAGTGAAAGAAGAACTTCTCAAAAAGAAACTCGCGATCGATCTATCACTTTTTTTTCGAAATTGTCGATTTCATCAATCGTGCAACTTCACTTGTATTTTAGAAGAGAATGAGTTTTTCGAATCATCGCTCTGATGATTTCTCTCTGAAAATTCAATAATGGTGAATGTGCCTCAAGGTATATAATTATTTACGTTCAATGAATGGTGCGTTACGAATGAACGTTGACCGTAGCTGTTAACGGGATTGTTTAAAGGTACTATTATTACATGTTTTTTATAAGAATATTAATACATAAATACGTGATAAAATTGTAAATAATTATCACTCGCGGTTCGCGATATCTAGATATATAGAGATGTACAGCAAATTTAATAATTTTTGTACGATAACTTCTTAATCGCGCTTCCGTGTCACCGAAGGCGAAATTGTTGTCAAATAAACGAAATATTTTTTGTATGAATCTTGTGGAATTTTATCTCGCACCTGAAAGATGATCACGAGGTTACCGGGGTATTATCCTCTCAGCTGGAAACTGGAGGGCTGTCTCATGGATCGTTGAAAAGATAGCTTTTTGAGGGCGCGACCACGCACGTCCTCTTTCCTCACCAATGAGGCGTAAATCATATGTTTGGGTTTATTTTTCTTTGATATATTATCCGTAGACAATGAGAAATTATATCCTCGTTAAAATTTGTATTAGCATATCAAGTTAGAAAATATCAGAAAATTATTTTATTAATATTTTACATTTTTTAAATCTCTTTGCAAGCTTTTGTATTTTTAAAAATTTTTTCATCTTGGAAACGAAGATGATTTTTATCCCGATACTGTACTCATTTATTATTGCAAACTTTTTAAATATTTTATATAAAACCTGTCACACAACACACAAAGAAAACAAAAAGACGTTTAGATGAACAGCATAGCTGAGTAACCTGCTGGTTGCTTGGCAGAAATAGTTAGGTCATGTCACGGAATGAAGCAGCCTAACCCTCGAAAGAAATACTTCTTTGAGTTTCTTTCTTGAATTTCTTTTTCCTCTCTGATGAGTCTGTCTCCCTACGATGGATAAATTAATCACGTTGAAGACTGACGGTAGAAAATACATCTGCGTCAGAATGATAGATATACAGGTAAGATTCGTAAGAAATGTGGATCAGTGGCAAAATTCTGCCTTTTCAAAATAAGTTGCAGTCAGTTTACATTTGTAACAAATTCATATATTTTACATACTTTCATAGAACTGAGTGATAATGTATTATTTAAACGGACAATTTTCTATATTAATCGCGATACATATCTTCATCTCGTAAGATATTAAGCATGTAGGATTTTTACAGGCACTCTAACATAGGGCGTATGTGATACATGTCGACTTCACTCGGGATCGCAATCTCCTAGAGCAACCATATGTTGTACAGGTATATATTTCGTCGTAAAAGAATACAATATTAATCGCGCGCATTACATGTTATTGTCCATTTAGCAGAAATATATTAGTATCTAAAAAAGTATAAATGAAATTTATTCAAAAATAAGAAAACCTCATCGAGTTTATATTTAATTGAGAATAATTTAATTTAGTGCAGCACTAGAATAATAAATTCTTTTTATAGGTTCGAATTAAACTTTTACTACACATTGCATACTCTCATTTGTGTTTGTCATTTGTCGTGCATTTAAATTCGATTGGACAATCGTTAAAAGAATGACAATTCTCTCGACAACCAAATTTTGTAATATCGAGAAAAAGTTTATAAACTGCACAAATAATTGAGTCATTACAGTGTTTTATTTTGTAATTTTCTTTTAATTATGGTAAAAAATAACATCTCGTAAATGATACATTTCCGTTTAGTGAATTATCGAACTTGTTATTGGACAATCAACATTTAATTAATCGAGAGTTACGTAAATGTAAATGTCAGGATTAACTCGACGACCGGAAATAATGTGCATTATTTTTAAAGTTTTTTGTTTTATATTTTGTCGCGCTAGTGAAAAACATTCAATGTCTGTCATGATAATACGCGATAAATTGAATCTTATCAAATCGTCGATTTAACTTTAGCGTCAATTATACAGCGGTTACCTCTTAGAAATTAGCATTTGCGCCTGACGCGGTAAATAAGTTTGTTAGCGCCAAAATTTTGAGATAGGAGACACTTTTGTCTGTCCCTCTGGCAGCTGCATTGTTCCGTGATATGCGAGTCCGCTTGAACGTACCGTAAAAGCAAGAATTACTTCTCGTGATATGTTGGGACTTTTAATTTAATTGTCTTCACGCGAGTCACGCACTCGCATATCCTTAAATCAGTTTTATATAAAAATGAGGAAAAAAACAAATACGTAAATATCTCGGCAATTTCAGAGGCACGTGGTTGATTTGTATCGCATCACAATATTGTCGAAAGCGCTTTATGACAAACGTTTACGTGAAATTCACAATTTGCAGCGTTCCCATTACAACATTAATTCAATTGAGTATCGATAAATATAACAATAAAGAAGAGTTTCGTGTCTTTTTGTTATCATTTGTTTCCACTCGCATTAACGATTCACATAATCAATTCATATATTAATTAATTCATACAATCAAATTCTGCGCAAAAGATTAATCACCGAAATTCCGTCAGAGCTTTGATACACATATTCTCGAGTATCGCTTCTACAGCGGAACAACGATAAAGTGGCGTGTCGCGAGCACAGAATACGAAGCGTATTTTTCCGCTTTAATGCAATTGCAAACAAAGGATTGAGTAACCGAAAGAGAGCAATGAAAGGAAGACCATTCCCTCGTTCTTACCTATAGCTCGCTGCGCGACCAGGCATCCTCGAAGAATGCATCGGATGGTCTCTCCGAACGAGCGCTCGCGTTATCCTGTATAAGGCAAACGGGGTTGGGGGTTGCGCGTCGAAGAGGGGTGAAAGCGCGGTGAAGATGGCGGGGATGGTGCGGCGGACTAGGAAGGTGGAAGGGTGGTCAGGGGGCACAGGGGGCGCAGTGCGAGCGCAACACGATGCTATAAGGGCGGGTACGCGGCGGAGTCTCCGCAGTGAGCGTCGCGACGCCTCCGCGGAGGGTATCGTATGGATCGCACAGGTGATCGCCGATACACGAGGCGTCCCGCTCGACGTCGCGTATTACGCTGACGGTGTGCAGTGACGGTAAGAGTTGTTTCGCCTTTATCGAGCCACAAGTCACCCCCGACGGGAAGAAGGGCGGCGCGACCGTATCCCGCATCGTGGAAGCTGCAGCTGCGTTTCGATCCGCCCGGAAGAGGAGCTCTCCGGATGACCTAGGACGTATCTCGCGCCGGAGCAACCAGGTTGGTTTTTACGGGAGATTCCGGGAGAAACGGGGTATACGGGAAAGCGGTTCTCAAAAAGAGAGCGAGCGACGTCGTACGTTCTAATAGAAATAGAATGTGTCCGCCTTGTGGAAAATGGTACATGCGTCTCGCCAAGAAATTTCGCTGCATTTGTGCGCCAAATAATTGCCGGCATGAATGCGACAAGTGTAATTTACATTCCATTCAATTTAGATGCGACACCGTAAATGAGAACAGAATGAGATAGGCGAGACATACATGCACACATACACCCACACACACATACACATACGCAGAGTAAGAAAGAGAGAAGACAAAGTACACGCATTATATAATTATGAAAATAGTTATCAAAGAGATGCATTTTTTTATTTTCAGAAAAAATGTAAGAAAAACCTTTTTCCTCTGCGATTATTTAACGACATTAAGCAGATTTATAAGTCTATCTCGTTTTATTTTAATCTTAGCCTAGTTTATACGAGCTTCTATCTCCAAATCTTATTAAGAACTTCAGTACTCAAAATAGTCACGATGATCTATCAATATATTTATAGTAACATCGGAAACGCAATTATATTAGAAATTAAGAGTCATGATTACTTGAGCGAATATTATTAATTTATATGTCAATATAAATGAATGAACGATAGAATGCAAGTCTTATGATCCGAGTGAGATTTCAATAACTTCAATAATACATAGGCGGAAGATAAGGCTATCGAGTTGAACGTTACCTGATGAATAGTGGAGATCCGCAATGTCCCTGTTTACCATGAATATATACCGCCGAGCGGGTGAATTCGATTCCCTCGCGATATTTACTCGGTACGAAGTACGTGCGTTCGGGTAAATCGAGTCGCAGACGGTTAACGAAAGCCGGATATCCGAGAGTGTCCTCGACGAGCAAACGTACAATGGGTCCTTTTTGCTTCCGCTCTTAGAGATACGATGTCGTACCGCGTTTCTCTTCCGATTTCAATTACGATGCTGCGACGCAGCGTCGCGGTGCCTCGAATGTGGAGAAAAATTCATCGTTAATTTAAATGCGCATTGAGCTATCCGCGTTACATCACCGCGAATTTCATCCTTTTCACAATGTAGATATTTGCATGCCTTTCATACAAGTTGCCTTACAAATTTTATAAATGCGGAGAATTAATTCAGTTGCTCAGCGCGTTTAAAATAATCTGCTTGTATAATCTGCTGAGATGTATCATATTAGTTTTTTTTTTTTAGATATATGTGCTTCTTTTAAATGCAAATACATTAATCTCAATAAACTTTTCTATATTTGTACGATCATAAATTTTTCAGATATTTTATTGCAAGATAAAAATATTTTGTGTTTATTTTTCTATGAAAGTTTGTTTTATTAAATCTTCTACCGATTCTATCGAATTCGGACAATACAAGTAGAGTTCTTATAATAGCTTTGTGCCAATTTCGCGCAGATTTTCAATAGCTATTATTAATTCATATGCTTCTTCGAAGTGCTAATATACAATATATGTAATGCACTATTAATACTTATCTGCCTGAGAAAATTTTCCTGAAAAATTTGTAAGGTTCGTTTAAAAATTAATTACTTAGCGCCTGAGTTTTACCTGCGGCAATAAATGGCGTCGGTTAGTCGCCTTAATGCGTTTCGTTTATAAACCCGTCGAAAATAGTCTAAGATCGATTAGCGCTGCCCCTTCGACTCATCGGTTTTTCTCCCGCCGTTTCTTTTTCACAACCCGGGAAAAACATTATTCCCGTTCCCTCATTCCGGACGTCCGATAACAATGACTCGGACGTTTGTTAAGAGCCACGCACAGCACAATCTCGCTGTAAGAAAAATGGTACCGCTCATCCAAGGACGTTCGCAACCGACACATGGAAAATTGAAACGATCATCATCGGTCGAATTATCCTTTTAAAATCGATGATATTTCGCGAAAACAATGACACAAAGATTTCAAACAAGATAGATGAGTATTATGCGATATTTTTCTTATTGTCAGATAAAATTCGTGCAATGACGATTGTAAAATACAGCTTTTATTCTTTTTCGACGATAAAAAACTTGATTGAACATATGTAATTTCTTGCAAACTGCATGCTATTTTTTAATCGTAATTTTTTCCTGATTTCTCGTTCAAAAATATATTGTGTGATATAATTTCTTAATCCTAAGAATTGTTTAAGTAACGTTCTATAGAGAATATTAAACTTCTTAATACTATAAGATATTGTGTGATATTAAATTGACACGCATATTTAATAAATTTATTTATATATTGTAGAATTGTTTATATTTTTTCGATTAATTCAAAGAGAAAGCACCATATAAATCGAAAATTCAATATCTTCACGTTATCCTCTTCGCACTGTCCCCTGAGATTATAATGCAAGTGACTTTGTCTATATCGCATCTCGGTGAATGCCCTGAAACCATCTACGTCACGACGGGTCAGATTATGCAAAATTTCAATCGATTAACCCGTTCGTCAGTGTTCCACGAACATTGTTGCTGCGTGATTCGAGAGAGTCGATTAAGATAACAAGTATAATTTGTCTCACTACTATTATTGTAACAGCCACTATAAATCGCAACGCAAAATTTTGAAAGCGCAAGTTACTACGTTTTTTTAATTAACCGATTTTTGTGCAATCCTCTACTGCTCTAGAGTCGATAAAATGGATCGTATCTGTGATTGCATAGCACATTTAACACAGAATAACTTTCAACTTCATATCGTGCAAGCGAAAATAAAGGCCGATTTCACGCGTAGAAGTGCGTGCGGTGGATTGCATTTCCGTGCATGGAATCATTACAAGATCGGCGTTGCACGAGTGCAAGTGGGAATAGTTATTTACCGTTCGATTGCCAAATGATCGCTTGACTAGGCTTTTGACCCAATTCCCGACGGTCGTTACCGATTCCAGATTACTCAACATATAGATAGTCTTGTTAATGGCGACCCATCAAACCCGGCACTATTCGGTTTTACTAAACAAAAAGCGATATCGTGCAAAACGCGCGCAGGCAATTCCAATAAGACATAAAATGTGATTACGCGTCTCGTGTTTTAATATTTATCTCATCTGAAAATTCTATCCATGCGATAGAATATTTGTAGTGCGAATGAGGCTTACGAAGGAGCCTCGCGAAAATTCTGATTTTGATGAAATTTTATATACATGTAGAGGAGACAGAGGTAAATTTAGAAATTTTAAAAATTGCTATCTAAAAATGATTATTCCCTTTTACATGTGTGTAAAATTCCATTAATATCAGAATTTTTAGATTTATTCTTAGATTTCCTTGTTAGAAAAACTCAGATAACATTAAAAAGTACGTAAAAACTTTCTTCTTTTTAGAAAAGAATATAATAATAAATAAAATATAATAAATTAAATAATAAATTAAATTACATAAAAAAATAAATATTAAATGCAAATATATGTATTTTTATAACAATTTAACGAACTGGTATGAAAAGATAGTAGGATTCCAATTAAAATTATTGATTTATTATTGAAAAATGTGATTATTTTTATTTAAAAGAGGCAAGGAATTTTATTTAGCAATGAATTTTTGTTTAATTATTGATTTTATTGTTGATCTTATACCCCATGGTAATCTCTCGCTTCTAATATTTTATTATTCAATTATTATTCAGTTTCATGATAGAAAACTAATTACTCAAGTTAGACAACTAGAAACATATTCAACAGTCTTAAAGTTCAAAGGATCTACAAAGATTTGCCACCTCAAGCAACAGTTCTTGACCATTAATTTCTCTTTATTAATCGGATTTGGTTAAACTACTACTATAGTTCTATATCGATTCTATATCGTTCTATATTCTTTTCACACTTTAAAAACTATAGTTAATTTTTCTATAATATTAATATAAGAGCAAAAATTTAAAACATTTAAAATAATAACAACCTCTGACAGATTCTCTTTGATATCAAAATTTGTTTTTGCAAGTACACCAATTTTTCGAGAACGATATTTTCGATTATCTCTTTTCCATCGTGACTTTTCAGCGTTGACGAAAATTTCTAGGGAAAATCGAACGAGCTTGAGATATGAGATTGAGGAAGCGGAGCAGGATGTGAAAAAGCGATATGAACGGGCATAAGGTGATCGAGAGACGATAGTGATGAAGATTGTGGAGGCGAGTGGCTACGAGAAGCGAGAAAGCGTGCTCAATACGTGTTTCCTTTATCGCGTTTCACGACGAGTCAATGAGGCGAACAAAGCGCATCTAACATTTTGAACTATAAAGACCAATCCGCGATATCATTTGATTTAATTTTCATATTTTCAGTGTTTACATTTTGTAGACCATTTGATAATTTTTCTAATTATATATCTTTTTTTCTTTTCATTACATAAATATAAAATTTTTTAGCCCCTCGCGCGACTCTTCCTAAAATCTCGCTACATTATTTCAACAATTTGCGAAACAATTTCATTCGTCACTGCACGTGTCCGTTCGTTCTTTATTACCACGCTTAATTACATTTTTTTAAAATTTAACTCCGCCGTTTTAATTTTCTACGGGCACACATTTTTCGCGTACCTCCAAAATAAATCCACGTTATAACGCCCGAATGTAAAGTCCACCGACCATGATAAAATTTTAATCGCGAAATCACTGGGTCGCTGCCGTTGCCACGCGCGAATTCCTGAATTTTCCCTTCGTTAAACTCGTCAAACAACCTTACCGGGGAGTATTTTATCGAGAACTCGGTTGCTCAGCACACACCGACCGTTGACGAGAGAAGCCTCCACATCTGCAATGATTTCAACGAAGGGAAATAAAATTGCGAACAGCTGGACAAATCAGAAAAGGAAAAGCACCGAGAGCGTGGGCGAAAAAAGAGAGGTCAATGGAAAAGGTGATGAATCCCATCGCCCAGTAGCGTCAGATCGTAAATAAAAATGAATCGTCGCCGACGTGTCGAGAGCGATAGATCAAAAGGTAGCCACGAAGATCGAACGACGAGGAAAATAAAAGAGAATTATTGAAGAACGAAATAAATCAAAGCGCCTCTCTTCTCTCCCGTCCCCTGCCGTTAGGACACTCGACGATGCGATAAAAGAGGAGTGTCATTCCGGTATTAAAACGACTGCACTCTGCGGTTCGAAATGAACGTGATAAGGAAAACACGTGTTGAGCACGCTTTCTCACCCTTTTAGGGGTGCCTCTTGAACTCTCTTTTTCTGTATTTTTCTCTCGTCCGTATTTGTCGCCAATATATATCGCGTTCCTTAAGCTAATATGTGGTCGACATGGTCCTGGTACTTTTCTTGACATTTATGGAAATATTTTATAATATTTTATAACATTAAATTTTTTATAATACATATTATTCAGTAAATATATTATTTTGTATAATATTTTACATTGAATAGAGTACGAACGAGATAGTTGGAAAAGTTGTACATAAAAGTAGTAGAATCATGCGCTTTTGACAATGGACCTCTTCTCAGCGCGAATTTCAGGCTTGGTTAACGAGAGAATACTGGAGATTAATGAGATATAACAAGAGAAGGTATAGCGTTAAACTTTCTCGTGGAAAAGTTTAAATTCGGAGGAAATAACTCTCAAGTGCTGTCTAGAACATCTACCAGTTTTTAACTGGATTGAAAAGTTCCTGTTATGGCATTTCTGTGTCAATTTTATTTGTTAGCCACATTTGACAGTTTTTAATAAACCTAATATCTATAAGCTCGTCTTCATTCATTTTTTATATTCGTACTATTATTTTTAAAAATGCAGACACCGAAAACAGAGATCACAGATATCGCAAAATTGCGAGGATAATTCCGCGATTTGCTGAATGATGTTGCAATTTCGTCTGCAAACGAAAGGCGCGGCATTTACATAAAGTTCTCGTTAGCATGGACGACAAATCCTCACCAATTTCGATAACAATGCGAACAATTGCGGAAATTCTATTCGAGGTAGATCGCCTAACCTTCGTGAGATCCGTTCTCGAATGTTTTTGAAGATACGAATGTAGCTATTTGATGAAACCGAGAATAACGAAGCTTTTTTTTTGAAAAATCGATAGACATATTTTCCTTGTAGAATGCATTTTTAAATTTAACCGTTCGAATTTTATTTATTCTCCCTGGATGATATTTATTCGTGCACTCTTCTGCGCGTGCGAATATATAAATCTTTATCCATCGCATGTGTTCAATTAGCAAAGTTTGCCTACAAATTTTAGACCCGAGGATAACAAACGTTTGTATTATTTACACATTTTCGAGGAAAATGACGATGTATAGCTTAACTCTCATGAGAAAATACTCGCAATTATAAATAATAAAAATAGATGACAATTATATATTATACATGCTAAGTCCGCGTTTTGAATTAGATGTATCTAACGGGATTAAAGGGAAAAAAATGTTTTTGGAAGATAGTTGTGTAATATCACTTGTTCATTTTAATCCTCGAAAACAAATCTCCGGAAAATGCAAATGCACGTCACAGCTGGTCTGTCCGATCTTTGTTTTGCACTACATCTGTATGCTGAGCTTGTTTTATTACATTTGTCGAAAACGATGCTATGTAGCTACATGTAGTAAACGAGCAGCGTCACTGGCAAATTTCTGGCACTCAGCGTAGCGTAAAGGACGCAATTTCGCGCGTTGTACTGAAAACTTTTCGAAGGAAACGCGTGCAGAGCGAAAAGGGACGTCCTCATGGATGATCGCGTCAATGAGAAAGGGCTAGATACGTTCAATCTTTTGATCCCTATAATATTGGATGTCTTTGTCGGTCGAGCGATCTTTTGAATTGGATGCTTACAAATTTCCGAAATATTAATATTTGATTTACGATACACAGAAAAAAAGGACATTCTCGTTTTGAAAATATATTTAGTTTTAACATGGAAATCTTGAAATGAGATTATATTGCGTTAATTAAAGAAAAATATAATTGCTTGAATAATTGTTTACTTGAATCAAACCATTTTATATAGTTCAATCAAGAAAAATATATTCTTATGATTTAAGATTTAATTTTCTTGAATAGAAAAGAAACAATGTTAGATAGAAAATAACATTTTTAAATCAAAGATTATAATTTTCTTAAAGTAGAATTAAATAATTATATATTCTTGAGGTGACAATTACAATATTAAAATAAGACTATAATATTGTTGAAATTTATTAAATTCTAAAATTATTAAATTCTTCTAAGAAGATTATAAATTGTTGCGTATATACGAAACAATGAACGCGTTAGTTTAAGTATATAAGTTTTGATTTGACACTTATTTTTTTTCTGTATACAGATATATTATTAGTCACATATATGTAGACAGATACAAAGATACAATTTATTAAATTAAATTTCTATGCATAATTTATGGAGGACAGGTGTATTTCTTATGCCTCGCAAAATGAAACAAAAATAAAGTAACGTAGAATATTTATTTAAATTTATGGTGTACACACACGCAGAAAGCACCGAAAAATACTTGTGGCAGTATTTCATTGATTAAAGGGTTTATTGCTAGTGAGTTGTTTCACGTAGTGGAGAGACGCGAAAGTAACGAGTCATATCGTTTTACGACTTTATCCTTTCCCGTCCTCGCTGATGTCAATTTCGCTTCTGGACGTGCCCAAAGTAACCCGAGTTGTCACGTATCCAATAATTTCTCGGGGCTTTCGAAACATACGGTCCATCGCTCGAAACTTCTGTCCCTCCTGTAAATCACATTAAGCTCGGCAAGTCCACCGAGTGCGTGTAACTGGACGATATATCAAGCTATAACCGAGTAAGAGACCCGACATGTTTTCCTCCCGCTCTGTATCACTCCTCCTCCCTCTTTCTTCCTCTCTCTCCTCTACTCCATCGAGTAATTTTGCATCGAAAATTCTCGCTATAGTGTAAAAAGTTCGATTGTCGATACATAAATGAGCGCTCGGCCTTCGTAAGCGACTGTAAATCTTGGATCATAAAATCGGCAACGCAGCCGCGTCTGCTATAAATTTATTGAAGTTAAATCCACTGATAATAAATTAAATTAAAGTTAAATCCACTGATAATAAATTAGAAAAGTCATGACACAAAGTTCTCGCTATTGACTTCATAATTAATAATGGTGACCAAAGTTATATTTTTATTCATTCTGCGCACTGGCAAACTGTAAAGTAAAATCACATGTTTTTTTTAATACGTTAATGCTCTCGACTCAATTTCAGCGCGTTTTTCATTCAGCGTCGCAACCCGATATTCCAGCCAAAAATATTTCCACCAATTTGCTGCCAGTACCATTTAAATTATCGTTCTCAATACAACCCAATACAACATCTTCCGTTTCGCCTCCGATGCTGCATCTCAGATCGAACGCTCGATAGCATGCCGATAAATTACTGAGGGAGAGAGCATCGAGGCTATTTTATTTATTCATCCGAGCGATCCTGGAGCCTTGCCTTCGAGACGCGTAATTCGGAACAGGTCGATCCGATGTGGATATAATCGTTTTAGTGTACTTAATGTAGCGCTACTTTGAAGGTAAATATTGGTAGTATATAAATCATAGTAATATTAGAAAATAAGATTTTTTAATATTATTTTAATATACAAAATTGTTAAAATTATAATTTAATCGTAATCTTTAAATTTTGCGAATGGCCAAGAATTTTATAGTCTTCAAGGAATTAATAAAGTAAATCAAAAATATATATAAACGATTGAAATATGAACCGATACATTAATAGTCTTACGATTATGTCAATCTCTAGCGTTTTGTACAATTGTCAGATATAAAATCGTACGATCTCTTTTAACATCGCATGCTTAAACGTCTACAGAAACTTGGCGCACGCCTGTAATCAGATCAGAACAAATACTTGGCATTAAATGTTCCGACACCACCGCCGTTGATGTCGGCGTCGATTTCGAGCGAATCCAAGTCTGCGACGTTTATCTGTCTGGAATTCTGGAGAACATGCGTCGTGAATCTTGTGTGACATTTCTGCTGGAAATAAATGGGAATCTTAAGCGCCGAGGCGACGGCGGTGCGAATTTCCCTCTCTCTCTCTTTCCTTCCCCTCTCTATCTCTCTTTCTCTCTCGTTGAAGCTATCGGTATTCTAATTACTCGCAGCGTGAAAATAGCGAGGAACTTGGGGCGCGTAATTACACCGAAGGACGCACCGCCTTATTAAGCTATCTCATTTTCTTTGGCGAGCAAAGCAGGCCGCTCGATGGCTTTGCCCCGGCTGTACTTCTTTCTCGAGTTTTATCCGATAAAGAACGTCGCGATCTACGAGTTAGCAAGTACATGGGGGACCTTACGGTAGCGAGCGAACGATGCAGGATGCAGAAGGGTTGAAAGCTCGATGGTCATCGACGATTACCGCACGAAAGTGAAAAAAAGAGAAAGCAAAAAACACCGTCGCTTTTTCCGAGTTTAACTTCACCCCTTTCTGAAGGGATCTATCGAGCATAAACTCGAAACTTTACTCGCCTTCACGGAATAAACCTTTAAATATAAGTTTGAAAAAATGATGCGCGGAAAGTTTGGATCTTGATATTAATAACAATACAGTTCGCCTTTGTTTTTTCGTTTAATGACAGTCTAAGAATTATCGTTCGAATCAAAATTAATGACGCAAGTTTGTCGCTCTTAAATAAATTCTTGAAAAATTGGAAATCTTGATTAAATAATTCTTTGATATATTTAATATTCAGTTAGATTTTTATGCTTGCCGAATAGACAAAAATAATTGATATAATTCTGAAGCTTTCTTTGCACAAAAATAATCATAGATTTATAAAATCGCAAGAAAGTATCAGAATATTTCTTACATGCCACAATAAAAGGAATTATTAAAATTAAAAAAGAGAAAATATTTATTTTTATTTATTCACACTTGTGTCGCATCACACATGAATTTTTTAGATCCTGCGAACGTGGGGAATAATTTTCGTGTGCCAATCCAGATACGGCAGTGCTTCACGCGACATGTTCACGCACCGATACTATCGCGAACTATCGCGACTTTGCGGGGCAACTCCGATGCGAGTCCGTCACACGAACCATTCATTCCACGAAACTTGCCTCGAACAGCCACATCGCGGTTCGCCCGCACTTAGCAACTTTTCCACGGAAGGGCCCGGTCCGTATCTAAATCACTTCTCGCTAACGATAATCGTGGCCTTAAAGGGCATAAGCTTAATCGTGCCACGTTAATTCCCACTCGAAACTCTCTAGACTGCAATAGTCGTAACATTCGCATGAGAGCCTTCGCGTATGAGAACGTGCCAAGGAACCTCACTATTCTGAGAGCTCGTTCTTGGTCCCCCCCCTGTACCTCCCTCCCTCTCTATCCCCTTGCGCGCCTCCAGCTAGTTTAGGAGTCGTAGCTTTTAATCGTGAACTTAACGCGAACACGAATGCCATGTTAAGGTCATGTACGATCCGTGGAACTTAAGCTCTAATGAGGCAGATCCGGCAGTTACATCCATCGGCTATTGCGACGAGCTAATTAGCGCGGTCTAATGCAGAGCCGACAAGGCGATTTCGGTCTACGGTATATTCCTCCGGTTTAATTCTAACGACCGGCACCTCGCTAATCTCCCAAAATTAATCACCGCTGATGTAAGCCAGAAACGCCCGCGGACCGCGTGTGACGTAATTTCCGTCGACAAGAGCTCCATTCTCTGCCTTTGTATCCACCATTGGGATTTTCAATAGATATGTGATGCCGGTACTCGAGAACATTTCGTGCTCGCTCCCTTGTGTCGTCTTGTTATCTTATAAATGGCCTTCTCATCAGGGCTACGTGGGTTTGCTTTGAGAAATTCTCGGACCACGAGTTATGCAGTCTGACATTGACAAATTGCATTTATTACAAATGTCGATCAAATAAATTTGAGACGAATTTTTATGAATTATTTATTAAATAAAAGAACATGTAATATACGTAAAAAATCAATTTATATTCTACATATTACATATGTATTATATTTATTCGTCTCACTGGCACATGCACTAATAAAATGTATGTAAAAAGTATCTACCTGAAACGTATCTACCTTTGTAATTCTCAATAAAATGACTTTTCCCCAAAGCGACACGACTACCCAAAAAGAAACAATAAGACTAAACGATTTGATAACGTGACTGCTATGAAGCGGAATACCTCAGACGTATAATAACGCAATTACCAGCGGGAATTCGAGATTAAGCGGGAAAGAGTTCGAGAAAAGAAAGAGCAGGGGAACGTCCGGCGCGTACACAAAACGGACCGAAGCGGGAAACGGGATGAAGCGGATGGAATTCGAGAAGCGGAATCCAGGATAATCACTTAATCCTCGGATATAGCCCTTGCGACGAAGCCGTTCGTTACTACTCCCCGCGACGAGCATTTTCGTCGCGGTATCGCCGTCCGCGAGCAGATAATCTCATCTCCGATATTGCTTTCATCTTTAATGCACTCGCAAAATCCATCCACTTCGAGACACATTATACTCGTCGCGATACGATGGGATCGTCGATGGCAATTTGGGAAGCTTGCCGCACGATCTTAGACTGCCTTCGTCTATTCTCCAAACTGAACTTTATGGCAAACGGAATTGCGCCCCATATTATATTTATTGTGCTGTCAGTGGCACTGTTTTCGTACCCGTGGATTCGAGAAAACGAATGTGTTCTTTTTCCTTTCCTTTTCCGCTCGAACGCTCACTGTAATATACTTTTTCTTTTATATCCTTATATAAGACGTAATCTAAGAAAATAAGATAATAATTTTTTATAGTAAATAATATCGTGTTAGAAATAAGAATTCGATTTATTTTAACCGTTCTTCATATATACTTTAATGCTAATCGACATGATAAATTTTTCATCAGATACAATTCGCTCCTTACACGCTTCTTAATAAAAGCAAAATTGTCAACAACGCAAAACAGTTGTATTAATATTTTATTTGTTAATTTGCAGATACCACGGAAATGGCAAAGGGAAATAACATCGTTTGGTCATTGGAGACTTATCTAAGATAAGATGTCATAAGAGATGTCTAGGGAATAAATCGAGAAAGTGTCAATATCTCGCAAATAAGAGTACATCGACAAATAAGAGTACGCGACGCTATAGAGAAATGGACAATCTGCCGTGCACTGAACGGTAAAATCGCAAAATTAACGACGCCGCAAACGAGCACGGAAGAATATGAGACCATCGTGTGAGAGCCTGTTCGATCGACGAGAATTAATTTCCCTTCCGGTCATCGGGTCGCGGCGAAATGACCGAGCTATCAAGATTAATCATGTCTTCATGAGAGCGCGGATCTTCCATTAATCGCTCGATCAGCGAACAACAAGCGATCCTTCCTCGATCCATGAACGCGTGCGAGAGACACACCAACGTAAGAAGACAAGCCGCATCGGGCAAATTTCTCTTCCGATCAATTCAAAAGATAAAGACGAGAACAAGCAGATAGTATTGACTCATTAGATGTTCAACTTTCCCATCAGCTTTTCCGAAATCTCATTTGAAATATTCATTTTGATTCAACAAAGGCGATGAGTGAGCCTTTAAGCAAAGCAACATAAAAGTTGTAGCGACAAATTGGCACACAAAACCAAGGTAAATCGAAGTAACGAAGACTAAGGCTCGGATATCTTCTAACAAACAATAAAATCCGGGGATATAGTATCATCCAACCTCTAGACGACTACCCTCCCTATTTGGCCGACAATTTCCGTCACTCTTCGTCTCCCTCGGATTCTTATTCGAGTATCACCGCCCCTCTATTATCCTGCCACGTCGTGAGCATAAAAGTACAAGCGTTAGCACGCGTTACACGGTTTACGGAATAAGGATTATAGAGCTTTACGATAACGCGAAATCTTTTAATATAATTTCGTAAAATTCGTGAAAGAACTCACATAAAAACAACGATTTCCAATTTTCAAAAACCGAAAAATTTATATTTTCGAAACAAAATAATTGCAACTTTTGAATTAAAATAAAACAATGTGGTATTAAATCAGGCCAATTAAAAACCGGATCAATAAGACGGTGATGATTACAAGTCATACTCGTTTGTGTAACTCTTCAATCTCTGCATTACAAGTGTGCGTAACGTGAGTGATAAAATACACAGTGCGGTGAACCGTAAAGCTGGTCCGGCAAATTCCAAAGAGACGCTGACCCGACGTGCTCAACACGAGGGAATTCAATCGCGAAATGGACCGCGCGATATTTGAATACTTCTGTGAATTGTAGCGCCGGCGAGTTTAATGAAACGCCCGTAAGCCCTGAAGTGAATATTGTAATCGGACAGAGTCCATTTCCGGGTACCGATATCCGTCCGATGTTCGTTCGCGTATTGCTCGGCCCTCGGACAGATTGCAAGCAGCCGGAGAGCTTCGAAGCTCTCTCTTTCGCGAAAGAATCGGGCAAGTTCGAGCATATAATTTGTTTAGCTTGAACGCTTGAACGCGAGGATGGATCACGTGCATGTGAAGTCAAGGTCAGCTTCGAAGAGCAACCCGACGAAGATGGCTTGCGAGAAAGCGTCGAGACGTCTCAGGACGATCCTCGTGAGGGCGTCCCGCCTCGGCGTCTCCACAACGGAAGTCGCCAGGTTACCGGCGGCCAAAAAATTGATTCCCCAAAGAGATCACGGTTGGAAATTGGCGGTGTTTCTCCTGCTCATGTTCGGAGGTGGAGTCATTGTCGCCTTAGTCTGCACCGCCAGGAAAGGATGTTCGAAACTGGAGGATATCGTAAGTTCAACTTGGTCTCTTTATTTTAAGAAAATAGCAGAAAAAATGACGTATAAAAATTATAAGCTCATAAAACATTTCCAACGACGGTTATAATAAATATTCATGTTTTTTAGTTGAATTAAAAAATAACTCTATTAATGTGCAAATAATTTTACATAGTATATACTCTTATTGCATAATCGTAAACTTACGTAAGCAAAAACCTTCGAGTCATGAACAATTTGGAAATTGAAAGGTTAAACAAGTCGCATTTCTGTAAATTCGCTCCGACGGCCGCACATACGTGACTTTTGAAAGAATTTCATGAACTTGAGAGAGTGGTGGAAATGTGAAGTCGTCGTACGTAACGTGCGGTTGACTTGAGTAAAAGTCACACGTCGTACACATTTTCCAATGAAAGGGACGAGGGTGAAGTTTTCCGTGCACTCAGAGAAACTATTTCCGTCAAAAAGAATTTGATGTCATACTCTGGTCAGACAGGAACCGTCAGATCTTCCCCGGAAAATATATTTCACTAAAACTCGCCTAAATTTCAGACCACCTGTAGAATAAATCTTTCATTTCCAAAGATACGCTCTTGTTAGTTTTATAGTTTTAGTTTTATTAAAAAAGGTCAAACAGAAAGGACGTATGTGATGGAAAAAGAGAATTTTATGGAAAATTTTTCTAACTTTTATGGAAATAAATAATTATATTTTATATTCTCAAATGTGTGGAAACACTTGAGACTTTTTATATTATTATTATGTACATACAGTATTTTTTAAATACTTATTATTATCCTACTATCATGGCAGTCCAGAATTATTTCAAAAAACATTTTACAATTTTTTAAAAGATTTTATTATAATATATGCAATGTGTATCTTTTAGATTTACATTGCATATATTATCCTCTATTTTTAAAATTTATAAAAAATTTATAAAATTATGAAGAGAAAGAAATAATAAACCGTATATTAATAGTTTGAAATTAAATGTTTTATCGCAGTAATATGAGTAATAACGAGCGACAAATTTATTTTGCTTAGCTTTCACATTCCCTTATTGTCATTCACTCAAGATTTCCGACCGCAGGTCTTTCCTCAGAGTGCATCGTATGCACCGATTCGCATACCTCGTTCAATCTTGCGAAACAAACCTGTAGAGTGGAGCGTGCGAATCACAGATTATGCACGCGCGAGAATTAGACGAAGGAGGAGAGAAAGAGAAAGAGAGAGGGAGAGAGAGAGAGAAACGTAGAATAGTGGCAAGGCGATGGAATCGTGTTAACGATGTTACGCGCGCGCAGGGGGGATGGTCGGGCGCGCTCTGAAATTACAGATCAAGGGGTTTCTAAACAATTACGCTGTCGACGGGAGGTCAAGCCTGGGGTAGCGTGACGTTAGAGGCTACGGCTTGTAGGAACCGAGGCTTGCGGCCTGCGGCTGGTTGCGGACGAGGGTCGAGGCTAACAGGAAGTGCTCTCTCGCTGGCGGCCAATGGGCGGCGGTGGGTTACGTCGACTCCACCGGCAAGGGTAGAGGAGCGGATCGCACTCCTCTTCTCTCTCGGGATATTCCCCCTCGGGAAACCGGCGTCGCTTCATTGTACCCCCGGCCAAAGCGGCACGGACCTAGACGCGTATAGGATTGGCGGGTACTTCGCCCGCACCCCCTGCTACCATTACATCGAACGCAGTAACCGCAACGCGGAAAGTTCGCCTTTGAATCGCTGCCGGGATTGACAGTGATTTTAACTGACGTGGTTAAGCCGCGATTATCGCGCCGCCGGCTGATTGGCGGTCAGAAACATCCGAGCCCTTGTGGGACCAACATTGCTTTACGGTCGAGAGGAATAGATAGAGGTAGAGAGACAAAGATAAAGCTGAAGAGGGAGAAACCACGTCTCTTAGACGTTATACTTGCTAGATATTAAGCGGAGGGTCATCGCTGATGAGCCTGTTGGAAAATCACGAATTCTCTTTGATCGCATCGTCGGTAGTCAATTGCTTACGTATTGCTTATGTAATGCTCGTTACTGTGAATAACTTGATCCCTAAAGAGTATCGTTGTGCTACGGGACGTTCGTGCATAATATATCTAACAATACACGAAAACGCGGCAGCATATTTACTTAATGCCTATAAACGGTTTATATCTGGACTTACTGGCAAGCAAAAGATATTCATTAATAAAGGAAAATAGAAAATAGAAAAAATATTACGAAAAAAAAATATGTTAAAAATTCTCTAAAATCAATCTACAAGTATTATATTAATAGGAACTTTAAAAATCACCACAAAAATATCATCTATTGTCGAATATCGGAGAGAAATTTATTATCGAATATTGAAGAGAAATTTTTTTCAACAGATTTTGCAAACATCGAAGCTTTTAGTCTTCATAGTTCCTTTGATTTGCGAAAATCACTTCTCGTCATACGACATGTTAGTGCGGTTCTCCGATTTGCTTCATTGATCTAGGTCGTAACGCAAGTTGTTCCACCGACGCTCGATCAGAGTGAAGAGCATGGATTCTCTTTGATGTCGCCGTGGTTGGTAGTTGCTTGCGCCATTGCTTATATAAAGCTTGTTAACACTGCCTTGCTAACCAGAACCGGGTACCGTCGATTACACGAAAACAATTATGGCGAAAGCTAAAAGGAATATCTCATGCGAATACTGTCGACATACGAGGTGTAGAAATGATAAAATTAAAAAGGGAAATGTATATATGCACAAGGAAAATTTTATTCCGTCCTAAACATTTTTTTTCGGGATTCTCAACATTTATTCTATTTAATCGGTTCTTTTTTCTCATCAAGCGTCTCGAAATTAATCGTGTTGCACTCTTGGAGAGCGTTCACACAAGTGCCACCGAGATAAAACCTGACGATAATTATGCACGGCTTTATGCGCTGAAACAAGCGATTGGCGCGGAGATTGTTGCGTCATTATTTACTAAGGCAACGATGCACAAAATTTATGGCGATGCTGTCAAATCCCATGACACGGCTGCGAATTTTGCCGTCGATTCGCGTTCCTATCGCGGTCGTAGCGATCCCTCAAAGCGCGTATCGGACATTCATGCGTATGTCCAAATGCACCCTGGTCCGGTTACACGCAATATGCGAACACGAAGATGCGTCGGACGTGCGTGACGGCCACCTGTGCGACGAGGTGCGCGTATATAAATACGTTATCGACGACCGAATCAACTGGAAATCTCGAATTCCATTTGCATCCTTAATGCTAAGACAAATAAAAAAATAATCTGGGAATTCCTCGTTTTTGAATGAGGTCAAAATTGATAGAATTGCGCGAGATCGACGGGAATAATATTTACCTAATGGGATTGATTATATACTATTGAATGCGGAGCATTTTACGAATGGAATTCGCGAATTTTATCAGAGTAGCACGGGTAAACGATAGTAGTCACTATAGGATTACGTCGATGGGATACGTAATATTTATTTAATGGAATCAATTTCGGTTGTCGGTTTCGAATGCAAAAGGTTCTTTTGTAATGAGTTTATACAGGCGAAATTGACGCAAAATTCGTGTGAATACATATGAATTATTTTGATAAAATAATGTTTTCGCTGTAATTCTCTTTGCCACGTATAAACTTGACACATGATATAATCTCGTCTTTTGATGAAATTCTAGAAACATATAACATTTATTGCAGTAAATTAAATTTAAATTTGTTTCCTGTACTTGGCAATCTTTTCAGTAGTACAAATCAATCATATCTTTTACTTATCTCTGTTTCTAGAACAATCAATTAATGATTTCAAATTGAGAATTTGATCGAGAGATCATACTTTTCCAATCCAGCAATAATTGTTCTTAGAAAATATTTATTCAAATTTATACTGAACGTGACAATCTTCAGTAGTGCAAGTCAATCATATCCTTTACTTATCTCTGTTTTCAGAACAATCAATCAATGCTTTCGAATCGAGAACAGTTTGATCGAAATCATACTCTTCCAATCCAACAATAATTGTTCTTAGAAAATAATTATTCAAATTTATACTGAACTTGACAATCTTCAGTAGTGCAAGTCAATCATGGTTTCTACTTATCTCTGTTTTCAAAACAATCAATCAATGATTTCCAATCGAGAACAGTTTGATCGAGAGATCACACTCTTCCAATCCAACAATAATTATTTTTAGAAAATAATTATTCAAATTTATACTGAACTTGACAATCTTCAGTAGTACAAGTCAATCATATCTTGTACTTATCTCTGTTTTCAGAACAATCAATCAATGATTTTAAATCGAGAACAGTTTGATCGAAATCATACTCTTCCAATCCAACAATAATTATTTTTAGAAAATAATTATTCAAATTTATACTGAACTTAACAATCTTCAGTAGTACAAGTCAATCATATACTTCTACTTATCTCTGTTTTCAGAACAATCAATCAATGATTTCAAATCGAAAACAGTTTGATTGAAATCATACTCTTCCAATCCAACAATAATTGTTCTCAGAAAATAATTATTCAAATTTATACTGAACTTGACAATCTTCAGTAGTGCAAGTCAATCAAATCTTGTACTTATCTCTAATTTGTTCTCAAAATAATCGACGATTTCAAATCGAGAACAGTTTGATGGAAATCACACTCTTCGAATCTGCCGCAGATTCGATGAATTATGCCCACGAACATTCGGACATTCATGATTCCATACGGTCCTCATCGCCGACAGCGAGTCGGCAGTAGTAACGGCGAGTGCATATTCGTCCGGAACAGTACACGCGCGCGCACGTGTAAGCTAAGCACGCATCGGCGCACATGTGTGACACGACTGCTACGTGTCAGTGAACGGGACAGGTTGGCGATGCGAGACAGTTGCTATCTACGTCGACGTGCCACGCACGCGAACCGACCGGTGGCCGCCCCATTCGCGGACGTGGGTTCACGCAGGCCAGCATAATTCTGGGATAACTCGGGACAGCTGCGTGTGATGCCGTGTCGCATCGGGCGTCGCGTCCGTTTGCCGGTTTGCGATTAATTAATGCATTAATTTATCAGCTCTCGTTCCAGCGTGCGAACGGAACTCGAGATTCGTCGCCGGCGTCGCGATGATAAACAGGATGTAAACCGAACACGCTGATCGATATTGACTCATATCATCTAGGTTCTATCTGTCTTGCTTGTTTGTCGGAATATCCCGTTTGACTCGTTTACTGTCTTCAATTTTTAGAAATTATATATTAGCGAAAAGATGTTCGTTCATACCTTTTCGAATTTCATAATTAACATAATTTTTGTGTGCGATGCATTATTACTGCTATATTATACATAATTTTTTTCAATATATTTATTTTTGTAAGCTATTGTGGCAATTGAATTTGCCGCAATCACATTTTACTGATTGAATATTTAGAATTTTAGAGTAACGGTGTGAAAAGCGAGCTTGCAATTATTATTGTCAAGATATGAAAATAATTGATGGAACGATGCCTTTCGGCTTTTCAGGAAAAATCCGATTATCGCACAAACGACGAGCGAGTATCACCTGCCATTAACGGGACCTCGAATTTCAAATCCCGTTTCCGTGATTACCGCGGCGGAAACGAAACGGAGAGCGAGAAGAAGCGGAGGAATTGAAGGGAAAGCTCAAATCTGCGGCAGCTGGCGGGCGTTTTAGATCAGATCCCTTTCCAGAAAGTCGGCTTTCGAATGTCAATTTCGGCCGCCGATGCTAAATTCCCGACATTTACGGTTACGTGCCGTCCTGACTTACATCGATAGCCGCCGTAAGGGACTTTCTCAGATTTTCCGTTTGCGCATTCTTCCCGCGATCATCCGATAGTCAACTCAACGAAAGCGAGATTTTATTCGCCGAAAAAGACGTTTCGTACTTTTTATCTTATTATTATGAAACGGATCTTGATCGATTGGAGTCTTTTCATTTATATATGAATTATCATGATCGTTGTAACAAAGTAAAAATTTATTTTTATCATATTTCCTTAATCAATATATTTCTATATAATTAATATTTTATAGATATTAATTTTCTGCGTTAACTATACCTAAAAATATATTTTAAATATCACCGCTATTTCCACAGGGATACTTCACGCACGATGCTTGCGGAAAATAAATTCTCCCTCGAACCGTCCATTCTATTTTTAACACGAACGATCGCAAATCTTGCGTTTGTAACAGCCGAAACGTACGAGTAGCGTGACATCAGTGGCTGTTGTCGGTATATCCCGAAAACGTTGTCGTTTGTTCGATATAAGATAGCAAGGGATAGTGGGGCAGGGAAGGGGGCGGAGGGTGGACGAACGAGAAAGCCGGAGAGAATCGTGGCGAGAGATTCGAAGGGCTGGCGGATAGATAGGCGCCGGAGCGTAACTCGATATAGCTGCCAGCAAGCTGCTGGTATCGCAGCCCTCCCTTTCCCATCCTCCGTTTCCTCTACCATCGCGTCCTGGGGTGCGCCACCCCCGTCGGGCCGTCGGTCTCTCGACCCTCTCGCTCGCTCGCCCACGGATGCAAGGTTACCCGGGAATATTCTCCGCGTAAATGCAGCATCGATGTTTTCTCAGCGCGACGAGGCCTCTCGATGGCACTCTCCGTGTCATGTCCTCCCCCTCCGTCCACCCCAGCGTATGTTCCGCTTCCCGTGTATATATCGCGCTCCTCCTTTCTCGCGCGTTCAGCGTTTTATTCCTCGATCTTGGAATACTGCAGCTGTTACACCGTCGCCGGCACTGATAGGGGACAACTGCTCGATATTCCTCAAAGTATAGATCTTGGTGCATTAACCTTGAGCTTAGACAGTATAGAGGAATTGCAGAACCGAGACCGATGTCGGAAAACCGGGAAGAGAGATCCGCTTTCCTTCACGAAGCGGATGTTCGGGCGCATTTTGACTTCGCATTTCATTCCGCGCATAAAACCGTTCAAACGGTGATTCCGACTCGAGCAACGAGAATTTGTTCGGGGTGTACGTACATCATATTTTTAAAAAAGTGCCCCTCAAAATTCTCTGATCTTACTAGAATATATGATATTAAAGTTCAATAGAATGAATGAAAGAAAACGGTCCTCTCTAGAGACTTTCGAAAATAGCGAGTCAGAGCACGTACACGATTCTATTATAACTTTGCGATGTTATAATGATCGGCGAAGCGAGCGTCAAAGTTGGAATTCGATCCAACGATGGTAGCGTCACGCGTCGCAATGAACTTAAGCCTGCAAGTTCGACATTCGGATCGGAGCAGATCGCATCTCGGTAACATTAATATGTAAGACGTAAGAGCCAATTAGCAGCATAGTTCGGTTCTATATAATTCGGTAGTCTTTCTTCTCCATCGTAATGGCGGCTTTGACGCGATACCCGTTCGCCAAAGTTTCCGAGACGGCTTTGTCCCGTCGTTTGCGAGTACTCAGCAACTACATTAGAGTCTCGCGTCGCGCCATGAACATCCCCGAAAACAGAGAGCCATCCCATTGACCGAGATCCTTCGGGAAACTCCTTGAGAAATGGCCTTGAACTTGATTAAATTTTAGCGCGTTCTAGGATCTTTTTTTTTCTTTCTTACACACGCGAACAAAATTCTTCATGTAAATTCTTCACGTTTGACGTATCTTTATATTTAAGTTTATTAACGCTGCACTGTTAAAGTTGCGTGTTATAATTGAAAGAATGCAATTGCGTATCCATTAATTTTTCTACAATATTACGTAATGTCACGTAAGATTTAACTGCAATAAATTTTAGCTTTAGCTTGAGGTTCAAATATTCTTTGTTTAATTTTCTTTTATGCAGATACACGTAAAACGGGAACAATTTCAACGGGGAACGGTCAACGCGCGTTATGAGCACGGAAACGTCACGATATTCCAAACGGTGACGCTTTATAATAAATTCCGACGAGGCAAACACGTTGCGTGCGATATTTAGATGCGCCTATACCGTGCGTCGCTCCAATATTGCAACCATCCCGCATCCCGGACACGTAGCAATGAAATTACGAAATTTGCAAACAGACGAGATGCAATGGCGGATGGCGGCGGGTAAACGTGTGTTTTCCAACAACCGCTTCTGGCTGTCGCAGCGAGATCTTTTCATAGGCCCGAATTCGAAATGGCCTCGATTAAACAGCGTACCTCCGTGGAAAACAGCGCGATTAATTAATCACGCCATCGTGGGAGTTCGACTACATCGTGATTTTCACCGAATTTCCTTCGCCCCGGGGGCTGCTGTTGCCGAGAAAATACCACTCGAGATGAAGTTAGTATCGACCCGAGCGTTGCTCGACTAATTACTTTGATACGCGTTTGACCGTGTTCAACCACACCGTGCCGTGTCTATCGTTATGTGAAAATCACGCGTTATTTACGCCCTCTTGGAGCATATTCCTCTTGGAGAATATTCCAAATAGAATTATAATTTCTATAATTATTACGATAACAATTTTATTTGATATTTTAGGTGAGAAGAGGAGCCTAAGTAGCGTTGCGTCATGAATTTCATCGTCGTAGATTTTCAATAATTTTTTTATTAAAAGAAAAAAATATTAAATCTACTTCGTTCTTTGAATAACTTTATTAATATCTTTTTTCAATGATAAAATAATTTTACACTTTAATACCAACATTTTATAAAATATATTAAATATAGAAATATTCTTCTAACATGGTCTCTTGACGAGCACGCAAGCAGCCTTAATCCGAAAATAATTTGCGCTGTTTTGTCGGTGAATAAATTAATTTTTATTTAATTAATACGTTTTTACGCGATGACAGTTTCATGCTTTGAGATGGACGTGCGACGTTAATTCTTCCAAGGATCAGAGAGGCAACATTTTTGCCAGCAAGGTTAATCGCTCCATAAAACACTGACGTCTAATTTTAAAATCACATAGCAGAAGCTGAATTTATAAGGCCGCAAATTCCTGTCCTGGGAGCCTCGGATTTAAGTGGATACGACCGGAGTTGGACGGCCGACGCCTCGCTCGTTCGCTTCCTTGCGAAAGTTGCGCCTCGACACGTGCGACAAGAAATCCGTTGATCCACGCGGCACATCTATCCGTTAATTGCCTTCGTGCAAGAAATTCCTCGTTAAGCGTCCTTCGTCCTCGTAAAAGTTTCGCGCAAATTACCGCTGATCGTTGCTACTCGCTAATCTCATTATCGCCAACTCGTCAGATCGAGATTCGATGTACGGGCTAATCGCGAAGTGCTTCAACGCTGATTGCAATTTATAATAAAAAAATTTTATTGTATTTTTATAGCTTTTACAAGATATCTCTCGTTTAATAAATTACAGAATGTATAACTCATCCAGCTATGTATTATACAAAAAGTCTATATATACATTTAATATCCCCAAAATGGTCTCATTTAAAAACTATAGAAAAGTGCCCTCGCTATCATGTCTTTAACGTCTTTTGTTAGAATCGAGCGAACGTAAACGATAAAATGACGAGGCCGGGGCCAGCGGACAATTTCGTTCTCGCTTGACGAGAGTTTCAAACGAACCGAGCAACGGCAGCAACGATCTACGCCGGCTTTTCCGGCAGCAGCTGCAGCGTCGGCGATGACTGCATCGGGAAGCGACGAGGAAGGGGAAGGGAGAAAGTCGGGTCCGTACTTCCGGTATGGTGCGAGTGCTGACGCGGAAAACTGTGCACGTATTGCAAAATAACAGGGCACGGGAAGATTGAAAGAAATCTAACCAGACACCGCGCCTATTCTCGCGCACCTGCTACATTCGCTCAAATCTAATTTTTCAGCAGAAACGTTGTATCTATTCCATCGTGCAATTATAGTTAGTTTAACTTTTTTTTCCTGATAAACGATGCGAATTAAAGTGAAAAATTATTTCTTCTAAATTAATTATAATTTATACATGCATCATCTTTTGTCTATGAATTGTTCATTATAATTTGAAATAATTAATATTTTCATGAGGACGTGCGTCCATCTTTAATTTCGACAGCATCGAGAAGGGAATATTGCACGAATGAAATATACGTCGCAGATGTCCAATGCAAAACGTTGTTTGCATACAGTGCGACAGCCGATCGGTGGGAATTGCGACGAACTGTGAAACTAGTTGAACGAAACTAGTTGTAATTACAAGCGCGACACTATCCCTCCACGTTTTCCGTCTTCATGTTTCTCTCTCGCATAAACGCAAGCAGACTTTGTTTCAGTGCATGTAATTGACCGAAATTTGTGTCGATACACATCGTCGAATTGAACGCTCTCGTTGTACGATCTAATAATTCCTCGAATGATGGAATGTCGGAGGTGAGACGGTGAACTTATATTCGCGGCGAACTTTGAAGCGCGATTTAGTATGCATTGAAATTGGTACGCGAATTTAACAAGATCGCATTTAGATTATATCGATAGTTGAAAATGTTAGTTAGACAGTTAGTTAGCATTTCATATTAGATATTCCCTCGCTCAAGATTAACTTGTTATCAAATTTAACCTTATGCGTTGTTTATTGAAATTAATCTCACAGGGAGATGTTTAATCTTTCTAATTGATATATCGTGCAAAAAATTAAAACGAAAATTTATAAATACTAGGACTTTACATAAGAATAAACCAGAGAATTTGTTAAACAATTATTTATAAACAGTGTGTTAAATAATTCTTTGCAATAAATAAACGAAAATACAAAATAACAAAGATAATAAGTTTCAAGACGAGGGTTATAAACTATCTCTTTTGTTCTATTTGTAAGAAATAGAAATATCGATATCAGTGAAAGATGAAATCAGACCCGAAATGATACGAAAAAAGGAGCAAACTGCGGACAAAGCTGAGGAATAAATGGCGACCGTAGACAATAACTTGAAGACACCCACGTGGACATCCGACACGATCGGGAAATACGACGCGAAGGGTTGTAGCCACAGAATCAGTGCCAGCTCGGAGGGTTGTCGGGGACGTGCCCCAGGGTTACCAGGAGAGTCCCGTGGAGAGGAATGGTTATGGCAACAATCCATGGCCAACGAGACAAAAGGGGTCCGCGGTCGCACGAGAGAGAAACAGGGTGAAAGACAGATAGAGAGAGAAAGAGAGAGAAAGAGAGGGAGGGAGTAAAGAGCGCGAAATGGATAACGCCGGGGTAGAAATCAGCCGGCGGAAATATTTTAGCGCCACGGGCGAATCTCTCCCTTGATGACAATTCCAGAACGCGGCCAATGGCGCGGCAATGGTGATTCTCCTAGCGGCTCTCTTTTTGCATCATCGCCGGTCGTCGCGTTTCACGCACGTTTCTCTAGCCGGAAGCAAAATTTCCGTATTACGCTTCGTGTGCTTCGATACCCCGCGGATGTTCTGCTCTAAAAGCTGTTGCTTTGATCACCGATCTCCAAGGAGCGAAAGAACATCGGGCTGCCTCGCCTCATAACATTTTGCGCAAACGAAGACGATGTAAAGGTTCGTTAAATTGAAACGTGTATCTTCATTTTTCCCACGAGACTCCGGAAAACAGTACTTATACGTATGCGAAGGAGAGGAATATCTTTAGCGAAAAAAATATCTTTTTAGGATGAGAAAATCCTCTCTCTTCATTACTTTTTTGAAGAATATATATTTCATTACACATAAAATCTTTTTGGAAAGATTTTATGTAAAACGAGATGAAATACATATTTTTGAAAAACCTTTTCGTCAAATTTATTTAATTATCAAAATTTTCATGATGAAAAAGGAAAGCGTCTATATTTGATAAATGGATTTTTTATTCGTTATGATTTTTTATTTTGAAAATCTTGTCAATATTTGAGCGGATATCTGATTTTAAGTTAAAGCTTTCAAGCTCGTTACAGTGAATCAATAAATATCCTTTGCGAGTGTTTCTCTGCAAGCATTATAATATGAATGTTTGATAGTTGCGAAACCGAAACGCAGATTGCACATGCGGTACATTTCGTTGCGAACATTTACCGATGGGAGAAAGACCACGTTTATAGGCACAGGAGGATGGGCGGCCGTCGATGCGAAATCGAGTGTAGTTGGTAAACTCGCGCGGTTGGTGAAAGCTACGGCACAAAGGCTCCCGTAACACGATGTCGTTTACTCGAGAGCACCGATCAAAGCGTCCAAGCGGTCAGTCCAAAGATATCGAGACACGCGTCACGAAGCGTAACACAGGAATTTTGCTTCCGGGATCGAACGAGAGCTCGTTTATTATTAAATATTTTTTGCAACCTTCGCCTCTCATCGCCCTATATTGAAACGTCACTTGGTGCTTCTATTTTCCCCCCTTTTTTTATAAACCCTCTACCCACTATGAAACTATATTACGTAGAGCTTGTATGCAATTAATTTTTCTTATTATCGTGAACGTTGATATTTAATTCATAACTGCATTTTAATTAAACAACGAAAATATGTCGAAAATGGCGTTTAATTCAGATATGCTATTAATTTCGGCCATTTGTGTTACTGGTAGGTAGAATTTTACATGCGAAAAAATATATGATTTATATCTAACATTAACCTATTTATCAAACCGAGTTTAAAGAACGTTACAACTGTGATAAATCGCATTGTTCTATATTGTATCATTGTTTTAATAAATTCCTGCAAACATGGAAATTTACGAATAGGTTTAATTTCTGTCGGTTTCTCTGACGTTAATAAACTGACGCGTTAAATAATTTGGGGGAATATGTATCGATTTTTATCATTAGATAAACGAACCGTCCATTTTATTTCCCGTCAGGTTTACCGTATACGGTACGTTGTATTAAAATAAATGAACATTGTAAATAAGTTGCACGGTATCAAATTGGAAGGATGGATTGCATAGCGATGAAACCGATGAAACCTTTTGATGGCCGTAAAACGGGGATTGCAAATATTGATTTATGGTTTAATCTTCTGGTTCTACGAGCTACGCTATGGTATACTATAACCAAGGACTGTAAACTAAAGGCGATTGCATCGATGAAATTACTATCGAGGCATATGGCGATGTCAATATTTTAATTTGATGGAGTTCTTTCCGGACGTGTACGCAGCTGTTTTCTATTAGGGATAAAACAAAACGATGTTAATGTAACGCAAGGTTATTTTATAGTGACGAGAAATGATGGGGCAAAATTAAAGACAAATATAATTTTAGTGTAATGAGACGATAAAAGCGCTTGAATAATTTCCTCTTCCCTCCAGGAGGATACCATAGTTATTGCATATTTATCTGATATTATCAACGATAATATTAGTACAATCGTGTAACTGTTTTAATGCAATAACTACAATAGCCATCGTTATTATAGTATACTAAATTATGTTACGTCATTTACAAACAACGATAATATACGATAATATATCCGGTTAAATGTGCTACTCTGAGAAGAGCGTGCAGACGTATCGTAGTCGAAAGTAGATCTGCATAAATATTATTTATCGCGTCCAGACACGAATCTCATTAGATGCATCATTTTTGTGTCAAATGGTAGTGAAATTATCGTTCGCAAATATCGCATCTTCTTTCTTTGAAAAGCGCTAAGAACAGCCGACAGCACGTCAAGTGGCAACGATTTATTGCTAATTATTGTTCTGCGTGCGGAGTCCGGTATCGAATGGTAAAACGAGCGAAATGTCTCTCTTGCGCGCGCGTGCGACGTGCACAAGTAAAGCCCTGACACGCGAGCCTCCTGCGAAGCGTGTATAAAATCGCCCCCGACATTGATGGATGCGAAATCGGACCTTAAACCAACCCGCGCAACCCCGGCTTGGTCCAGTCTGATACACACAGATATTAGAATAACAAATGGTCGCCCGGAGATCCCGCTTTTCTAAAAAAAAAAAAAAAAAAAAAAGAGAAAAGTGCTAAAGGAGAGATTACGTTTTTTCATACTTTGCGCGATTTTTTGTCCCACGCGTTGGCACTTTTACGGTGACTCGGAGCTTTGATCAAGCGAGAAAATATTTTACACGGTATTTAAAATTAAAGACTGTGAGGAACCTAGATGCAGTTTAATTTACAATTTGATTTTAATTAAGTTACGTTTCAATAATGCACACAAATTAGACTCAGAATACGGCTCACGCAATTATGTACATATAATGTATTTAAATCAGAGAAAAAGAGAGAGAGTTATTATTCTTCTCATTAAATAATTTTTTTGTAACGAATAAAAAGACACTTTACGGAGATATTTCGAATTTCGCGACTTGTTTGATGCACAGCGGGAAATTTAAGGGAGGCTCGAATTAAGGGTGGGTCGATTCTCACACGATATCAATTTGGGCAATTAAACCCCATCTGCAGGGGACTAAACATGTTACCTGCTCAGTTATATCTGCACTACAGCCTCTACGCCGTGTCATGTTGCCCTCTTACCCTCCCTTGTTATATCTTGCCGCGAATCTGTAACCCCACCGAAATCCTAAGAGGATGACGCCGTATCTATCGATTTCACGAAATCTTGTTACATGTGCGCGCAGTTGGCGCTACATTCTCATATCGTCCTCGGCAATGTCGCTGTGGTGTTCTTAAGGGCATGTTTAAAACCGAATGAGACCTCGAAAGGCATCCACAAATGTCATTCGGGAATGCACATTTCGTGCGTAGTGTGTGAGAGAGAATATTAATATATGGTGAATTATAATAATTTCGAAGAAATATTGAAGCCTTTATTACAACATGTCTCATGTATAATAAAATAGTCCTCGCTCCAATATTAATCCAATCCAATTAAATAAGATTTTTATTAGACTCTGTTAAACTTCGTCTTTTATTTAATAACATCGAGAGTTTTTATCGATTATATTAATCCAATCTTACTTATTTTGATGAAAATACCATCTATATATATTGAATCTCCAGGTTTTCCGATTTGATGTTTACGAGAGATCACGTGAGACTCGCAAGAAATACTTATCTCACGAAGTAAGCGCAACCGGAATCGGAACTCGCTCCGGCGTCGCAATTTACGCAAGTCACCGTGAGGACTTTCAACTTTGCCTAACAAATTCGAACAAATTTTAACTAGATATTTGACATTCCGCGCGACCATGGAAGACGCAAATAACATTCTGCGCTGAAGGGAGACATTTTTTCCCTTGAACTTTCATATTCAGCTTCGACTCGACGAAGTCGAATAATTTTCGAAGCATCTATCACGGTGCATACCGTATACTTTTTCCTATATATCGCGCATTGATTCCATTTCATTCAAAAAAGTGTTTTGCCGATGTAGGTAAATTTCTAGATGTAACAAAAAAATTTATCGCTATTTTTTATTTGCTAGAACATTGTTTGTAATATGTAGAATTTATAGCAACAAATTCTAATAATACCTTTTCGTATATATTCTATATAAATTTAGGATCGTATATATCGTATATATTCTATATAAATTTAGGATTGCCAAACATTAAAAATTGTATGGGATAAATATGAGTTTCAATACTGCAACTAAAATAATATTTGTAAGAAACGATTTTTCTGTAATTTTGAGCATGGATAGACGCCACAAGACTTTTTTTCTACATTTCACTAACAATTCAAATATAAATTCTGTTTCTTTAAATTGATTAAATGCAAAATATGCGCAATATCATAGTATTTGTTAATCATTTATCTATCTCATTTAATTTTTCGTATCCAGAAAATTATTGCAGTGCTATTTTTTTAGTATTCTCCTCATATTAAGCACATTATTGGCTTGTATATGGAAGAATATAGACTTCTGTAAGATATATTTTAATGTAAAAAATGATTAATTTGCCGCGCATTTTATTTCAGTAATTTTGATAAGATGTGCGCACTATAAAAAGCATTGCTTTCTCTAAAAATCGAGAGGAATCTCGATGAACTTAAAATCCCGTCATTTCTAAGCCGAGTCGTGGAAGCGCAAAAAATAAATATCACAAGTTCCGGAAACCGCAATTCTCTGAAGTAGCTGTTACATTTTAATGTCGTGGTCGAAGCCACTAAAATCATGCTCGCTTAAAAATCTGGAGTGTTTTTCAACTTTCCATTATTAAAGAGCCTATAATTTTTTCACGATCGAGTCATTGAAGTCACGATCAAAAGGCAAGCTGTAAAATTTACATCGAAAAAAAAGCGAGTGATCCCAAAAAAGAATGCTATATAATGCGAGTGCCCTAAAAAATGGAAATGTTAGAACGATGAGAAAGAAAAGAAGAGTGCATGCAATTGCTTTGTCCATCGCATACTCTATAATTACTCTATAATTGCTACAGGTTAATTGCTTGCTTTGTTAGAGGGTTGTGCGAAGAAACTTTCCAAGAAAATAAATTAAAATTCGCATTCAAAATAATTCTTTATTATATTTTTTCTTAACATCTTCTTCTCTGTTCTAATTAACCGCAAAAACATATTTTTTATATTTCTTTAAAAAAGCAAAGTTTATATTATTTATATTATTTCAGAGTATTGGTTAGAACCACATTTTTATTTAAAAATATGGTTAATTATAGGAATAAGTTTATGGAAGCATCATCTATAATTAATCAAATACGGAATAATCTTAATAAATCTTTCAGATATAATAATGATTATTAGATTACATTACATTAGTAATGTATATTGTCTACTAATGGTGATGTGTAATCATCATCATATATCAATCACCATAATTTCTAACAATAAGTATAAAAGCAGCCATTATAACTGTTGGGGAAGCTCCCCCAAGCTATTATTTTTATTCTGATCTAACTATTAGATTAAAGAGAATAAATAACGACTCCGTCAAGGATGCGAATAATATCTTTGTTGACCCTTCATAATAATCGACATTCGGGTTCGTTTGCAGCTGAGAATCGTGTTTGCGAGAATGCGGAAATTAGTTTTACGAACCGTTCGTTTCTAGAGAGCCAAAGAAAAAAAAGATAAAATAAGAAAGAAAAAGAGAAAAATAGAGAGGGGAAAAGAGAGGAAAGGGCAGCTGACTGATGCTGATCAACTATTAATTCTCCGTATATTTCTGATATCAACATGCCAAAGTTCAAACATGCATAATGATAATGAAAGTTAATATAATTTCATCCTCATTTTCCTTAATTCTCTTATTTTTTAACAATAAAGGAAAATTCATTTAAAAGTTCTATGTAAGCTTCCAAAGAACGCATACGAAAGTATCTTTATTGATCGAAAGATTGTTGTGGAAACCGTGCAACATTCATTACGAATAAAATTGTAATCAATCATCGACGGCCGAATATACAATTTTCGAGAGATTTTTTATTATCGATTCGTAATATTAATACCAATTGTGCACCGCAAACAATACCGGCATTTGAGAATTTAAAGGACGTAAATTCTCGTGCTTTTAATTGGAACTATATGTGATTTGCATTGTTTATATTCATACACAAATGCAATAAAAATTGCAACATTGTTTTATTATATTTTTTGGATCGTTGAAATGTAAGGTAATAAAATCATATTACTATTATTATATTTACATCTTAGTTATTTGCCTCGGACATAATTCTTTTTAAATGTTTCTAACATATATATTCTTTTAATAGCCGGCTGCGCTCGTATGCGAAAATGTATAATTGCACTTTTCTTCCAGACGACGCGCAAAAACTCGTGATCATCGGCTGACCTGCATTTCGCGTAAAAATAAGAGCATCGTAACGTCAGTTCAAGAGAAAAGCCTTATAAATAGATAAAATACCGCGCGCGCGATAGACATCATAAACGATTTACCAATAAATACTGGTACGTCTATTCGCATGCTTTCATCTCACTCATTCTATTAACTTATCTAAATCTCATTTCAATGAAAAAAATGACATAAAATAAAAATACTAAATGAATGTTTACTGAATTTTTTCATTATTAAAAATAATTAAATATAAAGTACTAGAGAAAAGATATGAATTTAAGCTATTTATTATTTAGTTAAAATTAAATTATGTATATCATTTCTACAATGAAGTACAATGTGAAAATTATTGATTATTTTTACTGTTGAATTGTAAAACGTTTCAAGCTTTTGTTTTTATTTAAAAAAATTTGGTCTTTGAAGAAAAATCTTGGAAAATTTTATAATTTACGAATAAAAGTATCACATACTGATATTTCGTTTTTATCACTTCTAACATTATTCTTTCTTTAAGCAAAATACATACAACAGAATAAATATTGTTTTTATTCTTGATATCGATTGCAAGATGTAGCAAATAAATGGAATGGTTGGTACTTATTTCGTGCAGTATCGCAGGACGATTCTAGCTGCATATGTGTCTGCTTTGGCATTTATGGGGCATTTATATCGGCTGGCGATTATATAGCGGTGTAGTAGGAGTAGTTAGGGGTGCGATACTATCGGCGGAGGTGCCTCCAATCATTTCCCAATTAGCAGCTGATTGCGTACAGTCCCTGGTAGAACTTCAAGCAGCTATAGCTCTGGTAACTCAGAATTTGCAAGAGAGAGAGAGAGAGAGTGAGAGAAAATAGGAAGGAGAGAGAAATAGAAAGAGAGACAGAGAGAGAGAGAGTGAGAGAAAATAGGAAGGAGAGAGAAATAGAAAGAGAGACAGAGAGAGAGAGAGAGAGAGCAAGATAGGTCGAAAAGGCAGATAGGGTTGGAGCAGAGACAGCACAAGGAGGCGATTTGCAACGTTAATATCCTGCGATGTGGAACCGCTCGGGCGCACATATCGGTGATCGCGCAAATTGCTATCGGTGATACCGATCTTTATACACGGATTCGTACGAGAGATAATATAATGGTGTCATTAAAAATAGCGTCGCCATTTTCCACGGTCGTATTGTTATTGGAAAATCGTCCGGCGCCGCGTCGTCTTTTGGGGTTGAGTCTCATCTTTATAGCCTGTCGCTTGATTTCCGCTTTTATAGTCGCGAATGATGGATTCCGCTGCAGTTTTCATTTTTATTTAGCTGATTATTGTTCGAATGCGAAAGATTTTTGAGGAATGTTATTAATTTGTTATTAGTTTCATATAATTTAATACTTTTATTGTATTCTGATATTTCTTTCACATTAAAGATCGCTACATTGGTGATTACTATATTTATAATCAATACTATTAATAGCGTAAAGTAATGAAAATACAATAAAATAAAAATATTTAAATAATATAATATTACATAATAGACAAGATACACAATTATTTTTATAATTTACGTAAATTTTTTAATCGTGAAATATGAATTCACGTTTAAGTCACGTTTTAGTACACTTTATAGTCATCGAAAATTGTTTTCATTTCTAGCAAATTCAATTAACGAACCTAAATTCCTCCACATCGAGACAAACACTATCGTTCTAAAAAAATAGATAACGAATGACCTCTGTAAATATCAGTTTCACGATTTGATTAATCTTGAATCTCTTGTTAACGGCGATCTCGTCGATTTAATTCCTTTTTTTCCATCGACGCCGGACCAAAAAAAACCCAAATCAAATTCTGCCAAAAATATACGTTGCTTAAAAAATACCAGAGAATGGAGGAATAGAAAAACTCGATTAACTCACTGTAGCACGGGAGTAGGAAACGTACCATTTATATAACAATTTCAATCCATCGACATTAAACTGTCTAGACTTTTCGGAAATATTCCTAGTTATTTTCTGTGATAAGAGATAACTCTTTCCGTACTCTCTGAAAGACTTTATATAGATTCTTAAATGTGTAAAAATAATAAAAATTCTGCAATAACGTATTTCGAATACGATAAACACTAATAGCTGCTTCATACGCATATGAAAGTTTATGCTCGTTTATACGGGAGAAAACATCCCTAAATCCTAATAGCCGCGTCGTAACAAGCTAACGTCGGTACTTCGTGCGTCTCACTCGATTGGGAAGGCATGTCGTTAGTTACATCAGGGAGAAAAATAGACTAATGACCCGAGGGGCTAAAATACCGAAAGTTGTACAGCCCAAAAGGCGCTAATGACGACTCTCTCTCGTTAACGTCTATTGTATTTTAAGCGGATTAGCCGTTCCATTTATTTTGTCGCCCTCTTTTTTTTTCATTTAATCCGCGTACAATGGCTCAGTGTATTTTTCTGCCGTCTCCGATCAAATATCTTAACGAGAGATACTAAGTTTCATCAAATGTCCTAACGAGAGATACATTTTCACATGTTGCAGAGCTTGGCGACCTAGCTATTGCGGCTCATCATTCCTCGGGGACCGACAGCGACGGCGGCGACGATGAAAACGACGATGTTGTCGTCGATGCCATCGGTGGCAACGACGGCAATGATGAAGAATCGTTTGAACACAAAGTCCACGTGCCAACGCGAATGCAACTGGCGAAACAACGATTTCGAAGCAAATTATTTAGGGTCCCGAAAACCGCTTCAAAACGGCGGCACATCATGCTCAGATGTTTCCAGTGGCGCAATTCGTCGTTACCTGACGGTGTCGTGCTAAAAGACTACAGTGTTATGATACTTAGAGCGTGTGCCTGCAAGCACGTTTGACTTAAGATGCGCCCCTTAAGGGTAGTGATACGGCATTGAATTTTTTTACAGGTAAAATCAGACGAAGGATAGTATTGTGTGACATTTAATTCGGAATATTGCGATAAATAGCGAGTGATGCAGTGAGAGTGATTTGTATTTTGAATTGAGAGAGAAAGTTGAGGCTTTGACATGCTTGGCTTGTATCGTGTGTTGAAAGATTTTATTAGTTTAGAAAATATTTAATGCGCTCAAACACAAGAAACAAATCCGAGGGTATTATCGAAAAATTTTATAATGAGAAAATTTGATTTTTATATTTAATTTCTTATATAATTTATTTTTTTTTATTATTTATATAATTTAATTTCTTATATTTATATATTTTCAGGTAACACTATTTATACATGCAATATGTTATTCATCGACATGCTTAATATTTTAGATATATTTTAGAATTTTAAAAGTTTCCAACTTTTCAACAATTCATATCTTACTATCATTCTTTGGCACAAGTAAAAACTATTTTACAATATAATCAAACGTACTTTTTATCAAAGTTTCTTTATATATAATTTATCTTTTTAGACTCATATAATATTCTATTATGGAAATTAATCCTTGTTCGCTTACATTTTATTTCTTGCAAATGTACGAAAAAAGCAAAGTATTATTACGCGGTGGAGGACAAAGTATTTTTAAAAACAAACGTTTCCCTTGAAAATTAAATTGAATTAAATAAACACAACGACGAAACGTAAAATTAAGATAAACTATTTAGAGCAAAGCAAACAAGAAAAATGAAACTTCACAAATCCGCGTCAAGCTCGCGTTTTCGCGTGCTCTGAACATATTACGAAGATAGTCTTACGTATTTATATTTGTCTCTTCTGACATTTTGTTTCCACAATCATGTAAATCATACAAATTATTGCAATTTCCCTAAGAATCTATTCTACGCCGCGTAATAGCGAATATCCAAGCAATTTCAGGAAACAGCGGGAATAATAATCAATGAAAAAAAAACACGCGCAGAGTTGCTCATTACCTCTCTCATTTTATCCGCGCGCGTGCATTAATTTGTATAAATCACGAATTTCTGGTCTCTCTCCTAAATAGATTCTAATTAACATATATATATTTTCATATTTTTTACACTTTTAATCAAGAAAACATTTCATGTAAAAAAACATATATGTATAACAAATTATATTTGATATTTTTACTTTGAATTTACCAAAAATGAAACAATGTTTCTCTTTTAATTGCTACGCATAACAATGATTTAATTATAAAACAAACTTGGCGATAATTTTAGTGTGATAATATATCATATTATATAATATTTGATTGAATATTTCACAAGCCAAATGTCGCTACTAGATTTTGGATTCTAAGTCAAAGCAGTGTAATAAATTTCTCAATTTTATAGATATGACAGAGATGCGACTATAGAAGAGAAAAAGAGAGAGCCGGAGGAAAGCCGTCCAACAAAGTAGAAAAAGTCGATTTTCCGTCGACTTGGACACGCGTCATCGCGTGTCTCGAACAAATTAGCGATCCCTGACTCCGCTATGGCTGATTTATTCGTCGCGGTATGCATCGAATTATCTCCGTCCTCGTCAGACACGAGCTGAGGATTGAATATGTGCAAAAATCGCCGGAAATAGCGCTCAAAAGTTTCATAGACGAAAGGGCTTTAATCAATTCCTCTAGCGTTAATAGAAAGCAACTTTGGTCAGTATAACTTTCATCCGAGCTAATTTAAATTAATAAAAGCTTCGAGTGCTGCGAACTATTGATGCAGTATTTATTAATTTTGTGAATAAAAGGAAGATATTTTATTAAGTAATTTAATACATGTGCTTTATTATCTTAAATTAAAGATCAATATTGATTTCGCCAAACGCAAATTTAATTATTTTTCGTTTATTAATTGTTATTTTTATTCCGCGAAACGTCAATTTTCAATCTTATTCAGATTTGTGTACGCGCCATGTTTTCAAGCTATTGTCGATGCATAATGTGAGCGGAAGATAACTAGACTAACACGCTAACTATGTCAATGTTAATTACCAACCCGGATAGACCGCCTAATCGTCGAACGAGTGGACGCACTAATTACGCATCCTCCTGATAATCGAGCGAATCCCAATTCAGTCGGCGAGAAATCGCGGAGCCAGAGATTGAATCTCGTTTATTATTCGTTGGATATTCGCAATATAGTTCGTACATCGCAATACAGTTCGCATAGATCCCCTCGATCTATCAATTTAGCTAAATTAATAACAAGGAATTTATCGTCCCGTTAATAAAATTACCAATAACGCGCAACTGCAACGTATTTTTAAGTTATAATCCCATTGTTATTTTGATTTATCTCATTATTTACTTAATCTATCTGTTTTAAAATCTCAAATATCGACAGCGATTAATGGAATGAAATTCGCAGGTCGAGGAATAACATCGATTTAATCTTGCACGGGATTAAATGTGCACGAATGTTCAGTTTATTGACTATTTGAATAATATAGAATTTGTGTAATGTATGATATATACGAGCTATTTCATTTTATCGCGTTACGTGATGAGTACGGCTGAAACTGGGGTTGCATACATCTCATTTTATATACACCAGGGAAAACGTTGCATCATACATACATATACTACACACACACACACATGCACACACACGCACACACATACACACGAAAAGTTTTGTTACAAAGCTTTTGTATAAAGTATAGCAAAGTGAGCGACAAATGTGAAAGTGCACTAGTTATTAATCTAAATAAACCATTTATCGGGAATTTTGAAATAGCATTTTATAAATTATATAGCGCTTATGTCGATAAGTGACATAAACAAATATCATTGGCCTACGATAAAATAAGGAGCGATGCAACGCTTTTTATGTGTGTATACTTGTGATAGATGTAATTGCGTTCGCAATTAATTTTCTTTTTACAGAACGCAAGAATTATACATCATATAGATATGTATATCACACCGCGAATTTTTCATCAGAATGTACAAACGCTTTCCTCTTCAGCTGACAAGCGAATTCTCGAAGGTGTGCGTGCACGTGACGTTTGCAGATTCGCCGTTCGATAGGTCCTCGAGGACACGAAAGATACGCGGCTAAAAAGAAACACGGTGTTGCAGTCTAGATTTGCGATAGATGAGCGAGACACTTCATTCTTAAAATAGAGTATTTCCTATATAGGTGACACGCAAGCGAGGCACACACCGACGCTAATTTACACTCACAAGCGCGACGCAGCATATGTGATTTTGTAAATATGTGTGAGTGCAACGGGGAGGAGGAGGGGGATAGCGTCGGTTCGAGAAACGGAAGCGACGTTTCGCTCTATTCTTTCCCATTTTCATCGTAGTAGAAAACGAATCAACGAAGAGAGCCGCGCTGATGATTGTACTGTCGATCTCCTCCGATGGAAGATCACGATCGCGTGAGCTCGCGAGCTTCTTCTCGCATGTGTACGTGTATACGTGTGCGTCCGTGTGTACGTGTGGGTGCGGCAATTTGACGAGAGAGAATATTGTAGATGAGCAAGCGTAATGTCCAGGAAGAACGAGCTCTCGCGATCGCGAGAGTACTTTTCCGGGCTTGTCCAGGCGTGCGTGATGACGTAAATGATGAAGAGGTAAGAGAAGATGAGCGCGTGTAACACAGGGTAGACAATAGGGACCATCGAGGGAAAGACTGCTACCAGGAGCGAGCGAGTGATGGGGCGGGACGGCGCGGTATTCGTTTCATGAATATTTCAACATCCGTCGACGACGGTAAATACCGAGCGTCGTGAAATTATGTTCCGCGAGTCAGTCGACCCAAATATCGCGTTCTTAGCGACAAGAGGTTTCCTGCGAGGAATATTATGGCGACAGCGTAAAGAGGTTGGCGAACGAGAAGAGAAAAATTTTAACTTGGAGACTTTATCGTTAAACGGCGGACAAATACGTTGAAATATCTAGGAATATTAAATTGCACTAGTGAAAAATTATTTTGACAATCTTTTAAAAATTATTGCCTAAATAGTACAGATCGATATTATTTCCGAATCGCAAATTTCTCGAATCGTTTCTCGAAGATGTACGGTTTGGGAAACGATGATATCCATGCGGGAATTATTGCATATTACATTTCGAAGTATAATGGAACGTTTTCGGAGAGCCGGCTGCATGCGCGTATTACATTTGGAAGTATGAAATTGTTTCACGGTGCCGAATCTTCGAATTTTCCCTCAAACCTCCCGTCCTCGCAAGGAGAACGCAATCTCTATTCTATCTAGCGGGCGCGCCGTGTATACAAGGGACGGGCCGAACTTTATTACGGAGGAGCGGCGCACGATCTTTCTACGGGCGGTTCTCGATCGACCGTGAACGAGAATTCATTCGGCACCGAGAGATCGGGCTTATAGTAAACCCTTTTCGCCGTCTGAGGAGAACGGGTCAATAATGACGAGACTGCCTCGACTCGACTCGTGGTTGAATCGCGCGTCGTCGAGAAGAAGAGCGCGAGAGGGAAGCAGGGAGAGAACGTGCCACCTGTTACACCCTTGCCTCCCTCTCTCTCCCTCTCTCTCCCTCTCTCTCTCTCTTTCTCGGACTCTTCCCTCCCGCTGGATGGGCGGCATGAACGAACGTAAAGTCGAAAGTTCGAGGTTCCTTTCGATGCTCCTCTTCGGTGGAAACCGGCTGTCGCGAAGTGTTTTTCGAAAAGTTTTCGTTTTAGGGGAATTCCCTCTATTTGCGACGGCTAATTCAATCGTCTTTATCCGGCCATTACTGCGATTGCCCTGTGATTGATAACATTTGCGATTTTAAGTAATAAAAGTTAATAGACGCGATTCCCAATATTTGCGATCTTATTTGTGTCGGAGTCGTTCATTTTGCAATTAGATTTTAGAATCAAAATCTAAAGTAAAGTTTGAATTAGTTCTGCCATTTCTTTGCTCGCTCCTGAGCATCGATGATCGTGACGCATCAACTATCTATTTCATGGGATTTTCTTCTCCGAGATACATTAGTTTACATGAAAAAAAAAAGTGGATCGACGTATCTCAGCGAGGCGAATTGTGAAATCATGCGAGATGGTCAAACACAATAAGCTTGGAACTATGTACTTAACATGATAAGCCACATTCGAATAAAAATGTCATATAACATGGTATCTACTTTATTATCTTATCCATAAATATAAGCGATAGATGTAAATCTAATAGGATTAGCATCAAAAAATGACTGATATTCCAGCAAATCCGTGACATCGCAGCAAAATGAAGTACATTTTCGACTTATTCTTTTGTTCATTTAGCAGATTATTACATTTTGCCGGTATAGTTTCGCGCGTCTGTCATTATTCTGTCGATAGAAAGCATTAAAAATTATTACAGACAGCAATCGAGATTCTCTGAAAAAGAAATTATTTAAGGGATGAAAAATGCGAAGAAAAATTTGACACGCTATATCCCTCTATTTTTTCCAACCCGCACGTTACTTTCTATAAAAATGTCGAACGCCATCCCGAATGATATGCGATCAATGCAGCTCTCACGCTCGGTTGGGCGATAAAAGCGGCCGCAAAATACAAACGCGTCGGCCTCGCCTTTTAGCGCATCGTACTTTCGAATGTATCGTGGCTTTTTTATTGCGTATCGATGCGTTTTTCATGCTCGATCGGCGTGGGAAACTACTCAGTATATTCAACCACCCCCGGCTTCATTCGACGCATTCTTGTTGCGCCGTAACCGTATAACGCGTAACCACGTTACTCGATAAACTACCGCGATCGATCAAGCCGGCTGAAATACATATGTCGAACGCAACTGCGTTTTATAACATCGCGAATTTACGCGCGTTTTCAGCGCGTCTCTTGTCGCGGAAATAACGGTGCATCGGATACGCGGCATGGCACGTGCATTACCGTACTCGTTTGACAGAAATACGACGGCGTTTGCTTTCGTCGATGCTTTGTCCTGTAAACACGATATACTCCGCTGTCGATTGCGCCGATAACAATGCGTCGCTGAGGCGCATCGGAGCCAAAACGATTATTTAATAATCGAGCGTATCCAGAGCCCTGGTCGATAAAATCTGCCGCAAACAGAGCTCTATCGCAAATTTTATCTTGCATTAAAATACCAATGAATTAAATATTGACGCGCGTTTTTGGAGCTTTGCCACTCTTGCGTTACATTCATCTGTATGACAATCTGTATTTTTAAATGATACGAGAGAGAGAATGATAACACAGGGGAGTGATTGCCGTAATTATTGGGAGATTTATTAATTTGATATCATTGATACGTGCGGAAATAATAGCGAGCGTTGCGAAAATTGACAATCGTTTTTATTGCATTAACGATAACTCGACAAATAATCACAAATTGAAAAATATTCAGCACAGGTTACTTATATTTTCCTACTTTTTCTAAAATTCTTCTTTTCCATCCTCCCTTAAAAACTTGATATTTGTCATAATAATTTATCATTCGTATCTCCCGAGATTTCCTTGAATTTATAACGATGTTATTGAGGTGTGCTTCTTTTTATTCAATAGAAATTCCATTTTATCTTGTGTACATTATTATGGCGTACCTTAGTTGAAATTCAGCACCAGTGACGTTATCTTTTTCAATTCAAAACATAAGCTGCCGCAGCATCATCGTGACGTAAGTATATATTCAAAAATTTTATTTCGTATAAAAAACATTCTCGATGCTCTCTCGATATGGGCGATATGATTCAGTTTCTCGTTTCCAGCTACTTCATAAACCTTTGTAACTATGTTACTCTCTGTATAGTTTCCCTTATCGATCAAACGTGGAAAATATGTTTCTACATCGAGAGAGAAAGAGAGAGAGAGCCAACATGGAAACTAACTGTCTCCCAGCGATGGAATATAATACATGACTTTCATTGTGCACAGTATATTTCTGGCATAATCAATCGGAAATTTTTTCTTTTGTTTTATGCATCTATTTAAACTCTAGAATCTGCATCTAGTATTACATAAATAGTAGTCTAGCAATTTTGTATATAAAATACAGTTTTACAATTATTAAGCATATTTCAATTTAATATTGATTACACTCTTGTATCGATTAATCAGAAGTAATTATGAAAATTAAAAGATATATCAGAATTGATGAAAAATGACGAAATTAAAAATAATTTAAAAATAATAAAAAAAAAATTAAAAATAATTATATACATATACATATCGTATTGTAATTTTCGAGCAAAGTTAACTCTTTAAAAATTAATAATATATCCCAGGAATTTATCCTTTTTTGTGCAAGAAACATCTAAAGATATTACATACATGTTCGATGTAATGTAATTCTTGTTTGACATATTACTAAAGTTACACGTATGATGCGGTAATCAACTTGTATGAACCATCAAGACAACCGAATGTTTTTATGAAAGAAGAGAATGGCTTTATAGAGCGACTTTAACGGCAATGGAATTTTGCGGAAAACCAGATAAAGCGCAAATGAGAAAGGTAGAAATCACACGAGACCTAGTATCGTGTAGGAGTATCGCGAGAAGTCGTAAAAAAAGACTATCCGGGAATTACGGAACATGGTTACGACGCAAACAACTTCGCGATGGCTAATAAACTATAAAATACACGAATGGATATATGTATATGATCGCGAATATATCTTTGTATCGCAAAATGCACGATTATCAAGAAAAGATTTATCACGTTCACATACGTGCGCGCATTTTTCGTACGCACATTCGGACATATACGTATTTGCGGGAAAACTTATGCCTGCTAATGAACATAATGCCAGAGTATCTAATTATACATTCGTATAAAACTTTCCCTTATACGCTGTATGTATTACGCAAAAGAAGATAATTAGATTATGCATAATATTTTAACAAAGTTGAGATGTTTAGAATTTAATCGAGTCTGGTATGTTTTAACTTTTAGATTATGGAACGTGAAAGAATAAAGAAAATAAATATGCTGCAATAAAAGAGAATAATCATTATTCTTTTACAAAATAAAAAATGTCCTAAAAATTTTAATTTCAATTTTAATTTATAAGAATTTGAAAAAGTAATCTTATATATATATATACATATAATTTTGTTTCAAAGAAACAGCGCACAGAGAAAAAGAGAAAAATTGAAGAATATTTTATTTAAATATTTTATTTAAATATGTTAATATAACTATTTAGTAAATTGTAAAATTCTGTTACATATTAAAAATATTATTACTTTTATTCTCTTCAATTATGTATTAGAATATTATATCTCATCTATCGATTTTTGCAGTAAACCTTTTTAGCGAAAATTTTATTTGATATTTTTTTATATATATATTTAATTTCTTTTATATAAAATTTTTATGTACAAAAATATAAAATGTAGAAAAGTATAGATATATGAAAGCGAAAAGGATAAAAAAATGTGAGGCAAGATGGAATCACAGTCATAGCTTTTTAACGACAATCGTTAAGTCAATGTTTCCAACGTAATACTAGAAACTCGGAATCGGTCAAACGCCGCGAGGCTTGATTTCAAATTTCGCACAGAATCAACGTGAAATTGACACACTGAACTTAATCCACACACATAGTAGTTCTGTGCTGAAATTGGTAATCCCTTCAAGTATTAACATTCAACTTACAATCTGTAATGTACATTAAATCTTGAATATAATTTTCGTTTTATAGATTATTCAATATAACGCAGAAACTCATTAATTTAGTGCGATAAGACTTTCGCAATTTATTCGACAAATGATTCATTAATAAAGAAGATGTTAGATGATATTGATTGAGTTTTCATAATGATAAAAATATTTTTCCGAATGTTATATAATTTCTATATAGACAGAGTGATATAACTTTGAAATATTCTATTTATAACTTTTAGTACTTCATTTCTAACATTTTATATTTAAATATAAATCACGTATATTTACTCAATTGTATTAAAAATTAAAACATAAAAGCTTTCAAACAATTACATACACATTTCAATATTCGATTCTATCAAATTGCAATAAAAAGGAGCGGCTTGTGGCTCAAAACACATTTTGGAAACAAACAGTATGCATAATTCTGATGTTCCTGATTCGAACGCGATTCGAATTATTCTTCGTGTTATTAATAACGTTTACATTTCTTACAATGAATGTATAACGTTCTCGACGAATGTCATTTATTTTTCAACAGCATTGTTGCACTCTAAATATTAAATAAAGTGCTAAAAATTTAATTAATCCCACGTTGAACATATTTCCGTACCAAACTTAATAATTTTCAGGGTATTCGTTTCTCGCGGGACAGCTGCAATAAGTTTTTTAATAACGGTCGTTATGTTGACGATCCCACTGTGATGTTCCTGCCACATTCGAGATATCCGAAGTCGGTCAATGCCCGCAGGGCAATTTTAGCGTTGGAAAACTTATTTACGTTGCATCATCGTTCTATTAAAATACAAACCGCGTGCACATGGGGAATCGCGTTTGGCGAAATTAAAGACCTTTTCAGGCCGCGAACCGCATTTGTAACATTCTTTGTGCATTTTTGACAAATACTCTTGCGAATAGATATGTCTTGGAACGTCTGGAATGTTGAAAAATGTGACTTATAATTAGACATCTCGGAGGTAAAGCACAGGACTCGCGACAGCAACCGCGTTAGTAGACAGCAGAAGTCGGAAAACACATTAAACTTTGAACTCCTTGTCAGCGATAATGCTCCGGAAATGTAACGTGTCTGGCATGCTACTTCCTCGTCGGTAATATCTTGTTCACGGTTTCACGTGCTGGAAGGTAATACAAGTAGTACTTCGTTAAGGTCGTATGAGATCTCTGATGCGTGTTACGGACTAACTGTGAGACGTTGCATTCACAAGCACGAAATTTGGTCACGATGACTTGAGATTTTCCGAAAAAAATAGACAAAACAAGTCAATAAATGTCAATTGTTATTAATCGATGAAAAGAAAATTTGCATATATATTTACTTTGATTAATTATAAAAGCGAGAGAACTTCCTCGTTTCATCTGCTTCATTTTACTGCAGGAAACGCAGGTGGAATGAATCAAAGCTCCGCGGCGGAAGTTAGCGAGGAAGTAAGCGCGCGACCGAGTTGGGATACGGAAAATTTTCCCATAACTCTTCCTGTAGCACATTGCGAAAAGCGTTTTCAAGAACGCGGGAATTGTTTTGGCTGCGCACCCGCGGTTGAATGCCCACTTGTTCGCCCATCCCATGAGTTCGCGAAGTAATTGCTACTCCGTAACATCGGAGCTCGAGAATACGCTGTACACGAGGTAACTAAAAAGCCATTACATCAAACTAGCGAGAAATCTTTCATTGCGGAAAGCCTCGCGCTTCTTCGGCTTCTACCGACAGCAAATCCGACGTTATGTAACTTTCGAGCTCCCCTTTTACTATCGCATGCTTACAAGACGCTTAAACGAAGCTCGTGCTTGCTTACAAAATACATCGGTACATTATTGGCAAAATACATCTCGCATTTATGTTCTCATAATTCTAAGATACAATGAATTAAAACCACAATACATAAAAAGACAGAAAAGTTAGCTAGTAAGATATTTTCCAAACTACTTGAGATTATTATTCCCTATTTTGCAAATATGAAGCAACTATTAGTAAAACATCGCCGCTCTAGTCGCGTACTCGTCTCACGTCGCGGTTTCGCTCGTACCTCAATGTGTCTGGGAAGACGAATGACGTACCTGCCACGTGTGGCATACGTGTATCGGATGTCGCGCCGATTTCGCAGCACGAAATGTGAGGTGCGAAACACACACGAGGGATACACACGCGAGCCCGGGATAGCGCTCTGAAATTTAAGCAAGCCCGGGCGCAGGAAACCAACGAAATTGAAGCGGCGCATAGAAATAGCGGAGTCACTCCGTGACAGAGACGCATACAAGGGGATCGGGGACGTCGACGGTTCGCGTCGCGTGAGCGTCAGGGAAGCCCTCGGCGACGCTCTTTCTCTCCCCCAAGTCGATCCGCGTGCCACGTTTCGATCGATCGACGACGTCGCGCCGCTTATATTTCGATACGGCGGTGTATTTTGTGAAATTTTTTACAATCTCGTCGCCGTTCGGCACATTGATTGTGCACCGGCGAATTTGCATGATTAATCACCGTGCGTCGCGTGCCGGTATCGATCGATCGGTTAAACGAACGATGACGAATGCGTCCGTAACGAATCTGGTTGTGCAGAACGCATCGTCGGCCAGTGAATTATGTATTTCTGGAACAGCCGCGGTTCAGATCGCGTGCGCGTGTCGGTCATCTAGAATTACATTACGGACGTGTCCAAATTATACAGTCAGACATAGAGAAATAAACTATCGTCGGCTCCAACCCAATTACATCTGCCACTTTTCCGTAAATGAATGAACATTGATAGAATTTTGAAGCGGAGTAATTTAATGGTGTGAATTACATATATATATATATGTACACGTTGCGAATCCAGCAAGTTTGCTAGCTGCTATAAAATTGTTATCAAACGAATAAATTCTCAATTTGCTCGTATCGTATAATTCAGGGATGTAATATTTATTCACGATTTTAATCAATTTCAAAGATATTATTTCATTTCGCAATTCCTTTATTATTATTTCGTAAAGGTATACATTTTACGCTAATAAAAACACGATTGCGCGATGATATGTACATCGTAATGTGGAAACTATTTCAAAATATGCTTAATTATTTGCAGAAATTGAGAATTGGATTTAAAATTAAATTACTACTATTGACAACTTCTATTTGTAATTAATTAATGATTGATCTTCACTTGGTAAATTATTAGCACAGTGTGCTAATCCAAACGATATCCCGGATGTTAGAAATCTGTTATGTTTAATTTCGTGTAACTCTCTCTCACACATACACATATTACATCCTTATATATTTTCTAATTTAATTAAAATTAAGTTTGTTTATTCAATCCTTATTTTTAATTATTTAATTTCAATCATTGCCCATTCAAATACACTAAATCATTAACGACTTATCTTCATCGACCCATTAGATCCATTTTCATTGTTCTGTATCGTCCTCACGATACTTGTCGCCCCGATATCCTCGGCGGGCGAAAAGTTATTTACACCGATAGCGTAGTGCCAGTTCGTTAAGGGCGATACATATGCATAGTATATACATACTCGTATAATATATATATATATATATATACACACACATGTTTGCTTGCGCATGTGTCATGAGGGCTTAGCATGCCGTCTACCGCGGCTCCTGTTCTGGAATTCTGCGTAGATGTATCGGCCCAGCTGGATCTAATGGTCATTTCACGGACGAACACCCGTCTATTCCGCGTACAGTAACGACCAAAATTTCCCCTATCCCTGTGCTTGCGGTAATACGTGTGTAATCGCCGTAAAATTAACTAGCACCTCGGAAATCGGCTTAATGCGTGTGTTTAGTCCTTGCGATTATTCTTTCACAGCTCGATAAAGCCATTTTTACTCGCATTAACGCTATTCGTTGATATGAATCGTACTTGAGATTAAATATCCGGCTTTAAACTGTTCTGATTCACTTAAATCTCATTGATTAACAGATCATATTTTATTATTTAGATAGATTTATATAGAGATCACGAAATTATATTAGTGCACTTTTATTTTAATACAATTTTTACCGGATATAGTTCACATTGTTATTGGTATTTCTTTTAATTTATCCGTCAAACTCTATTTTGGGAATAACTTTTCGAGAAGACCCTTAATCTCTATACCTTCTAGAGAGAGTTCGATTACAAGATACCGTCACAAAACAAAAATCAGCGAATATTGAATTCCGCTCGCAGTTCGATGTTTCTCAATCCAATTACGATCAGTAGAGAGTAGCTTGTACCTTTCTCTTTACTTCTTCATCGCTGTTCCACCTTTTACTTCTTCTTCAACGCTGCCTTCCTCGCATTTCGATTCGGAAACGAGCTAGGGACAATCGCGGTAGAGCCAAAGCCTTTACGACGTGCTTCGGTAAGTTCGTTAAACTTCTTCATTGCGTCGATCCTCGGATGTTTTACCTTCCAACTTGTTCGTGCAACACGTACAGAAAGACGATGGCATATTTTCGTCGCGGTAAACTAGCGGTAGTGGCCGCATTTAAGCCCGACGACACTTTGAATGCCAATTCGTTTCATTCCTCTTAAGGGATGCGATTACGACCGCGTTAAACACTGACATTTCAAACTGACGTCAAAATCGCGTCGTCGCATTATATCTCAATGTTGGTGATGTTTGAATTATCACACACATGTGGAGCAGCTTTATTAAATTCTCTGAAATAATGATAATGATTTGATCGAGTGACAAGTAATAGTTCATGACTTTTCTGTTTACATATTATGTACATATTATTCGTAATCGACAGATAGTCATTACTATTGTATTACGCAGTAGGTATTGTGTTAAATGTGCACTTTTAATATATAAATTATTGACTGCCTTCAATTTTAACTGGCACGATCAATGTGATATAATCCCTAAACACTTATCTTTTTAAAAAAAAAGTTAAAAAAAGGGCGCCAGGTTCATGTCAATTAAGGATAAAAATTTGTACAAGATAAATAGAAGTACAAAATATTAATATTATTGTTATACAAAATGGTTGTTTTAATTTTCGAAAATAATATTATATTATGCTCCGAATAATTTGATTGATTAATCAGAATCTTTTTTCTACTTGATTGAATCAATCGAACGCTACAAAGCATATGTAATATGTCGAGTGGACTGCACTCCTTTTTTTAGAATTCTCTTTCATAATAGAATTTTTCGTAAGACTAATTTCCGTCTTTAATGTTAATTCGTTAGAAAGATATTTATATGAGAGATATTGCGTACGCGTAATAAAAAGTTACGTTGCGTGTTACGCCAATTAATTTCTCAAAATGTAAATAATTTAAGAATTTGTCTGTGTTGTTCTTGATAAATGACATTCGAAATCAAACACGCAAAATTTTTTTAATATAATGTCAGCGTCTTCTATTATTGTTACAAATTTTTTCATAAAATAGTCTGAATTACATTTTCATTTATTTGTCGTAAGTCATAATATACATGATTAGCTAATGTATAATTTTCGCAAGATTTAATTATTTTTATTAAATAGGATGTGCCGAAAGATAATTGTATAAGATTTGTCAATGTTAGTGAGGAGAATCCTTCTGTGTGACGTACTCTCTAAATTTCTTAGAGTGAAGCTTGCACTCGAAAAATTGAGTGACTGGTCAAATCACTCTAGTTAGAGTGATTTTTCACTCCTATGAGTGAAATCACTCTAGTTAGAGTGATTTGACCAGTCACTCAATTTTTCGAGTGCAAGCTTCACTCTAAGAAATTTAGAGAGTATCATCCTCCCGCCTTAAAGGAATATCATAGCACGTCGTACCATTGTCAACGGCGCCGTGGTCGAGTGTCAGCAAGCATTTCGTACACGGGATCGGGATCGTGTTACCATCAAGGGATTAAGCCAGACTGAAATTGCTTGGGATCACCGAAGGATAAGGGAAGAACGGACGAGTGATTCTCTCGCCCCTTCCTTCTGCTTCTCTTGAGATTCGAGTTTAGACGACCACTCGGGAAGAGAGTGAGGATCAGATCCGGCAGAAGCAAGAGGCATCCACACCGAGTAGGGCTCATCGGGAACGAGGGAGGGGTTTTCTATTTGGGCTTGATGAACGAGAAACACGGCGCAAACTTAAATGACAGTTGCGAAATATAATTTTCACAACTGTCAAATGTACAAATCAAAATTCTGTCGTGAGAGATCTCATCTCACCGCAGTGCAACAGCTATTACGTCATGACCATTAGAACAGTTTTAGCACGAATACTCTTACCTTTCAGTCCTTGCAGTCTACTTCCGGCGATTGGCCGAAAGTACGCATAATGTGATTCAAATTTGAATTACATAATTACATAACTTTTGTGCTTAATGACACGAGAATTCGCGTCTCATTCGTATACGAAGAGATTAGATGGTCGACAGTCGTCGCTGAAGAACGAAAATTGTCTATCGTTTACTTGATAGAATAATGAGGTAGCTGTTACTTTTATCGCTATACAATTACATATTTATTGCGAAAACCGTTCAAACTTTATGGAGCACTTTAGCAAATCACATACTTCACAATATACCTTAATATCGCGGGACACTTGGAATTAAAATCGCAACACTTCAATTCGCTTGATGGCTCGCTATCGTAATCTTACGAATTCAGCCTGCGGTCGCTCGAGACGCGACTTCTTCGTAATCTCCTGCATTGGTAAACGAATCCTTATTCTCTCCTTTCCAGTTGGTCCTTCCGCGCGAGCGACCGCAGTCAAGAAGTCGCTCGATACAGTCGGTCAATTTTACGAGCAGTGCTGTTTTACGATGTACTTTGAGAAAACTGCGGTTCCTTTACCAAACGGCGAGCTACCTGATCCTGCATAAACGCGTGCCGGCAATATCCCATTCGCGTTCTTCCGTTTATGGATGAATTTCCGGCGAACACTCGCGCGTCCCTGCGACACAGGATTCACTTATGAGTTGTGCGCGTAATTGTTTATTTTTTGCTTTTCTAATGAGAAACTATTTTAATAATAAATATAATTATAATAATTAATATAAATAATATAAATAATATAAATAATTAATATAAATAATTAATATAAATATTACTTTAATAATGAGAAGTATGTATATAATATGTCATAAATCTATTTCTGCGGTAATTTCATAATTTAGAAACCAGAAAAGATAAACTGAGAGGGCTTCATTTTTCGTAAAAGTATTATTGCGGGTCAAATAAATAAAGAAACAATCGCTAATAATACTTAAACATAATATATGTTTTGCGAAAGACGGAAGATTGATGGAATACGATGAAAATACGGGAGATCTAAATGAGACTGTTTTCTTTTCATTTGTTTGAAATTCATTGGGCAATAGGATTAAAAAATAGAACTGTACGGAAATACAGGAAGAAATAACCGAGAGCTGTACTGCCATATATCAAGCTTTGAAAGAGATAAACTAACCAGAGGCAGAGCGACAAAGAAATGAAGGTGGATAGGTTGAGAAAGGGGAGAAAGAAGGTACAGCAGCCGCCGGATTCCATGTCCTACTCATACGGTGGTCCGTTCATTTGTTTTTTGCGTCTGGCACTCACGGTAAACCGCAAATCCCCAATTCCCACGGGCTCAACTCGTCGGTAGGGCAGGCAGGAAGGTAGGAAGAACGATAAAAAAGGGAAAACGTCGTTGGAAAAGGAAATCCAGCGGACCGACCGCTTTCATTCGAACGGTGAGTCGTCATCCTTTTGAGGACACTCACGGTGAACAGCCTCGGTGAGAGATTATTTTACTCTGGGCCTCAGTTTTGCCAGCGAAATCGATTTTGGTCGTCAAGGTCGCCGTGAACGAGTCCACGGTCTAGACGTCGTCGTCGAGTCTCGCCGCGAATGTCTGACTATAGTCGCGCCGTAACTACTTCGACCGAAAGTGGAACTACTTCTGTGAAACCACTGATTGCGAAACCTTTTCATCACTGTATTTCTCTCTCTCTCTCTCTCTCTTAAAAATTATTACATGATATATCATTTTCAAAATCAAAATGTATAAATCAACACCTGAGATTAATCAATTTTTGATTGACACAATTATACAACATAAACATTTAAATGAAAAAATAATAATAATAAAAATATTAATTTATTATATAAAATACTAAAATCAAATTATAAAATTTTCGAGATCAAAATGTATAAATCAATACTTGTGCAATTAATCAACTTCTCCAATTGACACATGACTCGTAAAAGTAATGGCTATTTATCAAAGTAAAAGTATTCCGCGCGACTTGTATATTTCAAGCAAGAATCAAAGAGATAGAAATTATAAATGAGTGTTTTATTGCAATTGTTATGAATGATAATTGCTTCTTTTTTAATATTTCTTGATTTTAAATATATTTTGCACCGCGCGTTCTTTGAATTTTTTACCAGTCGAAAGCGGATATGCAATTAAACGTGTCATCCGCGTTTCTGCGTTTCACGCATACGCTATGTGCGTCAGAGTATCGCTTTCAAAAACGGCGACGCATTACCGCAAATCCGGGATATAGGCGACCATGGAGCGGTAGGGGTAGTTTTATTGCGGGCGCGTGAGCAGTTTAACGTCGCGCGCAGCCGACGTGATTCGACCAGGACCATTCCTAGCCAGCACGACGCATTCGCATACAAATTAATGTAAAAAAATTAAATACCCCTTTTTAAAGCACAAACATTATGTTAACAATTCGATTTGTTAATTATTATTTTCATGCATTTTAAAACAAAGATATATTAGGCATTATAATATTCTATCGCAATTGCTTTGAGGTAAATTGAACGATACATTTACATATCCCTTTGTTTCGCTTTTTGAATCTACGCAGATTTGCATCGTATTTCTGCAAGTATAATACAAAATTCTGTTAAAATAAATTGTGTATGTATTTTATTAGCGTTAAATCTACATCTCGCACAAGGGCGTCGAAAAGCGCAGAATCGACTCTGATTTCGTCACAGAGTGGATGTTTCACGCGCGTGTAAAAGAGGTGCGTGTGCTTGCAGCGACATCGACATTGCCGCTGGTGGAATGAATGACATTAAATTTAACGCTGCCAATTTATCGAGGCGCACGCCGCAGCGCGTTGACATGCCGCACACTCTCACCCTCGTCGCGTACGTGCGCGAACGCATGCTCAGGTTTAATTCACATTTGCCTTTATACAGTGACGAAGTTTTATTGCCACCGTATGATACCATGCTATGATACAGTGAAATTTTGATTAAATGGAGAAGTTTGTGGTGTCACAGTAACATAATATAGCCAGGTCTCTGTAGAGTAAAATGTATCATCTTCTTTATTAAAAAGTTTATTATATATTATTATATATAATAAAGAAAGTTTACTATGTATTATTATGTATAGTGTATATTAAAAAATATATACTAATATAGAATTATAGTAAAATATTATGTGATACACATGTTATATACATAAATATATAAATTGATGTGAAAAGAATTATTAATTAAATATTAAATTATAAATTAAATATATTTTTTTTCAACTGAAACTTATGTTAACAATTCGAATTGTTCATTTATTACTTTTACAGCGAAGATTTGTTTGGCATTGTAATATTCTATTGCAATTATTACGTTGAGATAAATTGAACGATTGCATGTCCTTTTCGTTTTTGAATCTATATATATTTGTATTGTAACATGTATAAAAAAATATCATATAAAATATAAATTTATGTAAATTTTTTTGGAAAAATTCTTTAAAAAAATTTCTGTTGTAAAACATTGCTAATGTGAGTAAACCTTTACACGGTTCGGACGTTCGCGCGAGTGGCACGAAGCCTGATTGCAAACGTATAGGTATTATTTGACAGGACATTCGATGTGCTGCATAATATATGGAACGCGGCATGACGCCGCCGTAATTGATTGTAGCGCTATGCGGTTTGGCACCCGCTGGCCGGAAGTGTTCGCAATTACTACAATGGAATTGTGTAAAGTTAATGACAAAATATTCATTTCCGGAATAGTAATTCGCGGCGGCCGCGCGACGGGAATTCATTTTCGGCGAAGCCTCCGAAGCGGAAGCGGAAGCCACTTCAAAAATTTGTCCAAAAGTGTAAGCATACGTGTACGCGCTTCAATTCAAAATTTTCATCGCACTCGATTGAAGTCCTTGATATTCTTTCTCTATCGCGTCATAATTTTAGCATAGTGGAAATAAATTTATATATTAGTAAATCTATAGAATATTATAGACATATTCTATAAGTAATTACAATTCTCTTTAAATAATTTATAATTAGCGACAGAATTTTAGACAAATCTATTATTAATTTTATATCATAACGTATGCATATTCTATGTGAATATATATATTTTCTTTTTATATTTTAAATTTCTCTTCAAATATTTCCTACATTAGATGATACGTAAGATGGATGGAATTTTATTCTGAATTTTCCCGTGAATTGAAAATTAAGTCATCTAAAGTAGACTTAATACAGCGATTTTATCGAGGGACACGATTAATCGAAAAGTATATTACATGTTATCGCACCTCGAAAGAAATTACCTTTCTTCTCATCTTAGTTGGCTTCATTTACACGATTTCCCTCACACCCACGAGCGATGTCTCTTTTTCTGACAGCGAGAAATGGGATTCTCTAATTTCTCTCGAGCGTAAATCGCCGCTCGCTCCGTAAACTTTTATGTCACTCGACACTTTTTAAGTTAATTTCTTGAAAATAATTCATTAAGAGAGACGACTGGTGAAAATTGCTTCTCTAGGATAAAAATTCGTACAACGGAGTCGATTTAACGGATCCGCGTTTAATTGTTAATTGTTACTTTTAGCTCGCCGTAACTTTCTCAGCGAATCCGCTTACGGTCAGCCGGCCGATGTGCCACGATAATACAATTTCAGATGTAATCGACGTCAGAGAATGAAGTATCTTGCTCGAAATAATAGCAGCGAAAATCGAGGCGGGATAATAATGAATCGCGCGAGGGGTTCGCTACACGAGCAAACATTAAAGAGAACGTACTTGGTTGGAAACAAAATATTTTTTTCCCGTGTTATTCTTTTGACTTTAAAGCCACGATCGACCGCATGCGCGATGAATCGAAAATGCGGATCAAGTTTAAAATTTAAGCCGGGCTCAAATTTCCAGTTGACCAATTAGCGATGCCAAATTGGCGTTAATACCGGGATTAATGCTGATCAATTCTCGCGCGACAGCTGTGAAAGCGGAACGAGCGCTCTAAAACAACGTATTCCCGTAACATACGCACGTACTGTTGATTTTCGATATTGCAAATGAGTCTCTTTCAATGTTATCGATAGGAATGAAAGGGAGCGTTCGCGTATTCCTCGGCTATTCGTAATAGCATCAGAACAAACAAAAGCCTGGCAAATTAATACATTGACAATGAGGATAAGCTGCTAAGAGCTGGGAATAAGCTCTTTAGAAAATGATTTTAGCTATCAAACATTATCACGTATTACAACTTTTTGTGAAAAAAATTGCAATGCTTTGTTGTTTTGCTTAACAATAAAGTTCTCTGTGCATTTTCTCGAAATATCCGCTCAGATTTCACTTAATAAAAATCAGAAAATCACATTTAACGCCACGAATCTACTACTAAATAAAGATAATACCATCGCAGAGAGAATCGCAATATACAATAGGAAAATAATATTCCTTTCGATTTATAAAAATAATGTCTTTCTCTCGTTATTTTAAACAACGATTCCAAATGCATACTATCCTATTTCTTGTTGATATGCAGTGATGTAGCGCTTGTTAGAGCAAACATGCCTTTATCAATCGAGAATTCGTATAGGAAACTCGAAGGAAATAAAGGTGTACAGAGATTTTTCTAGCTCGGGGGGGCGAAATCTTTCGCCGAGAGAAAAAGACGCAGCCATCCCGATTACATTAATCAAGATTCGGAAGGCTCGTTTCCTCGCGTGCAGCCTCGCAGATGCGCACGTGGGCATAACGCCGAGTGGAAACTTCGGGACCAACTATTCATTCGACTAAGGATTAAAGAGGGGAGGGGAAGGGGTAGGACGTAGGGAGGGTGATTCGCGTAGGGACGTTTAAACTTACGTCGGAATCCCTTCGCGTTACCTCGTCGGCGCTCATAAATCAGGCAACTTTACAGAACATTCTTAGCTGACGACATCGTCGCGTTTGTCGAGCGCCTTTCTCACGGAGAACTGGAGTGTTACGAACCGACTTTGCAGTTTTCAAGTTTCGCTAATAAGACAAGGATGGGAAACGACGGGTCTTTGAGCCCGATGCTATCGGCTCTTTACGCCTAAAATTTCTCGGTAAATTTATCATCTCGTCTAGACGGTTTAATGCGCAACATACAACACAATATGAATGCAATAATAAGCTTTAAAATGTAATGACAGTGTAGATGTACGCTAAAAGATAACAGTATAAATAAAATGCTGCGTCTCAAAAAGTAGAGCGAAAGTGCTGCTTTTAAATATGAATCTGTGTTATTAATCTATAATTATAAAAGTACATGAGATGAGAAATATTCTGCGCATATACAAATATATTCAGATATTCTTTAATTATAATAGTACATGAGATGAGAAATATTCTGCGCGTATATAATATATTCAGATATTCTTTAATAAATAAAATCAATTAATAATGAAACGTTTTCTCGTTATATATCGAAAAAGAAATTATTTTTTATTATTAACATCAATATTATTCATATTAAAGCGAGGTTTTATTTGACACGTGCAATTTTTTAATGTACCTGCACAGAGCGTATGTGAAAAATTTTTGTTTTTTTAAAATATTACACCCATCAGCGAGAGATTTCATTTCGCAACGATATTACGATCACGAGTTACAGCAGAAACGACCAATGATCGAATTGAAATGTGATTGTAGCTCATTACTACGAACGCTTGCTCTCTCGGAGAGATTCAATCATCCAAAGCAGAGAGGGAAACTAGGTGGGATTCGACGATACGAATGAAGAGATGGAACGGCGAGAGCTAGAAAAAGAAAACTCGATATATGGAGCACGCGGTTATACATACATATACCGTAATTGCGGATAAAATGGCATACATTGTTCGAGTCCCGTCACGACTGGCAGCGAGTTGCGGTTTAATACAGGAGTTTCAAGCCAGAAACCGGCGGTGTCAATCGCGAAATCACGCAACATTGGCTAAATAAAAGTTTCACTGTGTATTATTGGCTAAAAGCTCAGTTGTCATAGTTGCGTCTCATCTACAGTCCTATTTACTTTTCTCTCTTGATTGCACCTGTCAAACGATAAACGAATATTGTCAGCCCATATAATGCGTTTCTCGCGCAAGATACAGATTGAAAATTATAATTGATGAACTGAAATTTGGAGACGTTTGATCGATTGGTATTTGTATTGGTATTGGTATTGGTATTTCCAATGCATACAACGCAACTATGCAGCATAACTAGGACAAAAAAGAACGATCGAGAGAGAGAGAGAGAGAGAGAGAGAGAGAGAGAGAGAGAGAGAGCTCATGCAATATCCCCGTGATATCGTGCAGAAACACAGTATTGTTTGTCCGATATTGAACGAATTTTAATCTTAATTCGCTGTAATTCGTTTAGACTTGATTTCACAGCGTCAAGCATAATCGCGCGCAATCACAAAGTATTAGTAGCATTTATTTTTCTTTCTTGCGTACAAAGAATTGACAATGCAATAATATTGCCTATTTCTTTATTTTGTCGTAAACGAATACTGATATTTATCTTTAACTTAATCTTGTAATTATAAAGTAAACGATGTTCAATATTCGATATATAAGAAGAACTGCGTTCTCGATTAATTGTTATTTATGTTGTACATTAGGCTCTATCAATAATGGAAACATAATTGAGTATCATGAATATATCGGAGCTTGCAGGCGCTGCTAAGAGGACATACATAGGGGAATTCAGGTAATTCGGTGGATAGGATCGACAGACAGGAGGCCTAACGGCCCAGTTGCGAACGGATCATCCCCGAAGCAGGTATAATTCAAGCATCCTCATCCAAGAGTAACGGCTGTGTATGCTCAAGATATTAGTTTCCGAGCCGGGTATTGACTTGATATCGACGCATATACGTCCAATATGCTATCGTGATATCAATTTTCTGTTACGAATTGATAGATCGCAGCGCATTGTCATCACGAATTATCGATGCGTTTAAGTAACACGCGCATCGGTATCACTAACTCGCGGCAATAATCGACGGCGTTTGTCGGTTCTCGATTACTCTTTTTAAATTCGCATTAAAACGACATTCCGATATTTCGCGCGACGATTATTTCTAATATCTCCCGTATGCTCGATGTAAAGCGGAAGTCGAAGCGCATCGCCGCCCAAGTGGAAACAGACGAGTACAGACGGACGAGCGTCATAGATATTTCGTTTCGCAAACGATACGGCGAGCAACCGAATAGCGTATCTACTAGAGAGATAATGTCGTTTACACTGTAAGAGCAAATCTCGGCGAGCCAACCGACCGTGGTTTATCGAAGTGGTAAAACTTGGCGCTTAAGCCCTCTCCAGAATCGATCACATTCCCGGCTTCAATCCCGATAGATCGCGCGCGTCGCGCACAAAAAAGCACTCCACGGCAGCGCCGATGAATAGCCGGTCGGAAATAAAGGAAAATAACGGTGGTAAATAAAAAAGGGAAATAAAAAAATCTGACGACAATTCGCCCGCGAATTGGGGCGGAAGGGGGTGAGGGAGGGGGAGGACGGATCGCGAAACAGCGCGAGCGGCCAATATTGTTTCGCCGTCGAGGAATTTTAACGCACCGCGGAACCCGCATTAACGTTGACAGGGATTTCGTCGAGCGGGTTGCTCTCTTTGTAACGCAATGTAACGGGGAACGTGCGCGCTTGTTTCCTCTCTCGCTCGCCCCCGTCCCCCCGCCCTTCCCGTTCGGTTTTCCAGCCCCCGCATTTCCACCCCGGCGTCATCGTTCCGAAGCCGCCCGCTCTTTGTGCTAGGATATTCAGCGCGATGTGCGACAGGCGCTATCGCGCATCATCCCCTTTCTATCTATCTCTCTCTCTTTCCTTCTTTCAGTCTTTAAAATGACGCTCAGCAACGTTAAAATGCCGTGTCCAGTGGTAAACGCTATTCGTATATTTCGTCGAAAAATTTAGCGGTTTTTAACTGCGCGTTTCATTCGGTGGCATTTCGGCGTTTCGACATGATTTACAATGTTTTCGAGCTTTTAAATAACAGGGATAAAAAAATTGGTATCTTTTGCAAAAATGCTCGGTCCGTTGTATGAAAAATTCGAAATATCTAATTTGTCAATAATATAAATAGTTGGCGCGCGAGAGAGTGTCAATGTAAAGGAATGGGTTGTGGCAAAAAGACGCGACAAGCCTGAGATAAAGAAAAAGGATAGCCAAGTTTGGCACTAGGAATGATTTGCGGCGGAGCATCAAATATAAATCTTATGTTAGACGAAAGATAGGTGTGAATGGGGCTTTATGGCTCTCGATCTTCCGACTATGCTCTCCTCTTCAGATTTCAGGACAATGCTGCCTGTAAACTTTTATATAATATGTTACAGACTATATATGTTACGGCACAAAGTGAGTTATGTACCGTTAAGTGTCAGATGCGAATCATCGACTGAATTAAAAGCCGCTCTACACAAAATACTGGCTTATTTATTTCGTTAATATAATTTGACTTAATAAAAGAGCATTTAACGTTCGAATTGGAATAAAGTGTACAAAAAAATGAAATTGTAGATGCGCTTAAATTACAAATGTAATAATGCGGGATTTCGCGCAGGTTGGAAACAAAATTTAAAAATCATGTCTCGTAGCGCGAATATTTTTGCCGCAGCGGAGCACTGATGCATTTTTTATTGCATCAGCGATACCTCTTGCGGTCGATAATCATAAAAACATGCGAAATGCATTCGCAACATTATGATATCTTAATTTCGAGCAGTTATTTAACGATATTTACGGAGGGTAAATGGGTCATTATTGATATACGCTAAATAACCGATAACTGAGGAAATTGACGTACCAATTTAAGCTAACTTTAGTTCCATATTTGAGATATAGCTGGTCGTACATTACGTAACTAACTACTCCCATAATTTCATCATTTGCTATCTTGTAACTTTGCACTCTCTCCCTGGACTTCAGACACAGAGACAATAAAATACCCTCACATAATCTCTCCGAAACAACGTTGCGCGCATTAAGGAAAACTTAATTAAATATACCATAGTGCGCACCACCACACCGTCAAATTCTATCTGCCCGCTGGTGCGCGGAGTTTAACACTTGGTGGCCTACCTGAGTTGTATCCAATGTCGCGTTCGTGCAAGAGAAATAAAAAGGAGTACGTAACTGGGGCAACTGGCGATGCGGTAGGGGCACTCGCCGTAAAACTGTCGTTACTTCCGTATAAGCCGGGCGCGCGACGAGCTTCTGGGTGCGGATCGATGAATAGAAATCACCCGGGTTTCCGCGCGCACGTGTTACGAGGACGATAGCGGGCGACACGCGTGCGGAATATGGGAATCCATAAAGCGCCGTTGTACCGGAGTAAGACCTCCGCGCGATACGTGCCCCGGCGTGATAAGTGTGTGGCGGACTACGGATATGATTTACTGAGTGTCGTTGTTTATGAAAAAGGAGCAACGCGTACGATAAATGCCTCTTTTCCTCGAGAGACACGCTCGCGGGATACGCGTGGTTTGAAGCGTGGATGCGAAGCGTGTCAACCGGTTAGATCGGCCCTCTCGATCAAGCAGCGATTTGTCACAATGGAGTCTTGCAGCGCAGGAACGCGAGCCTAATAAACCGTCACCGTGTATCCCATATATTGTTGTGATTTATTAATATAAATGGCGTAGCAAAGTCCACAAACATTCAGAGTTTATTTGCGAATTTTTTAGACTGATGTGCGTAGCAGATTCTTTCTCTTTTTTGATTGAATTGGAAATTATGTATCAGATTAATGCACCATTATATTGTATAAAACTATAATATTCTGTCAGAAATTATACGCCAAGTCGTTTGCAATGCGATAAAGAAGCGCGATGGCAATAATAGGTCGAAGGATAAGTAAGCAGCTATAGAAAAGCGGATAAAGTAGCTGCTTTTATTATTTCTCTTTGAGGCGTAAAGCTGTCCACTTAGGAACAATAAGCAAGAAACCTCGACGAAAATGAAGAAGAAGAAAGGTTCGACTTATAACCAACACAGCGTTGAGAATCTTTCGTTTTCCACTCCGTTTTTTTGCTCGAGCGCCTTCGGTCGTTTCTCCACTTGTTTCGATCCTCCCGTCGTTTCTTCATTCCTTCGGTGGCAGCTCGTTAGGTATCACCAGTTGGTTGCTGTTTTCCGGTCATCATCGGCGATATTTCTCTCTTTCTCTTTCTTACACCGTTTTAGAAAGAAGTGTCTTATATTTTGCTAGAGTGTACGAAAGAAATATCGTAAACGAAGTGTCACAATCGAAGGAAGCTATCGTAGGTGTTTTATATACTAGTTAAATGATTTTTCTGTAACTCATTACATAATCAAAAAAAGTAAGATTATTCTTTTAACTTTCATTCATATTTATGCATCTTATTGAGAGTGTCTTTCTCCTTGTACAAAATTGAACTTGAGCCGTTATTAGTTGTAGTTGTCTCTCATTCTGTAAGTGCTTCTTGTTTAAGAAACTTGTGTTCAAATCTCTGATTCTATATTGTATCTAGTAAATTTACAATTCTATTTTCACTCTCAATGTATCTTCCTTCTTCTTTCATGAATTGTCACTCTTTATCTAGATATCTTATCTGATTCAGGATCTTCTAAAATCAATCTTGTTAAGTTGACATATTAATTTAACTTTTATATTGACTTTACACATATAAAATATTATGTCTATACATATACTATATAAATCTAATTTTCACATGTACATATATTTAACAATCTAAATAATATTACAAGTATTTTAAATGCATTGTTATGAAATATCATTATATATAAGAAATATTGTAAATATCAAATATTAAATCTATGAAATATTTGAAAATTTTTAAAATAAAATCGGAAATGCATTAAATTATATAATACATAATATAAAATAAATGACTATCGCATTGCACTTTTATCTTTCATATCTTTCATATCTATTCGTCTCAATTCGCTGGTACTCTTTTGATCTGAAGTACTGTCGATCTATGAGTGGAGGTGCGCAATCGTATCGCGCAGACACGCGAGTCACGCGAGTCGGGCATGTGACTGACAATGAATTATATGCTACCACACGCGTAGTAGTCACATCCTACTTCGCGCACCCCTGCACATGTCACGCGATCATTCATTCATAAATCGAGCGCAACTCGATAATAATTTTATATAATTTTCGAAATTTTATATAATTTTTGAACAACAGTAACTATGTGGAAAATCAATATAATCACGTGCGATAGACGGATCTCCAGAGTTCGCGATTGTGTGTCCTCTCAAGCGTCTCGTGAATACGATTATCAAAACTTTTTGTTTAAGAGGAGGAAGAGAATATCCAAACCATTATATGTAAAATTAAAATATTTTCGACTATGGAATTAATTGAATACATCTGGAGCTGATCCTCGAGCAAACTAATAAAGGAGAATTAACTCCTGAAGAGAAAAACTTTTTAGCTAAAATATTTGCGAAATGTTTTACATCATAATTTAATATTTCAAAATTAAATAAATGGAGCAAAAATTCTTTTTGCTGAATCATCTTGAATCATTTTGAATGGACCTTGCAACGGGATTCGTTGTGATAAAAATGTAACTTATTTTATTTACATTTAAAAATGCATCTTTGAAAGAAATACATATCGCACTTTACACGTAAGCAAATTCGGCATCGTAACTAAATGCAGAGACAATAAACTGGATTAGAAGTTACGGTAGCCTCTGAGGATTAGAAGTAACGATTCCTTCTAAGCGGGACCTTTCTTCTCACTTTGGAATTACAAAGTCCGCCTGTGTAATCAAGAATTGGAGAAACATTAATTATAATTCTAAAACGCAAACGATCTCAAATTGTCATCGCTTTTGCGATAAAAAGAATTATTCAATTATGTTATTCAACTTTTCATTTTATTATTTTTTATTATTGTTAATCGTTTTTCGAAAAAAATCACACGCTTGTTTTAAATCTCTCTGTGAACGTGAACTAAAGACAGTCTCTAATAGACAATAATAAATATGTAACCAAATTCTCAAGCGTAAAATATCAATGTAATATTTGCCTCATATTTCCAAAGATTCGGTATATTATAATTAATTAGGAATTAACGTAATGGCCACCATCATTATATTATATAACGAACATGCCCTTTGACATAGGACCGATCGAAGTTCATTGGCCACATCGGAAATGATCACGCGGATGAATTTGAGAGAAAATGGTAAACCACGTAACTATGCGCCAAAGCTGCGACGAATTGCTATTTCAATACCGGCTCGATTACTCTTCTGAATCGAGCCGAGTTGGTGGAATTCGATTCTTCAGCGTGTGGTGGTGTACCGCGGATGGTGTATCGCCCGTAACATTATTGGGTATGCGGCCGTGGTCGTATGTCTTTTTGCGGCGTACCTTCCTGAGCCGACAATAAAAAGCAACCGGAAGACGTGGATGGAGTGCAGAAACGATGAACGACAATGCATCCCGGCGAGGCAGCGGCCAGCGCTTCCTCCCTCGTCCTACACCGACACCCGGGCAAAGTCATAGAAACTTTTTTCCCACCACGAGCAACACGGAGGTGATCGAGGCAGTGGTCGAAACTTACTTATTTCCTGCAGACTACAAGAGCTCCGTAAATAGTTCGTCCTGGCGCCGAGGGAGCAGACTTCTTTCCCTTCGTGAGCGATAAACAAAGTGTTGGTAAGAGAGAGGTAACTCTAATATGTATATATATATATATATATATATATATATATATATATATATATATATATATATTAGAGCTTAGAGAGATATATATATTAGGCTTACGAGTAAATAGATAATTTTGTGCCACAATGAAGATTAATCTTATTTATTATCTAAGAAGGAGCTCTCCTAAGAAAGTTTAATACTGTTATTAATTTTTCCGATACCTGTATATAATTTTGCCCTCTACATTATTCTTTCTTATAAAATTATTTTATGCCTCGTTAACTCTATTTTACGGTGATACAAATAACCAAAGTAATCTCCTCGTTATATATCTTGCAATTTTTTTAATATAATAGCAAGAAAATCCGTACAATCGTGAATAATATATGAATAATTTAAATGACGTGAATAATTCAAAGAGACGGTATTATAAACACGTTCTAATTTTCAACATTTATTTTCGACATTTATTATGTCACTTATATCCCAGTTTCCTACGTTTCAAAATTTCGATAGATGCAGAACATGCTTAAACATTAACATAAAATTAAAATATTTATCCCAGTTTCTGACGCAAGTCCTCAATATAAATATCAATAGCTACTCATTCGTGGATATTTTCCTGATAATAATACCATTCACGTTCGATTAACATTTACAGCTGTCATCGATCGACGAAGTACCATGCGGTTTCCGGTGAAACCGAATGACCTTATCGCGATATCTTAAGTGGATCAGAGATTTTGTCCATGCACGAACGCGGAAGCTATGTACGATATCGGCGGAACCGCCGCGCCCATTCAACTCATGTCGCTGTGTTTGGGGGTTTTATCTTGCGAGGGGACCGTTATGGACGCGTCCGCGATAAATATCCATCCGATATAATGGATGGTATATGTATTCGGCCGCAGAGCAACGTCGAAACAAATCCTATTCGTTTCACGCGCTCTTCCGCCGATGCACATACGTAACAACGATTGCAAATCAGATATCAGCGAAATTGATATTAGCGATAAATTTATACTCTTTATGACGACATCTGCACGCATACATCATAATGCGCGCAAATACGCGCACATTTTGTGACTTATTTATTTTTCCACCAGTGAAAACACAATTCGGGTATAATAATGTATTTATCTCTATTGAAAAGTCAAAGCCCTATATAACTTCAAATATCGTTATTACTGTGCGTATTATGAAATATTAATTATTATTATATTTAGCATTTACTTCTCTAATAAATTGGTGTTTGCCAGAAATACCGAATTAACGAATACTGAATTCATTGTAGCACGCTGTCTGAACATAAAAACTTTTCGAGCGGCATCTCGCAAATTTATAATTTATAAATTCCGTTTATTTCCCGTTAATAATGTGCCGGAATGTGCCTCGGTAGCAAAGCATTCGCGACTTGAATCATTCGCGATTCCACTATACCGAACCAACCCCTCGACAAAGTCCTCGCGAAATCGCGCAATAAGTGATCCCCTGATCCAACTGTCGCGCATCAGACCCATAACTCTCCCGACACGACTTGGCCGGTTTCCATCTGCGGAAACACCGCCGCGGAATAGAACATAGCGAAGTCCGGAGAATTGCAAGAGTCACAGAGAACGATGATGGGGGGACAGACGTTGCAGAGGACACGACAGTATTATACCTGGACTCGACAGCTCGCTTATGATTTCTCTCTTTATTCCCCGTACAAGGTTACGCGTGATATAGCAGTCAATCTTGCGATTATAAATAGCATTATAGTCGCGATGCGATCTCCTTGATTGCCCATTTAAAGCTGAATCAAAGTCTATTACGGATGTTATCGGTGATTTAATTATACTAGGTACCATTGATATTCAGACGTTAATCGGATTTAGTCAGGCTGTGTCAGTTCTAGTTATTATGGCAGACAAGTCAAAATTCACGATGACAAATATAGATACTCAAGCTTCTGTTTTAGCATATAATTTGTCTAATAATAAATATTGAATAAAATGATCTTCATATATCATAGTCATTCTTTTTGTCATTCTCTATAGTTTGCTTCTATTCTTGTAAATAGCTTTACAGCACTCTATATTCGACGACCACGTTACACAGCGGTTTCGAGCGTAAGTGCGAACAATGAAACCATAAGTCACCGGGGTGATAGGGTGAGAATTATGGAACTCTCTGCAAAAGGGGTGTATGATGCAAGCCTGGTAACACCTAGCCGTGTTATATCTCGACTAGACATGGTGGCTTATGATTTTGGCTAACGGCGTCGTGTGTCATGCGAAAATCACCCTCGTGCTGCTACAGATTACATCATGACCGCGATATTTCCATTCATCTGATTGCATGACGTCGGTGAAAAATATCGCAAACTAATAACGTTATGTACGATCGGTATATATTTGCGATGAAATATGCCGTGCTGTAATAAATACATTCGCAATCTATGAATAAACAAATGCGCTTTGCACTGTATAAGATAAATATTTAATATAAATGACGGAATTACAACGCTTGCCGGTGACGATAATTGCATCGATAAAACGTATTCCGCGGCTCATGAACATGTTTGATGACATTTGCAACTATGTATCAATATTAGAGAGAAACATTTAATCAATGTCTTTATTATTGACGTTTTATTTTATATTATTTTAACGATTATGTTTTTTTTAATTTGTTCAGTAATCTTAAAAAATTAAAAAATTAATCTTAAAATGTTAAAAAATTAAATTTCTTTGATTAATTATATTTCTATATAAATGTGATAAAATATAAAAATTCAGCTTTCGCATAACATCCATGACTTATAAGTCTTATTTTCTTATTAGTTATATATTATTATTGTTATATATTATTTTTTAACCTTTATTTTTATTTCGTCTTTTAGTTATACTACGAAAGAACTAGATAACAGTAAATGTAGAAGTAACCGAGTTATAGAATTTCTATAACGGAGTGCTTTATATAAACAAGCATACGATCGAGAGAAGAGAATGTCGAGCGTCACGTAATCCTGTTTAGCAGTGTGAACGCCTGTATATTTCGAAGAGAGAAATATCGTGTAACAATAATATGCATTGTCGACAACACAGATGCGATTGTTACGTCTGGATTAAACGAGTAGCTTATGATTTCAACTAGTCACCTCCCGTGAGATATAACAATCCCATCCGCCTGACGTGCCGTTAAATCCATCATTGCGTCACGCAGATCGTGAATTACGATATCATGACTTTTCGCGCGTCACTATCCAACATATATGATTAGTGCTTTTCAGGCATTCAAATAATTCGTGGTATTACTCGATACCGATAAAATTAATTATACACGTTTAAAGGTACGCATATTTAATCCCGCTATCCACATTATTAAACATATTTAACGAGATTTATTTATCGTTGAATGTGAGAATAATTTTTGAATAAAAATTTAATAAATATATATGTATATTGAAAAATTTTATACAAAAACGTCGATTTTTTGAAAAAAAAAAATATTTATTATTTCACTTAGTCTTCTTAAATATGCATGAGATAACGATTAATATCAGTACTATCTGGCGAAATTGATTTTGATTATAATTATGTACATATTTATTATTAAAAACAAGGCATTAATAGATTAATTAAACTTCAGCTTAGCAATCTACGTTTCATTCGTGTATAACTAGACGAGATATATCATGTGCTAATATCGTAGAATCAATATTCCTGCAGTGTACCGAATTAATTTTGCTTGTTTATCGATGTTTCTATCACCGTTTTCAAAGGTTTAATATAAATATCTGACATGTCTCTTGTAATGTTAATATTGTTTGATGCAAATTGGTGTTATTTCTATATTGCAAAGTTGATGTCATTTCATATCATATTTACCATATGTTTCTATTTCGTTATAAAAATAAAACGTGATTTATCACAAAAGAACTTAGAAAGGTCTTAAGTCGCTTACATCCAATTTCGATAATAGTAGTATTAATAGATATTCCATTTCCAAGATCTTATTTCTGTACAAGGATTTGATATTGATTTCGTCGGTTCTTCTTTCTGGTTTATTTCTAGTTTAGATCGTAAAATATTACATTTCAATTTGTCAAACTAAACTCAAAAATGGATTGTAAATTATAAAACGCGGTTGTAAACGATAAAAATTCAACTCAAGTCTGCGATAAAAATTCAATGTCATTAAAAATAATTAAATAATCTAATAATTTGTACGCCATTTATACAGCCTTTTTTATTCGTCATTTTACTATTTTTTAATTCTTCAATTTAATATGATTCAAAATAATTGTAGACATTCTACAGCTATGCGTACAGATTCATTTAGTTGAAATTACAAGTTTAATTTAACAGCTTAATGAATCTACCATGAAAGTGTAATTTTCTCTTTTTCCCGCTTAACAAATGATGTAAAATTACATTCATCAAAATAACAATTTCCCTTAAAATATTCAGAATTTATAAGAATTGTCTTTTACGCGATAAAATTTGTTTTAATTAATTTTCGTCGCATTCGATTTCTACCGAATATGTATCACATGTATAATAACGTATTCGTCGCGCGGAGATATCCAGGAAACCGGTCAGCCACGTTGGGATTCCCAGCGCGATACGTTATTAATAATAATTCTGTCGCGTGTGCGATACCAGACCGCGAATTCCAGACGGGTGGCGGGCCTCGGGACGACGATCGAGCCGCATTACAATTTGCACTTTGACGTTGCCTGGGAACAAGAGGGGTAAGAGGGGAGAGGCGAAAGGGGAAGAGGGAAGGGAGATTCGGAAAGCACGTCGGGCGAAATTTTCGAGGTGATGAGTGCGCGACGCGACGCGCGAATAATATGCACGTCATCATGCGTGTCATGATCGAGCGAGATCGGCGTGTGTCGCGCTTTGATGATGCAAAATCGATACCACGGACATCATTATCGGGGCTTAACGACGCCGGGCGTCGCGCCACGCAGATCAGTTTTGCCGGCAGCCCCGTCGTCGGCCAATTAACGTAACGACGACGCGACGATTAATGCTCGCTGCGCACGCTCTTGTATGTGTACGTATGTACGTACATACACATGTATGTTAGTCGTCCGCCCATTCGCTTCGAATCCGTTATTTCGATCGACACCGTTGAAACAGTGATACGGATTTTACGATGGTCCTCGATTCATCCTGTTGCCGTCTTGCCCGTTTGCTCGTCCCACCCTTTACGCTTTATGGCTATCGTTTTTATGAGTTCGCCACCTGGATCACCGCGATATATTTCGCCGAATATTAAATCAATGTCTCATGAAGATTCTTGCGAGACGACAATCAAGCACGACGACTAAATATTTCTGCAGTTTGATAAATTAATAGTTTCGTATGATATATAAATTAATAGATTTGATAAAGATCAGTTTCGCGGTCATATTTTTCAGCCATGTTTTTATTGTATCATTTATAACGTTAAATAAAATATGTAATTATATCGCAATACAATTTCAAACGCAATATTTTTAAAGCAATACAGAAAATATGAGTATTTATAACGTAATATTATATTATCCATTAAGCGTCGATCGAATTTATGTCTGAAAAAATATTTCTACTATTACTGAATAATTTCTGCACGCTAATTTTATTGTTTGCATAATTTCATATAAACACTACGAAAAATACATAATATTACTTAAAAATTATTTGATATATATTTGCGAAATATTCTTTAAAAAATACATATATCAAATAAAGCACATCTTTGTTGATTTGTAAACTCACTTTCGCTCATTGAAATTCCTCGTCTTATAGATATCAAAAGTCTCGATCCCTTAAATAAGAAATAGATTCAATAGTCAGTTAATATAATATCTGCAGCAAATAACGCTTTGTTCTAATATCGTTAGCCACAATATTGTAAACACGGATACACACGATACGATTGTAAATAATAATGCCCTGGGAGCGCGAGTGATAATTTGGAATTATTTAATTACCTTCGGCGAGAACACAAAGGATCGTTTGTCTCTAGTATTACGTTGTCGAGAAATTTTGCGATTAATCCACCAGTTGGGAATTATTGATCATCCTGCCACGGTAATTATCGGCGTTCTGTACTCGACGTGTCAAAGGGTTAATCACGGTTCATACACGGCGAGACGGTAAAGCCGCGATATGAAATTTTGTGCTGTTTATAGCCGATTCGCAGATCCCACCAATTGATTTATACATCTCGATAAATGTATCAGGTATAGAAACTTCCACACATCGTATATTGCTTCGACTATAGTATCTCCATCGAATTTAACAAAGTAGACAATCAGCCATGTATAATCCAGCTTTACTGGCATTATTCAGAGCTCTACAATAAAGTTATTTAATATCCAATCCTGAATTATTCATAAACCATTACATGTTATTAATATCATAATTTCTTAATAATATCATAGTTTCTCCACACTGTCGTTAGAAGAGATACACATATTAAACGAGAATTTATGGGTGACATACTTATTCAATATATATTTATTTGCTTTTTTATATATACATATATATGTATGTGAATGTCTAAATGCACATATACAGATATTAATTAATTATTGTAGTTAGTTATTACAATTATGAATTAATTTAATAATAATTTATAATATATAATAATTATCAAATTGTGGTGTTTAATAATTATATATGATATAGTATGGTGAAATGAATATTCTATGTGGAATATTCTATAGCTTGAAAATTGCAACGGACAAGTTCCCGAGAAGTGATTTGGGCTACATCGCGATAAAACACGTGTGCAGCGCATTGTCTCGTATCTTTCTGTGTGCCTATCGCGTGGCAATCCTCGTTCTTCTTCCAGAACAATCGATCCATCGTACCAGGAAGCAGAAGGTACTTTACGGTAACTACGGGGCGACAAATTATTCAGTGCACGGCGATGTCTCCGCGTTAACGATGAATGCAAGCCATTAGATATTCGCGTGATAGGACGGCTCGAATCGAGACAGCTGTAAGAATTTTCGATGAGGGCTATAATCGTCGTTCATGATTTCCGCCACTTGATAAGCGGCAGATCTGATAACTGTGTTCCAGAAATCGGGAATGTTATTTATATCTAGAAATCTCCGCCATAAATTTATGGCAGTAATTTTCAAACAAGGAAATACACTATTAAATCTTTTGCATATTATATTATAATCAATTTGAGCGAATCAACAATTGTTTACGATTTGTTTTAATTTATTTTTATGCATAATTATGTTATATAATGTTTTAAAATAAGATATGTTTTAAAATAAGATGAAAACATTGATTTGATAAATTTATTATTAATAAATAATTAAATTATTAAATTATAAACAAATTTATTGTTAATAATGAATGCAATCAAGTAGTTAAAAAATTATATGCTGTCAATTTAACTTATTTTTAATCAATTCTAAATAAATTGGGATTTCTTAAGTTTACAGAAATTTTATGTGTCATGTGTAAAATAAAAAACTTAATTTAAATATGTAAAATCATACAAATCAAAACATATATACACATATATATAAGATATACGCATATATTAAAACACATGATACATATTTATAAAACATATTTATATAGTTATATATTTAAATAAAATTTTATCTTGATTTTTGTGTGTGGCGCGTATTACAATTGTTTAAAAATATCTTTAAATAACTTTATATCAACAACTTTATAAATTTATTAAATATAAATTCATATTTTTTATTTATTTTTATTGATTTATTTATTCTATTTTACTGTACCCACGTTTCGCAAAAAAAGCTTTACGCAATAAAAAAACGCGTAACAAAGTTTTATATAACAGTTTCATACGTTATTAGCAATATTGTGAAAATCAGATATATCTTTATTCGTTTGATACATCGTTGCTTAACGATTTAATAAATACGTCTAGTATAAATTTATTAAATGTTTTTTTCAACATACACACACATATCTAAAAATTTCACAAAAAACTGTCAATATTTAATATCATAATTTAATAAATGCCCGGATTGTCATAACCGCAATATTAAACGTTATTACATCTGCATGACATATATAAAAAAATGGAAAAATTATCTTTTTTTATAAAAAAATAAATTTTATAAAGGACGAAATTAATTTGCATGCAAAACCCTGATAATATTTTAGGCAACTTAGGCACTTTACAAGAGTACGAATCCCCCCTTTTCCCTTGTGATTAAACAGGCTTTTTGTCCCAATTTTTACATAAAAAGGCAATCCTGGCACGTTTTTTAGAGAAGCACATGAATCCAGAGCGCGGAACGACGCTGAGTAAGCGTCGACTCTTTGCCGTCTTTTCCGGTCGGATACTCGTCTTCCGGTAAAGGAAAAAAAATCATATCTTTCTGATTTACTGTTTGGTCAAATTTCATTCCGTGGCATTCTTCGAGCGCGCGGGATTTTCTAGAGACAAAAACGCACTACGCATTCCGTTGCTGGCAAGACCCAATATCTTTTTCGCTCGCGAGTAATGCAGCAGAAACAGTATATTCTCATTTAGTCTATTATGCACGCTGTCTATAAATAATAGAGTATATAGAACTCCGTTTTTCCGTTATAGACAGCGAACGATTTTAAAATCTTTACTGTTTTATCTAAATATTGAATTAGCTGGTGATAGCTCGAATTTATGTATACATATGAAATAAACTCGAATAAAAATTTCATAATAGCGTACACTATTCTTTATTATTTTATATCTTATTTATATTTTATTTATTATATTACTAGAATGTTACATGCGCTACACACATTTATTTTCATGCGCCATGTATTATTTACAATAAACTACAATTAAAAAATCCTAAATTTAAGAAAGAAATATATTTTCGAAAAATGATGTAAAATAATAATATTAAATTAACTTATACAAATAATTTCTTTATTAAATTAAGATAAATTATATTATTTAAATAGATATTAGACTTCATATAATGTTGCCATTATCAAAATTAAGTGCAAGAAGATACAGAATATATTCAGCTTAAATTTATATTATAAAATATTAAATATTTCAAGCAGTAACAAATTAATTGGCGTATAGTGTGCTTATCATGTATTTTAGCATTTTATTGTTCGCATTTCGCCATAATTTTTTGTTATCATTCAAGTGGCACGACCTGAGCAAAAAAATAGTAGTGCAAGATACTTCGTATATTGTTAAATTCGAAATATAATCGCGACAAATATCGAAAATAATTTGCTATAATCATTATCGTTCGACTTTTCGACGATTTAAATATAATTTTGATTAAGAATGCGCAATTATATATATATATATATATATATATATATATATATATATAAAATAATTGAATTGTAGACTCGAGTGCATAATTAATATAATAGAAAGTTCTGTAATATGTATATTAATTTTTTAAGAAATATAATTATAATCTATAATTTAAAATTTTCCTTTGTAATTTAATATTCATGTATGTATATACATATACAGAATATTAAAAAAGGATTACATATTTTGAGAACAAATAAAATTATTGGTCAAAACAAGAAAAACATCTAATAAACAGCCATATAATTAATATCAACGATATAGATTATCTTTTTTTTCTCTTTATTCTTTTTTTATTAGTTGTGTCACGTCTACAATGAAATAAACAAAAAAAATATTTACTACTTTTACAGTTAGAGTTTGCAGTTTAATCAATAAACATTATGAAATGGGACTATTTTTCCATATGGAAAATAGCAAATATGATTTTATGTTATGATTTAGCCAATGGAAACAACCGGGAAGCTTGGTTTAGCTTGGAAAGCACTTCCTATAGTGATGATAAACAATGGTCCATATCTCACCGGGTATTTGTTTCTGTTGAACCTATATTTACTACACTTTTTTTTCTTGTTTTGATCAATATTATCTGCTTTTACAAAATATGTGATCCTTTTTTATATTCCATACATGTAGTACGTAAAATATTTCATTAACGAATTAATAATAATATGGTGTTCAGCCTTCATGATATACATATAGCATGCTAATGTTTACGTGCTTCGACCCTGGTATGTATTATTCATAACACATTTGAGCAGGAAAGAAGTAATGGGGCGTTCCGTTGAATTCTTATTTCAAATTTAATTGCAACATGTAATAAATAATGAGAGATAATTTAATATGATTAATAATTAATTATCTTTTACATGCGTTAAATAATACGTATATTGACACAATAGGTCTCGAAGCATATATTTTACAAGTTATGTGTATATATTTAATCAAAAATCAAGTATATACATTTAATCAAGAATTAAAATTATCGTTTTATTGCGATCTTTAGGCGAGCAATAATTACCTCTTTAACAATATTTCAAATCAAATATATTTTGTCCGATGCTTTATCGCTCGATTACTTTTCGACTAAATATAATTCGGTTTATATATAAGTGACTAATATAATATAATAATATAGTATGTTCTGTGTTATAATATGTTCGACCTTAGCGGCGTAAACAATAGCGCGCTACTGTTTATGTGTCATAGACATCTTATCATTCGCACTGCGACACTGGAATATTAAAGTCGTGGTGCGAAACGCTTCGTATACTACATCGAATTCTTTTCTTAAATACAATCACGACATACGTATCGAAATATAATTTTCGCTGTGATTAATATACAATTAGGGATTATTAAAATTCTTGATAGACGATTTAAAACTGTGACATTAAATCTTTATAAAAGCGCGATTATTCTCATTATTGTAAGTAAAAATCGGAGCATATATGTACACAACAAGGATAAAAATTATAAATTATCGTTTTGTTACAATCCTTTAATTATCGATTTCCACGGATAATAATTATTTTTATGTAATAATGTTTAGAGTTAAATATATCTTGTTCAATATTTTAAATTTTTCTAAATGCGAGTATAAATTAATTATTAATTAAATAATTAGCATTGTAATAAACATTGCTGTAGCAAAAGGTGCATGATTTTGGCCTTGTGTAAATATCGAATAAATCGTATTTTTCGTATTTCTCTCACACGATATAATAAAGTACGTATCTTGTATTATTTTGCGATCGGGAGTGCCGTGCAAAGTGTCTAATCGTTGTATGACAAGAGTTAAGTTAAACCTTATTTGAATCAATCTCATTAATCAATATTCTTCTGTTTCGGGCTTAATTTTTCTCGAAATTATCATTAAATTCCCTACTTATTATTCGAATATGTAATTCTCGTGTGAACGGAATCTTTGATCATATCAAAATTCGAGAGTGTCGTCTAAAGTATCGCGTGTACAAGTGCGGGAATGCCGTTTAAAGTGGCGCACATGTGAATCAACGGATCCTGAAATTCTGACAACCTGAGAAGAGGAGAAAGTCTAGGAGAGATATCCTGAAACAACTCTAGGTATTTATTTTTTATATATTAATTGTTATAAATCGCGTACGTACATTAGTGCGATTTCTTTATTTAAATGAATTAAACAAAAGAAAATTAGAGAAAAAGAATTTCACGTAAATTCTGTAAAAGTTTTTATTAAAAAAATATTTTTAGAATAAAAAAAAATGTAAAATTATCTATACATATACTATATATGTCTATTTATTATATTGCATCGAATATAAAATTCGGTATGTAAAATATAATAAAATAAAGTATAAAATTTTTTAAAAATATTAATTATATTTTGGGCGCTGCTATAATTTGGATTTTACATTTTATGTTACAGAGCTTCAAAAAATATCAACAACTCTGCTGTTGCGCATCAGTGTCGGTGAGTGACAAACTTTTATTTAATTTTGACATAATGGATTTGTAGAGATTGTAGATGTAGATTGTAGATTATAAATAGATCCATTGCTTTAAAATGGATAAGTTGGAATAGATTAAGTTAAATAACTATTAATAAGTTCTTTCGATATGTATTACATCTACTGCAAAAGTACGTAAAATATAAATTAAAGAAGAAAGATCATAGAAAGCATTTCCAATTTGTGGATTTTATATAATTTATTGAATAAAGAAGATTAGTAATTTTTTATCAATTATGTAAGATGATAATTTATTAGTATAATGCGTGCTAATCTTATTCTAATTTCTTCATCCATATTGTAGAATATGTTTGTAGATTTTGCTATTCTTAAATTTTGCTTTAATTGATGTAAAATCAAATGATAAATCAATTACCATAATATGATAATAAATGTTGGATTAATTTTATTTTTTATTATAAATTATATATTATTATATATAAATCAATAATCGATAGAGAGGAAATAGTCGAAATATCAAATCAATAATTATGTTTCAAAGTTTATAAATTTTTAGTAAGTCTTTTATAATATGTTGCCATAAGTATATAATATTATTATAATATTGAATAAAACAATAGCATGATTTTTAAGAGTGAATATGTCATATTAATGATTTTCTCAAATCTTTTTTTAACTATCACGATGTATTTCTACGAAATTAAAATTTTACATATTCAAAATGTGAAATAAGATTAACTTAACGAAGGTGTAATAAGCGCGAAAATATACGGACGGAGCGAATGAGCGCGGAATATAACTTGCTGGCAACTATCACCTAGATCATTCCACTTCGTCGAGCCCGACGCCCCTTAATTCCATTCTCTCCGATGGCGTCTTTTACGCTCGAGCGAATAAACGTATCAACCATATGCTCGAGCACCGGATGGAAAATATTGTTTCCCGCCATGTTATAACGGTGCATAGACGAATCATCTTCATAAAGAAGATAAGTATTACTTTAGAAATAGGAGGTTCTTTGTAAGCAAAGACCAAATTAAAGGAATTCAACATCCCTTCTCGCTTTCTCGAAAAACAATATAGTTCTTTTACAATGTAAGAAAACAACAAATTATAAATTGCAAAGAATACATTATTGCAGCATACAAAGAATGATTAAATAATCAAATATTAAACGAATCTAATTAGTATCCTTTATAATTATTATTTATACAAATTTTACATAAATTGAATTAAACTATGAATTAAACAGTTTTGAGTATAATTAGATATATAAATTTTATGAATAAAGAAATTAATAGAGATAAATTTAAAATATAAATTATGTACACCAATTGCCTTGATGTAAATGTATAATATTACATATCGATATATATATATATATATATATATATATATATATATATATATATATATATATTGATCAAGCAGTGATTCACATTTCATTCGCTCCGAGAGCAAAAAAGAGTCATCGCGATGACGTTTGCATCTCGCAAAGATCTTGTCGCGGAGATCGGAATTCCGCGACATACTTCGCCCGGGAAGAATGACCCCATAAAAAGTTCATAAAAACGCCATTGCGAGAATATGCCACGGGGATGTCGAGCGTGTGCAGGACGATCTCTTGAGTTACTCCGCTGCAGCAATGGCGCGTATCACGCTTCCGTGTAGCCGCGACATAATGGACCGAGGCATTCGCTGGAATTTTCATTTTTCCGGTCGACCTCGCGGAAAATCATAACCCGGACGCGCGACCGTCGTCGCGGAAAACGCACGGCTGACCGATCTCGTCGTCGTCGCGCAACAACAACGACGTCGCGTCGTGGGTACTCTTTGCCACGAGCTAAAATGCTTCGCAATTCTTAGGGCAATTCCCATCATCACCCCGTAAAGTCCCGATGCATAACCGAGGTATCTCATGGCTTTTTTCTATTTTCTTTGAGAAAAACTGCGGCTACCCGCACTCGGACGATGAGATGAGCTGCGAAAAAGAATTTATGATTTTGCAGAACGCTTCACGGATGCGAACATCATTTGTAATTTAGACGATAATTTTCAGGTATGATTCCTTTTCACGACGTGTATTTTTTCTCGCGAACGAAACACGAGATAAATCGCGTTTCCTGCGACTTAAATTCTTAAATTAAGTCGGATTAAGTTGGCTTCCGCACGAAAGCGAAAAAATAGATAGTGAGGAGAAACAAAAAATAAACGAACAGTATGCGCTGCTAAAAATTAGAGGGCGAGAGATGCAAATCGAAAGCACTTCAGATACATTGTCTTCGGCTTGGCATGGTTGTAGATCGCGAGACATTTCTATTATATATATCTCTACATAAATCTGCCGATACTAAAACAAACAAACGGTGGCAATAACCAATATCCAGTTGTAGATTGCAATAGCGTAATAGTGAATAAAATTTTCATGGCGCAGAATATCCAGAGTGAATGTTTTATCGCAATTGTCGCCGACTGATAGTGATTCGTTTCTCTCATTGTGTTCGCATTCTTTCGCGCAAACGAATCGATCGTAACGTAATAGGACCACAGTTGCCGTGACATCTATCATCCGCAGACTCTTTGACAAATTTATAGTCGATTTGTTCTGAGTGAAAGTTTATCGCAACTTCATCTTAAGAATCAAGTTTTCCATTAAACTCTTATTAAAGTGAAAGTACACTGGAAATTGAAGAATAAATCTTTATTCATTCTTCCATTTTTTCCCCTTGAAATTAACGTAGCCAAAGCTCTTCAAATCTTGTTGATGAAATAAGTATTAGGATATTTCTTCTCGCGCAATTTCTTATTTCCATTATAAGAAAAATATTACGGTACGAAATTTAAACAGTAACTTTACAGTAAATTTAAACAGTAATATTATAATTGCAAGTATTAAATTTTAAATTCCACGACTTTATGCGAGAAATAAAGTTACACGCTTTACGAGTCTATATAATTTTCCCTTTATTCTTGCGCTCTCTCATCTTGGTTTTACATTGTAAAAGTGATTTCTAATCTTCGATCAATACCGCCGGATTTTCCAACATAGATATCACATTCGCATTTTATATTTCGCCGAGCAGTCACAGGAGAAAATGCACTTTAAAGTTTAGATTTCTCCGCTGTCTCGTCCACACGATACGTATCCGGCGTGTCACTGCTCTCGCAAATCGAAAGCTGAACTACAATGATAGAGTTCGAACATATTCCTTCTTGACTATTTCTTCGAGCTGGTTGAAAAGTCCGAAAGTCGGGGCTTGCGACGACCGTTTGATTTCCTCGTGTCGTTAAATTGCGTCGAGAAAAAAGCTCGAGAGAAGATGTATCGATCCTTCAATCATACTTCTCATATACATTTCGCGAATAAAGCAAAAAAGAGTGAATCCAGAGGATCCACGAAGCTCTCTATGCGTCTCAGTCTTCTCAGCGGGGCTGCAGTAGAAAAGGACTGCATCATGCATTGCACGTGCACTCTCGAGACTGATATGACTACAACGTTCACGAATGAAATGCATTTCTATGGCGCAACGATATCTGATATAATCACGTGTAATATTGAAACAGATGCCTGATTAAAGTAAATATTAATAGACTACTAGAGATGAAAATTTTTAAACACATATGAAATCCAAGTAAAAAAACATGGCTGCATATTCCATATGAATGATATAAAAAGAAAATACTTTTTTTTTTCAAAGCAAAATAGTAAAATAACCAAAAGCAGAAGCAAAAATACACTTTCAAATCCAATAGAGGCTATTGAAGTTTCGATATACACGGAGCCGTATGATATTGAAGACGGACAAAGTAAGCGCAACGAAAAAGAAGCAGTCGCTTTTAAATCGTAGCATGAATAGGAATGAAAAAGACCGCGCTGCAAGGTAAAAGATATGCATACATCTAAAGATATAGTTGAAAATGGTTTAAAGGTGTAGACTACATTAAATATACACGTCTCATGGGTGTGCCAAAAATTCAGCTAAAGAATAAATGTACAGCAACTGCGGACTATTCAAGGATTCAAATTATTCCACGAACATCTTCCACAGAGCGCGAGTCAAGTCGTGATTTTCTATAGCTACCAATTGTGAGTGTATGAGGGAAAGAGAGAGAGAATAAGCAGAAGAGGAAAAATCCGGTTGATATCAAGTGGGTACGAAAAAGGAAGAAAAGGAAGGAGAAAAATGCGATATTACGAGTTTATACCGGATTTCCGGGTCCGGTACAAGAGTTTGTTCGGGCTCGAGTATTCGATTTTAAAGCATCTCTTCTGGGCCAGCATAACCGTGCTATCCGTATCTGTTCCCACTCGCTCGAAGGTGGGCACTCATGAAAATATATTGCACTTTTCACCGCGGTTTACACGTTGCATTCTCTGACGATTGGATTGAAAATCGATCACTCGCGATTGGAGCCGGGGATCTCGACAGACAGGATGATACTTCTTATCGTCTGCTTGTCCTTCCTCTTATCCCTCTCTGGATACGTGAATCTCTCGCCATAGAAGCAACAATTTAAACTCTTAAACCGCTATTGGACTTTTCTCAATTCTATTCTCAGTTTCTTTCAACTTTCGCTAATTATTTCCTATCTTCATCATCTCTGCCCTTTTAAAGTATGCTGTTCTTTTAAAGTATGGAAGATATTTCCTTCATATCCTATTTTTCTCAAATATTATTGAACATATTTGGATTAAAATTATCTAATATTAATCAATACAAGATTGCAGAAATCAATAAAAACAACTAGTAATTATACAAATTAAAAGAGATATAATTGTTTATATTCATTATACATCTAATGTATCACTTATTAATTAATTTACTAAGCAGAAAATATTAATAAAATATTGCCATTTGTTTCGGAGATGTCAGCGGAGTTATTTTGTGGCTTTAATTGCGACAAGTCTCGCAAACAATTTTAATGGTCACGCGAGGCAAAAAATGACATTCACGACGATGTCGTAAAACATTCACAAGCGTAAGAAATGTAGTTCGGACATATCGTATCGTGAGCACCATATGCGCCAGAAGCAGCCAGATCTAGAAAAGCTTAGCCACACTGCGGCGCAGCGGTTGGATTCCGACGCCTAAGCGAATAGTATACCTGCATAATACCGGGATATGCAGACCATAAAATGCCGCGGGGTTGACGGAGGAAAGGGACGGGCAAACAAACGCTCTGTGGGACGTAAAAATCTGTCGTAGAAAAATTCGCGTACAGTTCACCGTGCGATTTTCCCGCCCCGCGAATGGCATTTAACGCGGGATGAATATGCACGCACGCATGCATGTTAATGCACAAACACGCATAAATACACCTATTATCCTACGGCTAGCAAGTTAAATAATAACGCCATTGTATACAGACGTATATACGGGCGCATATTCTAATGACGGTTTTTCCCTTTTCTTTTTTTTTTCAGAAAAACACTTTGCACTCTAATAAATTTTTAGGCGCGCCCCCGACTTCTTTCATTTATTAGCTACTTTAATTTTTGCGATATGTAGACTACGGAAAGGCATTGTGTGTGCATGCGTTTAAAGGTACAATAGAGGGGTAGTATAAATTTTATTTGGCTATGCGTATGGTAATGTCTAGTATTTAATGTATTATATTCAGGAAGTTGAATAAAAGCAAATACGGCGCAAACAATGCTATGCAGCGTCCTATGATGCGCACATGTGCACATCTGTATCCTCCTCCCCCGCTTTTACTACTGATTTTCTTTCAAATACAGCTGCGGCCTCAATATCTTGCTGTTTACTTTTCGAGAAATTTATATCCAATGAGAAATGTTCGTATGAGTTCCATTGAACGTTATTTAACATAAGCACGCGCGCGTGAGCTTTCATATGTAATACAGCAGCTGTATCGGCACTTAATGAGAGATAATTTATAGCAGATACTGATGATAATCGAAACATTAGTATGGAAAATAGAAATTACCGGTTAATAAGTTTGTAATCGCTATTCTAAATAAAGACATATGCTACATATATCTAGTATGCATGCATTTATGTAAAGGAAAAACAGATATCAACACGTGATGTATTTCACATTTTTTTCCATGAATTACCAAAGTAACGTCGATGTCATTTTGCACATATGTGCAGACGATAAATTGTGGTTGAAGCTTACGTGAGAAAAGAATTGGTCGCGGTAAAATAGTCCCGAGAAAAATCTAGGTCGTTAGGCATCGCGGCGCCGCATGGTTCAAATGACGTGTCGCCTCGTGACGAATTTCTCGGATAGCGGTAAAGCTGAGCGAAATACATACAGTGCAATATGCATTTTTAAATTTCTAATTTTGCTAAATTTTATTTTTTCAAATTGCAACCGAACAAATCAAATGAGGCGAATGTAATCAAGTAATAAAGTGTAAAATATAAATTATTAAGAAATCAAAATAAAATATTATTAATGAAAAAAATAATGTGCTGTTATATTGTAAATAACAGTTACATAGGACATAGAAACATTGTAGTTTCGCTTTTTCGCGGACAGAGAACTATTGACCGTTATCGCGATCGATTTGTTTCTTCCCTATGACAAATAGTTATGTCTGATTTCGAGTGTCGCATGCACTTTAGGTAATGCATAGAAGAAAAAGGAGGAACGTATCGTGTACGAAAAGTACGTCATATATTTTTAAATATATATATGAAAAATTGCACACATGTAGGATCGGCACTTCGCAAATTGGGGAGAGTTGATTGGCAGGCACAGATTAAGTTCTCTCCAGCTTTTAGTTTAATGGAACGCCAGATCGGATTTGATATTTCAGATTACGTCGATGAGTTCATACTGATTGACGCTACGGATATTGCTAAGCCTCGCGTAATACGATTATGAAACGAATACGCTGGAAACTCGCGATGACAACGCGTAGGAAATCGAATTTACGTGACGAAAAGGAAGAGGAGACGCGAAGATGGCAAGCGCGTATCTCATAATTTATTTTGCACCTTGGGAGAATGTATCGTAGAACATCGTTTGATGGATAATCTATCACATAAAAGTATTCAATTTTTCGATAAACGTAATTTACTTAATACATCTCAGTACATACATACATCACATTCCAATATTGTTGTCATATCGAAAAATTGTCTTGAGTTTATCAATATTTTTTGATATATTTGATATTTTTTTAAGATACTACTAAAAATTAAAGCAAAAAGATGCGCAAACTAAAATATTTGGGATATATATGCAATTATATCATTGGGATTTATGTACAATTATATGAAAAAGTGTTTGGCAATCGTATCTATTTTTAAAACTTTCAAATTTTTTCATTTTATCGCATCTCAAAAATAACTTAAAAATAACTTAAATAAAGCAAATTATATGTACGTTTTAAGTTTACTGGAAATACTTATGAAGCCTGTCAGAATTACGTTTACGGCTTCGTATTTATCAACTCAGATATCAATAAATATTGTGAAAGTAAGAATGTTACGTATGTATGGGGTCAATAGAAACTGTATAGAGAAGAAAAGTTTAACATCATGTAGAAACATAACTTGGGGAAGACAATCCAACTACGTGTACATATCTCGTGTACGTATGGCTGAAGCAAGTAGCTAGTACATCCAACACGTACTGAAATCTGCTTGAGAAATATTTTACTCACTGAGGATACCTATCTCCTTAAATCTCCAAAAATCAACGAAATATATGCATATTCATGTCTACATTAATATTAAGAAAACTTAAATATACAATTTAAGATAGTATAAAACTTTTTTGATAAATTTAGAACAAATTTTAAATATATTTTAAGAAGCGTGTTCTGAATTTTCTATCATCAAAATTTTTGCATATAAAAAATTATTTCTAATATTTTTAACAATATCCAAAATCGCATTTTATAAATAAAAATAAAATATAGTTGTAAAAATAGAGAATATAATAGTTATAAAAGAATAAAATAATAAATATTGAGAATATTGAGATGAATGATATTGATATGAATTAAATTCGCTTTGTTTAAAATAATGTAAATAAAAAATGATATAATACAGTATAAAATAAATAAAATAGTAAATAGTATGTAATAAATGGTATAACATTTCTATTTAATTTTTTGAGGAACGAGTATCGAATCGAACTATATCTTTCATCTATGATATCTATCGAGAAACACGACCGATAGAACCTTGTGAAATTTGCATATTGAAGGCATCGCTATTCCTTATCAGACTGTCGAGAATCTAGAATCATCGTCGAGAGAACGTTTGTTTGCATTTCTCTTGGTGCAAAGCAATGTGAAGCAGTAATGCTATACATTTCTAAGTAATACGACCATACACCAGAAATACACGATTTCAAAAGTGTGTCTCATCTTATAATAATAAAACCGATTTATTATAAAATATAACGAACAAACGGTAAGCTTGATATCAATCTATGCTTGATATAAAACGTTTGTTCTTTATGTTGAATTTTCTATTCGTCAGAGAACGACTGAAAAATTAAGCTATTTTTTTACTGTCTATTGCTTACAAATGTAATTTCTCTACTTTTCAGAAAAGAACGAGGATTAAATTATTGCCATAGTTGCATATTATTTAATTTTGCTGTTAATGAATAATTCCTATGGAAAAAAATTTTTGTATTCATGGTAAACTTGCTTGTAACATATTGTGCATGCAAAGAAGTATAAAACGTGTGTAATGTAAAAATAATTCTGCACATACAGAGCATTTTATAATTTTGCCCTCATTGAACATACTTTAATTCAAACGTAATTAAAGACGGTGCCTCGATTTGACTTGAAGCGACGTTTTAATCTCGCAGTTTTATTACGCGACGCAAACACATTTCTATAAAATAAATGACACGACACCAACGTCGTAGTAGCGCGTCCTCGCACAGCTGTTTTATTATGCATTCGCGTGTATTTACATGCGCCATTCATAACTAAAAAATCACGGGGAACGAACGATTCATAATTCAGTTCGTCCTGTTCGCGCAGGATCCAAAATTATCTGTCTCCTTATTTAAATCTCTCACCAATCAGGCGATCCTTCGCTTTACAAGAGAACCCGAAGAGAATCCGTTATTCGATAACTAATTTACATGCGATTCCGCGTGAAGTCCAACGCTACTCGAAGGAGGGGGAGGGAGAGATGCCTAAATAAAACATCCCCCGGCGAAACTTCGGCACTCTCCTCGCCGTTGACCTTTCGCGCCGGGTTCAACGACACGCGGCAGCGACGTTCCCGGAGGACGCGCGAGTATAAAAATTGTAAATCGCTGAATATGAACGGAGGTTTGTATATCCGGCAGGAATAATCTCGCATTTGCTGTCGGCCTCGGAATTTCCGTCCTGGCCATCGTGAATTGTGCGTCTAAGAAGATGCTACTAGTCGGAAGGAGAAGGAAGAAGGCGTCCCCGATGTTGCGCCACCGGCATCTTCATTAATGATAATGATCGTGCGGTCTTGGCAGTCTGCGGAAGAGCTCGCGAAAGGAAACACCGCGATTTGTATTCAGAACATGGCATATACACACGGCGAGAGCCAAGAATTGTGGGGCAACCCGGTGGATTCGCGAAATAAACTCTCTTGTGTAAGAGAGAGAGAGAGAGAGAGACGGAAGCGACGATGCACCACCGACTCGAGAGGAACGAGGGGGCGCACACCCTTGCGCTCCAGTTCGGCTTCCGACAATAAAAGTGAGCTAAGACCCACGTACACCCCTCGACGCGACAACCACCGAGCGGTCTTTTATTCGACGGTAGCGTTTGCTCCATCGTGTTCCATCGCTCCGTATAATCAAGGGACATTGGAAAAGAATCATTCTCCTAAAGCTGTGTTCTATCAAGCAGAACAAACCGCCTGATAGCATCCATTCACTATTTGCTAAACGTGGATGAAGCTACACAATCCGACAGAATCATCCTCAATTAATAATAAAATATTAATTTTGACGGTATGATTGTCATGCAATTGCAAGTAATATGCTTTTTCTTTTGTCATCGCAATTGATCTTATGATCTCTCAACATTGTCGAAATACTATAAAATAACTATTTCATAATTTATTGTTTGCTTATATATAAAATTATTTTAATGTTTATGAGAGAAAGAGAGAAAGAGAAATAACCAATGGTAAATATGCTCCTAAATAAAGATATATAACGAGAATAATTTCCGATTAATTATCTCTTTCTACAGGAAGCGGATGCAATTAAAAATACATGCTCAATTAATTTTGAAAAAAATTTTTAATTAAACTTTTGTAATCAAAATTTTCATTGATGGCACATACAAAAAAAAGATGAGATTAAATTATAAACTTAATGTGCAAAAAAACATGATTGATATGGTTATAAAAATAATAATCTTTTTAATAATAATTTAAAATAGCTTTATCAACAAACATATGCTATTTTTTATCGTGCGAAACAAATCCATAATTGATGATTTTTCAGTTTATAAATTTTTATTAATCTCATGTATCCCAATAGAAGAAACTTATTGCGATAAATCTTTTATGTCAACGCATTAAACGGTCGGCAAAATCACATGTATAAATCCGGATTAAGAAAGAAAGATGCAGAAATCGATAGTCAACGGTTTATCGTTTGAATAATGGACGTAAAATAAGAGAGAGGAAGTTAGCATTACACTTAAATGCGACGAGAAAATCTATGCGACAAATTTATTTTCACTTTATCGGTTCTCTGTCTTTCTACTATCTCGTCAGGATAATTATTACTAAACTTTACGACGTAGTATATATACACAATTTTATCGAGTGTTATCTGACAGTCGTAAATTGAAGAATAGATGGATCGTCAAATTGACGACGAGATTGTTACATATATTTAAGCAAAGTTTTTTTCGGAATTGCCAACGCTAAAAATTGATCGTCATGAAGATTAAAAAGTAAAAGTATAAACTTTAAAATATCTAAAATTTTTTTATATTTAGAATTCCATTATTATAAATGGAATTGCACTATTATAAACCATGATAATTTTAAAATGTTTTGTAGCATGAAATAAATAATTGATTTTCGTTTTTTTTTTAATTTGCAAACAATTGTGTGAAAAAATTTCATAATCATATTGTTGTATACGTGTTTTAAATATCACACTGATTGTTTTGCAGATTTATTAATTAAATTTTATTTAAAAAAAGTAAATTATAGATAAATATTTTTGCACAATTTGTGCTAAATATTATCTATCAAATGTTTCCAAACTATTTTAATAATTAATATAAAAATTCGCATTATATATAGATCTTTTTATATTCGTCGACACAATGTCTCGGTATCTACTACTTCCACAAGAAGTTTGATGTATTTTTGGAGAGTTCGCAGTTCGAAATGCGCGACGTGCAAAACGCGAGTTTATTTTCGGTGGAAATCCTACATGGTGCGGGGCAGTGTCCGATCAGCTTAAAAAAGCACCTCTATCCGTCTGTTGCGTGGGATTTTCAAGAACACGAAGAAAGCTTCCCGGGAGAACGAATTGTATCGAGTGTCATGGGAGTGTCGCGGTCTCGGGAATTTTGTCAAAATTCAGACTCTGATTCACTCAACGAAGGAGCAACGTCTGGTCATCGTTTCGTTTGTCCATGCCCTCTCACGGGATTAGTCAAATCCAAAAATAATATCACGCTCGAGCCGCGCATCGTGATGCAAATGAACACGGCGATGTAAATCAGACGTTTTAAGCTCTCAAAACCTGAGAGATACAACGTCTGGCGCAATAGAATTATGCTCCACTGAGCACAGATAATAAGGAATTATTGCGGAAATAAATACAATCGAAAACTGCATCTGCGCAGATGAATTTATCAAGGACGATGTTTATTCGATGCCTTAAAGATTCGCGCATCAATCGCTATTAATATGCTCAGCTGTGAACATTGGCAGCTGAAGGTATGAATCTAATAAAACACAAGCTATATATGACCTAAAAATATGATATAAAAATAATTTTACATCAACGAATCTTTTTAATATTATTGCCAGCCAATAGCTCATCAATCGATAATAAATAAGTAATGAGAAATAACGAACAAATTATGCAATAATTTGCATTAATTATCTTAATCAATATGCTATTGTTAATTAGCAGTTTTTGTTACAGTTAAATAAATTTATTATGTATTATACTTTTGAGCTAGACCAGAGAGATCGACCATACATTTTATTAAACATTCATTCTTTCCACATTCAAACTTTTCCATTAATATAAATATTTTAGAGATGCAGCTTTATTAAAATACAAAAAAAAGATACGCGCAGAATCACTTATCACTTTCAGTTGGAAACATTTTTACGTGGAATAAAGTCAATAGAGCCACAATTGTATTTTTTTCACGAAGCCGTGCATTGAAAAGGCACGCGCATTAAGCCCGTATTTCTCTGTTTTGATTTCGGTCGACGCGCGGTGTGCAAAGTGGACTTGAAAATAACCCCGCCACGGGAGGACCACCCGATCTATTAATAGAAGACCGACGTGAGTATCTTTGTCGCCGGTTCGGCACCGACTACGGCACGGTTTCACCGCAAAATCTGCCGATACAATTCGCATACGTGCACGTGTATCGTCGTCCGAAGACATCGTCGCGATGCACCTGACACCGTCATCGTTCAGTGAAGTCCGGTAAAGTCTACAGCGGACTATTCTTGAGGTCGACGAGTTAGAAGCTGTGGGTTAAGAGCGAGAACGAAAACGAGAGAGACAAAGAGAGGAAGGAGAAGAGAAGTCGTGCCGAGGAAGTCTGTTCGGACGCGACCGTCGTTGTGCGAGACGACCTCTCCGAGGTTTCCGTCGAGATTTTTGGCTATCGCGCGTAGCAGAACTGTGGAAGGAACTTAAAACCACGCGTTTCGAGTGAATCTAAATAAAGAAACTCTATGCAGTGCGAGGACTGAGGCGGGAGGCGCGGTGCCTCCCGGGATGTGAGAGAGTGAGTAAGAATGGTACAGCGAACCGCATGCAATAGCGAGACGAGCGCATCCCTCAATGGTGCATCGAGCGGCGACCGCGAAGGAGGAGGAACATCCGGAGTCGCGACAGACGCGGTGGTAACGCGAGATACCGTCGATGGCGAGGCGACTTCCTTGACACGCGGTGGCGGCAAGGAAGGCAGGTTTTCTCTATTCAGGTGGTTCAAATCGCGAAACCGCGATTCAACCGTGGAGAAGCGACGAAGAACGAGCGCGAGATCGGACGATGAGATCAGCGTCGTCCGACGACGCAGCAGCGTCTACTCCAGCGTAGAGAGCATAGACACCTTCTACAGCACCACCACGGTTCGCAGTTTCGCGTTCCACGCGGGAACGATAAACCGTTGCAACGTACTATCCCTGGACATTCTCGGACAAGCTGCCGAGGTCGGCCCGTTTGCTGCCGGAGCCTCAAAAGTATCCGTTGGTAACAAAGAGAATAACGTGGCTGCCTGCACGTTGCCGATCAACGTGCACTCCAGGAGACGAGACATTGGTGCCAGATACTCGCTGCATCCGTCCACGACCTTCGCCTCATGCGAGAATTTTCCGTCGTCCAAGAAAGGCTTATCGGGTTCGTCGCAAACCCAAATCAATTGCAACGGATCCGTGCGGCGGCGGGTGCACGTGAAGGGAAAACGAAAAGCACCAAGTCCTCCCGCGGTAATCAAAATCGTGGAAGTCGATGTACGCGAAACGCCTGCGAGGAATAGTAACAGGCGGAAACGACGGGCACCGCAACCGCCGGAGAAAGCGACCGCGGAAACTCGTTTCACCGAGGAGCAGTCGAAGCTTATCATCGATGGCGGTAGCATGGAACTGAAGAATGTCGACGAGAGACAATCGATTAGCAACGACACGCTGGTTCTTCAGGGCGGTATGCTGCTGTCGAAGAAGGAGGTTTGCGGCAGCCCAAAAGCGGGGAGGAACAACAAAGGCGGCGATGATGAAACGTCCAGCGTCCTGATCCCTCGGGAAAAGGGACAAGGTTCTATTGGTGCTACTTTGAACGCGGCTATGCCACGACCTTGGTATAAGCGCAGCGTCTTCGAGCACTCTCGCGACCTCGGGTCGTCCAAGAGAGGAGGCACGGTCTTTCACGGTCCTACGACTTCTTGCGAAATGAAGGAGAAGTGTATCGGAGCAAACTTGAATTATTCCGTTGATTCTTCATCGAGGCTAAACTTTTTTCACCGCGGTGATCGGCAGAGCGACGATAAAAAGCGACAGGAGGCTAAACGAAGATCCGGTTTATCTATCCTGACGAACATCAGTGAACTGGATAAAGAAGCGGCGGCGATCGTGCAGGAGGAGCAGGCGAGAACTCGGGCGTCGATGTTGTTGAAAACATCAAAGTTAGTCGATGACTTCGAGAAGAGAAGCGACGTTAATGAAGAAATCGTTCAAGACATGGTCACTTCGGCGATGGAGAGCTCATCGCCTCGACGAGGTACACGCGCGCTGATCTCAAAGTTTAATGCTATTAGCAACATCACCAAAGTCACGGTTAATGCTAATTTCTTCGCTAAGAAGGATCAGTCAGATTACAAGCTCGATCGCGATGTAACAAGGCACAGCAGATTCGAGCAGATCGGAGACTGGAGGAGTCAGAGATTCTCCGCACAACAGGATCTCGGCCATAATGTTCGCGTTGATAAAGATATCTCCAAATACTTTTTGCCTCAGCAGAGATCATCGAGGAATAAGACGGAATCGACGCATACGAATGTAAATTCAGTAGACGTCAAAAGCACTTCCAGCAAGGAACAGAACGATCAGCTGATGAAGGAAGCGTCCAATAGAATATCATATCTGCAAAGCCAGCTGGCTGCTAATCGCGCGAACGAATCTTTAGCTATTCAGAAAAACATCGCGTTATCAGCAGTGGAGGAAAAAGTAAGATCACGACAGGAAATCGTCGAAGAAAAAAAAGACAGAGAATCGCCGAGATTAAATAATGAAACTAGTAAGAAATTTCTGCTGTCCCATGCTCGTAACTTAGTTGAAAGCACGGAAAATACGTTAGATCCCGTCAGAGAGAAGGCGAAAGGAAGCGAAAAGCGGCTGGAGGGGGTGCAGAAAGAATTCTCGAACATCTTCGACGAGATCGATCGACAGCTGCATTCTAGAGAGTTCAAACTCGAGCGAAGACCAGTAGTCGAATCGGACTACGTCAGAGACAAAGTTCCAGAGGATGAAGTCGTATCGAGCAGAGTGGCTAAAGTGCTCGATATTCTGGTGGAAGCCGAAAAGGATGGTAAGACGAGATCGGCGGTACAGTCGGAAAGATCAATGCAAGACAAGGAAACATCGCGTTTGATTAATTCAAACCAGAAGACGAAGTCTAGTAAGACAAAATCAACCGTCCTCAATACCGTCGAGGATCCAATTACCGCAGATTTGAAGGAGATGCTGAAGGAGATGAAGCACTCGTTACCGAAGCGGCCTAAACCGAGGAAGACTACGTCAAACGACGATGACGTTCTCGAAAAGGTTGAGAAACGCTCGCCCATATCTGCGAACAAGACCTCGTACGTTGCCTCAATCACGACGACGAGGATGGAAGCAACGTCGTCAAATGATTACGAGGCAGATAAGCAAAAGGTGTCCTCGTCGGCCCAAACCAGTGGAAACATCCGTAGATTAAATCAGCCTTCTACATCCGCTGAGCGACCGTCTACGTCAGGTTGGAAGCACGAAAACGTGCTCTACAGAACTTCCGGCAAAGGTTCCGCTCTTGTCAAGAACACTTTCCAATTGATACGACCGCGTGATTTCGCCGAGATAGAAGCTACAAAAACTACGAAGGAGATTGACAAAGAAAACACTTATGTCAATATGATGGAACCATCGTTGTATGCCAATGCTCATGTTCCTCCTAGCTCCTCGCCAAAACAACGATCACCAAATTTGATGCGATCAAAGGGTATTCCCTTAAGTAATCATGTTAAAGTATCGCCCAATATCGTAAACGAAAATAAAATACTGAATAACGAAGAACTTGCAGAAGAAGAAGGTAAGATGGCGAAATATTCAATAAAACGATATTTTTAATACAACTATTTATTTAAAACGACAATCATATTTGAATTATTCGTCCTAAATGAAAATGATAAATAAAGAAATGTATAAACTTTTTTCAGCGAAAAAAAAGAATAAATTCAAAAAAATAAAACGCTATATATTTTTAATTAGTTTGCCTCGATTTAGTACTATCTTTATAAAGGGAATTTAATAATATGATTATTGTTGCAGACGATAATTCAACGGCGAAAAACATGAATACTCTGGCTATAAATCGATTGCTGAGAAAGCTGGAAGGAGCCATCGCGTCGGGCCATCATCAGCAAGCAGCGGGATTAGCGAAGGAATTGGCAAGGCTCAAGATCCATTGTTCTGTGATACGACAGCGTTCAGCGGCGCGTTTAAAGGATCAGTCGATCAAAGTCAACATGTATATCGAAGACAAACTCGCTCATCAGGGACCTATACCACTTCAGGTAATTATACGATAGTTATTATATGATGGTTACTCGATATGCAAACAAAATGCTTCATGGATTGAATTATGATAAGCTGCCGATGAAAATGACGGTAGCCGAGCTGAAGACGAAGATACATACGGAGTTTGAAATACCCACGAATGTGCAACGCTGGATCATCGGGAAAAACCTGGCTGATCATGACGAGACCACCCTCGAGGAATTACACGCGGTGGATGGTTCATCAGTGTTTCTTTATCTCGTAGCACCCGGTAATCTGATTCATTCGGCGCTAATTTTATTCAGATTAAACAAAAGATCAATTTTCCATTCTAAGGAAATATAGAAATAAAAACAGAAATATATTTTTTAAGATACAAGACAAAAAACATGATTATTATAATTTATAAATTATTATAAATATAGCGCTTTTCTCTCTTGTTTAATCTAAATTAATTTTTTTTTTTAGAATTGCATGTCGACAATGTAACGCAAACGAATAAAGCACCGTCCACGGAAGATAAAGTTCTTGAGGAAATGCCGCAAGATCCACCAACGGAAATCTTGCAGATAATCGAAGAAAATCAAGAGACTATCGAGACAGAGAAAACAGTGACATTAAACGAGCATCAGGTATGTAACAAAAGCGCAACAACATGCAATCTTATTTTTGTCTTGCACTATTGTGGCTTTGTTGCTCATTTCTCTATGCTAAGTAGCGTACCTCGACTAGGGAGAAAGATAAGTAACATACATTTTGATATTCTTGTGCAACAATAGCGAGAAACAGCGGAAACAGACGTATCGGAAGATGTCAAGATGGCACGATACGAGGAATTGATATCGTTGGAGAACTGGGATGTCATCCCGAATTCCGAGCCAATCGAATGTCCAATATGCTTTGTTACATACGGTCCGCGCGAAGGTGTAATTCTGAGGGATTGTTTACACATGTTCTGCAGGTAGAAACTCCTTAATCCGCTTCATCCCAGAATATTAATTATTGTTTAATCTGTAAAGCGCAGGAAAATCAGTTTCACACATATCATTCTCTTAGATTTTTGTGCTTATTAATAATAAGTGACAATTTTTATAATAAATTACTTTTGCTCATTATACTGTTTGCTGCGATCACTCATCGATTTTAATTTGTCATATTGTGCAAAATACATTACATTTAGTTCGCTTGAATGTCTAAATATGTCACATCTCGTATATGACGCATCACATTTGTATATTTACCTACTTTGCAATACTGATTCATGCTGATTCATGTGCATTACTAATGCGGCAATATTTATGCTAGTGGCTGCTGTAAAACGTATATGATTACACATGAATTACGCATGAATATGATAGATTGTTGCGCGGTAAATATTTCGCAAATAAAAAAAAGCAATCTACAATTACATTTTTCATTTGTTCACTTATAATTAACAAACAAGCGTACATGCCAGTGTTTAACGAACGAGTTTCATCATATATTCACAGACCTTGCATCGCCAATACGATTGCATATTGTGAGGAGGCGGAGGTGAAATGTCCATATAGAGATGCCAATTATACATGTGAATCGACTCTTCAAGAACGCGAGATCAAAGCCGTAAGCTTCTCTCTTTGATTGAAAGGATCAATCATCCTAAGTTTTAATAAAATCCTTTATTGATTATGCTTAGCTCGTCGAACCGGAAGTTTATCAGCAGCACCTCGCGAAATCGATCGCGCAAGCGGAGAATAATGCCGGAAACAAGGCCTTCCACTGTAAAACACCAGACTGTCCTGGGTGGTGCATTTACGATGATGATGTGAACAATTTCCTGTGCCCCGTGTGCGGGGCCAATAATTGTCTCACCTGTCAGGTAAACGCTGTAACACTTATCACAGGAAAATGTCGAATTTAAAAAAACCAAAATATACAGTAATGGAAATTTCATTTCTATTTTTTTATTATTATTATTAAATAAAAATATCTTTTATTTCTATTTTTCTATTATTTCTAGATGCGGAGAATCAATATTTTTCTTGTTATATATTTAAAAACTGTAAATTTTATAATAAAATAAATATAAAATTCTAAATTTTATTTGCAATATTATTTTAATTTTTTTTAATAATAAAAAAATGAAAATATTGCAAATAAATAAAATTTAATAATAAAAAAAGGTTACTGTAATTTATTATTACAAATGTTTGCTCGCATTTGAATCTGACTTTTTTATCTGTTGTTTTATTTTTCCATGTTTTCGGATATTTATACTAATTTTATTTTACAACTATGATTGCATAAGACATCGGCAATATCTTTATTAAAATTGTAACATAAAGAAAGAAAAAATGTCTAAAAACTTTACTGCTTTTTCTTTGAGATATTAGTATTTATATTAATATTAATTTTATATTAATATTAAAGAGTATTATCGCACAAATTTATTAACGCAAATACTCAGATAATAGTCACTTAAAGCAATTGAAGAGCTTTAAGAGCACAAATTTTAATTTTAAAGGTTGTTCATACCGGAAAAAATTGCAAGCAATATCAGCAAGAATTGCAACTTTCGAAAGAAACCGATCAAGAATCTAGAAGGACAGCTGCGATGCTCAAGGATATGGTAGATAGAGGCGAGGCACTCGCATGTCCCACATGTGCCGTTGTTCTTATGAAAAAATGGGGTTGCGATTGGCTGGTGTGTTCCATGTGCAAAACAGAAATATGCTGGGTTACCAGAGGACCACGTTGGGGTCCAGGGGTAAGTGGATTAATTTATTTTTTGCAATTTATAAAGATTATTAAGAGTGTTTTTTTGTATAAACTCTAACAAACATAAAACTTGTTAGCAATTAACGACGTCGTTACATCGTTATCGCGCTTCTATTGATTGTATTTGTTACTTGTCACAGGGTAAAGGGGACACATCCGGTGGCTGCAAATGTGGTGAAAACGGAGTAAAGTGTCACCCCCGTTGCAATTACTGCCACTAAAAAGTCACAACTGCCGCGACAATGAGTGAACGCGTTTACGGTGAAAATAAGATGTTTTAGAAATGCTTACATATTATTATTTATATTAAAACGTAGCATGTAGAACAAACTCGATCGTAACGTGCCTTTGATATACATTTAATATAAGTTGGAACTCCGATAAATCAATGTGCAATAGAAGTTACACACTGCTTGCTCAATGATACCTTTATTGCAGCACTGTTTTCGATGGAGATTTGCAAGTGAGATTTTAATAAAGAGAATAATTTGTACCGATATTTCTTATTCTTACCGTAAATACAAGGTATATAAAGAAATAAACTGTACTTTACTTAAAGCTTTAGATAAATCTAAGACATATAATAAATTACCGAGATTATAAGAAGTATATATATGTATATTTTGCAATTATACAGGCACCGATTCTTCGTTCTCACCGGAAGTTGTTTCGTTTGTACCAATCTGTTTTAATCGAGCAACTAATGTGGATTGATGATGTGTGAGCTGCCGATTTAAGTTGTTACCGCCTGCACTCTGTAACAACTGAACAAGATGCATCCGCGAAGTTGTAAGATCCATTTTGCCGTATCTCAAGAAATCGTCCTTGTTTAGCAATTGTCCCTCCAATATGCCCGCTATAAAAGACAGATAGGTCAGATAAGTTTATATCAATTGTTTCCTTATTTTAATACTTCTTGAGAGATTATTCTTACCCAAAAAAATAACTTGTGGAAACTTTTTGACAATTTTCTGAAAGTCAGTGACATTTGTGTCAAAACCGAATATGATACCAAATGGTGCTTTATACAACGGTAGCGTTGCTGTATAAGGTGAATCACTTAACGCTAATTTTATAATCGTCTGACTATATTGCTTGTAGTCCATATTCGCTTTCTTTAATGCAACTCGGAGGTCAAATATGTCCTCTTGTGTCATAGAATTTCGATGACAAATGGCAATTAGTTTAGATTTGTCAAACCAGTTTCGGACATCACGTGCTATTATTCTTTGGTAAGGATTAGATGTCTCTCCCAGCTCCTCTTTTTTCGCAGCATTTATTGCGTTGTGACATAGTTCTTCTAATGTCTTGTCTTTATTTGGAGATGGATAAAAAGGCGTCATAAATGTGTTTACCACCCCTCTCAAGTAATGTGGCTTTCTGGGGTGTTGTATATTAATTTTGCCTCGAAAACGTTTCTGTTGATAAAGAATTATGTTGGGAATAATCTGAAGTGCTGAAACATACAATACAATAATATCGTTAAATTCTAGAAAGAATTAATTGAAAAGAAAATTAATAAAAATTTAAGTACCATTACCTACCATAGCTTTCGTAATTTTTTACTATATTTATCCTCAATGTCGCTCGACGTTTTGTTACAAATTCGATAACTTGTAGTAGGTACATTATTAGATCGATGAGAACGATAGAAAGTATGTTTTAAAAATAATAATCCTACTTTGGAACTATTAATAATGTATAAACTATATGCAAATATTTTTATATCGTAATAAGTACATGATCCGAATATCGATTAAAGACAAGTACAAAATTATATACATATATGGAATTAATTATTTTCACTTAACGGTATAAGGCACTTTGGAACAAACCACATATATATATATATATATATATATATATATATATATATATATATATATTTATATATTTATATATATGTATGTGTGTGCAAAAATGTGTGTATAAATTTGCAGATGCACGAATATATGATATGTATATATGTATATTTTATTTACTTATACAAAATTCTATGCATCTATTCAGCAAATTATTTTTGCATTTACGCGATATAATTGATCGTTCCGCTGCAGTAATTACTGGTTTCGTGCCTCGTTTCTATGCTATCACCGAAATTGAGTGATTTCCTGTTCTTGCCCAACCGGAGCAACGCCGACCGAATACCGCCTTTCTTTCGCGAACGTTTATATCGATCGTCTAACGCTGAATTAAGAGAAGCCTGCTTCACGTCACCGCGACTATTTGAAAAACCTTCTCGCTCATCTTTGATATTATTGCTACTCGTAACTTGGCCATCATCCACAAGCCAATGTTTCCTCGGCGAAAGAAACTTATTATTGCATCCAGGTATAGTGTACATATATTCTGATTGAGCAGGATTGACAGACTTTTCATAGTGTTTCACGTTATTGTCTGAATTTGTATTTTCAGCTAAGGCCCCTTTATTTGTATGTTTGTCAAAATTGTTGGACTTGCTGTTCCTCTTCGAATAATCTTCTAAATCATTTGAATGATTGCTCGTTTGACTGGTCGATTTCTGATTGGTTTGTTCTGCGTTCTTGTTTTCTCTACCTTCGCGTAACTTCTTGTTTCTCTTGTAGGTATCCGTATTCTTAGCGTCGAGAGCAGCGTGTCGTTTCTCCGACATACTCTGTCTACCAAGAGCATCACGAGAAAATTTATTTGACGAAGAATTTAACTCTTCCAAAGATAATTGACTATCATACGTAGGATCCCCGGAATATTGGCTGTCTTTGTCCTCGGTATTTCGTTTGGCTTCGTTTCCTTGAGAGCTATCGTTGTTGGATTCTTCTAGCAATACTGATTCAACTCGATCATCGCGCGATCCTATAACTGTCTTCTTACCAACGGGTTCTATCCATGCATTATTAGTAGCAAGGCAATAACTTTCGTTTCTTAGACTATTTTTACTATATTGCTCTGTTAATCTATCAATGACAGGATTCCATGGCGAAGCTGTTACACAAGACAATAGTCCTCCATTATCCAGTATATCTGTCTGAGAATTTAAAGAATTTTTCTCCTTAATTATACCATCATTCGCTTTAACTGAATCTGATATGTATACGCTACTAACTGATTCTGGCTTACGATGAGACTGTAAATTATCTACAATATTCTTTTCGCTTGTGTCATATGATGATACTCTCCTAGCTATTATAAGATTAATTACACCAGTTACTGAGCTGTTTGTATTAAGCATTGCCCTTCTTAAAGTTTCCATTGCCTCAGAATTAGACAATCCCAATAAGGACACACCGTTAACCCTGAGCAATTGATCATTGGTTCGTAAGCGACCATCTCTGGATGCTGCACCGCCATGGATAACGCTCTTTATAAAAATGCCTAAATCCATATTGGTGTTATCTTCAGAACTGTTGGTCTTACCTTTAACGCTGACACCTAAACCAGCCTTCTCAGAATCATGTACTGGTATATCTAAATTCATTATCACGCGATTCTTCCTTAAAGATAAGACAATGTCCTCAGAAGACTTTGCTGGTTTATATGTACATTTATCGTAAGTGTGAGTGTTTACTTTATCTTGTATATCATTCTTTTTCGTTGGTGATCTATTTAATGCGTTCCAATATTTTGAATTATCCATTACCTCAACAGTTGAGGTAGTAGATGTCGCAGTAGTACCCTGAGAATCTGGAATGTTTGAAGAAATTTCTTCTTGCCGCGATACTATCATCCTAACTTTACCTCCAGGAGGAATACTTCTGAGTAATGACACAACCTCTGCTTGACTTTTGCCAGTCATCTCTTTGTTATTTACTTCTAATAATCTATCACCCGGTCTAAGTCTGCCATCCTCTACAGCAGCACCTTTTGGTAATATATTCTTAATGTATATAGGACAATGTCCTCCAGCAGGATTATCACGTGTGGTGACGCTAAATCCTAAACCATTAGTTCCTTTTATTAATTCTATCTCTATCATCCGTCCAATTTTCCTAGTGTTTGCAGTCTGTAAGAGATTATAGTTGCTACATTGAAGTCTTTTAATATTCTCATCTTCAGTTTTCTCTGATCCTCCACTGGTATTTCCATAATTTTTATGCAAAGATTTCTCGCTTCTCATTTTCTTTTTGTATTTAACAATGGAAATTTTCAAACAAGGATCAGTCATACATGTTCTAAAAATTTCTTGGACTTTTGAAAATGGTATGTGTAACAAATTATGACCATTTATCTTTATAATATTGTCGTGTAAATCAATTTGTCCGTCCCTAGCAATACGACCATTTGGTTCGATACCTTCAACTCGAAGACCTTGATCGTTGCCTGATAAGTCGTAACATGGTACCACATGGAGTCCCAATGGACCTGCTTCATTTTTTATCACAATTTCTCGTACCTCCTGATCCTCAGATTCAATATTATTACCAAATTCATATGAAGTCTTAGAATCTTGACCTAAAGGTTCCCTACGTCGAGACTCTCTAGGTAAGGACTGAGCAGAATACGTTGCGAGACAAGGTTCCCTGGTTGACAACGCATGCATTGACAACCGCTTGGTACTTTCTCTCTTAATACTACTAGTAGGCATAGAGGAATGAATATCGATTGGATAAGACTGCTCCTTCCCATCCGTATGGAAGAAGTCAGGACTATTTGTGCCGACTGAGCTTGCACCATCTCCACCAATATGATTGACATCGGAGCTAACGAAATGAGCCACAATCTGCTCCCTGTCGTCGGCTACATCGCACAATCTGTCGTCTGGATCCAACAGGCCGCCTCCAGTTAAAGAAGATAGACTATTGATGGTCAGGATGTTATCGTTCTTCCCAGTAGCCTTTTTATATCTCAGGATGGCCTCGTGCATCAGATCCCTCACAAGCAGAGTTCCATCTCCGCATGGGACCACCACCCTGACGTTGTCGAAGCACACGGTTACCTTCATGCTCGCTCCGATTTCATATTCTGGAGATACACGTGCGGAGATGCGTGCGCCAGAGATTATCGCGGGGAAAAAGATCACAATTAAGTATTTGACAGTTCGTTCGGCGCCGAACGAACGCGATACGCCGTCGCACGTGTTCCGGAATGCGTCGCTAGAGCAACGCAATTAACGCGTGTTATTCGAGTCGCTCCTTTCCATATCTCGGATATGATTCACCGACACGGTACGTTGCGCGTCGCCGCGATTTTTGGCGCTGGAACTGTCACGCTCATTCACGGGTCGAGTCGGCGACGAGAGGAGAGCCCGAGAAACGCCCGCGGGTAACCGAATCTCGTCGAGATAACCGATAAGGCGGACGCGTACGCCCAACTTTATCGCGACATCAAATACGCGGAATAGACGCATTCGCCATTACATTTTGTTCCGTCGTTCACCCGTTCCGCGAGCGAGGAACGCCGGAAGTGGACGACGCATGCGGCGTAGGAGGATCACGAGCGCCACTATAACCATCGGAAACTTCTACGGGTATAGCGATTCTCAAGAGCGAGATCTATGATTGCGCCAAGTGGGGATCGACATGAATTATACGTACGTTTCTTCAGACATTGCGTCATTCTTGAAGAATCCCTCCACCAGTTGTAGTATCGATGAAACAGACGCAAGAAATGTTTCTCTACAGCAGTATCACTTACCACGGACCACGCAGAAATGGTTCTAATCCGCCGTTTCTTGTCCAGGATGTAACTGAGGGTAAATTCACAATGAGCGACTGTGGTTCTGGTTTTGTCCATTTAAAAAAGGAGCGTGGTATGCATGTGCGTTTCGAGCGAAGAATCGCAAATAAACTAGTAAATCTGCATCCTTGGATCAAAACTGGTATTGGCTAAGTCTAAATTATTTATATTTCTCGTATTCATTTCCAGATATCGTAATCTGATTTATTACATATATCCTTAATATATATTTTATCGATAAATTCAATCGCATTTAGTATATTTAATCATAGCCCAAAATATTTTATATATCTTTGGGTATTATAATTTTCACTAACTATTTGGAAAAGAAGTAGTCGAGTGTTATATCACTAATGATCACGCTAATATAAGTCAAATTGTCCAGAAAAATTAAAACACAATGCGTTGCTTTGAATATCAATATATATATTTCTTATTCTTAATTAGAATATATAATTTTCAAATATGCCAATTATATACATCAAAGATGAAAAAAAAAATATGGCAAGGTTTTCATAGATGGGGCTAAAATCAGTCATCAGATAATGGCGATTCATCGTGCATGTACATACCTAGTGCACTACCTACCTCTGGGAGTTTGAAACGTCAGATCCATTATAAAATTTTTAGTATTCATTCTGCAATTCATTACGTCATTGTGATATATATTATTGGAAAGCATAAAAACTAAAGCAAATATATAAATATATATTCTCACAATGAAGTGGTTCACTGGAAGCATTAATGAAGCAGTTGCGACATCAAAATCGAAGAAGGCAATTTTTGTCGTATTTGTTGAAGGTAATTGCAATTTTAGGTTAAGTCAATTGCAAAAATTATCTTGTTAAATTTGAAACATATGTATATGCGAACAACACACAAAATGGATGCTTTAATACACTAGTCGTATTTGTATAAATATAAATATTAACGTTAATTTGGTATAATGTTCAGGCAAAGATGACACATCGACACAACTTGCCCAAACAATTAATGCTACAGAAGTGTCTTCTCGTTTGGAGCAAGAGCATTTTGTAGCTATACGATTAGAGAGCGGATCTGAGGCTTACAGATTCTTTGCACAAATTTGTATCCTCTTATATAACATGTCTTTTTACTTTAATATTGTGAGAAATTTGATATTTTTTAAATTTTCCTTAATTTTAATGGTCAGATCAATTGGTACCAGTACCATCCTTATTTTTCATTGGAGAAAATGGCACACCACTGGAGATTGTTGCTGGTAGCATAACTGCAATTGAATTAGTGTCAAAAATTGATAGCGTGCTGACAAAGGCAGGAAAGAGCAGCAAACAATCTTCGTTAAACTTAATTGATGCAGAACAGAAAGCTACAGCTATTAGTAGCAGTAGCAATAATAATGTTACTGAAAATGCTACTGCATCTAATATAAATGATAATAACTCTAATCCAAATATAGATGTAGCTTCAACTATCACAGAATCTGTTATAACAGATAGCACAAGTGATAATAAGGATGTTATAGAAAATGCAACAAAGACAACAACATTATTAAATACAGAAAACCAAGACAATAATGAGGCATCAAAGAAAAATATTGAAGCTAAACAAGCAGTTCAGAATCAGGAATTGACAGCTGAAGTATGTAAACTATCAAACTGTTATCTTAACATAATCTTTATATAATTGTTGAGCATATAAATTATATTTGTTACACATTTTTAGGAGAAGATAGAAAGAGCACGACAATTAATCGAGGTTCAACGAAAACAACGATTAGAGGAGGAAGAGAAAAAAGAACGGGAACGCGAAATTGAACGGCGCAAAATGGGACAAGATGTACAAAAAATGCGGAAAATGCAACAAGATTTGGAGATAAAATTAGCGCATGAAGAAAGGGTACGAGAAAAAGCTGCAGAGGCTGCAGCTCGCGAAAAAGTTAGACAACAAATTGCACAAGATAAATTAGAGCGGAAACAAAAAGAGCTTGCGTTGCAGGTTAGTATTATATTTTAATTATTAATTTTTATTTGTATCAAATTATAACTTATTTATTGCTTCTGATTAAATTTAAAATTTTTTAAACTTTATTTAATAGCAACAGATGCAACAGCAGCAATGCCAAGAGCAACCAAAACATATTCCATCCAGTGCAGCATCTAGTAATGCGACTGTGACCAGAATTCAATTTAGATTACCATCTGGCAATTTCCATACAGGACAATTTGAACCAACTAGTACTCTGCGCACCTTGCGCACCTACGTTACAGAAAACATTGAGTTGCCCTTCCGACAATTTGCTATGTCGATATCGTTTCCAAGAAGAGAATTGACTAACGAGGAAAATGACAAGACCCTTATAGAACTTGAATTGGTTCCATCCGCCGTTATTTTAATTCTTCCTTTGAAAAATGTAAATGTAAGTACTTTTTTTTGCACACACACAAAATATATTTTTAATTACTTAATTTATATTAACTTATATCTTCTAATTTCTAGTCTAATCTCACAACAGCGGTCACTTCGGCGCAAGATGTCGGTTTCTTTTCGCGCTTTATCTGGTCCTTTTTCACACCTGTTATTCGTATTTACAATTATGTAATAGGTTACTTTTTCGGCACTAATGGAGATACGAATCAGCAACGCGGCAATTCCGGTGGTGATGCTGTAGAAGCGACGAATAACTCCGACAGAGCTATTTCACCGAATCGGCAAAATGTAGTTCAATCTTCGGGGTAGGTTTTCTCAATAATCACGCTAAATAATCTCAGGTATATTGTATGTACTACTACACTTGTAATATATAAAGTTGCATAAAATATTGGATTTTCAAAATATTAAATAAATGTTTTACTGTAATGGTACAGTTTATTTAGAAGATACTTGGGTAATCAAGGAGGAACAACTATCAGAGCACAAGGAAATATACACAGGCTACATTCAGGTGGAGATGATAATGATGAGAATAATACTTGGAATGGTAACTCAACACAGCAAATGTAAAATAATCTTGCTTGAGTCAGGTCACAAGCAGTAATATTTAATAGATTACTATTCTCAATATATACAATTGTTGCTGTGTTGTAATTAATATTCAACACTTCACTCTTTGTTGTACACTCTAATGTACAACGCTAAAATCTATCTGCAATTTTTTGCACATACATCTTAATAAGCAAGTTCTATCGTAATGTTTAAATGTTACATCACTAGAATTGCGAGAAAGAATATATTTGTTAATTGAGACTTTACAATTAGCAATAATGTGAATATTATTTGAATTGTCGTCATATAATATGTCACAATATAATGTTTATTATAATATTACACATGCTATTGTATTACAATATGTTTATTGTAATGCTAATCATTGTATTTTAAGAGAAATGTAATACATTTCAAGAAAATTGTAGAAATGGATCAAGTCAAGATACACGGACCAAATGTAACAAATTTCATAGGAATTAACGGACTAAATTATGAAAATTTCACATATATTTTAAATTTAAGTGTTTGAAATTTTGCATATTCGATATTTTTATTTCAGTACTTTTTATTAACCATATGTTAAATTTGATGATAATGCAAATTTCTATAACACTGAATCATCTTTATTTTTTTTTCTAGTTTTGGAGAAGCTAAAAATAATAGAATATTTACTAAAAATAATGTTTTAATTCATGATAGAATATATTTCTTGGTGTTATATAAATCACATAAATTTTAAAATATTCATTATTTTTTATTATATTTAATAATGTGATGAGAGAATAATTATGAGATATGACAATTAACATAATTAATTAATATCGTAATCCACTTGTGTAAAGATTTTTATGCAAACTTAATAATAATTAAGAGTCTTTATTTTCCGATGGTAGTTTGCACGGCAAGATAAATAACAATTAAGAGATAAAAGGTCCTATTCTGTCTTAATATTTAAAGAAATAAAGGTTTGTGGCATCATCTCTCTTGTTTTGATTGAACTCTAAATCCTTTTTCATACATACTATTTTAAGATAAAATATATGCACGTTTTCTAAAACTTGTGTAGCAAATGTGACATCAGTTTAAGCTTATGACAGTGTGAACACAAAATTGTAATATGAAGATTTTTCATGCATCTAAACATGACCCTAAAAATATATTCAAGGCGAGAGAAAAATGCCAGGAACCTGTTACATATCGCGTATCACGTTATAGACGCGTTTAGGAGGAGCAAAGATTTAGCTGTCAATTGCCATTCGTTAATTAAGCAATGAAATTAACAAACATTTTGACTTAATAATCACAGCCAAGGTTTCAATTTTCCGGACATGAAATATCGCTGAAACAACACTACATCAGTAACGTGATCTCATAGTCGTATCTATTGACAGATTTTAGAGAACTTTATTCACATTTCAATTTCTTTGCTGTAAATCAAATGAAATGATTCTTGATTTTGTTTCTGCTGAGATAACTATTATATATAAAAAGCATTCTTTAAAAAAAAATATATGGTTATTTTTTTATTTTTCATGAATTTTGTCACAGTTCGAAATTTATTTAAGAAATCAATTTGTGCAATAGATTGTACAAAATTGGAGACAAATTTGCATAATTCATTTCTCGTTAGCTCGTATAACAGCAAGAAAAGCGGCTATTTTTACATTGATACACCATGTATTTACATCACTATAGTGATGAAGATTGTGATCATAAACTCATTCCAATAATAATCTCATTTAAATCATACAATTTATCTGAATTGTTCGCCGCAAAAGCAAAATCATCTAAATAACAATATAATGGAAATATCTAATAATATAAGTGAAGAGAGGGGCTTAGTTTTTTGTGTTTATTAGACAACATACTCGAAACGATCTCGTTATTATATATGATAATCTGTAAATACTTGTGTCACATAGAAGATATGTTTCTCGTTTAGCTACTGCCAAATGGTCACCGAAATAGCGATTCCTGTGGCATAAGTATATTTTCAAATTGTCAAACAATGATATAGTCATTAAATTGGATGATTATCTATTTCTAATATAAAATTATCAATACACATTTTTATATATAAATAATCATATTTCCACTATCTTAATCGATCATAATTTTTATATAATAATAATAATAATATTTATAAAAATATTTTTTTACTTCAAATTTCTCTAATTTAAACATGTTATTTCTAAATTTTTATAGGTATAGATAATCGGAATCTCTCTCTATGATAACTCTATTAAATCATTAGCTTCATAACTGAATCAATTTCGCATCTGTTCCCTATCATGATTATTAAACGGCGTTCCGTGGCAGTGACAGAAATTTATGGTCACCTCATTACCACCGTTTAGTGGTAGCGTCTCGCACTACGAGATCATTAAAAGCTCCTTCCAGAGATGCATATGCTTGCCAAGATCCGCCCAGAAGTTCATACGATTGGTTGATCTCATGATGATGTTGAGAGCACGTGGCTTCAAGATACCGCCTCGAAGAACGAAGAATTTGACTTGAGTGCCAAAAAAATATTGTTGGACACCGTGAGTAACCCCGACAAAACAGTCGATGGTTTCGGCTCTAATCTCTTGAACAGATCAGGGGGTACCAATGTAACCAGCCTTACTGTTGATTCATTCAATCATCGATGGTACTCTTTTTCATATTTAATTTTGAATTCAAGTGCAGTGTATTATATATAGTATAAATATAAATGCTACAGTGAGATATTAAAATCATGTGATCAAATTTTAGTGAAGTTTTATCGTTTATTGATTGATCTTTGGAGTATTGATCAGTGTAAACTGATCTTTTAAACGTGATGAATGAGAAGAGATCGAAGATTGATATAAAAGAATTAAAAGTACATATAATCCTTGAAGAATTATTGTAATAACAGTTAAAGAATTAACTTCAATGTACGCGGTTATTCACTTGAGAGTATCATCGATTTTTTTATAAATGTGATTAAATATTTTAAGCATTGTTTTAACGAAACGAATTCAAGATGTCCGATGAACAGCTTCAAAAATCTGAATCGTCGAAGAAAGCAAATGATTCTGCGGAAAATTCGAGGATATGTTCTTTTAGTATCGAGAGATTATTAGCGCCAAGCAAGAGAAATGAAGAAGAAAATAAGTTTGCACAAGAAACCGATTTGTCACTACTTTGCCAAGAAAGTGAGTAGTAATAAAAATACATTTTAATTTTTATAATCGATTAGCTATTATTTGAATATAATTTGCTTTTACTTACTTTTCAGTCATTTTATTATTATTGAAATTATATCACTTTCTTATTTCATTTTGTGATTCTAATTAATGTTAATTAATGATAATTAATAATCTACCAAATTCTATGTTATTTTTTGTGTTATATACTTGATATATAAAGAATTATTTTATATATGTATACACATAAAAAAGAAATACTATGTAAAAACTTTTTTGTTATATATTTTATTATTACGTAACGCGGAAGAATTTTCATCTAAAACTGCAATGACCATCCTCTTTCTATTCGGAAATAGTAATAGACTTTGTAATCTTGATGTGGTATAATTTATATGACGAGAATTAAACAAAATAATTGCATTTGCCAGGTAATGAATCGGAGACGAGAATGCTTGTTGCACCCGATTCATCCATGTCAATGGCGGAGGAAATTGAGCTTGACGATACCGACATGGTGTGCTCGACATCTCCCGAGCCAGAGATGTATTATGGTAAGTTTTCATTAGTATTATTACACACTATTACACTTTCAAACAGTCGCATTAATATTTGCGACGCAATATCTTTTTGAATGAACGTTTTCTCGGTATTTTAATTAAAATTATATTTTTTTAAAGACATACAAATGTTAGAAATGTGTAGAAAGAGGCTTTAAATAGATTGTTAATTAAAAAGAAATAATTACATCCTAATTAACATTTATTTATATAATTTTTTAATCACTGTTTGATAATCACAGAATTAGAGGATAAAGGTATCTGTTCATATATAAAATTGTCACAAATATTGATTTATTTATCACGTGACACAGATATTTTTCAATAAAATCCTGCTTTAAAAATTTATACATATTTCTATAATATTTAATAATTTTTCGTTATATAGATTTTTGCATAAATAAATTCGCTTATATGTGAACGCCAATGTCAAAGTTTGCACTTGACACAGGTGTGCAACACCTGTATTTGTTTTGTTAATCGCCTGATTAATAAAGACATTTCGAACGAAAACAGACAAAATAAAGATTTCGCGAATATTTGATATTTTCATCGATAATAGCCATTAAAATTATTACAGCCGAGAATACTTTTCTTGAATTATTGTGGAAATACATATTTGTATACATATATCCTTGTATACGTATATCCTCTTCAAATTTATATATACATATATCCTTCAAATTAGATTATTAATTGATAAAATCATATTTATTGATGGCAACACTAATGATTTTATTAAAATATTATTAAAATATTATAATATGTGTCGAAAGAAATTACTTATTATCAATCTAATTTTGATGATATGATCTGCCAATCGTATATAAATCTCGTTCAAAAATTAAACCTGATATTTCAATAATTCTATTAAAAAAACAATCAAATTTGAAGAAATGTAATTTATTCACATGTAATTGTGTGTGTATAATGATATAATTAGTAATTCATATTTGTCAGAGAGAGGCTATGATGTTAAAAAAAATGTTATCACACATTTAAAGAAATACAAATAATAAAGAATTCTTTTTTTAAACGGGATTTATATTTTGTTAGACAACAATTGTTTCTTTGTTTTTACATCAACATAAATAATAAATTTTTTTACAATATATTATGCGTAGAATCTGACGCTAACAGAAAATAAAAGTTTCGTTAATAAATAAAAGCCTTGTTTCAACTAGCGATAACATAAGTGCGTATCTCTTCTTTTCTTATAAGATTTTCAAATATTACTTTTGAATCTATGGAGAATTATATTGTCCACACCGATATTGCATCAATTAGCCGGCAATATGAACACAGGTACCAAATGAACCGATTGTTATAAAATCCGTAAGACTCCTCGCAATAACGAATTCATAAGATCACGTGGAAAGGACGTCGCCTGTGAGTTTGATCCATTACTTCCTGCAGGCTCCACGCCCACTCAATGTTCTTGCTCTTCATCCACTATTTATCTGTCTCCTGCTAATTCTGCCATGGAAACCTGCAGCAACTCTTCTGCTTATAACAAAATGAAAAAAACGGGGTAAAACTTCTTTGAGAGTCTTCCGAAATGTTACTTGCAAAATAGAATGTACAGACATTTTACTAGAAATCATTGAAATGGTTTAAATTTAACTTTTAAAATTAATTTAATGGTTTAAATTTAATTTAAAGGTTTTAAATTTAATTGCAACATTTTATAAGAATCTTATAACTATGTTTTAATTAAAAAATTTTCCGAGTTAAAAATTTTAAAATCTAAATTTTGAAAGCTCAAAGTTGAAACATCGTTACAAGATTCCTATAAGATGTTATGATTAATTTGATATTATTTTCCATCATTTATTATGTATCACTATAATTTGCTTGGCACATTGCAAATCATTCACATAAAATTATTTCCGAGAATAATTACTGTCAAAGAATTGCTGGAGGTAATACTGTCTCTAAAGTATTTCAGTCATCGTCTGACGCGACATAATGGAAGACGACCTGGCTTATGTTTTTACGGATAATTAATACAAGAGTCGAGCGACTCAATTTTGTGGCATCTCGCACACCCTCGAGGGCCTCAACGACTAATTTTCATCCGAAGGCATGTAACTTACGGCGTCATGATTTATACACCGTAATGGCCGACGCGATAAATTCGAGATCTAAGGAAAGGACAATTCTCGTTTGCGTCGTATGTTGGGGGCTGAGATATGTGGGACGTCGCGTCCAACTACAAAGCCGTCAACGCGACACGTAAATCTTTGGGAGAGAACATAAGACATAAGGAAGAAGAGAGGACGCGAGAAAAAAGCGCTTCTTTTTGAACCAACCCATTATGATTTTGAATAATAATTTTGCATCCATATGTGACATTTTTTTCTATATAATTTTACTCTGGAATATCCTTTGCTGAGATATTAATAACGTCAAGAAAAACGTTAGGAAAAACATGAAATGATGAGTATTTAAACTTCTTTTAAGCGATATAGATTATGAATGTAATATTTTTCTCTTAAATTTTTTAAATAAGTGTGTTATTTGAATACTAAGATCTTTATTAGCAACAGAGGATCTATTCGTAGATCCATCTTCAAGATAGATTTGCCAATCGTTGCGAGTCGCATGCAAATTAATTATCTTTACAGTTGATCGCCAGCACGAAATGACCGGCGATGTCAGACGAAGATTTGGCTTTATCGCGTCTCTCCGCGTGCTTTTAGGCTATTCGTCACCGAATAATTAGGAGACAAGTTCACTGTGGCTCGCAGCAATTAGGTAAACTAGAAGGCGTGGTATTCTATTTCCGCAACGTCCAACGTGCCTCTGTCCCTCGAGTTTGGCTCCCCTTCATCCTCTTGTCGTCGGTTCCTTTTTGCGGTTGCTTCCTCTGCATCAATCCTTTCCTGCTCCTTTCCAGAGCTCGTTCGTCAATGCAACCGAGTCAGAAACTCGACGACAAATGAGCCATGCGAGACTCACCCCTTGTAGACTCTTTTCTTCTCCTTCTTTCGACGTGCTTCCGGTTATAAGCAGGTTGTGGTGATCTTATGCACATCGCATGTTGACAAACAAAATTTATTAAAATGTTTTTAATTTCGAAATTTATATATTAATAATAATGAACAATCTTTTGCAATACATTATTTAATCTTATTCGCTATTTAATTTTATTTCATTGTATTCTTTTTTTTAAGTGAATATTTAATTTATTCCATCATTATATATATCAATGATATATTTATAATACTTGAAAAAGATATTGGTGTTTTTTAGATTAGAAAAAACAATTGGAATATTTTCATAATATATTAACAATGAGCGTAAATCTCAGTCATATCATATCATATTCAACTACTCATTTGAAAGATATACGACAGATGCGAAATATTAACGCTGTCTCAACATCTGACATGGTCTTTTAAAAGTGCGAAACGTGGAGGGCTGCATCGAAGTGAATTACAGATGGTACAGTTTTAGCCGCTAGGACTTTGGCGAGAAAATGCGAGAAACGAGACAAATATGTCGTCATCTGACAATCAGTATCCAGTAAATGGCATTTTTCGAGATGATTTCGGCGTAAATAATTTTTCCGAAATATTTATTATATTTTTGATTTTATTTTTAATTATACATCTTTTGATTCATTGACATTAAAAAGTATTTAACGAATTATTCGAGAAATATTAAAATTATATATAATAACTGTAGTATAATGTTTTTTAGCGTTAGTCGTAAGTGTGAAAGCTCGTTCGGCGATGCCACGCTTTTTCGTCAGATGACGAATGGGCAGATAATTAGAAGATGATCCTCCGACGCCTTAAGAGAGCGCGTTCTTGTTACCAACCGCCTAAAAGCGAGCCCGAAGACATTCTTCATGACACGCGGCGCGATGTCGTGTACGACCGTGCTTGTAAGCCGGGATAAATATAAATATAAACAAGTTTGACGGACAAAAAATCCTGAGATTGATGAGGAAGAGGATTCCACGGTGATAATTGGAGCCCCCTCGTACTTAGCGGCATGATCTGATCTCTTGAATGATCTCCGGCGCGTTAACTTCATTCAAAAACGATTAAAAGAATAAAATATGGTGCCCCGAAACGAAAGCAACGGGTTTCGAGTGAATAACGACGCGATTTCGGTTGTTCGCATCAGTTAAACCACGCTCCGCTGGCCGTGATACTTTCTCGTTTCCATGTCCAGCGACTTGCGCTTTATAATTTGCAGTTACTCAATCAGGCCGTGTTTGACAGCTTACTTTCGATATACCGGTTCGAGCATCAAAAAGCATTTACGTATTCGATGATTAAGGCAGATTTGCGTTTTTCACTGCATCATTATATCGTTAATACATGCGATTGCGAAGTAACTTATAGAGTATATTTCAGAAGATGTTCTTTTAGATGTTTTGTTGCTCATCGCTATTAAATATGGAATATTGTTGCAGAAGCGTGCACCAGCAGTAGTGGTGCGAATTCGACCACGAGTGCGGACAGAGATACTCAAGAAAAGACCGCCGCCGCTATTAGTGACGACGAAAGGAAGAAAAGGCCACGCACGGCATTCACCGCTGCGCAAATTAAATCTTTGGAGGCGGAATTTGAAAGGAACAAGTACTTGAGCGTGGCAAAGCGGCTGCAGCTGAGCAAAAACTTGAAGCTTACGGAAACGCAAGTAAATGTCTTGTTAATAAGTGTTGATATATAAATTAATCCCTCTTTTTAAGAGGCTATATTTATTTCATTTCGACTTAATAATAAGTGACAGCTGTGTCTATTTTATTCTTAAAGACGCTGGTAACAATTCTCCAACCATTCTAACGTATTAAGTCTACGTGCCATAAACATGTATAATTGGAAAAGAACACGGAAGATTGGGACGGATATATTCAGACATAGGATATTGCATTCGATAAATCGCGATAATGTCTTCTGCTTCCGTACATCTTTTTCAACACCTGAAGCAGTTTAAGTTCTTGTATTCCGAGTTCCTTAAAATCAACTGACTCTAAATTATGGACCCATGGAGCACCATATGTGCAGGCGCCAGATCGTGGCGCCAGGGGGAGGATCGTCCTTTAAAACCAATTAGCACTTGCTCACCCTTCCTTCTCGCGAACTGTTACGGAAAGAAATTTTTTGTTAAGTACTTAATCTCTTCAGAGGTAGTTTTTTACGCACTCAACGAAATCAGAGAAATCAGCTGTATAATTTTAAAAGGCGGCTGTAAAAAAAGTCACAAAAATATTTCATGAAATTTGAAGTTCTATGTGTGTATGTGTAAAATTACCAGAATAATAATTAGAGTTAGATAAATATGACAGTTCAATTTCATAAAATGTATTTGAAACAATTTTTACATCATTACTGAAATCTCACTTTAGTTCCAGCATCGAGCATAATCTTGCCGCGAGTCTTCCACGAGCGTTATCTTCTAATATTAACCGGTCCCGCTACAATTCTCCAACATGACGATTCCTCCACAAAATGCATGGAGTGCCTAAGTCAGTTGCATAAGTCTCGGTCGTGCACTTGGTTGGGCGTGCGCTTGAGACTCGCCTGTGCTCTAAATTAATTAATTTACGGCGAGCACCTAGAATATTCGCCATCACGCAGATTGCGCCATGCCATCATCGCCGGTCGGTCGCTTGCCGGCAATAATTGCCAGCGTCGGTCGAAATATCGCGAACGAGCCGGATAATTATCTCCGCGATCGCGGCCGAAAGGGAGAACGATCGGGACGACGGGATCAGAGGCAAGAGGGGAGACGCGTCGTGCCGTAGACATAACTGTCACAATATTTCTCAGAGTTAACGAGCCGGTTCGGGAGAGCTCCCTTTTCTCCCCTTCTCGCAGGCTATCTCGTATGTTCCGTTGTCGCGAGGTTTGCATCCGCCGCGGAACGAAATGTACCGAACGACGGCTGCTGCGCGCCGTCGAGGCGACGAACCGGAGAGGCGTCGATTTTTTAATTAGAATGCATGACTGGCCGTATGTCTACGAGCCGCTTTTACCATGAACCAAGAGAGTTCGTCGTTTTTCTTTGGGAAATTTCGATCCGCATAAAGAATGATTATTTTTTTCTACAGTATTTATATCCATTTACTGTTCACTGAGATTGGAAATTATTATTATATTAATATTATTAAAAGATATTGTATTAGCAATTTTATGATCAAATAAATTTAGTAGTATAAAATAATTAATTACATTTCTGAATAATATTATATTGATAAGTATTTATGAATTAACATATATTTGTATCATTGAATCATTATTGAATCTTTAATAATATAAACTTAAATATCAATCTTTGATCTAATCTAAAGACTTTGATTAATTGATAAGTTCCTAATTGATATATTATCGTGTGTAAATGTTGATTCGATATTTTCGCAGATAAAGATATGGTTTCAAAATAGACGGACCAAATGGAAAAGAAAGTACACTAATGATGTTGAATTATTGGCTCAACAATATTACTCGAGTCTAGGAATTCCAGCGCCACGACCTATTTTCGTTGGTGATCGCTTATGGTATAAATCTATCAGTTATATCAAAAAATGCATTATTTTATTACTATTAAAAAATCTCCTCTTCTCTCTATAGAAAATGCATTATTTGTTATTTATCTCTGCGAGATTTCGTTGCTAGATATACTTGAAGCAAGACAGCCTACCATGTTTTTTAATATTAATTAAATATTTTATGCTCTTGTATCCATATACGGCGCTAATATATATCTTTCTATAGGTTCTTCAATTATCCGGGGCAACCACAACCGGGAGTATCATTGATTCCACAACATTTAACACCGTTACCTTTACCCCCTGCGTTACCCATTGTTCAACCATTGCCCAGCAATTTGTCAGTGAGACAACAAACGTCTATTTTTCATAATATACCGACTAATCATCTTGCGCACAATCTTATTCAAAGATTGGACTTCAGGCATCAGCACGATCCTTAGTTTCAGGTAAACAAATTGTCCGTGATAGATAATATAAAGTGTTAATAATTAAATCATTTAACATGCAATATGATATTAAATTAATCAAAAATGAAATGACTATTAGATTATAATTTGAGATCTATATGAATGTATGATTAATTTGAAAATAATACCCGCATATATGTATCTAAATAAACCGATCGTATCCCTTGATAGAGTAAATATACTTATCGTGAAATTTTGCAAAGTTATGAGATATGAAATTTAAGATAAAGGATAAGGTAAAGATTATATCAGAATAATCGTATGAAAATTGATATTTTTTTATATTAATACATTTATATTAAAGAGAGAGATATAGAAAGAGAATACATATATAAAATATACATAAAATAAATAATTATTTAAAATACTATAGTAATTTTAAATTGAATACATGTACGATATTTAGATCAAAATTTTATCAAAAGAAACACAAATAATGTGATCATATTTACATTTTAGATTAAATGCTAATAAATAATAGCATTGTGTAATATCCTATTTATTATTCCCAAAAAAAAAACAAACTATAAATTATTTGAAGAATATACATAACAATGTATATTCCATTATGTAACAATGCAATTTCATATTATATAAAATGTACATGTCATCATAAAATAGGAGATAAGATTTTATTAACTCCTAATATTTTGTCATCATAGGCCGCTTGATCCTGAATAATTTTTGCATATTTTTCATTATCCTGTAAATCCTCCTCGTCTAGCATTTCCTGCATTCTTTGCTTATATCTAAAATTTCCCAATATTGCATAAACAATCTTCCTTAAAATATGATAATGAACATATAAATGCACTTACATTTCACTATCAGGATTATTCTCCTGATTTCTGCATTTATCCAGTTTTTTCTCCAAAGCTTTTATTACTTCTCGTGATGGTGGTTCGACACATTTAGCCATTGAACGTATTTCTATAAGAATCAATTTATGGATGTATAAAAAAACTTGTATCACAAAAGCATATACGAATTTGTGCAATATAAAATGAAATTACTTCGCACAGCTTCTATAATCCCTCCCAATTGTTCTCTTGAGAACAGTATGTCAGTAACATAATTATCTAGGTTTGCGGAAGCTCTGGATGCTGCATGCAAAGTCGCAGCCAATGCAACTTGACTTGGAGCATAAAGAAGAACACTGTCTGTGAGGAAAACTCTTTCTAAGAATTCATCTATATGTTGCCTTAATTTTTCAGGATTTTCCAAGGATGTGTATCTTGTCTAGAAAGCATGCATAATACATTTATTTCTCTTTCATATAAAATAAGAATAAGAAAAATTGTACCTTTATATCAATCATTAATCCTTCCACAGGTCTAAAAGGATTATGAATTGTAAGATTATAATTCAAATGCTGCATAAGAAGCAATTCATTATTAAGTATTATATCAGATGCTTTATCCCTATCTCCTTTAATATTTGCTACAAATTGAGATATGGAAACATTAAACTCTTCGACCTAAAATCACAGAATTCATATAAGACTGAACTTACATATGTCATAGGAAATGATAAATATAAAGCAGTATAATTACTTTGCATGCTAGATAAACGCAAGTAACCAGGATCTCTTTTGGATGATAATCCATGACACTGTTCTTAATATAAAACCTTTTAAAGTAATGTAAGGCAGTGGCTACAGTAGGGCGAGGCATTGGTGGATTAAATCGACGACAGAAATCTCTCAATTGTAATTCATAGAAACGAAGTAACGTACGCTCCTCTGTGTTTGAAAGAAAATGTTCCTCCTTTTGTTCCAGCTGTTACAACAAAACAATCATGATTACATCGTGCATAATAAATTTTTTATTTAATAAACATTTGATATTGCAATATTTATTTGCAATATTAAATATAATTACAATTACATATAATCTAATTCAATATATAACCTAAATTTTTGACGTTAGTATTTCATCACACAAATATGCATAGAAGTGAAAAAAGTGATAATAAAAAAATTTAATGGTTAAATATATAAAAAATAGACTCACAGTCATGTTAGTTCCATGTTTTTCAATAAATTCAGCATTGGTTTTTTCCCTTAATATGGTCAAATCATTTTCATCGCTAAACATCCAAAATTTCATTTGCGAGCTCTGCGGAAACATCTCGGTAATGCTTGATTAATAGAAAGAACAGATTTGTTTAATTATCGAAGTTTACACAATGCGAAATTCAACTAAAATTATAAATTGTATCAGAGAAAAGAATGACAGATATAGCACATGGCACAGCTTGTTTTCAGATCAGATGATCCTGAAGACAATACGCTCTCTGTGGAAATAAAAACGTAAACATGAATTAAGAAGCGAAACTCCACGTTTTCAGTGGATAACACAGTGTGCACAATTTCTGGTTGTGTTCCGTGCTATGTGCACGAAATAACAACACTCGGTAATACAGTGCAGTACAGGAGTGCAGTGATGCAGGACACACTTAGGTGCGTATTAAATAAATTTATTAAATAAATTTTGAATATAAATAAATTTTGTGTGCGTGTGTGGGCTCTCTTTCTATTATTTTAATGTTATCCGATATTACGTATTAATTATACATCGTCCACCACTGCCATTTATTGCAATATAATGACAATTTTTTAACCAATAAATTTGTCAAATATTTGACCACCGTCACCATGTGAGGATTTTTATCACAATAATTCAGTTGAAAAAAATGAAGTATAACACAAAATATCCTTACTAATTTATCTCTATAATAGTATTCTCTATGTGTTTTTGTAAAATTAGTTTGGTAATTATAATTTTGTAATTATAATTATAATTTTGTATTTTGTAAAAATATTAGGTTAGGTTATAAAGGAATCATTAATTATATTTAAGAAAAACGAAGAGCCTTCGTAGCAAAAGAGAAGTTAACTATATAAACAAATGTATTTAATTTTTTTACTATTGTTGAATTGTCGAGCTATAGGTTTTCGTGATGATAGCTATTCACGAAGTAAGCACAATGAGATAGTCAGTCATTATCGCCGAAAAGAGGCAATGATACATTTCGATACTTTCGAGTATTGATGTAATATTTTTATAAGAATCGACAATTAATTTACAATTCAAAATACTTTTATAACTTAAAATACTTTTAACTGCGTACATATGTATATCGTAGTACGTGAAATATTTTCTCATGAATTTTCAATAACATTTTATTCGGCCTTCGGCCTTGGCAGCGCGGCCTTGGATATGTAAACAAACGCTAGTACACTATTCTCACGGCCTTGTTATTATTCAAACGGCGACATTCCAGTAGTAAAGTAATGATGGAACGTTCCGTACATTATTAAATTCTTTTCTTAAACGCGATCGCGATTAGTATCAAAATCTAATTTGTTATGATTGTTACAATTATGTAATATATCTTTCATTATATATTAAGATTTAACGTCATAGTACAATTTTCTCTCGATAAACGATATAAAATTGTACTATGACGTTGAATCAAAATATGATTATTCATTATCGCTACATATCGAGAGAGATCATATAAAATATCATTTCATAATCTTTCGATTATCAGATAAAAATTATTTCTCTAATAATCTCTTACAGTCAAAAATATATCTTGTCTAATACTTTAATTTTTTTAAATGCAAGCATAAATTAATTATTAATTAAAGAATTGCAATATCACATTTTAATCTCTCGATTTTATTAACGTATGATTCATATTAATATATTATATCAACAGTAATGATAACATTGTTATAGTAAGTAACTTATGATTTTGCCCTCGTGTCAAATGAATCGTTTTTCGAGTTTCTCTTTTACAATATAATAAAGCGTGTATCTGTGATGTGATTGTTTCATAATTAGTAGTGTCGTGTAAAATGTCTCTTGAGATTGTTACGTTTAATCATAATTAATCGTGTTTTCGCTAGTGAGTTGCCACAAGGAAACAACAAAGGATGAACAAGAAAGGAAAAGCTTTAGAAAAGCATCAAGCAACATACGGAGCAATAAGAGCATATTGTGAGTAATTTATAAATTATTCATTATTTACATTATTTTTAAAATAGACATGTTATTCGTTCTTTTTTCATTTCTTCATAATAATTTATTCTGTTATCGTATAATATAGGGTATAATATGTATATACATGTATATTTCAAATTTTATTTTAAAATATTTAAAAAATATATATATCTATATAATAAAGTATTTCACAATATAATTATTTAGATATCTTATATGTGAAAATTAAAATTTCTTTTTTATTGTCTTCATATTTTTTAAAAGTTTCCATTTAAAAAATTTTTTCGGTAATTATGCAATTTGCAATATTATAATATTTGTCCAGACCATAAATAAGAAAATTTATTACGCAGAATTAATTAATTTACAAAATGAATTATTTTGCACACTTTACTTAATACAGAATATATCTGTAAAATTATTAATTGATTGCATTTGCATTTAATTCGTTTGTGTGTGACTTTTATCTCCAATAAAAAGAAAAAACCTAATTTATCGCAATTAAGAATATTCAATAACAGCTATTTTATAAGTAATAAATAATAAATTAATTATAAAGCATATCAGATATACTGTTTATTAATAATTAATTAGAAATGTAAGTAGTAAAATATTCTATGTGCAATTATATGTTATAAAAAATGAAATATATATGTATAATAGAAGGCAATACTATAGGATTATAATTATAACAAATCGAATAGTACACATTCTTGATATTTAATTACGCTGATCGAGACGCTTTGTGTGATGTTCTTTGCAATCATTCATATTCATGGACAATTAGTGGTAGCGAAAAGCTCGTATAATTAATTAACTTCACAGTTAAAGATTTATAAATGTGTTAAAATAATGAGAATTGGAGAAAAAGATTTCTAAATAAAAGCTATATTCTTGTAAAAATATAAGCTTTTATAAAGTTATTAGAGAAGTATTAATAATAATATTCTTTTTCCAAAATTTATAGAATTATTTTATTAATCTGTTTATATGCGTGGAATTATTATTTGCATGGAATATAAAATTCAATACGTACAATAATAAATTTTTTAAATATTAATTATTTTGGACGCTATTACAATTTAGATATTTTATTTATGTTATAGATCGACGCAACAACCTTGATTTCTGGAGGATTCTTGAAATTTTCTTATTCTTGAGAGGAGGAGCAGGCCTAGGAGAGGCATCCTGCACCGGCGGAACAACCTGATGGTGAGTATTATTATTTATTAATTATTATAATGTAAATCGCGCACACATTAAATTTGGTTCGTTTATTTGAATGATTTAAACAAGAGATATTTAAAATAAAAAGATTTTATATAAATCCTATAAAAGTTTCTATTTAAAAAATAGTTTTTTTAGAATTCATAAAATTATTCCATATTTGTTTATTATTGGATGTATTGAATATAAAATTTTCGGTGCGTACAATAATAATTGAATATAATGAAATATAATGAAATATAATATTAATCATTTTAAGCGCTGTTATAATTTGAATTTTATTTTTGTATGTTATAGACAACGTAGCTTCAATATCGACAACTCCGCTGTTGCGCACCAGTGTCGGTGAGTGAAACGCACTTATTTAATTTTAAGGTAACGGATTTGTGAAGTTTGTAGATGTAGAGATTGTAGATTGTAGGTCCGTTATCTTAAAATGGATGGGCTAAAACAAATTACATAACTTTTAAGTTTTTTTTTCAATATATATAATACAACATATTACTAATTAAAATTCAAATTACACACGAACCGGTTTTTCTTTGTCGCCACTTATTTTTCGCGTCTCTGTTTAGTTTTCAAATATTATCGTATATTTTACCCGTTTATTTTATTTTATTACGTGCTATTGCACATAGAAATACATATGTATTTTTCGTTTATAGATATCATTTATTTTTGATCAATATTTTGGTCATCTATCTTGTTTAGAATAATTAGTCGGATCAGTTAAACTTTCACTGATCTCGTCCGTGTTTTATTTGGCTTTTAATTTTACTTTTAGCCAAAAAGTTTGATCTCTCTATCAAAAGTTAATGAAGGAGAAAAACTCCTTTCGTTACAAGTTGTTTATTTTCGCATTTTGATGCTTGAGCATAATTTTATGCTCGTTTATAGTCGTATTAATGATTATTGTTGTGTATCGAAGTGTAAACAACCATTGTTGCATATCGTTTTAATATAACTTTGCTTTAACTAATATAATGCTGTCATCAATCAAAATTGATTAATTAAAATTTTTATAATATGTATATATGCATAATAACATTTATAATAAAATTTATGTTAAACTTACAATAAAATTAATTAAACATTCATTTTTGCATTTTTCACTGTATTTTATACTTATTTATTTATCCGCTAATCTTTTTATATAATCTTTTTATATCTATTATATATTTTATTATATATTTTAATTGATTGATAACTTTTATCAGTCAAAGCAAAGTTTCTGATATGCTATACTACATAAACGGATGGGCTACAAACTCAGCATCAATTATAAAAAAATAAATTGTTATATATAATATTAATAAAATTATTAGCGCGTTCTTTATTAAATAAAATAAATAATTGATTATAATAATTAATTGATAAGGAATTAAAATTTCTTCTGTATTCATTTAATTTTAATTTTAATTAGTAATATGTTGTAAAATCCTTGAGGGCACATTTCCAAATCTTGAATAATCGCAGATTCCCTCTGACATAACCAGCAAGAGCGATTAAACCTAGAACGATTAAGATTGTTAGGATCGGTAGGGTTGTTAAGATTAGTGTAGGACAGTTAGAATCGATAGGACTATTAGAATCAATAGAGTTGTGGATTGTTAAATTATAGTATTTTATATAGTAGAATAATCACTATATAATTTATTAGAAAGTTACTTTCCTTTGTTAAAACGTAAGATTACAATTTAAAATCGCAAAATTGTATATTGCTTTTAAAAAAATATAATCAAGCTGTATAATCAAGATTGATGTATAATGTTTGATATCATTCTTGACTCTCTTTTTATAAATATCCACATTGCATATATAATGTGAATTACATGTGAATATTTAATAATTTATATATATCTTATTGCAATATTGTAAATAATAATATAAAAATATAATAAAATATAATAATATAAAAATATAATAAATAATAAATATATAAATAAATTGTGACTTGATATTTATCGTTTGCTGAATAGGTAGGAATTTGCTGAAATTTGAGAACTGGTTGAGTAGATTGATTCTAGAGTACAGCATGAGTCATATTTTCAAATTGACGCGATTTTTGGCACTGATAAATCAGGGTCTGCATGCATCTTCTTATTTACATAATTAATAAATTAATAAATCCTTGCGGAAGAAGTATTGCGCGTGTACGCAAGATAGGATCCATATTGCATCAGATATGTACATAAAAAATATATAATGATTAGATTTTAATATAAGAAAAATATATTCTTTATTATATTCTCCTGAAATTTATATTTTAAATGTCTATATGTATGACTCATGTCATCATAATTAAAAAGAATAAAGAATCTATTGCTTAGATTAATCAAATATGCATATGTATTTATACATACAATTTTAGAGAATGAAAAGATATATTTTTATAATATTTTTATATCTCTTTTTTTTAATGAAGAAAGACATAATTACACACATCAAATTTACAATAATATGATAATATATTATTGTCATACATAGATCTCGCAGTTTTTTAATAAACCTAAGAAAACATTCGTAAACATTAGCTATAGTTAATATTAATAATAAATATTATATCAATTCGCTAAAAATGCAAATCGGTAAAAGTGCGGCGAGTCTAAACATCATGCTTTGAGTCAGCTGTAACGCTTGCAACATACGTTGGGAAAGGGTTGCCGCGTTTTCTGGCAACTATAGCGTGTAACCACGGCGCGGGGGTAATAAACAAGATCGCGGGACCGGTCGATGGTGGGGCACGATGGGGGATAACAGGGATGAGGAGAGGGAAGGAGAGACGGGTGGCCGATTTTAATATGGACGCCCCCGCAAGCGGTTGTGCGTCCGATCTGAGTAGGCGTTCCTACAACCCTTTGTCAACCGACAACGCCGCTGCATCTTATCGCGATCGCAGTCGGGGATCTCTCTCATTCCGCTCTCCTCCACCACGTTCCCGGGGCCCTCGGGGCCATCGCTGTCGCTGCCGCTTGTTCAAGCAGAGAGACGCGTCGTGTTCCTTCTTCTTCCGTTACATGGATGGCTATAACTCTTCGCATCGTTTTTTCCACGTTGGTTTACGTTGCCGCGACTTCGTCGTCGTCGTCGTCGTTGTTGTCACGCAGCGATCTGGCCCGGCACGCTGTTGCGATCGGAGATAGAAACTGGTTCAGATGCTTGTCACACAGATTTACATACGAGAACGCGACTCGCGTGGGTAGAGGCGCAAGTCTGATTTACGAGTTTTGAAATTTTTCGAGCGGTTAATTGTATTTAGCAGAGAGAAAAAGGGAGAGAAAGAGAAAGAAAGAGAGAGGCAATAAATTTATATTTATATGAGGATTTGATTATTCTTGATTTATACTTACAAGATAAGAGATATAAATCTCTTTTTTTGCATATAATATAACAGATAGATATATTTAATTTTTTAATAGTGAATTTGGTTGGATACATTGTACAATTTTATAATTGCATAAGTAAAACAGTAAATTAATTTTGCAAGTTATTATTATATCGCTATTCATATTAAATATAATAATAATCATAAAATAATAATTCGTAATATTAATTATCTTATTATTATCTTATTATTATTTTAATTATTTATGCTATTGTAAATTTGTATATTGTAAATATGATAGCGCTTTTAAGTACACCAGTGTGCATTAGTGCATCCAACCAAATTTGCTATATATAAATCAATACATTAATAAACATCTTATTAATTTCTTTAAATATATCCTTATTATGAAAAAACTAACTGATCATTTTTAAATATTTATAAAAATATACTAATTCTCGCGATGCATTTCCTTAAAATTACAATGCACAATTGTCATTCATATCAAGGACTCGCGTTATCGATTCGCTGTATCGGCAACGGTGACGCTGAAAACTTTCTTTTTGAAACTTTGGCTATAAAGATTGAAGTAAAATATCGAATTCGAATTTACGAAATGTAGTAATCGACGGCATATTCGAGGAGCTTAATTTCCGTGAAGATTCCATGATGGGCGCCCTCCGAAAGTGAAGTACATCCGCCATTAATCTAATATTGCGGTCGCCGCCGCCCTCGACGTTGCGTGCCGCAACCTGGCCGCGTCAAGCTTCGCTCCCTTTGTACGAATGGAGTCGCGGCGACAGCACGTGAACGTACACGTGCGCGATGTATACACATCGGCATCGACGATGAGGAAGAGAAGGAGGACAGGAATGGACGCGATGTGCTCTGGTCGCACTAATGCGAAATCAATGCCCGGCCTGGCTGGCGAGGTGTGACGAATAAAGTGGATTACCTTCGCACCTTTCAGGCACACCGCAATCAAGAGGAGAACTTTCCAGCGAATGGGAAGAAGCTAATAAATTACCGTTCCCCCGGTGGTTGCAACAACAGTAGTATGGACAGATATTGATGTCGGTGAAATATTGTTAGGAATGTTTGCGGGAAAAAAGTGTATAGTTAATGTTGCGTTGTCATATATCTTGGCTCTAACTACGGTATTATACGCGAATGGAATAGATATAAATGAGCGTACTTCGTAGGCTCTCTAAACCATGAATAAATTGCCTTAATGAGTCTTAAATAAATTACACCAACTCGAAATTATTTCCTCATAAGAGTGCGTTACTTTATCGCTAATTTGTTGTTATTATATTTAAAGTAATTAAAGGGCGCTCATTTTATCGCATAATTTCCAATATTCGACGGACTCTCGCCAATAAGATCTGATCGAAGCTACGGCTCTCGCCGAATCAACATGCAAATATGGAAGACTGGTGCATTGCATGGTGCGGTAGTAATATCGGTTAACCCACAAAGATCGGCCTCACGCTCGATTTTAACACTCCGAACGGTCGCACACGCGAGCTTCTGGTCGAAAACGTGGCAGATGCCGTATTTGCATAATATACGAATAATATCGAACCGATAATCGCGGTCTGTTTCTCCTTACGAATGATTCTATACGCATGTATCTTTACAATTGCGTGTATTCCTTTGTAAATCGATGATTGTAAAGAAAAGAACGTTTGCAAAGAACGAGTAACAGCATCAGCTGTATGAGAAGATACAATGACAGCTTGAGAACATGGAACATTGTATACTGTCAAATTTATTAATAAAATAACTTTTAATAATGAAACTTATGGATTTATATTCGAAAGACAATGTAAACACAATAGCAAACAAAAAAGATTAGTATTATTTGTTTGACATGCACATTCGTCATCTTTTATATTTGCTAGCCATAATGTACATTATCTAAAATTAAATTAGTGGATGTTTTCTGCTAAAAAGAAAACTTACGCAAATAACTGATTAATTAATTAAGCGAGATGTAATTATAATAATGACGACAAAATAATTTTTTAATTAGACAGGATGTTTTTTATTATCGTAAAGTTCGAGACGTTGCATTTGCGTGACACAACATCAGTAATATTACGTTTAATTCGTATAATTATCAAACGGTTAATTAATTAATTACTGAAGGGACAATATATTTAAAAATATCCCAGATGTATAGATAAATAATGATACCGCAGGGAGAATCGCCACCGTTTTTCTGTACACGTGCAAGAAAATTAAAATCTATGAGCCGAGGAAACATTTGCCGCTAAATTACGGTTAATTAAAAAACTCGTTGCAGGGAATAGTATTCAAAGTCCGCAAGTACATTTTATATACACAGACTTTGATACACGACAAATATCTAGATAAAAAGGAATATAATGGGAAGAGTAAACGTCGACGAGAAACGGATTTGTGGAGGATGAGAGAAAGCCTCGTTAATTCTTTAATTCACCGTTATATTCGTGTTAACGGGCAATATTTCATGGCGTTGGCAGACATTGCGCGCGTTATCTTCTTATCGGGTGTCTCGAATAGCGTTAGTTCATTAGTGAACGATTATATACGTTATGGAACGTTGTCTCTACACGCGTCGTTGCGTAATAAAGCATAAATCTCTGTGCCCCAGCAAATATGTACACCAAATGGAGAACGAAGACGGTGCAATAGTTCGCGCTACTACACATGCATATGTATGTTTCATACATTGTTATTCATTAATCTTGTCTCGAACCCTTCTAGCAGCTAATCCATGCATCATTTGCGAGCAAAAAAGCATATAAATTTTTGAATTTTTAAATAAGAATTAAAATTAGCATGTAACTTCATAAAAAATTTTGCAATTGAATCATCAAAAAATCGAAATTCCCTTTCTGATGATAATCGAAAACTATATTCATAATTAAATCATAAAAATAATTGAATTTCACGAAATATTGATCTGTTTGTGCTCCAAATGTGTTTGTAGAAAAATAAAATATTTTGAGAAATAAATAGAATTCTTTAACAAATAAATTATAATACAGGAATAATCACAATAACACATTTTCGCAACAATTTATTGTTTGATAAGCATTGTATGCGGATCATCTGTACGCAAACTCCGAAACCAGCGTTACGTTTATCGATGATATCTATGATATGAGTTACAGAGCATTTAACTGAGATTACTGCAATTTATCAAGACTACTGTAGACTCTGGTTATAAATCAAGCGATGTACATAATTCGGCTTGAAACATCGGATCGAACTGACATTATTGACTTTTACGTCGATGTTTTTGCGAGATAAGCTTTTTTGTAAAATAAATAAAGGAAAAAATCAGATGATTTTATTTATCAAAATCTTGGTGTTTATAAACAACTCGATGTTGCTAGAAAAATCAATCTTATCATTTACAATACAAAAAATATCGATCAAAGAGCTTAAATTGCTATAGTCTGATTATATTCGGGCCTATTCTACTGGCATATTCTAATCCGGATTTGTCGATTGTCCGGATACTTACATACATATACATATATAATAAAATTATTTCGATTATTGTATATTTTTTAGCTGTAAAATAACTAAATGATAATAATCAATATATTTGTATAAAAAGAAATTTAACAAGTGATAAACAAATGCAAATACGCGCTGTCATACGGCGTATATTCAGTCTCTCATTTTCTTTCTTTTCATTTCCGTGATTATACGCGGTGATACAACGCACGCAGAGAGCCGACTCGATAATTTGTAGAATAAATAAGCCGATGAAAAAACGAAGACAGCTGAGGGGACTACGCACTCGTTCTTCGTCCGCTAAGCGTTTTTCACGAATATTAAATCGGCTCGTGGAATCGCCATAGCGCCGCTGCTAGATACGTATCGGGATACATATCGCGGTGATCGCGCGAACGAAATGGCGCTCCCGAACCAATTATCCTCTCTCGAATATCCACAACACGGCACTAAGCACCCCGGGGCGACCGAGATGCAGATGATGCGCTGCTGCTCGTTGAAGATCGACCGCGACGATGGTCGGCGCAATGGATGGAGGGTATCTGCCTATCTACGCGTCGACATGCGTGTGCGTGAGATAATTGCTCGCACGATTTTGCGTAATGCAGTAGATACAAGATTGCGAAATCTCGGGATCAGAAAAGCGAAGCGAGGCAGCGCGGAACTGAGAGTCCCCGATCCCGTAAATCAAGGGCGCGCGTTACTTACAATAATTTCTCGGCGCTAATTACATCGAGTAAAATTAATCTCGATTCGACGATAAGAGAGCAACAACGATAACTTGATCTTTATGCCTCAGGAATAATGTAAGAGCGAAAGGTTGAACGCGCACCGACTTATCGTCTGTTGCAATCGATAGAGCTGATTTTATTTTGTTGAGGCTCTTATAGAACAAATTTATAGCGACGTGATTTATGTTTTAATAAATAATGAGAGATAAATATGTCGCATTTTATATACGATTAAAATCATAAAGAATAACATTGTGTAATACAAGTATTTTTGCTCTCACAAAATGCGAATGAGTGACTTTAGAATATCTTTGCACAACATGAGCCGCGGATTATTTTCTTTGTCAAATATTCGGCTACCAACGTCGGACAATCATTTAAAAAGGATAGACAAGAAGATCGACAGGAGTCGTCGAGGATTCGAGGAAGATGGCAAAAGAGGTACTCGAAGACGGCTGCTCGAGCGCAACCTTCGCCCCCGGCGGGACCACGGCCGGCGAGACGCACGTTGAAACAACAAGAGGAACATCGTCGAGGAACAGAAATGTACGGGGAACGAAGGGAGAGGAGTGACGCTCTCGGAGAAAGAGTAAAGCCGGCGGTGGGTTGTACACGGTATAATTACAGAGGGTAGAGCAGTGGCTAGACCCACTGCAGCAAACTTACCGTTGCCCAAGGCGCCAGCATACTCGAAATCGACCGATCCCGCTGCGACTCCGGTCCTAATTCGTATTCGTGCCCCGGGTGTAGCAGATAGGATACGCCTCGAAAAACGGCGGAAGGAATCTCCCGCACTACGCCCTTCTTTCTGTCGGCCGCATTCTTTCTTCCTCGCCTCTCCTTTGCAATGCAGATGGGGTAAGCAAGAGTCTTTTGTAGCATAAAGTAACGTCTTTGTAAGTGAAAGACACATAGGAGAAATCTTCGAGAAAAGGAAATAATAGCGTAGCAGATATCAAGAAAATTAGAGTGATTTAATTACCTTCATATTTTTTTCATATTCTTTTAATATTCCACGTGTAATATACGCGTGTGTTAACACGTATATAATTATTCTACTGTCTTGCATCAATTTAATCTCGTCGTAATGTTTAATCGTATCGCGAAACGTAAATCTGCATTAACCACCCCTCTTACTCGTATGGGCAAACCATGTTTGAACCAAATGATATTTTTTTCTTTCGATACGCGATGCAAAAGGAAGATGGAAAGGGGACCCCGATTCCTTCGTGCTTTTATTTTTATTCTGGCGTAATACGCGCGAACCGAAGAGTGACGATCTCGAATCCTCTAATTTCGGTTGGCCGCGGCCACCGATAATTAACGAACTATAATCAACGGGGCAACGTAACGAAACGTAACATGGCGCTCTCTTTTCGGGCCCCGGCTGGTTGGGCCGCATTAAGTCCTATGCACACCGGCGTAATTGCGCGTGTGTATGCACACACAATTTATCAAATGTCGCCAATTAGATTATGATGAGGTATGCCGACGTCACTGGTGCTGAATAAACTTTCATCTTTACGCTCGCGAGGTAGTCGTTCGTATAAATTTCATTCGCATAAATTATCAAAATCATTAAAATCCAATCGATTTTAAAGGAAAGAAATTTTTACGTTGATATCAAGATATTCCACGAAAAGTCGTTAAAGTTTATTAATGTGATTTTATATCTCTGCGAAATAATGCTAGACAATAGCTATTAATTTTTCTTGCTCCAAAATTAAGAGGAGAATAAAAATATCATTACTCGACCTCTGAAGCTTTAAATAATAATTCTCATTTCCTCTTTCCTGTTGCTGGAATTTCTACTACGTCTTGCACATGAAGAGGCGTTTCTTCAACGACGTATGAGAGCAGCCTAAACATTTCGCTGTTATAATTACATGGTGCCGCGAACGGGAGCTGGCAGCCTTGCGGCGGCAAAGCCGGGTGAGCGACATCGCGAGTGCGATCTACAAGTTCAGATCGCGTGAGATGTTTCTTCGTTAGGTCAAGATATACTTGCATATATACGTATAAGCACAAAAGCGACGCGCCTAAAGCGATGATTGACATGAACGAGAAAAGCGAAGGAATTTATCGCTGATGGTACTTTTTGCGCGTCCATGACAAAAGACTCTGCGTGCGAAGAACCGCTGTTTCTTGATGTGATCAATGTATTATTTGGTTTATAACTAGATTCGAGTAATGCATTATGTATTCGGAACTTTAAGTAGCGTACGCTTTTTTCGCTATCGCATGTACAGTCTTAAAAAATTAATTTCTTTCTATTATATAGAACAATCAAACTTTCCTACTAGATACAGTTGCACAATTTCTTTCGAAATGCAATTTTTACAAGTGTGAAAAATAGAAATATTATTACGCACAATAATTATTATTAGGTTCTATCAATGCGAGTTAATAATTCAATGTTAAATAATAGTAATAATTTGGGGAATAGCTTGAAACTTTTACGTGTTTTTTTTTATCTCTTCGCAAAAAAATGCTACTTTTGTTTTATTAGCTATTCTTTGCTCTGCCTGCTTTTTGCGTCTTGTAATTCTGTAATAAGTTGTAATATGTTTATCTCCCTCCACCCTCCTCCCTTCCATTACTTCTTCCAACAAACCCCTATGTTTGTTCGCTCCCTTTTCTTCTGCGCGTGCATTCCCTTATCAGATATTCAAGCAAATGCTCCTACTTTTCCTTTATCGTAATCACTCCCTAAGAAAATGACATAGAGCATAGCTATTTCGCGTGCGGTTGTTAATTTATCGCGGTTATTCGTATCGGGATCGATTCCTCTCGTCCGCTAAACTCCATCGTAGTTCTTCCGCATGCAGGTTTCGGAACTGGATCGAGCATAGAACGGGGTACACAGTGGATGGCGCGTACCCCGCGACCAGAAATTATCCACTTTTGCGGTAATTCGTAGCTGCCGATGCGCATGGGGCACCACGCAAAATGGCCGCCGACTCGCGAGTCCCGATTGGTGACGACGGGGTGGGTTATTTGAACGGCGGTTGGTGGTTCAGCGTTGCCCGGCGCGAGTAATTTTGATCGTGATTATACTAATTTCATAGTATACCCCTTCTCGGTGGCTTAAGCATCGCCCGGGTTCACACGAGCAGCGACGCGAGCCAAGAGTAACAGTGCCCGTGAAATGCAGAGCGGTTCGAAAAGTCCTCTCCGCGCCGGCCGCATCCGATTTTCGAGTTTTGAATACCGATCGCAACTATTATCGATGGATTGCGTCGAAATTCAGGTATGTTCTTCCTCTAAAAAAAAGCAATCAAATGTAACTTATTCGGCAATATTAAGTTAAATAGTTTTTAAGATTAAAAACCGAAAAAAAGGATTAAATTCGGGTCTACCTGTTTTTTATTGTTTTAATCATCCACTTGAGATATACAATTTCTTAAAAAAAAATTTTTTTTTCATAGAGATACGAGTTCGTTCAGCAAACGCATCTTTAGTATTGTTATGTAACGTTTAACAATTTGACTGATTAATTCGACTGATTAATTGTTATGCAATTGTTATACATCAACGCAAAAAAGGTGGATTTTATAGAAATCTTATATCTTTTCCGGGTTAAACAGAAATGTAAAGACGAAGAGTACCGAGCGTGCGAAATGGTAATCGCCTCAGCTATTGCTATTAACGTCAGCTATATTGAACTATAATTGTCTTGCGCTAGCGCGGCGTTTCACAAGCAAAAGTCCCCCGTTTTGCTTCCGCCCTTCTCTTTACCATTCCTTCTATATCTTTCTCTCTCCATTCCCTTTGCAGTTTTCTCCTTGTCTGTTGCTTGCACTCTCTTTCTTATTCTTCTGAGATTTTTCTCCTTCTCTTTTCCTCTTTCTCCCTTTCTGTCGTCCCTCTTCTCCTCTCCTCGTAGGCAGCAAGCGGAGCAGCGCTGCCATCGCTGCCGTCGCCGTCGTCGCTCTGGTGGGGGCTAAATTACCACAATTTTGTACTTTTTATACCGCGAGGGAAAAAAAGAGGATAATTTTTGGTGGAAACGCAACAATTTTATCGGCCGTTGTTATGTGAGATCAGTTGGTGTCTACTGCCGCTGCGCGTTACACCTGTCCGCCTCGTACGCTTCGATTCCAAACGCGTCCCCGAATGTCACTTTGACCGGGAACGACCCCGCGATCTCTTCAACATCGAGATGCGCGTCGCCATCTTGGTAACCCTGATGAATGATCCTTGATGTGGAATCCCTCGCGCTTCGACCTTCCAATCAGCCCCGCGATCGCAGAGTTCATCGGAACTATGACAGGTGACGCGTAATGGCTATTGTATATCATTTTACTTCCTTCACAGTGACATTAAAGTGAAGTGTGAAGTTTTTACACATGTGATAGCACCACGTAGAATCCATCAAATATTTATCATTCGCGAAACTTTTAGTTTCAAGATATATATATACATGAATATTTGTGCTACCAAGTGTGTGCGGCGCAGACAAACGGTCGCCATTTTGGAGAACTTTCGTTCTTTTCCCGCTAGGCGTTATATATGTTATTTTTATGTGTGGGTTGTTGCTGTGATAGTGGAACCCTCGAACTAAGATTTTCCGCAAAAGTTTTTTCCCTCTTTCTTTCTCTCTTAAATTGTTATTTTTTTTAACTGTTTTGCTTCGGATGTTTGGCACGATGGGAATGTGCACACGTGATAAGCTAGCCGGTAGATTTTCTGAATAGCTTATAGCTATCTAGGAGGGAGGGGGTGTAACTTATGCTGGATAGTATATCATATTCGTAACCGTGCTATTTCAATGCTATGGTACTCAAGTTTGCTCAGGAAATATTTTTCCATTAGAATTTACAATGAAATTGATAAAAATCGATATTTAATTGAGTTGATGCGTTTCTGTGTACTTATTATTGACATATTCTAAAATAGAGAGTTAAATATTCTTTTTCCATAATTAATGAAATAATCATTTTATTTCATTAAATGATTGACTTTGGAATCTAATCAGTTTGCGGTAGCTTAAAAAAGAAACGAAGGCTTCTAAAGAATTGGCCGTGTGATGAAATAAAAACAATCGGCTACTAACAGACGATTTTTAATTACTAGTTGTCGCTACGGAAAGAATTCGCTATCTTCCACGGCTTCTTCGTCTTCAATGTATAGCGCCTTCCCGAATGGATTCTTTTCGAGTTTCATGCCGGGGGCAGGAGCATCACTGTCCCAGAAGATTTATATCCTTAGAAGTTACGTCCTTACGGGGGTGTTCGCTCTGTGCTTAAAGTTCTTTTCTTTGTTGATTATTTAGCCGTGAGCGATCTTTCTGCCATACACAAGAATTTCGGAGCAGGTCGAGGGTATCGCAATAAGAAGGAACGAAGCCCGAAAGGCATGTCGATGATCCTTATATCGCCTTTGAGGCGATCTAGATGACGTAATGTTGTTAGAACTTATCTGATCTAGGGTTGGATGCTATTAAAAACCTTGATGCTATGTGATGGAAGGCATTCTTTGCCTTTTCGTTCATCGAGATGAAATCGAGAATGCACAAGGTCGATCGAACACCTAGATGTTGATCACGCAAAAATGAAAGCATGGATGAATACATTGTTTTAACGAGATTTATTTCGCCGATGGTGAAATCTCGACGGTATTGTCCATAAGTGTTAATAAAGTTAAATGAGGATATTATCTTGATGCTATAAAATAATGTAAGTACCATAATATTTACAAGTGTTCATGTTTACTCGGCTTATGGGTTGTTAATGGTTGCATAAAGACGCTATTCATTGTTCACCGGCAATTTCAGAAAGTATACAAATCAGCATTTAACCGTCAGTTTATGAAAACCTAGAGGTACGCGAATTATAAACGCATTATTTCCTACCGTATCATAATAGTAGTTTGTTAAATTCTGATTATACCATGCATTGTTTTAAAGATAATACCGAACAATATAAGAACTATTTGAGTGAGTTATTCATTAAAATTTTATGTATCACGTATTGTATCGGCGCGAATATATGTATATGATTTATATATAATTTTATGTATCGTTTAAGTAGCTCATAAATTAATAACTGCTTTGGTTCGATATTAAAGTAATTTCTAAAACTAAAAAAATATTATAAAAAAGGATTATTTGCAATTAATTATCGTTGAAACGACGTAGATAATCTCGTCGTGAATCATCAATATTGCAATCTTTATCTTTCCATGTGTGTCTCTTATGATTATTCTAATTTTTTGAAACTAATTTAATAAAAGATGTAATTTTCTCTCGAAATTTAAAGGTTGAAAAAATAATATCATTGCACAAAAAAGATTACGTTTGCAATTTCGCATCATCTATGACAAATATTTTCTCTCTCGGCGCGCGACTTGCGCTTCTTTACGTCGCAAAATCGACGAGATGTGCGGATCAGTCGCGTTCATTATTAATGCCGAGGGTATCTATCGCTCCCGGGCTTGGTGGACCAACGTCGAAAAAGGGGGAGAAGAAGGCAATAAAACCGCAAGGGCGAAGAGGACGGAGGTAAATAACGGTGGAGGAGGCGTGGTTGGCGCGATGCGGCGCCCTCAAAGCACGGTCGTTCCTCGAGGATACATCCTTTAAGAGCTCGAGGTACGACGACCGACGAAACTGGGAGCCCCGGAGATAAGATCCTTCTAGTTATCGAACGGACTCCCGTTCTCGATCAATGTACCGAAACCCGTTCACGGATTTCGACGGAGCCGCGGGCGAGGCGATCTGCCTCCCGATTTCATCTTACGCCCGAGACACTTCAGCCTTGAACTACCACAAGGACGCTTAATCGCAATCTCGACCACTTCGGATGTCCTTGATTGATTTTAAGAAGTCCTCTACCGATTCAACTCGCCGCGCGAGATCACCGTCGGCGATTTCCTCGACAAAGCATGCGGCTACCCGTCGCAATGCTCGTTTGTCTTTCCGACGGCAACAATGTTAGCACCTGCTACCATTCATTGGTCATCGCGATCAATTTTTTAGTTTCACGTGAATTGAATCTGATTGGAATGTAATTCGTGTTGAAGACAACTTGGGCTTTTTTATTGAACGCGCATGCCTTAAATTATATAGAAAAAGTCCTGTAGATATTTTGATGCGTAACATTAGTATTTACTTGGTCCCAAATGAAATGAACGAACCTAGAAAGTCGAATCATTTGATTCAGAAAATAGTGACGAAAGATACGCGATATCCACCCATGTCCTGTTTCCTCGAAAACGAGACAAAATACATCCACACCGGATAGAAGAAGTGGTCGAAACACGCCTAAAGCCCCGGGCATCAAATGGATACCTTCGACCCGAGCCGAGGATCACTTTAACGATGATACGATGAACCCGCGGCCACGGAAACAAAGACTGAGACGTAAGAATGAAGGAATATACGTCGTTTAAGGTGGTAATTACACCCTCTTTTTATATCTCACAGCCGCGCGGCAGATGCGGCTAATGACAGCCCGAATGTGTCGATGTGTCTCACGGCAGGAGACGCGACCCGGTTCCTCGGATTCTGGCGCCGTTGATCATCAGACACTACAGCCGGCTACCAATCGGAATCGTCGGGATATCGCGTGTGATCCCGATGACGGAAATCCTTACATGTGAGGAAATTGCCGCCGAGTTTGAAGGATTGAAGCCTCCAAATTGATGGCTTTGGACATTTTCTGTTGAATCTTCCGCGTATCTCGCGACGCGTGGACGCACATCGCGATATAATAATAAGTAGTCATCGATAATTCGCGACTATTAGCTCGAGAAATAACTACAAAATAATCTCAGAACTTCCTGTAGCGGATTTCAAAATTGACGGTCTTCCTCGCGTTTCACATGCTTCCAGGTGTTCGAACAGTTCTAGGATACGATTAGAATATTTAATGAAATGCGTATTAAACTGTTGATTATTTATTTTCTGTTGCTCTTGTTGTTCTATTTCTTTTCTCACATTTATAAGTTTATTATACATGAATTATGAATATCTCTCTTTCTCTCTCGACTAATATATTTTATTTAATGATTATTGTTGAGCGCAAAGAAGTATTTTTCCATTTATAATTATTAATTCTGCGAAAGCAATTTTGAAATACTCACGAAGATATAGAATTGCAAAACTCGGGTGGAATACAAAGGTAAAAGATTCTGTTGAGTGGAATACAATAATTATAAATGATAATGAGTATTAAATTTCCTGTCTATTGTACATGATAAGAAACACGATCTCGCATGTGTATAACAGCTACATCGATTTATCTGGATAACATCAGGAAAGAACGGAGCGGTTTTTCGGAACATGCGTTTCACGCGATCCATAGAATTCCAAGAAAGCTATAGTATTGCGTGAAAAAGTCTGGAATCCTACGAAATTCATTTCTACGTCTCTATTACACGGGCGATTCCATCTATATGCAGATTCCAAATATGTTTTGTCGCTCTCTGTGAAATTAAACTTGTATTCCTTTTGTACGCGGCAACACCGTGACGGAGTTTGTGTCCACGAGCGAAGAAGCGAAGGTCTGGTCTTGATCCGCCCCGCGCCTACAGCAGCCTCTAATTACCAAAAATTTTATGAGCCGCGCTATGGGTTCTGTCATTTGTTTGTTCAAGCACGCCGGAAGTTGAAGCTAATTGATTATCTGCTAATTTGTAACGTTGCTTGCTTAGAAGACATTGGTCCTCGGGTACCTCTTTCTCTCTCGCGTATGGATTCGATCAGATGATTATTAATGATAAAAATGCAAAACGTCATCAAAAACTGTGTTATTTATTTTATAAGCAATAACATGTGCATTAAATCAAATATTTTCATAATTCATTTGCAATTTTTTTAAGATAAAAATAACAATTTAATAAGAATTTAATTAGAAAGTTTTACATCATAGTTTCATGTCTAATTTTAAATTGTGAATTATATTTTTATTACAATGTTTACGAAAATTACCAATGTAAATGTAAATATCGCAATTGATGGAACTTTCAGAGAAAGAACTTTGTACATCGCGATCCGAACAATGCATACGCGTGTTTTCAGACGCTCGACACGCGATCAATGATTGAGGCTAGGTATAGGCCAGGTGAATATACAGCTGTTCCGTCCATGAATTTCTAATGCTTCAAAAATCGCGGCTTACTTGCATGAATAATAAACGGCCGTGAGAAGTGTTCGTGTACAAGAGAGGGTCGATTGGCCTTTTTTCGTTGAGATTTTCGAAGTTTGATAACTAAATAGATGATAAATACTATGTATTAATCATAATCATATATGTATTCTTTAATTTAATAATGAATAAAAGAGAGGAGTGCGTGTTTTAAAATAATTGCAAATAATAGTTTAAAGCAATGCATATTTATGTCAAGTTTTCCATTACTTCACGTACGCACAAACATTTAAATCGAACCAAAAATGTGGCGACTATCATTCACATGAAAGTAGAAGCGAACAATGTTTACCCTTGTCTCGTTAGCGGATTGGATAATTATATCAAACTTGATCTGATAAGAATAACGCAATTTAAGGTCGTTGACTGTGCATCTCAGGACGTATTACTCACGATGGTGAGATTTGTCATTATTTTGATTATTTTTACCTCCGCGTTGTCTTCAACCGTGAGAAAAGAAAAATAATGTATTTAGATTTAGATAAAATTATATGTCTTCAAGAAAGGTGATTGAATGTCGTTAAAATAATTAACGATTAAATAATTGTTACTCTTGAAGCATTAATCATTCGGATGCTAAATACATAAATGTCATTTAATATTAATGCATTCAATATTAATGTTCTTTTTCAACAAATACGACTTATAAGAAAATTTACTTAATTACAAAGCTTAGGAATGTCTGGTTTCTAAAACTATATGACTTTATTAACAATTCGAGATAGAATAATCCTAAGCAAAAAGTTTCAAATGGATATTTTGGATGCATATTTTATGTATATGTTAAAAAGTAAAATAACTAAAAATCGACTATTGTTTAATAATATAATAATATGTATGCGATAGGCACAAAAACTGAACAAAGCAATTAAATTATACTATATCCTATAAGATATTCTAAGCTCAGCTCGCTGGCGAAAATTGTGGATTTTTCAAAGTTACTCGATTTACCAAGAAAACAAAACGTATCTCGTTGAAATTTATTTATGTCATACGAACCATTTCAGCCATAAATTTTTATCAAAATTATTTTTATCAATTTTTGACAGCATTTTTAAAAATAGACTTACGCGAACAGAATTTTTTTCGAGCTGATACTTCTTTTTGCCATTCCTTTCACCTTTCTTTTTCATTATTCTATGTATCTTTCTCGTCTTATAATTTTATTTAAACAGAATAAATAATTCATTCATATTAAAAATTTATTAAAAATTTTATTTCTAGATAGATATGAAAAATTCGGCAACACTTTACTCGCGTTACTATTCATGATTTTTCTCTTGTAATAATATTTTCTTTTCATTATATGTATTCTCTTATGCAAGGAGAGAATCGATTATTTATCTTTACATATTGATGAAGAAATTATGCACCTATGCAATTTTATTGAAAGTTGACTTGGATTAAGCGGCAAAGCGATATTGTTATTGCATCCGTATGATTATTATGTCTTATGCGTACTATCTATGCAAATCATCAGTGATACGCAACGTCTCATTACTATATTATTATATATAATATATAATTTGTTCATTACTGATTACCTAACAATTTGCTACTTTCATTTTCATTATACCGTGTTCTATTCGACTTAAAATGCAGTGGCAATCGTCAGACGACGCAACCAAGGATCGCGTCTTTAGAAAAATGTAACGTGGCGTAGTGTATACAAAAACACATTTTTCGAGAACACCTCGTCGGCTTTTGAGGTCATAGGCAGCGTTTCGGCGCGGGTCGCAGGAACTCGGCGCTGACCCACTACGCGGGCCCGAGGCTGCGTAATAACACGGCAGCACGAAACAAACCAACGAATTAGGTACTATCGGGTTCTGCGAAAGCGGTCGACAGACAGACGTTACCAGGACGAACGAATGAACCAAGTGAACGAGCGAACGAACAGACGGACGAACAGACAGCTAGTGCGAGAGGGCCGAGGTAAGTCGAGCGGAGCGAGGAAGAGACTACGAGGAGCGAGACCTCGAAAGGGCCTGGCCTCGTGCAATTACGGGGCCTCGGCAACCCCGGCATTATCCCCAATTATCCGCATGCGTTTTCAAGTTAGGCTTTCGGATCCCCTCGGGGTCCGGGGCCCGCGCGAGAGCCACCGCGAGGCATCGCGACCCAAACGTCCATACAAGCCTCGGAGATACGGAGCACGGAAGGAGGAGAAAATGCAAAGAGAGAGAGAGAGAGAGAAAGATAAAGAGAAAAAGAGAGAAAGAAAGAGAGTGGAGCACCGACGATCCATTATGTGGCGTCTGCCGTCAGACACGGATCGATTTCACCGTTTTGGAGCGGTGTCTGGTCTTGCTCTGCGACCGCAAAAGCTGTGCGATCAGAACGGTCGCATGCCTTGCGGCGAGCATCGCGAGGAATCTCAAGATATGACGATTTCGAAATATCTGAATCAACATCTTAAATTTACGGCAAAGAGCTTAAAATTTCTTATAACAATGAAAAATATTTCAGGAAGTATTTAAATAAAAAATAAATGAAAAATTATTTAAGTGATATTTCAAGGAATAAGATATATATTGTTAGATTTTTTTAATAGAGAGTTTTATATTTTTTAAGCAATAAAACTATAAAAATTATACAACCTTAGGAGAGAATTTTACAACTGTCATCTCTAATACTTTATTTAATAATAAATCCTATATGTAATTTCTTTTATTTCTACCACTTTATATTTGCATGAAGATTTTTTTATTTGAAAAGAGAAAACATTTACAAAAATGACTGGACATCTGCAATAATATTGAGTTCACTAATATTATTGAGGACGCATGGTCAGGAATACACGCCACAGCCAAGCGTGCAGTAAATCGAAATACTACCGATCTATTATGTGGCATCAGATCCGAATCGATATCGATTGTTTGAACCTGCGGGTTCTTAACCGCAAGGCATGCGACCGATTCGTCGCGAAGAGCTGATGCAGAACTATTCTGACGTCCGCGCATCTCGAATGCCTCCGGTGTAATCGTGAGGGAAGGACGAGCGAAGGAAGGTCGAATGGTCGATTACGCGGCCGCCAGGTGAAAACCGTTACCGATCTACGGAGAGTAGCTTGGATAAATCTAACGTAATACATGTCGGTTGTTGGATTTTCTCTAGATTCAACAGATTTTGATTATCATGAACGTAAAGCGAAAAGACAAGATGGACTGACGATATTTTAAAAAATAATAAAAGGCGAAGATAAGCAAGAGTTGTTTTTGATTATAATTTATCGCGATATTTTAACGAAAACGCTACAAAGTATGATCGAATATAAAGACGATTTCGAAGGCAACAGGATTAGAAAGAGACAACCAAAGAATACCAATGGCAACGAACAGCTGTAAATGCATTTTTGTGGTCGCGCTCCTTTTTAGAGCCTAGATGCGATGTTTACATCGAGAAAGCTCCATTGTGACCGCATAAAGTCTCTCCTCGACGTTGGAAGATGAGATAGAGAAGATAGAAGGAAAGAAGGCGTCCCATGTAAACCGTTATGATGACACGGCATTAATGGAAGATTGTTTACCGCGCATTTTTCGTTACCGTTATTTTTCTCACGAATATTCATAATTATCCCGTGTTTCTTCCGAGTAATATCTACTGCGACATTGAACTTGTATGCTGTGTGAAGTAACCGAAAACTGATCACAAGATTGGAAAAATTAGAATACTTAAGTAATTCCAACAATGAGGTGATCGCTAATTGCTAATTACTTGCTTAATAAAAATAATCATTTATTGATGTATCTAATAAAAATGCTAACTCAAAAGCTTATATATTATAATATGCAAATATTAGGATCTTTGAAAATAATTTCCAACTTGCTTATATTATCCAACTCAAGTATTATTGTATCACGATTTCACTAACATTTATGTTTGAAATCTAACGGAAGAAACCGCTAACCAGACACAAGACTTCGATAAGAATTACTTAACTGCCTCTCTCATGCATGAATCGTAACGACTAAAAGGTGGCCAAGAAATTTTACACGCTTATGTGTGATTAAGTATAACCGACGCGCGCGAGATACCCGATATTAACCGATTCATCTGAGCGAAAACGAAACCGAGCAACATATTCGTAATTGCGATGGCTAGCTGGTCAACTAACCATCGTATAGCTTACCGTGTTCCGACAGAAACTTCCTAGCCGCCTGAAAAGGTATAATTCGCCGCGCGGTATCTCATAAGCTTTCGTCAATCGGCGGAGATCTACGCCGTTGATCTAAGCCGCTCAATCACGGAGGGTAGGGCCGGGTGTGGGCACTTGAAAACGGAGCACTTTGGAGAACTCTCGGGCGAGTTCCCCGGGAACTAGCTGGCGTGCAACGAAAGATTTACAGTCTCCGCACCGGAAAGGATATCGAGAGGGCGGTCGGTGGAAGAATGGTTTCCGGTGGCGGTAGCTCATACAGCTCAGACATTGCACATGCATACATTTACGTTAAAACTGATACACATGCCAACGCCTGCAAAACTAACGTCGAATCGGCCAGTAGATAATGTCTCGCGTCTTAGCAGGAATTTGTAAAAAAAAAGATTTCTCATCACTGTACTTGTGTCAAAAACAGCTGTTCGGCGAGATTCTTCGCTAGAATGTGCGCTAAAATAGTTTTTAACCGGGGACAGCTTTTCGACATCCGTCGCGATTCATGCTCCTGCTTTCTGGCTTATGCTGAGTTAATTCAGTCGAAAGTGTCTACTATAGAAAATGTGGAAAACTGATGTGACTTGAAATGTCATTGTCAAAGTATGTCCCAGAGCAAATGTACAAAGCCATAAATTTAAGCGAACTACTCCTTCATAATTACAGTCGAATTTATGCGACTTTACATGCTTGTAACTTTTGTCACAAATTTTCAACCTACTTGTTAAAATAATGTTTTCCTGAGAAAAGTTTATACTCCTTTTACACTACCGTGTGCTATACTTTCCCTTTTTTTTTTGCAACTATTCTCCGACATATACTACTAATCGAACTTGGAGTAACTTATAACGTGCAACGCCGGCGAAGCATTGTTACTCGACTTGAAGCATACGGTCTGTTTACGCCGGCGATTACACGCGAAACTAGAAGTTAAAGTGTTAAAGGGATTCCAGCTTTTGTTCGTTCCGCGTTCGGGCGTAAACCACGTGTCGGTTACGGTCGAGGCTGTTATTTCCCGGCGGACGATCCCTTCAATCAGGAATTACATGCAGCATGGCGTTGTGCGCGACCGGCGCAATTCTTACGCGACTTACACCTTTCGAGCACAATTTTCATAATGATATGCGAAAACAGGAGAGATCGAGTCGCGCTGTATGGCTCCATCTGACACATGGAATGAACCGCGGCAGATGACGACCGATCCTGTGCTTCCAAGAGCGATATTCTTCGGGGATAATGAGCACCAAACCCGCCTACCACCGTGTCAACCGCGTGCGCGACATTGACATTGTACCCTGTCCTCTTCGCCGCTGCCAAAAGTCGAGCGATGCGCTCGTTAAAAAAAAAGAGGGGGAAGCCCGACGTAGCAAGGTGCAACGAACTCCGCCGGCCGGCCAAATTGCTACCTTCTTCAGCACACCCTCCTTATTACGGCTCTAGTTCCGTCGTGGAAAATCACTTTGAGGGAGTTTCCGACGAAGTTGGGGATTTAAGAAGCAGCAACTATAATTGGATAGATGTACGCGGACAATGCACTCGCGTGGTTAGAGAAAACACTTTAGAAATTGCTTGTAATATATTCGAGTTTTTATTCGAATAATTTCTTTGCAATCGAAAATCTTGCATTTATTAATTTTAAATTGCTATATATTTTAAAACAGATTATTTAGTATTGCGAAATATTATTATGATTTCTCAAAATGAAAGGGATAAAGAAACAGTGAATTTTTCATTCTTGATCAAAATGTTCAAAGTTGTGACGTATCATCGTTTCATTAATATTCCTCGACAAAAATAGTTAATGAAATAAAAAATAATCTAAGTATCTAATTAATAAAATCTAGTAACTAATTAAATAAAAATTGCTCAATGAAATATTTTTATTATATTTTTTATATTATATAATGCTTGTCTTGGCATAATCTATTACTGGATTGAAGGTGCTTCGTGATATCTTGTAGTAAAATAACAAGTTTGCGTCGACGAAATATCAGATTGGCGACTTTCTCTATCCGCCGCAAAAGTAGCGGCCTTGATCGCTCCACGTAGGAAGTTCATGACCGTGATTCAGGAAGATTGCATCCGAGTCCGCGCAAGCGGACTCGGCCGGAACACAGTGGGATTCTCACGCGAGTTTCCGCGTACAAGCGTATTCGCGCGTTCCTCGCATCACGAGCCCTCGGCATCGCTTCTCTGCTTCCCGCGCGTGCAGCTTTCGAAATATCGTGGCTCGCTCCGCTCTATGGTTCGGTGCCTATCAATCACTTGGTGCATGGTCCGACAATAAGACTCCACGAAAGAGGGAGCTATTATCCTGCCAGACTCTGGTGATGCACGACCTCCAGGGCCCGACGCTGGACCTTAAGCCCTCGCCGAACGCGATCGTGAGCCGCACGAAAATTTCGTAACGTTTTGCGAAATGGCGAGAGCAAAGCATCTGACGGCCTTCGAAATGTAATGGAATTCCGCATTTCACGTTCAATCTTGATGCCAGTGTAAATAACGTTTGTCTATGTTATTTAATTTTTTAAAGAGACTATTTTACATGAATTTAAAATGTGAGTTATTAAAATATCTAATATCAAAAATGAAAACGCTGTGAATAAAAATTTCGTCTCACATCAAACTTTTATTATAATGAAATTAAATTCGTGTTTATTGAAGATTATGGACTTGACAGGAAGCATATATTCTACAGAGCTTGAAAGATTTCTTTGAAAAATCTTCTAAGATTACAAATACGTACATTGTTATCGAGTACATCGTAGAAATCTTTCTAAAATAAGCGGGGTAATATCAGTAAGAAGTACATGTCGGAGCCGAGGGAAGAGAATTATGATGGTGCGGGCCCCCAGGAAGCCTTACGTCCGTATTAAATCTCAGGCAAGCACGATGGCATAATGAAAAATCCGACAGTAGACATAAGTCAGGGCCGTCGCGAGGAAGAGCGATCGGGCTCGTTCTCCTCGTGAATATTCATCGATCTCTGCTTCGTTGTACAATGGCAGGGCTGAGAGTGGTGAGGAGAGAACGAGATTCCGCGCTATTGGTGCGAAAAGAATGCCAGTAACCATACAATATTCTCTACTCGTATAACGTGCTCCGATCTCCGTGAAACACGCTAAAATTTAGACCGATTAGTTCTTCATATACATTATTTTTCTCTATTTAAATATTTTAGAGAATGTTAATTGTTAGAGAATATCTACTGATACTTCACTTTTCAAGAATCTTTCTTATGTATCATCAACTGATTTCCACGCATATTTATATTTTTTTATTTTATTTTCTTAACATTTTTCATCAAAGATTTAGATATCTATGAATATTTTGTCATCTTGAACGTAATTATTATGTAAATATTTGATACATTAATTATTTTATGAGAATGTTTCAAGATTTAAAAAATCGTAACCACTGTTTCATTCAGAAACTTTTTTCCAATATCCATTGGATTTCCAATATCCCAAGGGTGATTCGAGATGTTCGCCATCTTTAAAGGAGTCTAGGTTTGCGTGCCTAGCATCCACATATCTTCGAGGAAGAAAAACTCGTTATACATCGTATGTGTATTGATGTGTGTGTGCAATCGAGGGTGCATACAATACCAAGACGATCTATCGCATACGCATACTATGTTCGCCGACGGCGTGAATCGTCACGAATGCAGGTATAGCAAAGGCTGAAATCCCCAATCGCTGGAAATTCTTAAGTCATACAATACGTCGTTACCAAAGGTAATTTTTGCTCAATGATATTTATTTTATTAATCCCATTAAATTCGACATGTCTCGGAATTATCTCTCGATTCTTCATTGCAACATTTTATCTCATGTTCCTTACCAAAGCGTTGTTGTATATATTTGTCTAGCTTCTCTACATGACTAGCTATATAAAGTACATTAGGCTGCATCAATTCTTTCTTGATACTTGTAGGCGATGAAAAATTTTACTTGGATGTAAAAGATCATACTTCATCTCAAAAAAATTTCAATTACGAGATTAAATATAAGAATTGAAACGTTAACAAACAATCAGGATAATTCTGTACTAGCTAAAAATTCACAGATGAAGCGCACTAGATAAAATACATTACATCGTGCAACGTTACACGTAAATTTAGGAAACGATAAATTTTTTGAGCAGAAAAGTGAGATGAAAAGGTCGCTCCTGGGGGTTTTCTTGCATTTCTTGCCTGCTCTTGGTCGCGGGGTGCAGTTGCTTTCGAAATGACATGCAAATGCAATGGGTATCCAAGGTGAGTCTGGTTTTTCAGGGCGTTACTCTCAGAAATTCTGGTCGGTTGGTTGGTCGATGCAGAACGTCGAGGGCGGTACATCTGTCGGCGGAAGATTTATATCCCGAGGCCGAGGTTGTGCTTCTACCCATTCCCGACTCGCGACCGTGCTAGGCACGCAGGCAAAAAGCAACTTTGTATCGGAATTCACGAATCAGCGACGCCTCGAAATTCATTTCTTATATCACGCAACGGATTAAAATATTCAAGACTGATTTACGTACATCAGCATATGCAACTACCTAAGTTAGTAAAGCTAAGGGACATGAATTAGAGAGTACATATTTACATGTGTGCAGGTCGTGAATGTTTTTTCGGTGATTAAGCGGAAATCTATGACAATGTCTGTTAATAAATCGACTGACAATTTTTGTCCGCTGATAATCCCAGGGAAATAATCAAGTCGAGTTTAATTAATTAAATATTTACGGCTACCGTTTTGCGGCACGCAAGACGTGACTCTGGCATTTTAATAAACTGTGTGATAAACGTTGCAATATTATGTCTATCAAATACTGATACATTACTGCAAAATTAAATATTGTTTATATCATCGATATGATGCACATTTCTTAAACAGTTGAAAAAGTAATAAATAAGCCAAAATTTAAATACTATGTCTCGATTATGTTGAATTAATTATTGATATATTATTACACTAGAAAAACGAATATTTTATAACGCACAATAACTAAATTCAAAATACCAGAATATATGATTAAAAAAAATTCTAGTAATAAATAATTATAATCTAAATGGGAGAGCGGGGGTGGAAATCCAATGATCTTGCTGAATCTTGCGGTACGAATAGCAGACATTAACGTTACGGCGCGGTTCAAAATAGAGGATTCTGGCTTGGCGAGAAAACGATGCGATGCGGCGCGATTATAACTCGGCCGCAAGGCTCCGTCGGGTCTATCAAAACCCGCTCAGCCATACATCAATGCCATCTATACGTATAATTTCGATGTCGACTGACTCTTGGTTTTATTTGCCACGTGTAAAAGCGAAGGCGTACGCGCCGCAATGCGAGATTTGATGTTAGGCAGACTCAACGCCGCACTTCGCTCCATTTTTTTATACGTCGATCCAGATCCTTTCGTGATGTTTCATATGGATGCAAGCTGGTACCGATACAAAGATAGATATTTTGTAACCAATAATTATTGTGCAAAAATCGACGCAAGATATAGATCATTGCAAGAATCGAAAGGAAAGAAACTAGCCTTACTAGTAGCTGTACAATTATTTTTCTTGGAAGGATACATGTATAGTATAATTTGCATATTAACATAACGTACAAACTTGTCGGGAGATTTTATTGTCGTTCAACAGTCACTTTTATATTTGACAAATTGATTAGTTAGAAATCGACACTAAATAGTAACTAAGTATAAAGCATACATAGAGCACGATCAAGGAAGATGAAGCATTATTAGGAGTTAAATGATACGGTATTATTCGAAGATAATGTGGTTTAATAGCCCTGCAATTTTGATCACTCAACTGTCATCAGGCTACAGATATATAAGCAAATAATGTCAATTCGTGTTCTCTCTATATGATTATGTTTCTGATTAACATATATCGAGATATGAATGATTTAGTTCTCGCGACATCTTTACTTTTTGATAACATGAAACTAATGCATAATTATATATCTCTGACATTTTACAAACATTGTAACTTCTTCGTGTTAAAACTCTTATAGATTTTCAAGCAGACTTTTTTATTAAATTTCTAAACTTGCGTATTCAGCGCATTCTTCCCAGCCATTTTGTTCGAAAGAGATCGCGAAGGACCCGCGCGGGCGAGAAAGCCCATACACCACGCGCTCTTTTTGCACCGAGATCGGTAATAACCCAATAAATCAGAGTACCCCAGCCAGTGCAATTACGTTCCGTGGCTGAGAAACTCGTAGAACCCAACCCCTCTCGTAAATATTGCCCTCTGCGAACCAACGCAGCATCCACGCCGGGTCCGCCGTCGTTTCTTTCTCTCTCGCGGCTCCTTCTTCTTTTCTTTTTTCGATGGTCTCACGACCCCGCCACAACTAGAAGATCCTCCTCGTGTGCACCGGGGTTGTCGATGATACTCGTGCCTCATCCCCTCGCGAGCATCCTGCTTGTGTTCTTTTATTACTCGCCCGCCGTTCTTCCCGGACGTGGACACCATAGCGCAACCATGGGAACCGTCCTGGCATGGAGCGTTCGAATTCTCGAGAGGGGAGAGGAGAGTTTAATTACCACTGTGCGATCTGTTAATTCGCGAGTGTCAGCTTGAGAAAGCGAGCTGAGAAGCGAGAGGGAGGATTTATCTCTCCACCGTCGACAGCATCGACGCGAGAATTCTGCGGGAGTGCGTGTTTGCGAAAATATGGGGGTCGAAATGCGACGGACAAGAATGCGTCTAGGTCGTGGAAAAGGGAACGAAACAGAAGAGACTGAAATTCCTTTGCTATAAAACGTTGAGCGAAAGAGCCGATCGATTTGATTAAAGATAGATAGTTATCTTTCACATCAAAAAAGATGTCTTCTTGCTTAAGATTAAATTAATAAAACGCTATACAATGAGTAAAATGAGTATAATATATGATAAATAATTCATAATATATTTTACGCTTTTAATATTAAAAATATTATTGATATAAAATACGGCTACTAAAAATTTACGGGTTAAAAATTTTAAATATATCTATCTCTTTTTTCCTCACAAAACACGTTGATGACATTTGCCTGATTACTTTTCAGGATGGCAAAGAGAATGAGGGAAAGAAGCTACCATAATTTTTCGAAAATTATCGCCATGCAATGCAGGCCTCGCACATGACATATGACAGGTATGCCATCAGAAGGACGCAATTCTATCAATTTCGTCATTCTCGAAGGGGTAGGAGATGCGAGTTTTTTGACAGCTGGTCCGTGCCATTACGCCAATAATATATCGTCATTGGACAATGCAATGATCCGTTTGTTGAAGCATAAGTAGAGAAACGTCAAACGTAAAAATGATACAAGGCAAATTATACATCGCGCTGAAACCTGCACGAAAAAACGGTCGACTAAATGTCACGAATAATACATTCGGAGCGGCCTGTGTGCGTTATTGCATCCAATAATTATTGAGAGAACCGCGCACTGTGACACACACGCGCGATAGTAAATAACATTATGTGACAGTTCCAGCTTGTAGCATACAACGCGAATTGACACCGAATGCCAAAAGGCTCGCATAATTTTTTAACTTTACGCCAATTAGCCGCTTTGTTTCACCGCCTCTATGCTTAGTGAGACGATAGAGAGGTATCATATTCATAGGTATGTATTATATTCATTTGTTTGATAAATGTCACGAACTTTTGCAATTGCAATTCTTCTTAGATGGTATTACGCAAACGGTTTGCAATAGAAACTCCAATGATTATTGATGTAAAGAAAGTAACACTATTGTTATATAGCTCCATGATAATTGCCCATTGTTTCCAAGGAACGCCTTGGTAATATTGCTAAAATTTATAATATCAATCTTAGGATGTTTGCAACAATTATTGCTACTCAAGATTAAAAATCTCGATTATCTGCGCGTTTCGTCCATTTTAAGTATATCTTATTGCTATCATATTCGCAAGGTATAAAAAATGCAGATTACTTTTTATTTTACCATGAAATAAAAATAAGTTTCTTCTATCGTTTTGCGTGATTGCTAAGACAATATTGAGCAACAATGATGGTTTTCCGGAGCATTTTAGTTGCCGTCGGCATTTTAGAATCAGGCGATAAATCTCGAGACGAATGGGCTTTTAGGAGACCCAGTCGTTAGAAAAGAAGCAAATAGAAAATGCGAAAATGAGAGAACACGTTGCCAATAGATTTACGAGGCCATCCGTCTTCGTAGTACGCACTTGATGCTCGCACACTCGCGATCAAACGCAGTTCATCTATGCCGTATATATGTTTGTGCATACGACATATACACGTACACATATGTATGTACGATTCTAGAGGAATGGTTCGTTATTATAACCTACGAGGCGTAATTGTTTCCAAGGAACCGACGTGGAGAAGACCTTGCCTGAGAACCTAGAAGTATTAGTGGTGTTCTACAGGGCGTTTCAGCGATAGTGCTATTAGTCACGATCACTTCGCTCGATCCTAATCGCGGTAACACATGAAAGAAACTACATGTTAAAATTTGCATTGGTATAATCGACTCTAAACCGCCAGTTTCGTAAAAAGAATTTGCGCTGTGAAAAAAAGAATAATTCAAGAAATATATATTTGCGAGGAAATTAAATTAAAATTTGCTAATAAGATTCATAATATTTAATTAGCTTTATTAAATTTAATCTGCCTATTTCTTAATTTCTGAAAGCAATGGCGTTATAAAAAAAGCATAGATTAAAGTAGCTATTTAATTTATTTATATCAGCGCTTATCCAATTTATCACGACAAGGAAGTATATTAATGCCAGCCATAAAATGTAAATTCGATGAAGTTGTAACTTTCGTGAAACGCGATAACGTCTGAATAATGACAAGTATGCATAATATTTATTATAACATAGTAGAGTGATAACACATAACACTTTCATAGAGTTTTGTTAAATTTAAATTTAGAATGAGACGAGACAAATTTGCAAATCTGTGATGACTTTGACGGCACCAATACCAATGAGACCTTGCTCGCGAAAATGTCGTGATATTAGTTGGCTTCCGCGGGAAGCTCGAATGATAGTGCCGCTAGTCACGACTACCTCGGTCGATTGTAATCTAGCGAGCGCAAAGGAAGCGGTTGTATTTTTATCAATCATCATGCAAAGTTGCCATTTTTACAAATGTCGGAAACGTGAGACGCGCGGTTTATCGATGTCGACTTTACCCGAATTCCATGTAATAATTCCGCTAAAAATAATCGGATAAAATAAACAACCTGTGACTCGTGATTAAATTAGAAACACGCTACATTGAATGACACAACGTTGACGTGGCTTATCAAATTTGTTTTCTGCTGAGAATGACACAATAAATCACGAGTCATAAAAAAAATCATCCGCGATTAATTATATTTATTTTCAGATTTGTGTCCCTCGCGTAGCGAGTAAACTACAAGGATATGTACACAAGTCTTGCTGAGATGATCATGGCTGAAAGAACATCCTTGTAGGAGCTTATCCCGATGGTAATGATTACATAATTAATCGGATAATATGCAAATTTCTCTGTAAGATCAAATGCTCGGCTATTAATCAAACTTGAGATTAGTACGTTCGTCGTTTCCGCCACAAAGGAAACGAAAATAGAACATGACTATTAATTGTGCAATGCTGTGCACTTGAAAAACATATATCATTATGCGCTCCAAGTGTATGCAATACGTGATTATAATAGACATTAATGTACTCACTCAGATGAAGCAGATGCTAATAAAATTACATCTACAAAAATAGAAAAATATTGCATTACAAAATGATTTAAGATTATCCAATGTGATAAAATTATCCCACGAATTGTAATTTTATTCCTGATAATCATTAATTATTTTCAAAGACACACTGTTTCTTTTCTTTTTCTGATGCATTTAAAATGCATTTTTGCGGATGCAATCTTTTAACATCTTAAGAATGTGCGCATGCTCGTTTATTTGCGCATAAAACTTTTGCACATTTCACCATATTCTCGCGTGTTACAAGAAAATAGCGGAGATACGTGCGTCAGCGGGAAAAAAAATGATTTTTTAGAACGCGAACCCGGAATGGCGCCGGCGGTCCGGTTTAATCTCGACACACCCATTACACACGGCGTACATATTACATCACGATCGCACTCGATAGCGAGCGTATCTATACGAGCCCTATCCCCCCGTGCCTGTCCGCGATACGTATAAGTCGCAATTAAAATTCAAGAAAAATTCTCGGAAACCTGTTCGAGACTGAGCGAAATATTTTGCTGCGGGGTGGTCACGCAGGAACGCCAGTCACGGATGATCTCGTTTAATTACCCAGCCCTTAAACGCGCTCCTTCTCGAAATTTTTATCGTCCGGCATATCATCGTTCGACGATCATTCTCGAGCAACGATCACGTCGCGGTGATCAATTATTTTGCGTAAAATTAGATACTTTTCGACACCTTGTTAATATAGTGGACTCTTATATATTACTATTCCAATTATTTTCTTAAATATCCGGTTTGTACATAAAAGCAACAAGATGAACTTTTAATTAAGATTCAAATGTGCGTCCGACTTTACATTTATCATCGATTTATTATCGATACATTTATCATCGATATACATTCTAACAAGATTTAATTAAACGTTATACGCTGGCATCTTAAGATTCTGTAATTTTATAGTAATTATATTAATAAATGTATGTGTATAAAATTATATTAAATTGCTCGTTTATGCTGAAACATCTAATTAATTAGTCTTATGCTTATTAGCATCATTTATTAATTTTTTGTCCCATATTAATTTGACAAATGTAGCGGCATTTCATAATCATGACTGTGTATGTAAGCCATGTAAAACTCGCACAATATTAGAAACTTTCCAAGCGTCCTGTTTTACAGTTGCAATTTTCACTCGCATCTAATCATACGATCAGTAATCGATAAGGTCGTCACACCACGTTAACTATATTCCCGGAAAATAATATCGCTTCTATTATTTCTTTTTACACCTCGCTAGTAATTTTTCCACTTTGTATCGCAACGTTTCTGCGGCATCGGTGAGCAAGTCTATCGATTAAGCGCGAATGGCAAGAGGAAATTTCTTTGTGGAAATCATTTTCTAGCGTGAGTATCTTGATACTCGGAAAGCGATACACAGGTAAAAAAAAGAGAAGAAAAAAAAAGTTGTAACGTGGTGCACGTGTGTTTAGCACTCACGGTATTGTTGCGATTTCGTGAAATGGCGTGCACGCGGTACGAAAGCATGGTTACGAGAGATACGGTCTCGGAGAACCACCATTTTGAAAGATGCAGCATCCTGCAAGCCGTGCAACCCACGCAAACCCACGACCGACGGAGAAGACTCACACCATCGCAATCACCCACGTTCCAATCCCATTGGTCGAGGCGTCTTTACCCATGGAATACCACAACACCGACAGGCCCAGATCATTATCAAGTTTGTATAGGGTGTCCGTGAATCTTAGGACGAAATAAAATATAATCCCGCCTACTTCAAAAAAGCAAAGAATTGCATTGTTTCGCGTGACCAATTGTTATACTAATTATTGAAATGATGATTTGGAAGCTATGTTTAATCGTTCGAGTCGTTAATGACTTGAAAAAAAATACTGATTGATAATAATTATAATAATGCTAATATTGCTTTATGTCTCATATAAATAAAAATATAAATACTTATAATACAGAATTATATATGTTTTAACATTCTAAAAGCATATTATTCTAGATATGTTAATTTCTGACCACACAGGAAGCAAAATACTATTAAAAGAAGTGAATAAGAATATTTTTTTTTCATCAACTAGGAAAATTAATTTTTTAAACTCTTCTAAATGCTATTATAAACGAATACAAGTGTGTTGTAAACATTAACAGAGTTGTCTAAAGTCTTCGTCTAACAAGCTATGCTAAGTCGTCACTTGCGTCGAAAGTATGTTCGAGAGTCAAGCCAGAGGAACGGTATATCAAATTGAAGACAAAACACATTTCGCCGAGTGAATAGGAAGGTGAGCCTCGGCGAGTCCCGACACAAGAGTTTGCGGCTTCTCCTTCGCCGTTTGGATTATGGTGGGGATTAGGCTAAGGCTAGATCATCTCAGTGATGGTAAGTATAGGCTACATCAGCAGCTCTAGCCATCCCGCGGCCATACCAGAAGCATTGCTTCTACGAACACGTAAATCCGGCGCGTTCGCCGAGTGCGCCGAGCCACGCGATAATTCATGAGACTTTATGCGCACCTTGTGTAATGCCAGCTCCGACGCCAACTTTCTGCATGGCCTTCGTAAAAGAAGGATGGCAAAACTCTGGATTATTGGCGACTTTTGTGACTCGAATAGACGGGATTTCGCGACGAGAGTTAAGAAATAGCTGGAAAAAATTTACAGCTGAAAGGAATGAATCCCATAAAAATCAAAATGTAAAAAATATTTTCGATTTGATAGATCTAATTTACATAATTATTTTTGTTTATTAAATCCGCCGAAATATATTCGTTATTTAAGTAGATTATGTATTATGTAAATTAGATTCTTAAAACATGTATGTATGCTGCTCAAAATGATTCTAATTTATTTATGATTCTAATTTTTTTTTAACTGATAAAAGGAAACTGGCAATATTTTGATAAATACCACATTTCGAATTTCCACTATTTTTAATAATAAGTACTCGATTTAAAGCTCTGTTCTGGTTATTAAGGTTCATTACACGAAGCCCGCAGACTCGAGGGATCGCGCAAGATCGAGAATCTATAATTGAGTTGAGATTAAAGAGCCTTAATCTTTCCATTAGCCGGACGCTAAATTTTACAACAATTAACAAATTTGCCGGCGTGATGATCGGCCCGATAATCTAATTATTACCGTGTAATATCGGGCATCCGCGAGAAGAATCTATTCATTCTATGAATCGGCAGCGATTGAGGAAGGGTTGGGGTAGGAAAAGACACAGGGAGGAAGGGGGAGTTTAAGTACTCGCGCGAGCTCTAACATTATGAGATAATTTTTCCGCTGATTACGGGCGCGAGCAATATTTCAATTAGTTGTCAATTTAGTTGTCGGCGCCTGACTGACACATATGTATGCGAGAGCGCGCCGCGGCCAGGAATAATTAACAATAAATTATCCGAGGGAGCTATCATTACGCCGACTAATCGCGGCAAATTGACCGTTATATTATTAAGCAGCTTGCGGACGCTAATTGCGTGCTCCGTGCGAATCGTCTTGAGAGACGTCGACGCCTGGCGAGAAGGGGAACGTCGTCGCGAACGGCTTAGGTGAATAATTGAGAGCCGAGTACGATCGCGTTCGGGATCATAGATCATGCAAATTGATCGCGGCACTCGACGGAGTTAAATTGTTGTGAAGAAGAGGCGCTCGGCGATAAAAAGATTTCGCGGCTCGAAGAGCTCGAGTATCTATGATTTATCGTTCGAAACTATTATTTTTCGCGACACTTCATCTTGAGTATTAGAGAATGATCAGTTAACGAGGCCACTTTAGGAAATGCAAAGTGCTTTTGATATTCTCGCGATGATTCTTAATTACATTAAAAATGTGTAAGATATCTATCAGAAAGTTAATTTTTTTTAAATTATAATCAAGATATAACATTATTCTCACACGAATAAATTTTTATCGCGATAAAGAATTTAAAAATTATATTACTTAATAGTAAATAGTAAATATATAATAAGTTTATGTGTAGAAAAAAATAATTTATGCATATTTGATTCTAAAATTTATGTAATAAAATAAGTGGTAAATATAAGTAAGTGTATGTCAAGTTGCTGGTTTTAGAATGGGTCAATATTTCTCTTGGAAGCGGAACAATATGTGCTTCCATCTCATTCTTGCAGAGGCCGCCACATCTTGCGAATGCGATTGCAGTCTGTATGATGCAGCACAAGATGGCGTAGATAGTATCGTTAAGTATTTAGTATTCAAGTATTTGGTATTTAAAAAAAAATTAGTATTAAATATGTAGTATAATATTCATTTATATTGACACCATAAAATTCCAGAAGATTTGCGAATACCTAATATATATCAATCCCTTCTCTTATCTTATATTTTGTTTCTTAAATTTTCGAAATAAAGTTAACGTAAAAAAATTAACATAATTATATTTTACTTAATTACACTTTAAAATATGGATTAAAAATTATTTTATAAGAGTGCGAGCTCGATGTGAACGCGTTTATATGCGAAACTTATTTTTATTATTGAAAAAAAAAAACATAGTGGTTAAATGATTAATTACATGTCGCGCATAACTCGTTTGTGTAACAAAGTAACGACGAGCTTATCGCTTTCGTCTGCTATCATAGCTATTACACCAAAGTAAATGGAGAATTAAGTTGTGCGACTAAGTGTGCAATTTTATGGCGATAGGTGCGGGCAAAACAGCTCCCATTACACACTGCACCCTGTACCTGCGAAAGATATTCATATCGAACTATAGATATCATGTTGCCGTTAAAAATGAAGGCGTAAGAGGAAATTGTTGGCCACGTGACACCAATTGGCGTCTTCCAGCGTCAGCATAGCGTAACCATAAGGTAATTTATTATACGAGATATGATTTTTTTTTTTATTTTTGCTCAAAGTACAAACACATATATTATATCAAAATATTTTATATTATTTAGTGTATTTATCTTACTCTCTTCTTAAGTTATAATTCTTATAATTATAATTCTTAATAAATTCTTGCAATGTTATTTCCACCTAGAGTTATCTGTTACGCTGCAATGTATATAATTGTATTGGACATATATGGAAGAGCGAGATCTATTGTATTAATGAAAATAATAATGTAAAAAATTAAGCTCTTAAGACACATTATATTTTAATCGTTTTAAATGATTATATATCCTGGAATCCTGTTGTCAATTTAAAAGTTAGGTACTCTGTGCGCAATCTGAGAAACATTTAGATGTAAAATTGCTAGTACAGCTTAATTACAAGTTATCTGTGTAGAATATGCCCGGAAAATGTGACTCGAGGTAGAAAAAAATCTAAATGGTAGAAAATTACATTTTTTAATGACGATAGATAAACTGATGCGAATGATGCGATTATTACGTATTAATATCGTGAAATAAACTTTCGCGGATGAGTGGTACAACGAAATCGTGCATCGAGGTATGATTTTTACGACACCAACTTTTGCAACTCGAAACGATTTCAATTTCTCGTCCTGCAGCTCACGGAATCGCCGCGACTCACCGTAATATAGGTCTACCGATCAAAGTACGGAGCCGCGCTCACGATCTCTCGTACAATCGCATATCCGAGCGACTCGAAAGTGCGAAGCGTTTACACCGGTATTTGAACTTCGCTGATGACGGTAATCACGCTCGGCTCGACACTTCAATTGCACGTTTCGTCGGGTTTCTGCGCCTCGGTTATTTTACGATCGGGAGTAACCCACCGCGGGTGCAGTGGTCAGGATCGCGTCCTTCTCGTCTTCTCCGTCGATCCGAAGCCGCGAATCTCTCGTTCTCCTTCCAATCCTGTTTATTCTTTTAAGCTGGATTAGAAATCGCGCACATTTGTTTCGGCATCTGTCCCCACGCTATGTATAAAGTTCATTGTATATCGAATTCAAATGTATCACTTCAATATTCGATATCGTTTCGATATTCGGGTATCGATTTTTATTATATCGATAGCAGCGCAAAGTACCGTATTATTATATATTCGTTTCCATGGATATTTCGTAGGTGACAAATGTCACATATGACTCAAGAAAGACAAGACAATATGTAGGTCGTTATGAATAGCATAGTATCTATTGTAATTTGCATTTTATCGTGTTTCTATACCCAGTCGATTCAAAGGAAGACGCATAAAGTTTAGTAAAAAATTATAAAATACGCGGATAAAATATTCTTTCGTACATTTTTTACGAATAAACTCTTATTTTCTTTACGTACGAATGGCTAATCAGCGTTAGATTAATAATAATACTGTGTTATAATAATTCTACGTTATAATTTTTTTATAAAAATATTATATACTTCCTGAAGATCGTGTGGCCACACGGGCTATTTGAAATCTTTCTATACAAGATGAGTTATTACATTGAATTTCCATTGTTGCGAGTTTCTGCCGCAGACTACCGTTAACTTTTTGACACATTGCACGTCACGGTACGATTCAATTGAAATGAAATTGAAATTAGGTGTGGTTTATAGTGTATCCTGTGTGGTCTGCGGTTCCAACGGCCGGTGATAACCAGAGAGAAACGGAGGTCACAATATTAATGGGTTCAAATTGTCTGCCATAGTCGTTTAGTCGCTTATTTCAGATATAATTTCATCCAGGATTGAAGAAATTCCTAGTCATAAATAGTGTAAAATGAATAAGCTCTCACAAGATATGATATAATTTTATGCAATATAAATCACGGCTGCTTATAAGCAATTAATTTGTTGAACAAACATCAATTTTTTGCTGCTTTTATGCATCAATCTATAAAAAAGGAAAATTTATCGTTTTATTTATTGCCATGCCAACATCGCGACGATGAGCATATACTTACATGTGTTATCGTATCTGCAATCTCTATCAAGATTGAATTAAATATGTCGCTCATTTAAAAACAGAAGCGTATTATGAGTCAGATTTCAGCTACACTATTTCACATAATTCCGTGTGTGTAATAATTATAAAAAATTTATTAATTCTATTCTATAATTTTATAGTATAATTTTATACTTTCTTTATCGTTATATTTTTTACTTTTATTTTAATCAGTAACATATTTATTTGTAATGATTCATTAGAAAAACTACCATCCACATGTGTATCAATATTATTAAATTGTTTTTCTTATAACTATTAATAAGAATGCTTTTTAGACGACATATTCTGTATTTTCAACATATCCTCGATTATATTGCAAAGACACAGGAAAATTTCTCAATGATTCATTTAACAATCTATAATCTTTGATCCGTCTCACCATTAATGTAACCATTCTACCATTCAAAAACCTACATGAAAGCCTGACACACATATATCTATCTATAATTAATGACCATTTCAAGGCCCGATAGCGGGAAACCTCCGCATCTTCTCGCTAACAATAAATTCAAGGATACAAGCATAGACTTACATAGATTGACTGCGCGTATTCGAGATAAGAAGACAGCGTTAATAAGAAGGAACAATGGAGAATCATATGCTCCTTGTCAAAGCGAGGCAAAAATCGAACAAAAAAAAAATAGGAGAGCAATTTTCAGTTTATCTATATAAATCTATGGATACAAAATGCACGCGCGTACGCCTGTTAAAAGGAATAATGGCAGCGGATCGATGTCGAGAGAAGGATGCCGCGACGTTATCTCTCCTGTTGCGCACCGCGATGGCGAGCGCGGCCTCGGAAGTTGCCGCCACACACGCACGCATATGTGCGTGTCCACGCAGCGCAACGCAGCGCAGCGCAATGCAACGCAATGCAGCGCAGCGCAGCGCGCGCAGCACCGGTTCGACCGGAATCAAAGCGCTATCTCTCGAGCCCGCGCGGGCTCTCACGGGCACGAGTGTACGTACAACACGCACCCGCGGGTACACGCGCGGAAAGTCCGAGGCGAAGCTCAGACAGTCGATGGTCGCTTTGATGTGGCCGCCGCTCCGCTGCCTTTTCGCCATCCCGAATACCTTTATATACGTTTCTCGCGCTCCGCTTTTTCTCTCTCTTCCCCTTTCTCTCTTCTTTGCGTTAACGTAGCTCTCGATCGCCGTCTTACCGCAGTCATCTTTTTCCCCTCGACATGCTCTCCTTTCTGTTTTTTCGTTCTTTCCTCTCTCTCTCTTTCTCTCTTTGTATGTATGTACGCGTATATACAGTGTGTAAACTTTATTCCACTATTTACTTTACTTTCTTCTTACACAGGTTGGACTTTCCTCTCGAGTCAAGGGGGTAGCTTGCTGATGCTTTAGTTCTTCTGCGTGCGACACGAGAGATTTCGTGATTCTGGCGGAAATGGTTAGACGAGTGGCGAGCCGCGTGTTGAATTCGTAGAAAGATTAGTTTTCTAATTTCTCTATCAATCTGGCAAAATAACGTTATGAACATAATTTTATGTTTTGAAGGATATTTAGTATTCTATATGCCTATAATTATACGATTTTAGTTACTCTAATTTTAAGTTTTTTTTTTTTTTTTTCATTTAAGTTTACACACGACCTAGTTGGAAGAATTATGCGGCACATATTTCTGTTTTGTGATAATAATATTCAATTTAATAACAAAAAATTCTACATAAAAGCAAGGAAATTAAAAAATGTAGAGATAAATATGTGATAAAAAGATTCGGTTTTTTAAATCTTATTGTTAGACAAGTGAATTATTTTAGATGATAAAAATAATAAAATTTATAATGATGTACACGAGAGAAAGAAAGATGGAAGATAGAAATATCTTTTCGATCTTTAATTATCTTATCGATATTTCTGTCAATTACAAAAGAAATATATAAATTATATATAATTATATTAATTTTCTGATTTTTTCTGTATCCATATTTTCGTTTATATTTCAACATTTCCAGAATCTTTAATTCCGATTCAGTTAAATGATTCAGAGACTGTTCATTATTAAACCATTCTTAAATGTCACGCCTAGCGTGGATGCAGTAAATCGTTCTCTAACAAGGAAATCTCCGAAACGGAGCGGGCAATAAACTCTGACGGTGGTTAGTGTTGTACATCGATCAAGGGAGTGACGGAAGGCAAAATCCTACGCGATGAGCGACGTGGTCGGAATGTGAGACGCAGAAAAAGTCCCTCGCGCATAGAGCGTATCTTCGAGGATACTCTGATTCCCGCGTTCCTGCAGGATCAGGGAAGAAAGAGGTCTCACTCTCTCCATGTAGCACCTGTAACATATAGTCGCGCGTCCATCTGTCCGTTCCATGGCATCAGCGGGAAGGCAAGATCCCTGGTCAGCTTCTTGCTGCGCAATCAATCGAGCCGCCACCATTGCCTCTCCCCTTCGACCTTCCCCTCATTCGGCTTCGATGCTTTCCCACTAATGACACGAATTGTACTCGTGCACACGTAGATTATTTCTTTTGACTGTCTAGTGTTTAAGTATCGACGTCCACTTGTACAGAAGGCACGGGAATAATATTGAGAGAATGAACTTTGATGAGTATCAAAGACATGTGCTGCTTTACTTATTGAAATATACTAATGTTTGCAGTTGATATAAATTATATATTATAAATAAAATGTTATAGTAATAATCACATATATTTTATATGATATTATTAAATCATGAATTTACACACATTAATAATATTGAATCTTACCTTTCATTTTCTCGGGAAGAAAATTCATATTAATATTTTATGTCGTTACGTGTAAAAATTCCTTCTCTTTTTATGTTTGTACAAATGATGAATTTTGCAATGATTTTCGTAATGATTCATCAATATATATACTGCATATATTTTTAAATTTTCATATATTCGACAGTTTGCATATATAAGGAGCGAAGTAAGAATGCAAGCAAGGCGTAGTATTTAAATAATGTACGCTAAAAAATTCGCCACACGTTGGCAGGTAGAAATCTACATACTATACGATCTTTTCCCTAGATCTCCGTGTCGGATCACGATGAAACGATGGGTCAAAGAAATGAATGACGGAGACAAACGGACGGTAAGAGAGTCACGCTTTTAACTTTTCCAATTTCGGGAAGAATCGGATTATTTCTACGTTTTCTCTTCTCGCCTTTTCTGGAAGAGCTAAATGACATAGAGAGTGACACATTCAAGTTCCGTATTCTTTTATGCTTCGCAATCGAATTTTAAGAGATTTTAATAGATTCTTTCTCATAACAAAATTATCTCTATAATAAATTAAAATAATTGTGAGAAACAGAGTGATATAATACCTTTATAAATTCTAATATTATTTCTATTATTAGACAATTGTATTATATAATGCATTTTACAGTACATTTAAAAAAATATTTAAATTTTATAAAAAATTGTGCAATTTGGATTTTATCTTGTTACAAAGAATAATAAGTTTTTTTTCTTATTTGTCGGTTTTTCGAAGGATTCATCAGCTTTCTTTTCGTGGGATTATCAGGTTGAACGTCTGAATCGATGCGGCGAGTAATACCTGCTGTATTCGATATGTCAGGATATACACCGGCACGCCATAATTAACAGTAGCCACGTTGCAAGTTGAGTATAATGGCGGCGTTACTTTGAAGGAAACCCCCCACGCACAAGCATATGCTAATTTATTATTTTTTGAGTATGCTGTTGATCTGGATATTGTTTCCTCTCTCTCTTTTTCTTTTTCACTCTCTTTCTTTCCCTCTGATTCACAATCAACCTCGTTTATTTAAAGAGAAAAAAATGACTAGTCGGCGTTGTACAAAGTTCCATTGTCCTTTTTTTTGTATAAAGAAAATGAAGAGAGCAAAGAAGTTATATATAAATTGACATGGTTGTTTTTATTGAGCGCAAAGAATACTGTACATTTCGATATTTGAAAGAAATTAATCCTCCTGTCAATGAACAGGTATCCGACTACCCAAAGCAACTTTAATGTTATATTAATGTTCTCCAAATAAAACACAAAGAGCCTTTGTATTAGGAAACCCCTAAAATATAACGGGAAAGAATGTTCACTGCAGCTGCTATAAAGAAATTGTCACAAAATTTTGAAAACATGCAGAAAATATTTAGATATTATATATTGATGGAAAAGTGAAAAAGTAAACATTAACAGAAGGGTTAAATTAGTATCTCCTATATTTAAAAAAATTTCAAATTTTTTCTATTTATTTGCTTCTATTTTTTAATTTACTTTTATTTTTTTAGCCAAAAGAAAAAGAGATAGAATTCGTTATAATGACAATGAGCCATTTTCTTCTTTTAATTTCTTTTCTTCTATTTATTTACAGTTTCTTTTGTAAAATATTTTTTGTATATATTTTATACTTACAATTAGCATGCTTTATTTGCAAATTTTCATCAAAGTTATCCACACAAAGTCACGACATAGATTGAGAAATTCCTATTCGGAGAAAACAGGTCGTGCTCGAAGAGAACCACGTCCGACTTTCAGTTGCAGACTTTACGACGCCGCGCAATGATCAACCTGACCACTTTGCTTTATTTGCATTTAAACGGCTCGCCGCGGTTGACAAATGAGACTGATATTATCGAACAATCGATTGTCGTCCGAGAAGGATCGCTTTGCAGGCGCCGACCGACTTGGCTGACGAATCTTTTAACTACACGCGCCTTGTTTTAGGAAAAGAAAAGGAAACAAAAGAAGAGAACAATCGGTTCTTGTGATATGTTCGTTCAAACGAAGCATCGTGTTTCTCAACCCTCCCGCTCCTCTTCCTTCCTTTGTCACCGTGTGATTTATCTCTTCGCGGACCCAAATCTATGGGAACAAACGAAAAGAGCGTATCTGCGAAATTCGGAAGTAGGTGCCTAAGAATGCGGGCGCTTGATTCTTTCTATGAGCATCATTAATCTTGCAATATGAAGAATTATTCCAAGTCGTCATCAGTTAATAATACTGATTGTGAATGATATTCTGAATTATAACAGGTGAATGTTCTTTATATTCACAGACATTTATTCATAAAAAATTTAGAAGAGGTTTATGTATTTATTTATTGACGCGCGATTGTATGGAATAGAATCTCAGACTTTGCTATTCATCAATCGTAGAGATATATCTGAATTTTAATAAGCGATATCGGTTTCAAGGGCAGAAGGTTTATGAACCTCAAGAAGAAGAACTCCTCTTTCTTGGGACTCGACTCCTGGCGTATGTCACGGAGGAAACTCCGCGCGGGGCAATTACAATATTTCCTATGTTGCGAAAGAGGATGGGCTTGGCTGACACTCTGACAGCCCGTAGTCAAATGTTCCACGCTTCCCTGCGTTCGCGTCTCGAAGCACGAAACGTAAGCATCTATGCACATGCCCGTTTCCTTAACAGTGGCTTGTAACGCGGCAGTACACAATTAGAGTCTTTTCTCGCTCCTTTCACGTGCCTCCCGATAAACTTTGAAGAAAAATGGTTTCACTCTCATACATTATACTTAATTGGGTGATTACGCCAAGAAGAAGGAGCGAGGTGCTCTTAAACATTTCCTCGCGCTCTCACCGTATTCGATTCTCAATTTTTTCATCGCTGCTTATATCGTAGATATAACCGCGGGGTAAAAACTATATTTCCTGACGCGAGATTTATATTTCAACATAATAAATGAGATGTGCGGTCACGCCGCACGTGTGAACACACAGTTTTTCCCACTTCGTTAATTCACAACCGCCCGATCACGTGGCCGGCTTCTGTAGACAGGATCGATTTCTAATGACACTCTCGCATCTCGTGATTTACGAGCCTTCTCGACTACGGGCTCTTTGATATTCCTAATAGCGAACGGATCGCGTCTCCGTGGCGGCAAATCGCCGGTCCATCGCCGGAGCTAGAAGGTAACGTCGAACGATCCGAGGAAAGAGAGGGAAGGAGTGAAGGAGTAGCTCCCGCAGGTGGACGCGTTGCGCAAACCAAAATCTCATTATCGCGAGACAAAGGTGCGACGATTAATCATCGTCACCGCTACGGCGGACCCGTCTAGCTCGCGGCGGAAGCGCGAGATGGAAGACGCGAAGCGAAGAGGCTACGCGGCGGCGGATGAGAAGGAGGACGACGATGAGCAGGAGGAGAGGACGAGGAAAGATGAGGGACGAGCGTCAACGCACGGTGGTCGTCAAAGGTCCATGCGGAACTAAGTCGCACGCCCTTTGTCCTGCCGTGCTTGCCATCGACCTCTTACGATTTCTTTCGAGCAACGAGGCTCGATTCTTCCATCATTCGACACGCTTCATCTGCGTACGTCATTCGAAGACTCGTACATGCCTATCGAGTCGTAGTAGCGTCGAACGCGTTAAATTTGTAATTACATTTATTACCGAGGAATCATGTATCTTCCAAGATTGTCCCGACAGATCGAATCGATAGATCGAATTGTCGCATGACGGGCGCATCAAATTCAGAGGCCCTTCTTTGGTACGGTGTAATTCCAAGACGGGATGCTATTTGTTAGGCTCGGCATTGTAAACGCGATGTACCTTATAAGCTTCATGTTATACATGACATTACGATGATGTGTGTGTGGTAATTACTTAAATTCTGGGACAAAATTAATATTAATTTTAGTATTAAATTATATTTATAATGCTAGATTCGCGATTGCCATGAATTATATCAAGCGCTTCCGATTAATCAAACGTGAAATTGCGCTGTCCTATTTACCATCGGCCTAAAAAGAAGCACGGTTCAATATGTTCGATATCGCGATAATTTATCATAAGTTGCATGTCCTCAGACGAAGGACGCGCAACTTGTTTTTCATTAAGTCCTCCTCTGCAAACATTTCAGTATTTGCGGGAGACACGCATGTATTCCGACTACGTCCGAGTCTCTCCTAATTATCTGAATTATCGCGCGACCGCTATCGGGTCCCTCATTACGCGAAGCATCCTTTCGCGGCGTAGAAAAGGCAATGTAGCAAGAGGCATAACGCCTGTCGCTTCGCCACCGAGGTCGGAGCCGATCGAGCGCGCGTAATTATTGGGTTCAGAAACGAGTCGGTGTCGACAATGAAAAATACCAGGAGAAGGATTAATCCCTGCCTCGCGGCATCGACGTGTCTCGATGCGTCCTCAGGGCCGAAGGACGTTTTCTCTCTCTTCTTACGGAAGTCCACCGTTCGAAATCTTGCGGTGCACGTGGTGCCCATCAATCTTGTTTATGCATATTAGAGATTACGCGTATATGTAAGTACATCGGGCGATACACGATATCGCGGTGGGAAAAAAAGGATTAACTACGTTGTCGTGCATCAATCTCCGCTCTGCGAGAGCTTCTTCTTTCCGCCGACCGGTTCCGCAGTGAATCCCTTCACCGTACAGTGTTATTAACCGCCTTCGTTTCTTTCTCGGGCATTAATGTTACATTCTTTTCAGGGGAAATATCTCGATAGTATCACTGTTATTCGACACGCCTTATTACGAGGTGAAATCGAATTTTCTACTATTGAGTAAATTATGGAATCGACGACTTGACATTATCTGAAATCACGCGTGCAAATGTATATGTGTAGGAAACGTTTGCGATGACTTGCTCTCACGGATGCGTTAATGTCGCGACATAATTGATCCGGTATAGGATAGATAAGAAAGAAGGATGCGCAGCGCACTGGAATTTCGATAAGAAGGAGCTGCCGGACGTGCGAACGCTATGATAATCTCGATACATGGTGTGTCACCGGAGGTGGTCCGCGATGATGAATGCGAAGCCTTAGGCGGACCTCAGGAGAGGACGGCAGGTAGCCGGGTAGCCGACAACACACAGCAGGGGGCTCTTCTCATCTCGGTGATTCAGGTGTATTGAGTCGAACAGCGAAGCAACATTGGCTCTCCCCATAAGTCTGAAGAAAAGAAAGCGATGCAATGTAATCGGGACGATGTAACTCATGATGTGACGACAGGTGGAAGATGCATTGCGGCGTATTAATCCCTTTAGTATAGAGTAAAATGCGTTCCAAAATTCGTTAATTTTTATTAATTTAACGTTTACGTAAATTTATATAAATTTCTTTTCGCATATCGATTATTAGATGCGTTAAATTTTTTTCACGAGTAATAATCTTATGAAAAAAACATACGATCTCTTAAGTAAAAATACCACAGATATTTTTCAAGGAGTGTCACCTACACAAATCGTGGGAGCATTGCGTAAAGTCAGAGAGAAAAAAGATCGAAATTAACGACATGATCTTCCTGTGTAGGCGAGGCGCGGATCTTGGTTGTTCAACGCCAAAACAGGAGTCCATAGACTTGTCTGGCGCCGGAAGTGATTAATTTTACGAGCATGTACTTGTTGTACAATCATAGATACTTAGTGGACGAAAGGAAACGTTGTCGTAGATGTCTTTCCAACTGGATGACCGCTCTCGTAAAAGCGACAATAAATTATATTGACCGCTGACCGCCAGCTTGTGACTTGAACAACACAAAATCATTGAAGCACTGAGATAATAATATGCATTTAAATTGCAGACAAACTTTTAGACAGAAAAAAGAAAAAGAAAGATTTGCTAACAATAAGTTCTTTTAAAAATTAATTAAAATAGACAAGTCTTGCTTTGATTGATTGTCGCAAATATGCCATATATTGCATCGTATAAATATAACATTATTTAAAAAGTTTTTCAAAATGAAATTGTCAATATATAGGAGTAGCTTTAATAAATATATAGTCTACTTAAGTGTGCATTAACTCACAAAGATGGATATCTCGGAAAATCCTCGTGCGAACGAGATCGTTGCACTCGATAAACGATTTCCCCATGACTATCCCAGACACTGACTTTCGTGGGAGATTATTACGAGTCCTTAAATGTGCCGGGGAAGCTTTTAAGACTCTTCTAGCGAGGTGCTTGAGATGCCGCGATGTGACGAAGCCGTTTTTTGCTCTTCTCTCGTGTTGTTTCAGCTGCATCGTCTTTGTTTCTCGTTTAATTGGAAATCCTTCGTTATTTTGACATCTCTCAAAGAGAAGACATCTTTTGCAATTGTGTATCTGAATAATCGATATACAGAATGTGCCAGGGTTACTGCTAATGGCAGATTCTTGGGATCATTTGGAGATTTTTTTCTCAGCAAAAATGTCAAGACATCAATAATTTTGAAGTTATAAGTGTTCAAAAAGAAATACTCTTCTCAAACTTGGAGAGAATTAAAAGATCAAAACTATATTCTTCAGTTAATTTTAGATAGAATTTATTTTAATACAATTTTAATTTACAAAGATGTGATGGGAAAAATTAGAAACTTGCGAAAAATGATGATCTCTTTCAACATTTCTGTTAAGAAAAAATCATCTCAAAATCATTTTAAAAATCTGCCATTAGCATGCGATACAATGATTCTTGGAACTAGATGTGTACATATATGTATATGTATGTCATATGTCAATTTTAAATAATAAATTAAATATTATTATTATTTTTTCATAATATAATAATTAAACATTAATATATGAGCACATTTAGAAATTATACATTATATTTGTTAAATGCATTCTTCTCTGCCGCATTTATCATCCTAAACATCAAATAAATATTCTTCCAGAGATAGCAAGCCATAATTAGAAAAGCAAACGGTGCGAAGAGAAATTTCGCGGCCATATATCTGAAGGAACTGCGTTTTCGCGTGCATTCGAAAGGCGAGGGAAGCAGTTTTCGAGAAACGCGCAGGTTTGCATGGGGTTGGTATAAGGGGCGGGTCGCATCCCCATGACAACCGTTGGCCCCGCTGATGAATCGACTTCGTACGCGGCACATCGGTACACCGGTGAAATACGATTCCTGATTACCACGCAAACTTGGGATTCCTAATTAACAACGAGCGCGTATTTGTTGCTCGAGTTACAACTTTCGTGGGTTCCTACTCGGCCACGCGCGTGGAAACCAGCTTTGTAATCCGAGCGTTGATAGGCGCTTTTTGAGAATAGGTTCAATTATCGTCTGCTGTTACAAGCTATGAACAACCGATCTAAACCAATCATATTTAAAGACTGCGATTGAATAAATGAATTTTCCAATAAAGTCACATTTAAATGCTTTAATATGGAATTTAATATATTAGTACAATAAATTTATAAAATTCTGATAGAAATATATGTAAAATTGATGATTTTCGTAAGAACTTGTAACAATATCTAAATTTATTATGCCGTATACGCTTATCAAAATTGCTGGGCTATTGTTTTATTATCTTTTCGGTACAATAAATGGTACTCATATCTACAAAAAGAAGTACATGTTTTACTTCTGAGCAAAAAGTAACGCGCTGAGCGAACGTCGCGAATTTAAGATGTATCGACGACAGAGGAAAAATTTCACTATCCTTCTTCGGGAAACTTTCCTCAGGGAGATGGAACGCAAAGTCACACGAATGCGCGCACGTTTCTGACAAATGTATCGCAAATTGTCGCTGCAAAGTGCTTAATGCAATCGTCGCGCGACGAGGTGCGATTCGCGACGGCAGAGGAGAAAAAGACAAGGAGATGAGGACGAGGAAAGGAGACTCTCAGAGGAGAGACGAGCCATTTCGTCGCGCCCGCCCACGCTAAAACTTCGAGTCCGATGACGAATCGTCGGTGTCGCAATGAAAGCATCATCGGCGAACGCGACGCAGCCTAATGGCTTGATAATGTCACCCGCGAAGATAATCGAGCCCGAGATCGCTCGGCCGATTTTTCTACTCCCGCGGATTTTAGAAGCGACACGGACCGATTTTCCACCTCGCCTCGAGAGTGCACACCGCATATTTTTGCCGGGAAGTTACGCTTTTAAGACGACGCGATGAAAACTTCACGCAAGTTTATCGTATCTTTATTTCGTTCATTCCTAATTTTTTTTGTTCTTTCATTTATTTATAAATTTCTTTGAATTATTAAAAATTGAAGAGCTAAGAGTCTTCAAGAATTAAATGATAAGCGAATGATCATCTCAATTACAATATTTTTATATCCATGGAACGATTAATAATCAGATGACAATCAGCTGACGAATAATTTGTGAATTTTTCTTTTCATATATTTCTAGGATATATAAGTAATATATTAATTTTGAATTATCAGAGTGTATTTAGAAGCGTCGTATTGTCAGATTGATCCAATAGTGAACTTGACAACGGATGGACGCTGCTGCAGCATAATGGATTCAACGGTCCATAAGGGGTTGGGTCGGTGGCTCGGTTGCCCTCAAATCATCGCGAGAGTGTGAGGCAAATGACGTTCGGCCACGCGGAAGTAACGCGATAATGGCTGCCATGAAAGGTCCCTACCATGATATCTGTTGCTTTGATGTGTTCTCTCTTAGTGCCTCCGCTCTTAGGCTCTCACCCTCGGTCGATTTTTATTCTTTTTGTCGATACTTCACATGGTCGATTTATTGGATTAATAACATTTCATTCAGCAAATTTATTAATTGTTCATTGTGAAACAGCAATCAATAATCACTAATACGATATTGAAAAGATTGGTCATTTTAAATATAAAACTGTTTGTTGTTTAAGAAACATAGTGATTGCGAACTGCAGAAAATATTAAAAAAAATAAATTTATATTTGTAAAAAGAATCAAGCATGATAAGCTATGATATTTGCAACAAATTGAAGAGGTTCCATAGAGATTCTCGCGGCAGTTGATCGAAATTATTGTTTGATAGAGGCATAAGTAATCTCTTCTTATGACGCTCATAACTAAAGAACATTTATCGTGGGAAAGAACGTTAGAATATACTGCTATAAAACTCACTGAATCACGCAATCATTATCGATGATATAGAAGATGCTGACGTAACGCGAGGCGGACATTAATAAAAATACTGAACGATTCTGCGAGCGCACGAGTCAGTAATCTCCCATTCAGAAAAGTTAGCCGGGCATTTCAGGTTAATTCGCTACTTGCATTCCGCTCAATGGCTACACGTGAGTGCTACGGACGCTGTAATGAATGGGCACGAGACGATGAGGGTTGGAATGGTGCATATCTCTAGGTGTCGTAATCTGTTAGATCGCCATCAGATATTTTTGCAGTATTTTATTATAGAAATTATATATTTCTTAACAATTTTTCTCACGATTTGCATAATATTTATACCATATTTTATAATTCCTTGCTATATATTAAAATTATATATCTGCAATCTGAAAGTATATCTCAATCATGACAGTTAATAAAAATTTAATATCTTGTAAATTAGCACTTAGCTTAATTTACGAGATATTTCCCTTGTAAATATATTTCTGTTCAAAGCACAAGCTTAAAATATTTTCATCTCTTTATAAAGAGCCACATTGATAACATTTTGCGAGTATCAGTTCTCGACTCTTTAATCAAAATTTACCGCCTGTGGATCGCAAAAAACTCAGCACGGGCTCTATCTTCTCCTCGCGAGCAGCAAAAATCGATAAACACAATCTTCATCGACTGGAATCCCTCCCTGAAAAGTACTTACGGCTCAACAATCGAAGCCCGCGATTACGGTCGATCCCTATCAAATGAAGATCGTCCAAAAAAGGGGAATTACTTAGCCACCACCACCCTCGGCGATGCAGGTCGCCGGCATCCGTCGAGGAACAGACGCGTCCGTAGTCGCAGTTTGTCGGCCAATGGGACCAGACAGAAACGCAATCGCAATGCAGGCCAATCCCTCTGCTCGGTTCGTCCACCCGCTCTCGCTCGCCCTCCCGTGCCCGGTAATGACAATCATTACCGGGGAATGATTGCAGCGTCGGGTCCGCCAGCGCGCCAGCCGCGCTATTGGGGGATGGAAACCACCTTATAGAGTCTCTTCTCGGTCCTCGATGCGAGCGGATTGTCACATGCTCCCGCTTGCACGGCGGAGCGCGTTTCCTCTTCTTCGTTCGCACTTCCTCCGGGTTCGATTTTGCGGTGGAGAACTTTCATTCGTGGTGTGAGTGACCGTGACACGGCGGTCAGTCAGTCGGGAACGAACGGAAAAAATAGCGGTCGCAAAGAAAGTTACGCTTTCTTGAGGCCATATCGGGGCCGCACTTCCGGAACATCCGCATCACGTTATCGCGATACTTCCCGAGAGTGAATCGCGACATTTGCTTTTCCGTTCCTCTCTCGCAATTCTTCCATCCATTCTTCGTAGCAGGAGTGCATAGTGAAGCCGTTTAATTTGTGATCTATCGTCTTGATCAATGACGGATCGATTGAACGGAAGGTCCTCGATTGGTTGAAGAGAAATCTGAACGACAATCGGCATGTCCGAATATTAATCTCGGTGTTTACATGGCAAACATCGTAATGGACAGGAATGCCAGTTACCTTTCTGACGATTTATATGTGAATCGATCGCCATGATGTATCGTTGATCGATATGCGCGACGTAATATTGCCGTACCTTTGTTTAGACTGGTCCTCCATGAGTTCCAGTGAAAAAGCTTCCTTCTACATATTGCACGATAAAAACATAGCGGCTTGCATGGCGCACATGTCGCTTTGGATACAAGCTTTTGTGCCGCCATAGCTAACAAACTGCAAATCGATCATTTGTCGATCTCTGAATTTCTTTCGATGTTTATGTTTGCCAATCAATGCACATCTGTTGCAGTCACATTTAGTGACGAATCGTATCGCGCGAGCATAAGATGATGATGAATTTACACAATTTTTAAATCAAAAAAACCATAAAAAGAAATCGAAAAAACATCAAATGATATCTCTTTCGATAAAGAGAATGTACGTTGTTATTGATGGTTACGTAAACGCCCACGCCGAGCGACGAATATCTTCTCATCAAGGGATTGTATATCGCAAATTGGACGAGGAGGAGGATTATTACCAGGTGATTATATCAATCGATTTTCTATCGTTGCACATTTATAAAAAAATATTAAAGTGATGCGCACAAAGTATGCACAATTCAATTACGTAACGTATGAATTTATGTGTGATGTTAGAATATGTCGCTTTGATTACATAAGAAGAGGAAATCCGCATCGTATCTCTTAAATGTCAATCTTACTCGAATATCATTCATTCTTCATGCTTTTTATTGGAGAGACTAAAAAGATACTTGATTTTTTTGTTCTTATCAAACAATATAACATATTTTCTTTTTTTAGAAATTAAAAACTTGATTTAGTAAATTAAAATGTTCTGTTAATGTATCGTTATACTAATATATCAAGTCGGACTTGATTAAATAGCAGAATTAAATAGCAGAATTATCCAGCAAAATTCTTATTCTCTTTACGTTTTCGATTCGCGAAATCCTACATACAATTAGCTATAATAATCGCCTTCGATATTTCGGTTCAGCTGTCACAGATACTGGCATCGCGCCGAGCCTCACAAAACTTGGAAACCCGACCACAGGCTACAACATTTACGACTCGAGAGTCAGACAATAATTGTCGCTCGAGAACCAATCATTTGTGGATACCTGAGAATTTCTGCCTGACTGCGAAGGACATCTTTGAGTTTAGAAATAACTCTGAGAAATCATTTCGCAAAAACTACACGAGAGAAATTCAGAAGGTAAAAATTATATTTTTTTTATATACAAAAAAGAAAAATGTACATAGATACACACACATGTATGCATATCTACTTGCCACATGAATCCAATCAATTTGTTTCAACTCTTTATATTCAAAATTATTATGTAGATTATAATACAATGACTTTGCTTTTTAAATCAGAAATTTCGAAACCAAAATTAATTTGTCATAGAAAATATCTTACGCTATAAAAAGAATATTTGGCAGATTTTAATAAATAAAAATAAATAAATAAAATATATAAATTAAATTTTAAAGTTAATAAGAGAATGAGGAAAATTACACAAAAAGTTATTTAAGCTATTGTTTGCTATCGGTACAATAATTGTATCAATTATAATTATATTAAAGATATAATAAAAAAAGTATTTATTTTAAAAATAATCAACTCTGATCGCATGATCAGTAATTGGATGTATAATTATAGATTAACTGTATTTCAAATAAATACGAAAAGCACTTGATAATTTGATAAGTGAACTGAATCTTAGACGCAATGTTGTATGAAATATTAAATAAATCACAGTAATTGCCACGTATTGTTGATCTCGCGGATGCATTCGAGAACAAAATTGGCAAAGCGATTGCCGTTAGAATCAATCTTGTTGGCGCATTAACTTTTAGATCGTGTTGTGATAACGGAAACGATAGTACAAACTAGGCGAACAATTATTTTCACTAGCGAATCACTGCGAATTCGATCACTTTCAGTATTTTATCTGATCCTAGGATTATAATGATCTCGCCCGTTGTATTTAATCGCTACAGCTGCGAAATCGAGCATTATCTCGATCCTTTCGATGAAACTGCAATTTCTTCCGGAAGACGATCGACACTTGATGGTTGAATCTCGCTAGAATGAATGCTAAAAAGTACAAAAATGCGTTAAAAATAAGAAAGAAGCAAGTATTTCCGCGAAAGTATGTGTGCAATTAAACGTTGCCATGACGCGAAACATTATGTTTTAACAATTTATGAGATAGTAGTTTGGTGTATTTTTACAACGGGAAATTTTTCCTTCTGTTAGAATAAGAAAGATAATTTCATAGAAAGAATTCTCAGAAAGAATATAATAAAAATATTCGGTTTTTTTTACACGCAAGCAAACTGTTTTGCTCTTTCGATTGAAACAAAATGATTTTCTTTGAAATTTATTTGATATTTTTTTAATGAATTTTTGTTGGCTCAAATGATATGTAGAATATAATTTTTTTTAATGTAAATTTAGGATCAGAGTAACCTCTTACCCAAAAAGTGATATATTAGAAAAATCCGTGTTTTTTAAATCTGGAGGGAGCACAAACGTTAACATTAAACCGCTACACTACGCAACTATTATTATTTGCAATAATGACAGACGTCCGCGCTTCTACGGTCTACCATTCCGGTCAGTCTAGTTTCTACTACATGCTTAGACCTCTTTCTCACAACTATCGATTACAAAGTATCAGAATTGTACTCGGCGAGCTGTGTTTAAGGAAATGAAAGAACGTACGGCTCAATATGGTGACCGCGTTTTGATCCATATCCGTGTATGATTGGTGCGATCATGTGTGTGCACCGCTACTGCTCGTGTATGGGCCGTAATTTCTGTTGTCGTGAAAAAAAAATGTTTAAGAAAGCGACATATATAAGCCGCCCCATCTGAATCTAATTCATATCTCGTGCGTTGCGTTAACATCACCGGTACCTCCTTATCCGCTATATTACTCTTACGGAATAGCGGTTTTTCTGCCGTTGTGAGTGATTGCTGCTTCATATTTTCTAGAATTGAGAATTATATCGATACCGATGTACATAAGAAATAAAGCTTCTTTGAAGTATAAATTTATTATCGTGAAAAAAAAGCTCTTTCGTATTTGGTATGAAAGATATTAATATATTATATGATAGCGCTACAAAATTTAGGGTTTCCTCTTTCTGATTTTGTTGCGATTGTATCTCTCATTATAAAATATATTCATAATTCATATTAATTTTTTTATTCAAAATTTTATTATTAACATTACAATAAAATGTTAATTAAGGTTATTAAGATATTTAATAATTTATTAAGATATTCGATAATATTAATAAAGACTAACTAGTTTTACTAAAGCCTCATTATGATTAGATTTATACTTAGCACTAAATTAATTTTTTTTAATTTAAACATTTTAACACAGCAATGCACCATTTTCGATAAAAAAAAAATAAAGCATTTTTGACCAAGAAATTCAAATAGCGACGAGACAAACTACGTTCTACGAATCTTCTCTTTTTCCATCCCTTTTACCATTTTGCTTTCCATCTAGATCTAGGGGCCTTTCTCCAAAGAATCGACAACAATGTATCAAGGAGTTGGCGGAGATGTATATTCACGAACATAAAAAAAACAGAAGATACATGCGACTCGACGCGCTGGCCGTGTTAGACTTTCCACGCCCGTGTGCATGCGCTCCTATCTCCATCGCGGCGCGTACGCTTATACACGCACATGCACAAGACATGTATACGGAAATGCAGTACCCGTTCTCTCTCTCTCTCTCTGTTTCTCCGTGTTGTGCGTTCTTGCTTGCCGCGGAAAACATAATGATGGCGAGCGAGCGAAGCTGCGAGCGTTCGTTCGTTCGTTCGTTCGTTCGTCTGGGACTCGTGTTGGAAACCGGCGATAAGGAGGGAGTGTCTACTGCTGCCATAATGATAGCCCTGAGCGCCTCTCCGACTCCGCTGCGCCGTTCTCTACAACCGCCGCGGCAATGCACGCCGCGCGTAAGTATGCACATGCACCGAAGACACATGCACGCGAAGCCGCGCCGGCGATGCGCGCTCGTCGCAGCATTTTCGCAGCTCCAGATATCTTGCTCTTTTCATCCCTATCCCATCATGGAGCACAATACGATCGATAGCTCCGAAGAGGATGCCTCAATGAATTTCTACGTTTTTATTTTTGAAAGGATGAAGATGCAAGGAGATGCTTTCCAAAGGACGAGATACTCTTTGATTTCTCGTAAACTCGATTTGCAACATATATAAGGAATTTTGACAGAAGAGAGAGAGAGAGAAAATATATTAATAACTATTATTTAAAAAAAATATCTGTATATGCGCTACGCATGATATGTATGTGGGTTTTATTAGATAAAATTTAAGTTTACTGGTTACATAATGTTGCCGACGGGCGAGCATAATGTTCGCGGGATAGGGGTAAGCAATAAAAAATGCATGCAGTCGCGTGAGTTCTCCAACATCAACCCACTAGGTACACCTCTGGGGTGGCCTCAGGGACGACGCGTAGTTATTTATTGATGATGCGAATTAATTTTTAAGCGACTGCTCGTGTATTACACATTATTCGCGTAAAGCCCCTTCCGTGTGACAGAAATTTTCATGTTTAATTATTACAAAAGAAAAGAGAAACGATCTTTGTATTACAATGTTACCCCTGAAGAGTTGTATCGGTATCTCATCTTTTCTTTTTTTTTTTAAATATACGATTTAAATTTAATTCAACCGTTTTTTTAATCCAATAAATCAATGTTACGTTCATTGGCGTTACATCAACAATTTGATCCCAATGGAAGATTGTCACAGCAAATATTATTAGCCGATAATTCGCGCTCAACCCCGATCTCGCGCAATACTCGGGTCCCCCGATCGAAGGGCACCACACCCTTGGTCGGTTCCGCGAGACATAGCTGCGGGGGTTACATCGGGCATACAAGCGGGAGCGGTGTATGCGGACTCTACCATTGGTCGGGCTGGTTCAGATTCATTAGCACGAGAACGGCGATTGGCCGACCGCAAAGCACTCGTCTTTTTGCTTTCCACGCGTAATGACGTGCTGCGCGTCTCGGCCTATATGCAACCGAGAGATCGTGCATGGCAGATAGGTTCTGCCCGCGTTTGCCGCATGTGCATCGCCCGCCGCGCGCACACGTATATAGGAAGCAGCCCGTCGAAGGTGGAAGATATCTCGAGAGGAGTGTGGAGTTACCTGCAACGCAAATGGGCCTTCACCACGCAGCCTGCGAGCAACTTGAAAGAATATATATACATATGTATATGTCGGACATATATATATATATATATATATATATATATATATATATATATTTCCCTCTGTTTATTCCCCGTCAGAGAGACGATTCTTCGAGGGCGGCTAAATAATTTAATCGGAATTTTCATTCCTTGCACGAGGCTATAATTAGATAGTAAAGATATATGTAGAGTCATCTGCGGAATATTATAATTTCCGCTAGACAGAGAATGAGATTTAAGATTTTTCCCACAGCTTTATTTTCATTCCCGTTTTGTTACTTTGGTGCAAAGAAAAGCTTTAATTTCTCTAATTCTGTAATTAACTAATTAATTAATTTTAATTTTAAATATAAGTATTCTATGCAATGTGTGCGCGTGTAACATATATTACTGTCTCTTTTTAGAGAAATCAAAAATATTTCTATAAAAGAGTAAGATATAATATATGCATGAAAAATATATGTCCGTGAGAAATGAATTAAAATCCTATTTTTGTAAAGAATAATAATATTACAAGGTGAAATAACTAATTTTCTATGGTATCGTTTATACAAAGTATACGATAATGAAATATCGAGCCCGAGAATAGATTTGCTTTTCGTTCGCTTTTTTCGCTCGCGGGTTATTACATGCGTAATCGAGCGCCAGATACGGTAACGTATATCCCAGCACTTGCGAATGAATAAGAAATTAGGTACATGTGCATGCAAAAGAAGACCGCATTAAGGTGCAAATTTCTGTCCGTGAAGAAACACCCACTTAAACTTCAAGAAAGATATTTTTAGTCAGGATTTATGTTAATTCTCGAACAATTATGCGTAACATGTCAAGTGTCTTCAAGCGAACACGTGTTTTTGCCTTCATTTAATAGCAATTTTATACACGTTATATACGATCAAGACTTTTATTATGTATTAATATAAGAATATTAGTATTACAATAATATCTGATTACTTTGAATACATACAAAGTAGTCCGTAAAAGCGAGGTATAAATATGACACAGTCATCTCTTTTTGCGCAGATTGATATATACATTCCGGATGCACTTTCTGTTAATTGTCGTTCTGCATGATTGTTTCCTCTTAACGTTGTAATAGGTTAAGAGCATGACTCTCAAAATTGATGCTCGAGAACCAATGCAGACAATGCGACAGTGCGCCCCTATGCATTTTCGAGAGAGCGCCGGATTGGACGTAGGGTGGTTTCGGAGAGTCCTCAAAAATATCATTGAAAGCTCTATGCACCGTTCTATATAGGCTCCAAATTAATACGCTGAAAGTAATTTATTGTTTTTTTATTATCGAGAGAGAAGTGTTTACTTGCAACGCGAGTGTGATTTCCCGCGCGAGAAGTGTTAATGTTACGGAATAATTAATCACGTGGGATATTATCGGTGTTGATGATCTAACTGCCACTGTCGCGTTCATTTAATGATACCAACGAATGATAGCCATCGAGCTTAATGAATAACTACCGCTCTAGAACATTGTGTCTCTTTAAATATCGTAGAACGTGTTCAGCAAATTCTTGAGTAATTTAACATAATTTTTTTAATTTTTCACTTTTTTGTCACATCTTATTGATATTGAACAATAATTTATTTTGAATAAAACAGATTTCTTTTGTGCATTAAAATTAAATTGTATAAAATTGCAAATTCCAATAATATAAATTGATTTCAAAGAACTATTGCTTTTTATTAATGATATTGAGACATGCATCGCACGTACGAACGTTTATGTCGAGTGGAATTTCGTGGCGAAAGCGTCGGTAAATGTAAATTTTCAACGTTTCCGTTACCATATGGCTGTGGAATTTTAAGCTTAAAACGTGGAAGATATTAATTCTTTTTTCTTCTTGCCGTCGTGCGATGTCAGGTATTAAAAAGCGTGCAACATGATGTGTATCAAGTGCATCAAGTATTATTCGGAGACCATGTGTATCATCGCCGTGTAAATTCACAAAGTTGGAGCTCAGTACAGATTACATAAATAGGAAAACATGTAATTACGAAGCAGCATGCAACATTGTTTCTAATCACTGCTTCCTCGTTCTTTGTTTCAGGATTTTTCCCAACCAACTTTGACACGCGGACTCTTTTGTATGCATCATTTATGTGTGAAGCTTAACTTTTTGCGCTATGTCGCACCTACTATTATCGCACTATATATTTATCCTTCATATATGAACCATTCTCTCATTTACTCTCCTTTACTTCGGTGAAAATAACTGCAATACACGAGACAGAAACATTTCTTCAAATCGCGAGAAATGTCCCTGTAATTTCTATTATTATCTTATATTAAGTTTATATAAGTTAAATGTTTATTTTATTGATACTTTTGAAGAAACATTTTAACAAATAAAAAATAATATAATTGTTTATACGCACGAAAATATAAATTATTGTAGCGCTTTTGATTAAAGATCCTGAGAAACTTCGAAATTTATTTGATAGAAATTTGCGAAAGAAATGAGAATAAAATTGATTGTCTATATTTTAATAATGTATTAGTATTTTAAAGAGAATTTTAGATGACATTTAAATTGACAAAAAATGTTTAATATAAAATAAAATATATAACACAAACAAAAATTTGTGCAATTATTTGAGATCAGTGGTAAGCGTGCCAACACGCGGAATTATTCTTCTACCATTGTAGAATCTACAAATGTAGACACAAAATGGCCACTCAAACGTGACTTCACGTTAGCAGATATGGATCGCGCCCTCCCTGACAGTCGGAGGATTCCCTCTCGGGGGGATGGCAAACGACCAGAGGACGGGGCTGGTGTTACCATGGCAACAACGATCCCTCAGTAGCCGAACCCTCCTACACCCTTCATTCAACTCTGCCACCCCTATAATCCGCTCGAACTCGAAGACAGCTACTGCACAATTTTCACGAGAGGATATGCGCTTTCACGACGTATCATGAGAAATAAAATAAAAATTTTGATATGTGTCTGTCAAAAATTAACGATAGAATTAATTTGGCGAAAGAGAAATATAAAAATGTATTAAACAAGAATAATATTTTGATTGAGTTTATATAAAAATAATATTACTGGCAAAATTATAAATTAATTATTTTTAAACATTTGAAATATTCATATGGATTGATATTTATAAGTGATATGTATTTTTTAAATCAGTTTGATTATTTGATAAATTTATATCGAGAAAACCAGAATTAATTCAAGTTAAACAAAATTGTTCTCGATTATTGGATCTCAATCGAAAATGCCAGTAATTTTCTATCGATATTATTGTAACGTTAATTCGCGGGAATTGTTTCACGCTAATATTTGGAAATGATTACTACTTTGATAATGTTCAGAGATAACCAATGAAAGAGATAAGTAACCAGACCTAAAATTACGCGTGTTAGCTCTCTCGACGGATAAACTATACAATTCATGATGTAAGTGTAAGTACAGATCGCGGATATATTTGCTGCGGCGGTTACGTACGTGATTGCAATTAAAGTTACTTCAATAATTGATAGCTCTGTGCGGGAGAAGACGCGTTGATCTATAGAAAGCGACGCAAATCACTTCTTAGAATTCAATGTGTATAATCATTCCCATGTGTGATTGCATAATTTTGTTTCCATTTAAAAAAATCTGTATTTCCACTGTAAAAAAGAATTCTCACGGCAAAATTCAGAAAATAATATACGAATTGTACATTGAAAAATAATAAATAGAAAAAGATACGTAACTATATTTCGATATCTGTTGATTTTACTTAAAGTATCTCACATTAAAGTATGGCAAGATTTGACATCAATAAATAATAACAGATCAATTGTTAGTAATTTGAATTACAATATCGTATGGGCTTAAATTAATAAAATTATAATAATATCAAGATAATTGACGTTTAATATATGATAATTTTTGAGAAATGCTTAATCAAATAGAGAGTCATGTTTCATTCAACCAGCGTCGCTGACGAGAGAACGATTAACCCTTTCATTGCCTTTGTATTGCCCTAATCTACAAAGACGAACGCAAAAGGTTGAATTCGAAGCGAGATTTTCTCGTATCAGGGGGGTTACCCTCGTCGATTCCATAGCCCCATCGGTTACGTATTCACGCCTGACTCCATCAGAATAAATGTCGCGAGTTAGACGGCTAGATAGAACGTCTTCGTGCTAATTACTCTACAGGAGTTAAAAAGGGCACAGTCAGGCTCCTTTGTCGAGTGCCTAACGAAGCGTCAAAAGCTACCTTGAACAAAGTTTGAGTCTGACCTAAATAAATATTCATGGGAGACAGCGATCGCCGGCGCGACTCGCCTGCGTTCCTCTTCCGTTTATTAATTATTTTTTTTTTTGTTACGACGTGCTTTTTCCCGCCCCGGGGAGATACGCATACATATATGCATACGCGACGCTACACGTGGGCGAAAAATCCGAAAAAGGCCCATGTGAGAGAAAGGAGCAACGCGGTCGATCGCATATCGTAATATCGCCCGGCCGATTAACATAATATCTCTGCTCCTTTCGTATTCAAAACGGGCCACCGCCGCGGCCAGGATAATGGTACTCCCGATCCGTGTTTATACTAATGCTAGGTTTGCTGAGACGAGCTCTAAGATCATAATGAGTCTTCGATCGAATTAGGCAGAAGGGTGTCTCTCGTCGCGCTCCTTCTTGATTTCGCTCCGCCGACGCTCCGTCTTTTTGCCCTCCTTGCGTCGAATCCTGGTGGATATCACGATACTTTTTTTACGTGCGTCATTAAAAATGGAGAAAGGAAAGGAGGGAGGTGACCACGAAAATTTGTACCGTTAAAGCATTTTTTACTACGATCTTATTAAAAATGATTCAGCGAAGCGACCGACGTCCAACATTTAATATTACTCTTTGTTCTTCGTGATACTTTGTAGAACTTGGAGCTGCTCGGCGATTTTTAGTATAATTTGATGCATTTTGTAAGAAAGTTCTATTATATTAATTAATATTTGTTAGTTTATAGTACTCTTCAAAGATTTAAATAATCAAGTAATATTAAGTTATATACATTGTATATATGATATTAAAAAGCTCAATCTATAAATATTGATAATTTTTTGATATTAATAAATAGATTAATTCTTCTTTCAATTGCAAAATATTAAAAAATTGTAAAATATTCGTCGATTGATCGATGATTCGAGATGATGCGATAGAAAAGTAACTCCTCGTTTGGGGAAAATCAACAGTTTTCCCGTGAAACGAGCTTAAAATCTCCCCCTCGAAGAAGTGCCATTAGCGGCGAACGCGGCTTTAGAAGCTCCGAGCTTTCTCGTCGCACTTTCGAATATAGCAACATCGGTCGTAGCTCGTTATTCTCTCGTTGTCAATGACGTTCGTAATATTGCATCCATTTCATCCACCGCCCTTCGTCGGGGTTGAATCGTTGCCTTTTAATCTTAAGTGCGGAACAATGCTGTTGCAATTCTCGCGATGGCACAAATGCAAACTTTTCCTCGGATTCCTCTCGCTAAATGTATCCTCGAAATAAAGCATTTTATTCTTCGCGTTATTTCTCATTTATCAAAGTATCTATTTTATCTATTTTTTAAGATTATATAAGAGATAAAATTAATATTTTGAAGGGAGGGAGGAAGGAAGAAAGATCTGTCTTTACAAATAATTTTAAAATTAAATAGCATAAAATTCCTTTTATATTAATAAAATAATAGATTAGATAGGTCATCGTAGTTTATACTTTTTTCAATCATTTTTTTCTTAATAATTTCTTTCAATTATAGTTTAAAGTTGCATTATAATCGCTCATTATACGATAAATTTATATCTGTAGTTTCTGAAATATTTTTTTATTTGCTTTATTTATTTTCTGTTTATTTTATTCATTGCACTTGTTTATTCGCGAAAAATGATACGATGAGTCATTGTGATTTCTTAATAATACGATGATGCGTTCGTCGAAATCGGCGCTGCTTTCCTCGCAACATATGCACGAGCAAATATGTGAGTGTGGTGAGCAAATATGTGATAGTGCCGCGAGCTTTGTACAATCTCGGATAGTCCGATGCAGGCCGTTTGTGTCGCTCGGCATGAAACGTCGGCCGCGATCCGGTCCGCAAAATTCGGGATTAATGCGTTTTTAATAGTGACATAACTGCGCCGCTCGTTCGCCTGCGCTTTTTTCCCGACGCGCGTTTCGCGGAAAGCCCGAATATTATGTTGGCGCCGGCGGAGTGGACTTTTAACGATCCTCGAAAAGGGAAGCAGAAAATCGCGTGCATGTGTTATGGGCAGGAATGCTCTACTTTCTTGGGAACTTACCGCGATGTGCACGAAAGCCTGAGAGACCATGGGACACGCATCCTACTCGTTACACAGTTGACCGTCGCCGTTTTGACAGACGAGAGAAGCCTTGATGCGTCGACGACTGTACATGTCTTCGCAGAAACATTGTTAGTTGAGGACTTCGAGAATTCCTCTCTCTTTTTTACCGTGAATTCAAATATTTTATTTTTATTTTTTATGTATTTTTAAGTACAAAGCTGCACATATTAATGCACAAGCCAATCAAAATATATCGATGATTGGATAAAAATATATAATCGATGATTGAATAATCAATATCTTGATTACACAGATGAAATTGTACAGAATAATGCGATTCTACATAACCGATATAAATATATTTTCGGGTCTAATAAAAAGCAAACTTCTTTGTTGTTGAAGAAGAACGCACCCTTTTATAACAATGTTTGGCACGACTCGCTCTATCCGCCGCCATTTTGCGATGGAAGATGCTTGCTGTTCCTCCTCTCTTCTCTTCGTTTTTTCGCGGACCGTTTCGTCGTCCTAATCATTGTTATTACGGGAGGATGCCCCGCTTGCGCACACGCGCTTTTTCTCCCTCGTTCACATCCCCCATGCATCCCCCGTGCGCGCCGTCTCGTCCACCCTCGGCGATAGATTTCGGTCAAGCCAATTACATTTTTTCCCCGGCCGTGGAAGGAATAAAACTATGATACACCCGGCCGGTATCGCGCTCCCCACCTGCCTCGAACAGCATCGGCCGACCTCAGAAACCCCAAAAATAATCCCGCACAAAATTCGTAGGCGCGACAGACGCGCCTAATGCCAATAATCATGGCCGGATCATCATCTCCTGATCTTCGTAATATCGTATTCTAATTTCCGCACGTTGTCCCGGCCCTTTACAGGGAGATACGTGGAAAAATATCGGCGCCAAACTTCTGCCTTAATTAATGCGCGCTCCTTAACATAATCTACCATAGAAGATAGCAATTTCTTAAAAGTTGCAGAGTAAAAATATTGTACAAAAATTTCATATAAAAACCATCAACATCTCAAAATAATTGGCAGCAATAGAAAGTACAAGATATACGCAATTACAGAAACATAAACGTCAAATCCGATTGAGTGAAAGGTCGAGTCAACTCGCGTTCTTATTAAGAAAATGAGAACATCGTACGAGAGAGACATTCCTAAGCAGGATCGAAAAAATCCTAGGCAGCTAACCATTAGGATACCAGTGCGAGCGATCGGGAATCACGAAGTCGTCGTGCTTCACACGCGAATCTTGTTACTCTCCGATTACGAGGCCTAACGAGTGCGTCACGGCGTCCTCTTTCTCGAAGACAGCTGGCCAGTTGAGGAGGTAGAAGAGGGTCCCGTCGTCAATTTTCTGCCCGACAGATCCGCGAATCCGCGTCGCCGACCCGCTCCCCTCGATCTAAGGCCCTCCACCCGCGCCCGCGGACGCCGGTTCTCTTTCCGACGTCTTCCGTCCTCGTGGTGTCTCCCTCGCTCCTCCGGGCCCAGTAATTGATATTATTATAGGCTGGAGAGGCCCTCCCATTACGTTATAAATGTTACACGGGTCGATTACCGCTCTTTGTTCCGGACATGCTTACATTGTCCGCGAACAATGCTGGACCCTCTTCCTCCGCCGCCTCCCTGTGCATCGTATGCGGAGAAGGAAGAGGACGGAACAGAGTTAACCCCACGATTTAACCTGAGAGATATCGGTATCGCGCTCTTTCCTCGACGCAGATAACAGTGGCGTTCTCCCCTGATCATCTTCGGTGAGAATTCGATATTTATTGGGTCCATTTATACTTGTCAATGAAAGCACCCTTATCTCAGAGAAGTAAGGATAAAAATATTGAAAAGAGGAGATAAAAAATATATAATAAATATAAAATGATTATAAATCATTTACAAAATTTCTTTTGAAATTCTTGAAGAGAAAATATGATCCCAGAAATTCCAACTTAAATTACTAAGTAAATTATGAATGAAGGTAGTGCTATGAATGCCAATATGAATTTTTCAAGATGCGCTATGATGTATGCAGTTATAATCGCGTTATGCTCCGAATACGTTGGTCACGATCGACTCGACTCTCCTTTTAATATCGTACGACATAAACAGCTGCATGTTTGAATTAGCTGGTGATGTAGCTTTACCATTGATGGTTACTGTAAGAGTTAGCATAATGAATGCAACTAAGATATTTACAAGTTGACAATGAGATGTTGGATTACGAAATTGGAAAAGCGCGAATGTAATCGAGGAATAAAATTAAAAATATATCTAAAGCACCATATTTTGGAGTCGCTGTCACGATCTTGTTTTGTTACGTCATCTCCGCGATCCGACGACTCAAAAATATTTTCTTCAAAGCCCACGTATAGGAAATACGTACGTAATTGCAGGTGCGATTCGGGTTGACGGGTCGCACAAACAAGCAGATGCTTGTAAAAGGACCATATACGAATCGCAACAATGCCACGGCAAGGCCAGAAACACGCTGTAGCGGGCCCGAACCCCTTCGATTTTTAATTTAATCCCTCTTCTCGCAGCACGTTTTGTTTAATGACGAAGGCGGTAACCGCGCACGGACCCCCCGACCAATAGAAGACCGGCTGGAAATCATACACGAGATCGCCGGCTGCGCAGCGGCCTCCGAGAGAGGAGGTGAAGTTGGGTTCGACGAGGTTATGCTCGCTCCCCACGTCTCCTTAACATTCGACGGGCCTGTCCCGACACGGCATTGCTCTCGCAAGAGGTGGGGTTCCCTCTCTTCGATCGGCGTTAGGTATTTCTTCTTCCACCACCTTCTTGTCCTCTTCCTTTTTCTCCTCGTTCTCCTCCTCCTCCTTCTCCTCCTGCTTCGCCGCATATTCTTTCTCTTCTGTCTTTCGCATTCGAATGCCTTTATCTTTGTTGCACTCGTCCAAGTCCATAGTCTACTCCAGAAGAGGAGGCTCCAACTATCAAGTAGGAAACGTGAGAATTATTGTATGGATGGTACCAAACTTGAAAATTTTAGATTCTTTTTAATAAACATATTGCTTTCTTGCAAAAATTAAAGAAGAAACTTGAAAAGGCCACAAAAATTGATAATTGCAAGGAAGCGAAACAGACAATCTTAATGAGAAACGTCAAGGTCGTCGAAATTATCGTTATTACATTATTATCATTATTACATTAAAATTCTGATAGTGCAAATTTTTCAAAATCATTAACTGCAATTCGCATAGATTACTCCCCTCCCTAGGCGGATTTGTATTAGAAAACAGCAAGTTTTTTTCAAGATGATGCAAGCTTTTAATTATCATCATTAATTAGCAACAAACAATGCATGAATGCCATCGGAAAGTTTCTCTGTCTTCAAGGAGATTCTCTGCTTCTCGCTTACCCCATAATTTTCCAGCGAGGAATTACGAAACTCTTATTCGATATTGATGGAAGAGAGGAAATGGGGAGGCTAAGATGATGATTAAAATGCCGTGACAATATCAGTGCCCGATAATTGATCGTTGTTGCCGCTCGCTAAAATTTTTAAACGGCCGCTTAACAGAAGCCAGCCGAGCTTTTTTTCCGTTAATCCGTTCGGGCAACGCGACTATAGGATAACCGCAGCGAACGATGAAAAAGGGGTTTCTTCGCGAGGGTGGCACACACGATCACGCTAGAGTCGAGTAGAGCGTCGCACACCGACACCCCGATAAATCGCATACGCCTCGGTCAGTAGTAATTCCTCATATAATAAGCTGCCACACACTTATGTTAGATCAGTAGTAGTTAGACCTGGTGAGCGTTGTCGATGCATTTCAAGTCGAGTTGTACTGGTGCTGGACGATCTTTCGTTTAAAGTCCGACAATAGTCATCACGCTAGTTTCTACTTGGTTGCACATGAGTTTTGATGCACGATTCAACGATTTAGATCTTCGATACGAATTCTTTGCCGCGTAAATTATTTACAAGGATTATATTGTGCATTGTGATTTAGAAAAAATATCAGCTTGAATTGTCGAAAAAGATAATATCCAGCGCTTCGTTAATTCTAATGCAGCGTTGTTTTCTTTGCACTAAAATGTATAATACAAATTTTAATTGATTGTTTGTGCAACGTAATGTAAGCAAAGAAATCAGCATCAGATTTTTGTTGCAGATAGTGTGATTTGCGGACCCGCCAAGTAACAATCTCGTGACAATGCATTGCTCGCGTGCCCGCGATTCGATCATATTGCAATTTTCGCCCGGTCTATCATCGGCGAGTTTAATCGTAAACCCTACACGAGAAGATAAAATGCTGTCTCTATTAGCTCTTCGTCATCATTTTAAATTGGCGATTTATCTTTTCCGCGTAACTGCGAAACTTCGTTATTTAGGCATCTCGTAGCAAAGGATTTTTTATCAAACAAATTTGCTCTCTTGTCTCTCTTGTACGGAAAACTTCAATTGCAAATTAAATGCAGAAAGTACTGTCATCGTTTATACATCGAGGTACAAATTAAAGCTCGCTTCATTAATAGCTAAATTAGGGAGAGTTGATTCATTAACGCGGCTGTATCATAAATTCTACAGACAATTTGTTTAATTATTAAATGCAACCTTTGCGTGTCGTCTCCTACTGCTAGAACATTGTAACTGCGATTCCAATCGAAGGAATAAAGTAGCGCGTTTATCAGCGATTATTATGAATCTAAAGAAAAGAAAAAAAGCGGTGCACACATTAGAAAGACACGCACGCGGTTAGGTCGATCCTCGCAAGGTTTCAATTACTTCGCCGCGGAATCTTTTTTTCGGGAGCTAACACACACGCACGCACGGTAAGGTTTCTCGGTAAAACGAGAAATAGCGAGCGGCCACTGAAAATTAGCATCACTATCGTCATTGATGCGCCTGTTGCCCCTGCTGCCCCTTTGTCGATTTTTGCATGTATTGATCGATGCCACCGTAATTTTCGTATCGCGTGCCATATCACCTGCCACCTTTCCTTTCCAGCAAACCATATCGGCTCGGACATTTTTTCCTCAAAGTCGCATTTTCTTTTTGCCGCGCGGCCAGCACGAGAGCCCCCGAGCGGGCGCTCGAGAGCGCGTATGTTAATTTTCCCCCGTATGTAAACGTCTAAGGAGTTTTTTTCGAAATTACTAATTCTGCGACGTAGGAGCTGATTAATCGCCCTGCGCCTCGAAGATAAAGAAATGTGCAATTACGAAGCAAAATTGCGCATGGCCGCGACTTAATTACTGTATTGAATGCGCAGCGCTAGGTATACGATGATGGCAATTTTTTTCTCAGATATACGTGTGCTGCAGAAATATACAATTATGCCAGATACATTTATCAATGAGATACTCGCAACTTAAAGTTTTAATTTTTTCGCATTTACGTCGTATTTCATTTTAGCAATCACTTTATTGCATATGATTTTCTTGGAAATGTGGTAGATATATTGTAAATACTATATTTTTTTGCAAAATAAACCAGGTCGATGATCGTATATGTATGTATATTTTTATATAAGTGTCATTCTTATGATTCCCTTCACCTGTATTCTTTTTTCACGCTCTCTGCGTGCTTCGTCTTCTCTTATTGAGTTTGGACGTGCGCAGTCCCAGCATCGTAATCACGTTTCCGTGTTCTTTCCGTGTTGCAGGTGCAGGGGACAGAAAAAAGGAAAGAAAACGAGAATCTTGAACCAATCGTAAATGGCGCGGAGTGAAAGCGATCAGTCACCACGCTTTTCCCAGAAGAGCGCGAGCCACAAAATTATCGGCTTGTAAACCGAACCATAGAATCTTATTTCTTTTGCGACAAATAAGCGATCGTCCGATAATCCAGTAGCGAATCGAGTTCACGAAACATCGAGAGTAAGGAACGCAATCCCCATTTATCAAGCCGCCCTTAGGTGTATACATATCTAGGGCTAAATACTATTCGTCACTTATTTTTAAGCGAGAAAATTTTATCTTTGAAATAAAATATTTGATCAAATTTATATGATAATTGAAGAAAAAATATAACTCTGTTGATTTAATTCTTCTAATCTATAATATTATCAGATTATGTAATTAAATAAATATATGTTTTAAATAGAGAGGTTTAAAGCGAGCGAGACTTTCTCATAATATTATGATTAGGGGAGAGAACCTTTCTATTTCATTATAAATTATTTAGAAAGATTTAGACTGCATCTACATATAAGACGCTTTCAAGAGAGATTGTAGACATGTCACACCTTCGCCTAAGAGCGACAAAGATGAGATAGCACGGCGACACTTCGCGGACAATACTCCGTGACTCGCACGATTATACGCGAGCACAGCTTAATCACCGTAATAGGGCGGACATAATGGCTGATACAATCTGTATTTGCTCGTTAAATTCGAGCTATGCTCTTCCACGCGTGCGAAAGAGCGTTGTCCGTTTCGCCTACGCGTGTACAAATGGCAATTACACTAGGTAGTAATCTTGTGCATAAATTTTTGCATAATGATATGCTATAACAGCGATGTGACACAAATTAAATGTTACAATTAATGCAAGTTTACATTTATGTCTTTAAAATCAAACTTTTTAAAATAAGCGTTGTCTGTTTCACCTACGCGTGTACAAATGGCAATTATTACACTAGGTAATAATCTTGTGCATAAATTTTTGCATAATGATATAATAACAGCGATATGATACAAATTAAATGTTAAATTGATAATGTTTATATTTATATATTTAAGATAAAATTATTTTATTAAAATAACATTTTTAAAGCAAACTTGTATTTTTTTATAAAAAGGATTTTTCTTTCTTCTTTTTTTTATTTGCTTCCCTATTTATTCTAATAGCTTATAGCATAAAGTATTTTGGAAAAGAATCTGACAATATATGTAGTGATTTTTATCTTTGTTAATTAGAACAATAAAATAATTTTTTTCAATGTATTAGATAATTAAAGAATAAATAAAATTGAAATTAATATTCTATTCGCGATCCCATCTTGCGACAATAAATAATCTCTCTCTAAGGAACATTGGAAATTGGAAATTGATGTAAAACGCAATGAGTTATATCAGATCGATTATGAAATGGCCACATAAAGTCGCAGGCGATATGTGCAAGCGTAGGATTCGACTCTGAGGCATTTGAATCCGTAGACACATTGTCGTTTAATTGAGTCATCGTGTCATTAATCGCGTAATAATCGGACATCGCAAATAATCCGTTTGGCCCCGATGGTGATGGATCAAAATACTCGCAGGACAACGCAGACATGAAGATTGTACGATCAATGTTCAATTAGGCCCAATTACACGCACGGATAATCGGCTACGGTCGATGAAAGATGGTTTATCCTCCGAAGTAAAGTAGTACGGGCGACAGGTTTTGCAAGATTGCTTACATCGACGAAACAAAGAGGGGACAATCCTGCGATGGAAGAAGGCGTTAGTCTAAAGACTCTTAGAAGAATCTATGATCATATTTTGTCGGTAATTAATGGCTAAATAGTCTCAATGTGGGAGTATAGAAGATTGGAATAATGTACAAGAATTATACGAGAATTATAAAATTATATTTTAAGAGAGATATTATAAATCGAAGTAAATTCTCACTTCTCTCAAAGCAAACATTATCAGAAGCAAAGGTTGATGAAAAGCACTTGAAGATCACTTGAAATTGTAAGTAATTTTCATTTAACTATTTCATATGATGCATGTATATTTCTGTAACATATAATTTCTTTCAAAGTTATTTTCCGTTTTGGATTGGTCATTCCATTGAAATTCACAAGCAATGCATACAGGAAACCGCATATATGTATAACAGCATCTACCGAATTTAACAAAGTTCTCTTTCATTGGAATCCGAGCAATCGCGAGACTTTGCGGAACACGAGCGACCGGGAACATCGCGTGCCTCCGAAATATTCCGAGAATATGCTAATTACCAGTTAGTCAGTTTCTTGTGGCACTGCGACCGTTTCTACAACCGGCGATGCCCTTTTTAGCCGCCGTCCGTTCTCGTTCCTTTACTCTCGTCGTAGCTTCCCGTGATATTGTCGCTCTTTGTTCGCCACAATCCCCGGCAGTTGCGCTTCGTTAAACATGCGATGGATCGCTCCTCCTTCGTTACCTCTGACTTTTGTTCTTCGGTGACATTGTTTATCGAACGGCTGGCCGCATTCGTGTCTTCCTTACTGGCCAAATACTCGCAGGCGAGCGACAGTGCTGATTGTTTTAATATCAAGATTACATTCGACCGAAGAGAGTTATCCTACGTTTTAATAGTTTTCAAGATAATCGTTCAAGACAATTCTACTTGAATTACCTAACTAAGAATTTTTATTCGATACATATATATACACACATACAGCGACTGTCAAAAATTTTCGATCATTATTTTTCATGTTATTTTCTTTCAAAAGTATATTATAAATATTGTAATTTTAATAAATATATTTTGCACGCATTGATTTTTCAAGAGCAACAATATTAAAGCTTTACATATTTAATAATAGTATGTTTGTTAATTTGAAATACAAATATTATGACAAAAGTTTCAAAATTTACATAATTCACGTATGCATTTCATGTATACTTCACCTATGTACCTTTAATTGATTGATAAATATGTTACTAAGACTGTGTCTTATACGAACATTTAATTACGTGAAATCATAATATGTCAAATAATGGAAAGAAATCCAGAGAAATTATTGTGATATTAAACATTAATAAATCGGTGGTCAATAATTTTCTACGAAAATATAAATGTGGTAAAAAAGTTTATCATTCATCTCTCAGAAGTGACTGACGACAAACTATTGCTCAGATCGATCGCATCATTAAAAAAAGACATCTGTTAATAATGTTTGTTAAACTATCATAGATATGGTACATAAATTAACTGTTAAAAATACTGCTAATGTTAATAACAAAATGATAGTACGACGACTAAACTGTTGGACTATTGACCGCATTTGAATAAAAAAGAGATTGGCCAAAAATATTGTTTTTAAATTTATTAAATTTATTGAATTTATTGAATTTAAATTTATATTATTTAAGAGCGATAGAGCAAAGAAAAAAAATATATATATATATCATTTCGATCTCAAATTTTAATAATCAAAAATGGTAGCGGTAGCGTAATAATGTGAGATGCGTTTTCTACATGTGGCATTGATTCATTGAATGAGCTCGAAAGTATAATAGACAAATTTCAATACGAAAATATATTAGAAAAAAACTATTGTAAAAAAGTGCTTTCACATTGAATATTTCAACACGATAATGATCCGAAGCCTCTTGAAGAACTGACTAGCTATCCATAAAATTCTCTAATGGCCATCACAATCTCCTGATTTTAATCTCATAGAGCATATGTTGAATAAATCAGAGCAAGCGCGGTAGGCATTAAAAACATCGTAATAAAACTGATTTAATAAATTATCATTTCAAGATGAATAGAAAAAATTAATAGAGTATATGAAAAAACTAATAGATTCAATACGATTAGACGTGCTGCTGCGATTGCGTCGATTGATTCAAAGTTTATAATACAAATTATAATTAAGTTTATTTAATTTATACGTAATTTATATATAAGAAAAATTCATGGTAAAAATTTTTATTATTTGTTATATATTTGTTATATTTATACTATTGTTTATAATGGTTTAAATCTTTGGCGATTTTTGGCAATGTAATGTTATTTCGGAAACTTTTATCAATGTAATTTTGTGTAAATCATTTATAATAAAATTATTTTTATAAATAATATTATAAAACTGTTTTTAAGTTAAAATAAATAGCATTTACATATAATAAATTGTTATATTGTCAAAATTCTCTTTTAAACAATATATTATAAATTATTTGAATGGACATTTTTGAATCGACAACCACAGTATATATATATTTAGTTAATTTGACAGACAGATGTTTGAGTTTATAAAGAGTTATATCTTTTTCTTTGGTATCAACAATAAAAAATTTTAATATATTCATGTGCATGATAGCTTTTCTTTTCAACAAAAACATATTATAAAATATTTAAAAAAATAAATATCTAATTATAAGATAATTTGACTAATTTTTTAGTCGCATTTGATCTATATGGTTCTTTCTACAGTATTCGACCCTTCGTTATTCCTGCACGTCACGCAAACACGGCGAATTATGAAGAATTGAATAAATTTGAAATTTTCTAGAAAAATAAATTCTAGCTTGCACATGAGCGAGAAGGCCACGGGCAGGATATCGCGTGTAAACGTGAACGTATTCAATTAATGCAGAACGGATGTTGTAGAACGGCGATACAGCGCAGGGGATGCCGCTCCTCATCATTCTCAAAATCGTGTACGCTGCGGAATTAATTAATGGCAGTAAAGAGAGGGAATGTGTGCGGCCATGGGACGTACAACAAAAAAGTGAGATAACTTGGGTAAGTGTCGAGGGCCCTTTGAATTACAGCGATCGATCACAGCATCCAAGTGCGAGTTATGTAATGCACGCTGATATAATAACGGATCCACATTTCGATTCATGGAATCGTCGACGCATCGTGACGGATACGCGGTTTCACGCTCCACAAGCAGTATACAGAATATCCGGAAACCGGGACAACTCTATTATCGCCCACAGATTGCACGAGTCAGCTGATGTTTCATCGCCGCGGAGAGTTCCACGTACAGCAATATGTTGTTTTATATGATGTAATCATCGGGTTGGTAATAATCATTAAATCCGCCGGACAAGACTGGCAGAGTCGCGGGTCTTGCGTCTTTCGAAGTATCTTATCCTTTTAGCGTCATATTATCTAATCAAGTTTTTCCTATGGATATTTATTTATTTTTCTGTGACGATAAATTCATTGCTTTTCATTCTGATTATGGAATGTGCTGCAGATAAATGATTTATACTTGATATTATAAATTATAAATAAAAAATTTGAACATTGTACAAAAAAATAAATTAATGTAAATGATAGCAATAGGCAAAAAATTAATATAAATTGAAAAATCTATTTCATATAAAAATTGCATCGATTTTTAATAGAAAAACGTGATTTTTCTCGACAAGTTTTTTTTATTTTATCAATATGATAATTTTTAAAGAATATCTTCTCTTAATAAAAACATCTCTCATCTCTCTGATTTATCAGGATTCGCCCAATTAATTCTTCCACTAGTCGCGAAACGACTAGCGATCATAAAGCACCAGTAATCATTTCTATAGATTTTTTATTTTCTGATCACGCCAAAAAAACGAGGTAGAGCGAGAGAAAGCCCGACGATGCGAAAAGGCCAGTCGAAATGCGATAAAGACGATGAGGCGGTTAGTTAGTCGGTTATAGAGGACATAATTGCGGTTTACTGTCTCAATAAATATATACGACACACACCGCGCTTGGATCAAAGTGAATAACGAGGCCTCGCAGGGTTTTGAAATCAAGCGGCGCCCAGCGGGGAAAAGTTTATGGCCGCTGCTTAATATGGTTTATGGTATTTTGTCCTGCTTACGCCGACCCACCGCGGAACCGGAAGCCTCCTAATGATCCATCGCGTTCATTCTCGAGGATCCCGAAGACCTAGCACCGGTAACAAGACCTCATTATTTCTGGCTACTCGTAGGTCATTGCCAAAAAATACAGGATATTCCAGGCGTCACACACTTTACATCGAGAAGTAATGACTTCTTGACTGCCTTATCACGGTTAAGTCACAATCACCCGATAATTAACTGGACGGTCATTGTAAATGTTCCAGTTTCTTCTACTACACCTATACTCGATATGTGTGCTTTGTATCTTATCGCCACAGACCAATTATCTGCGCCTATCATTATCATAATTGCGGCACCGTAACATTGTATCCTTATCGATAATCGATATCAAAATTATCAATAACGATTCTATACGAATCATCTAATGTGTGACGAATAAATTGACGCCACATGCAAATTCGCAAATAAATTGGAGGACAGAGCGATACTTTATACATTATCAATAATTCATCTTAAATTGTAGATCTTAAGTTAACAACTATTGCAATTCATGCATCAATACTGATATTATAAAAAATAAGCTATCATTAATCGAGCCAAGTGCATCAAGTTATTTATATCCGGTGGGCATAACGCGTGACAAGATATGACAGGCTGTATCGCGACATTATCAGTGCGCTATTTTTCACCTGTGCACGCCGCTATACAACGTCGATTAAGTTTAAAATGCACTTTGGATCTTCGTATAATTTGCTTATCGCATTTTTTCAAAGAAGTTTGCAAGAGTTCACTCTCGTGGTGAAAGTTTTACATTAATCTATTTACTTAATTGAATTACTCTGTCCAAACAATATAAAAAAATAAGTCATTAGTTTAAATTGTAAGATGCGCGAGAGTCCTAGATGACATAAAAAATAGCTAATAGTGGAAGAGGATCAAAAAGTAGGCATGAAAACGTTCAAAATGCAACCAGAGATTGCAGAGATATTGTCATCGACATGCGAAAACATTGCTCACGTTTACGGTTAATTCAAGGTAAAATTACGAGGACGGCCTAATCAACTTTTATTACGTGCAGCCGTGTAAATAACGTTAAGTGAATGCCTTGCCTCGTTCCATGTACATTATCGGGACTATAATTTTGACGGGCCATCATCCCGAAAGACATTTTCGACCCGTTGAAATTACGAAATGAAACAATCTTTGCGGTTCTTGTTTTATATTCATGTATAAGTACGCGTTAAATTCTACCTTTTGCATTTCGCGTTAATTAAATGTAAAGTATTTTCATGCTGGCATACGCACGTGCTAATTGCGCAAAGTTGATAAGAGCGAGGACATTAATGTCTCGTGTATTTATTATTCGTTTTCTAGAATGAGATGGATTAAATATTACGATCAGTGTAATTAACGGCGCTCAATGAAACGTCTAATATGAACCGGGATTGGATAAGTGTTACATCGGCATGTAATATTTAAAAGACAGGTCTCAGTGACATTAATAGTCCGCGGATTAATGGTCATTACACCCAAACGACTGTCATAATACATGAGTAACGCTCCGGTTAACGTTAATACGCTAACAATCATTCTACTATTCACTAATAGCTAACTGCATGTTATCATCGAATGTCCCTTTTACTATAACTTTGATTTCAATGGCTATATAATTTTGTCGACCGTATTTACCTTCGTTATTTAACGAAAAATATTGTGTTTAATTTTCTCGCACAACGCGTTATAATCGACGTATCTTTGCAAGTATCAATGTTTTCTTGTACAAATTGTATTAATAATACAAGAATATCAACTTAAAATTAAATTCCATTAAATTTAAAGCATTTCAAATCCTATATCATATCGCATACGCGGCAGTAAAATATAATTCAATTAATGCAATTTATTTTTAATTATGAATAAAATTCTGAATGTATATTCATTAATTTTTTATTTTTATGATTCTTGATGTCGTATTTTTTGGCGGTCATCCTTACTTTTTATTTTATACATAAAAAGAATAATAGTGTCGTAATAAAATAATAGTGTGTCACTTATGGCGCGTATGTTCTCTCTATCTAATCCGAGTCCGAACCTTCATTTCCTCGTTGCAGCAATTTGTGGCTCTAAGCATCATTTCGTAATGCGTTCCATCTGCATTTTGTCGTTGCCGGTGTGTTAATGTTCGCCGCAACTGTTCTTTGTTTCATCGTCGGGAATTTTGGAATCGAAACAGCTCGGGCAACCCTAGCATTAAAGTCCGACTTGTTTTCCCGTAATGACAGTCCGCTGTGGACTATATAAAGTTAAGAGTCCCCCAACTCTTTTTTCGAAAAACACCCCACAATCCGTGTCCACATTTTACTCCGACTTTGTACGACGCACAAATATAAAGAATTAATCAAAATTTTGATGAGAAATATTAAAAAGCTCTGATTTTTGAATTAAAATATTCTAAAATTTCTAAAATATTATCTTACTGCATATATTTATCGAAGTGTGAAGTTTATATACTGCGAAGCAGCGACTCGATTAGATGTAAAAAGTGCCATGGAGAAGAACCTAATAGCGGCTCGAAGAGCATAGCAAGATTTATGTCGATTTTTCTTGCTGGTAATACGGTATATCGCGTCATTAGTTACATGCAATAGCGTTATACGGGTAAAAAGGAAATTCTATAATGCGTCGTGCGGAAGACGCATTAACCTTCGCTGGTAATCGTATTACTTGCATTCTCTATCGCGAGTGTATCGCGAGGCGGTTTGCGCGCGACGGGAAGAATGCAGTCGACGCGACAAGAAAAACGCGCGAGCCGCACATTCTTACATAATATAATTGCGAACGCGTATGGCTTGTACTTGTGTGTGCGTTCCCGTGTCGCGGAAAATCGCGCATGCGTTCGACGAGGAAAAAATAAATGAAATTTACGTTTCCCTCGCCTCCTCTTCCCTATCCCGTGGACGATGCACCATCGATCCGACATCGAAGAGCGCACGTTCCGGCATCTCGGGAAAGAGCGCGACACGCATAATACGCGAATAATGTAATACGCGAGTAATGAGCAATGCGGAAATAAAAACGCGAGAAGAGAAAATGGAAAGCGCGACATGACATGTATCGCCTGGACGTATCGCCGGGAGAAGTTACGGATGTGCGTCCATCGATCGTGTAAGGCCTCGTTTTTCATTCTGCGTGACACACATGCATAAATAATGTCGCGGTAATTTTTTTCCCTTTTTTTTTCACGCATTGAACTCGCATCTCGCTCTCGCTTCTCGCTCGATATATCCGCGATTGTCCCCGAGGCAAACGAGAGATACGCTATCCAGCCAATCGCGAAAGCTGTCCCCTTCCTGGCAAAATGCCCACCTACCCGTATGTCCCGCAAAAAAAGCTGCTGTTACCCGTAAAAGGACAATGCATCCGCGGCCGCGCGTCTTTAACCACGTGCACACGTATCTTCTTGATAACTTTCCCTTCCTCGGGCAATCTTTTTCGCGCGATGCCGCGATCGATGCCAATGGAGAAAAAATGCGGTCGATGCTGCGAAGGAAGGACGCGACGTGGACACGCTCGAGAGAGGGTGCAGAAGAGCCAACGCTTTCCGTGAATGCCGGCGGCTTCGTTTGATGCTTTTTACCAAGAGTCCTGGATACCGAGCGTTCCTGTAGTACGATTGGCTTCTTCCACAGGCCCCGATTGATCATTGGTCCTTTTGGTCCTTCAAAAAAGAAGAGAAAAATATTGAATTGCTGCACGAATGCTGGATCGTGTAGCGGTAACATTAATATATATTGATTGATTGCAGCGAAATGAGTTCATCATGTTTTAAAAAGTCACTGATGATCAAATCAGGGATTCCGCTTCATCTTCTCAATGTTGAGGAAAAAATGAAAATCTTTTATATTTTATATTTTATAATAAGCAAGGTTTATAAACAAGTATTTAATTAAATTGAATTTTTATTGAATTTATAGACATGTAATATTTGATCTTATCCGACATGTAGCTCCACAATGCGAAACGTGAATGTATCAGGAAGCCATAAGCAAATTTAAATCGGTCGAATTATTCCTGCACTTTTCAAAGCGATTTAGTTCAGTCGAATTAACCGGGATGAGAGCCGAGCGCGAAATGTTTCGCACGCGATCACTTCTGGTGCCTGATTTACGAGACACCCTATAACCAGAGGCACCACTCCACCGTCTTCTCACATACATGAGAGTCTGGTTCTTCACTGCTTAAAGAGATGGCACCACCAGGAGAATACTATGTTGAATGTAATATCTTCAATACATCAAGTCAACCTGTTCGTCTAAAAAAGAAGATCTTCCCATAATCTTTCACTTTTTGCAGATACACTATCATGATAATAAAAAATGTACAACGTAACGATACAAATGTTAACGTTCACGAAAGAGCGAATAATTTTGACATTTTTCTAAATTATAACGAGAACCTGTAGAGACAGGCAATTAAGATAATATTAATTAACGCGTCCGGCGAAACGCGAGCGAAAGTCGAGCTATAAATCATTAAGGCGAGGGCGTATAATAGCCGTCTGTTTATTTTCAATTTTCGCGATCCCGCTCGCGAGGAGGTGCTATAACAGTTCGGTTAAACGACCGCGAACGATAATCTGCGGCGTGATAAAGCGCGTGTAACGTCGCGCAATAAAATCGCAATCGCCCGACACGACGAATTAACCACATGCTATCCCTATTTGTAGCTCGTCGACATATCAGCGACGATTAATTATGCATGTGGCGCTATTACACGACGAGAACGGAGCTCGCGGGATCGCGGATTTGCGCAAATTGGGCCGACGAAGTAGTTAACGCCACCGGTTAATGGGAAGCACCTTAATCATGATTACTGACGCACCGGTTAACTGCATTACGACATGGCGCTCGAAAGAATAAGCGTGTTGGATCGTGGGTGCGAGATCGGAGGGACGAAATTACACGGTTTGCGAGGTAATTAGTCTCGTGCGTAGTTGTATATATTGTCGAGAAATACTTGTTTTGATCTCGCTCTTTCCTGGATTTATCTCGAAGAGCATTCAATGAAAGTTCACACGTGCCATTTGTATTTCGTATGATTGAGAAACTGCAACTGATGGATTCGATATACATGTATCTTGCATCGAAAATGCATAATAAGATTATTATTTCTTTTATATACTTGCCTTGCGATTATATCTAAAATTATATCGATATCAGCGGATCAGATCGCAAGACGAGGGTAGCCTGAGACCCACGTGAACTGCTAAAGTCGACAACGACGTGGTTACAAAACGTCGGCCGCGAGAGCGATAGAGGAGGGCTCTCTCTCTCCCCTCTCGTCGTTCCTTCAATTCAATTGAATTCTATTCCGGCGTGCAGTTGATATCATTGAGGTCGCCACTTAAATCCTCATTGTCGTCCGTCGCTTATTGTTTCACCCTTCGCGTACCGGGGCGTACGTACATACGTACGTTTCTCTTTCACATCCGTACCCGCACCTCTAACCGGCCTGAAGGAGAGCGGGCTCGAGGGTCCGTCGCAGGGCATCGACAGCGAAACAGTAGCGGATACTTAAACGATGCCATTTCTCAATGGAGAGAATTATCCCGTCCATAAAACGCGTTGCACGAACGAATTTGTTTGCGCAGTCAAAATTCTATAAGCGTTTGCCTTCCAAGCGTTGATAATAATAATCGTTCCGGTTGGTATCGATGTAGTAAGCACAATACTTTTTTTATAATTAAATCAGATAATCTAGGAAATATCTATAGAGAAGATATAAAAAGTTATATTATACATCTCTTTTATAAAATTATTATAGTCTAATGAAAACATTTCTGACCCAAGACTTACGTAAGAATATAAATGTCTTATCGATTAATACATTAGTATCATTTACGTTTTGCATGAAGACATACAAGCGCGTTCGCATGTTTAACCAAACGTCTAAATTACCCACGAATCCCAAGCGTATACAAACGAGGAAGTCATGCAGGAGCATTGTCGGCGACTAATGATCTTAAAGGTCGTCACCGTAATTGGGGAAGAGAGTAAGGAAAGACGAGATTAGAGGAAAAGGGAACGCTGAGCGGGAAGAGGAAAGGATACGAGGCGGCCCACGTCGACGTTCCCATGTGCTACCACTGAGGTCGATCAGCCTGGTTTGTTCGAGCGAGCATGTGGGCCAACAATGCCCACTTCGGCAGAGCCGACCACGACGCACTTCACTCGGTCCATTATATTCCGTACACGTTTTCATGTGGCCGCGCCGCGGTTACGGGGATATTCCCCGTCGACGGAGGGTGCTCCACCGCGGCCGCGCGGCTGAAAGATGCTGAAGAGCCCTCCTGGAAATTCGCAACGTGCCAAGTAGCGTCGAGTCGCGCAACATGGGAGCCTACCTGTGCCCTACCGACGACCGAAGTCGACATTGAAAACGGCATTCCTCCTTCAGCGGAAGTTTGGCGACAAATCTACACGGGGTAGATGCAAGTCCTGAGGCTCTAATGAGGCTGTCGTAATCTCTTTCAAGAAAAAAAAACACTACGTGATCTACATATTTGGCTGTCGATTTTTATTTTGATTTTTTATGTTGAGAAATTCTATGAAAAAAACTGAGATAATGAGAAGATGTGTACCTTGGAATATTACATACAAAAATAGGTCTTGATCATCAGCTTCTTTTCTATAGCAATTTTCATAGGGTCGAGATGGATTAATTATAATGAAGCACTTGTATTTTTTTCCAATATTTATAAGAAACAAGTACTTAAATTAAATAGAAACAATATTGCTACAATTGCTAATAATTGAAAAAAATGATAATTATTTTTATGCCGCATGCTTGTATGAATAAAAATTCTTCCTTATATTAAATGCATTCTCATCGATTAACAATATCTGTTAAGAACTTGAAAAATCTCGTAACTTTTCTACAGTTGCTGTGTAATATTATCTCGCATTATTGTTATTTATGTTTGATTGCTATCTTTCCGATTAAAAGCATTAATACTCATTGCGCTCTTTGTTTAGACATCGGAGTTGTTACTCATAAATGCAAATAATATGCACGTTGTAATACTATATTACTATCAATTGCTGTTCATCAATATCTCTCATCTCATTAAACAAATAAGCGGTTGTTGACAAAAAAAAAACATAATAAATTTTATTCATCCTGGCAATGCACATTGACGCATTGTTAAGAATTAGTAAAATTCATTACATTATTGCCGCATATGCAATGTATTATAGAAAGGGCCATTAACATTAGAGTCGAGTCCGATAAGTATCGATACGCTGGAGAGACTCCGTGGTGGATACTCCGTAGCGCGATCATGTAAAGTGAATTATCCCATCAGATTATATCGTTGTCGTTGTCATTAGGGCTCGATCTCTATCACCTTCTCCTCGTCCCAGCCACCTACGGTGCCCCCGTTAACAATTCCACTTGATTCCGTCATTGGCGACGTTGGAGTTCCTGAATGAGTTCGTAACGAGATGCACAGCCAGAGGGCTGGACCATGTCGGGGTTGCCAGCACGTGTCCTCAATGGACCAATCAAAGCTCACCCTCTTCTCGTCGAATCTCTCCCTGATGTCCTCTGTTTCTATCTCTCTCTCTCTCTCTCTCTCTCTGTTTCTCTGTCTCTGCCTCCACTGACAGCTTATGCACATTGAGCTAATAAGGCGCTCTTACTGGATCTAATAGATGGGGAGAATTCGAGTTTCTCTTCTAACAAATTTCCGAAAAGTCTGGTTTCTGCTTTTCTTTGATATTAAGTTAAGGAACTAGATTTAATTATATTTATTGACAAATTATATTTTTCACATATTAATCAATTTGTATTTTTTATGTATTTACCAATTTGTATAAAAAAAATCTAATTATTAATATATAAAGCAAGGTTCTTGTAATAAATACAGAAAAAGTAAGATTTTTATTTACACAATATTTCCATATTATTAATTATTACTTTTTACTGTGATTGATAAAAACAACATTAGTGCCAATAATTTTTTAACAATAAGTTAAAATGTCTTTGTGGTCGCTGTACTTGTTTAAGAGTTTAACGAACCGATAACCATTACGAAAGATCGTAATAAGAGAGGATTGCTCTCTTCTTCTGCATTTTAATTTACATAACGGAATCTCAAGTATCTTAATTTTTTGAATCGGTAAGAATCAGCAGCGAGTTTAAAAATTACTGCGGTCGGTACGGCTTGGAATATCGAACGAGATCGAGGCGCATAGTCGTTCATCGTTTCCTCGGTCGAGAGGGAATTCGAGAGAGCCCGTCGCCTGGCGGTTAACGACTCGTGAAGTCGTCGCTCGTAATTAATCATCGTAATGCTAATGATGTTTCTTAATGGTAAAATCTCACCAGCTTGCTTGTAACACTCGGCTGATTCGCGTCAAGCTCGCGAAAAACAAAGTAACGTGGATACCAATGATCGAGCCATGCGCTCTATTCTTCGTGGTAAATTTCTCGCAATTAGCAGCTAATAACGCAAGTTCACAACCTGGGATTTTATCTCCCTCATATGTTAGCACTTGTTTTATAAATTACGCTCAGTAAGAATTATACATTAGACACGTTACATTAAAATTGTCTATAATAATCTAACTTAAATATAACATCTCTCGAGTAGAAGGGGGACACAAGAAAAAATTATACAAATTATATATTGAACTTAAATTGACAAAGAGTCAGCAGTCTTTCTCCCTTCTTGCACAATAATATCTATATATTAAATATTTAATGTACATTGAGATAAGCCACGTGAAAGACATGTCCCATTAAACTCGCTCATGTTCTCTCCTTTTCTTTCCTACGATATATGTAACGAGGGGTGGCTTAATAGAGCCTGTTGAACGCGGGTGATTCGAGGATCGACGCACGCGTTGAAGCGGACAAAAAAGGCGCGAGTCGCGCGAGCGTGAACAGACTCGATGGGTTTCGCACGTTAATCAACGAACCATTTAATTGTTGAGATAAATCGCGACTTACGCCTAAAGTTACGGCGATAGATTCTGCAGATCAGGCTTATTTCGATCATTGAGTTATTTCACCTTTAGTCAATAAACTAGCTCGAAACCTCAGTGCGAAATTTATTGGCAATCCTCGATATATCCTCGGAGATCGACGGATTCCGCGAACGTGAACAGAAAAACAACACGACCACTAAACATTAAACCGGCCGTAAAACACGAAATTATAGTTGCAGGTATAGGCAATAATGCGTTTGCTCGCGTACTCACGGCCGTGTTAAAAGTACACGTTGGCTGTATATAAAGTACATACTATGTTCGTAAGAGATTACGGAAAGACGCAGAAGTTGCGCAGTCGGGCGCAGCCGCACGTCAGTGGCTCACCAGCACCGATGATTACGACACGACTTTTAACAACCACTCTCGGCATCCAGGAGAAACTTGTGACATCAAAACTTCGGCCGAGTCTCGCGATTGCCGTCGACTCGGCGATTTCTGAAGCTCGCCGTAAGAGCCACCGGAGCCCTGAATGTGCCCGGCCACCAAATTGTCCTCCATGAAGAAACCGTCGCGCTCATTGTCTTCAGCAGCACTATGCGAGGGCTCCCAAGAATCCCGTGCTTTTTCGCTCGATCGAGATTTTATTAAAAAAAAAAGCGCTTCGAAGTTAAAGCATTGACTTGAACGACTAAAAACTTCAGGTTCTTGATCAATAAAAAACAAAAAACAAAATCTTATTCGGTTTTAAAAAATTAATTTAAGAAGATTGAGATCGAAATAGTGATATAAAAGGCCTCAAGACTTATGATATAAGCGCTATGGAAAAATTTTTCGTCAGAATGCGTGCACGTGTTTCATAACTCCCCTAATATTGTTTAAAAAACGTGTCTTTTTTATAAATTAAGTTATATAAACAGAAGAATATATCTTTCAAATATTTTTCAAATTACTTGAAATATTAAGATTCTAAAATCAAAAGATTAAAATTGCAATTGCGCTTTTATATATTTGTTGAATTTAGTAAATAAAATAAATGCGATTTTAATGCAGCTTATGTGCGTCTAATGATCATGTTGCCCGCAGCACTTTGCGCTAACAAGATTTTTTTATTATTCTATTTACCCGTATGATATATATTATGGATAAAGTATCTTTTTCGATCTCTTAGGAAACGAGTTGTTTTATGGATCACGCAACCCGTTTTTATAAATCGGATTTTTCAAAGATAAGCTCCAAATGCAAATATTGTAATGTTATAAAAATTGCATCGCAGCTGCTGTTTTGCACGTGGCTACATCTTCATACGTATAAACTTATATTATAATTGTGTTACCAGCATATCAGTTGAAAAAGAGAGGAAACATCATCTTTTTACTTACTATTAATTGTAAATTTTATAACATTTAAATTAAAATAAATTTCATGTTTTTTTTTAAAGAAATATATATAGTATTATAGATATCTATAGTTATCATAAATCAATTACCTAGAGAATTAAATATTCGTAGACTATCTTTTAATGTAAAAATTCATAGTGCACAATCGCACTCCCTCCAAGCGCCGTAGGAGCATTAAGCCGTCCAATTGGCCGCATCTGTTGACTGGTTACCGGTTGACCTCGGCTCTTATCAAATGCGTTGACGCGATAAAAGTCGAGAGAGCCAGTTTGTTGTACGTCCACAGTGGAATAGAAAAAAAAATTGAGAACAATGACGAAAGGAAGGAAAGGGGAGAAGGGAAATTCGATACTGATTGCCCAATCAGTGTCTCAGACCTGACCCTTCGTAGGACTCTCCTTTCTTCGATCATTTGGAGCCGCGGCGAACGGCCACGTCAATTAGACAATTAGCGAGAGAAAGTCCCTTTTGAATCTCCGCGACGCGACTGACCCAATAGCGAACGGATCGACACGCGAGGCGCGTGTGGGGGCCCCGAGGTCGAATAGATTAAATTCGTCTTCTCGTGTCGATGAGCGTCGCGGTGGATAAAGCGTCTCCGTGGGATTTGTGTGTCGCGGTTTCGCCGTGTGGGATTCAATGCGTCGCGGGAACTCGTTAGACGCGATGAGCTCTGCACTATTCGTCTCCCGTGTCCGAGGCCTACCGTCCGTCATAAAGTGGCGGTTTTGTTCTTGTTACCGTGTACCGTTCCATCGACCGTAATTTTGGAGAATGCGTCGCGCTGGATTGATGAAAAATTCAGTAGGACGCGTTCTTTCTAGAGCACCGCACCGTTCGATGGAGAGCCGCTCGTTTGCCTTCCTCAATGATGGAAATCCAAAGCTCAACACGATCGTTGCAACACGAAATTCAATCACAAATTTTTTTTAATAGACGTTTATTAAATTTAAAAAAAAAAGATATTAGCTTTCATAAAATTGTAATTATTTTATCACTTTTAATTATTTAATTTATGATAAAATTAATAGAAAGTATATTCATATAATATACAACGCATGAGAATATGTAATGCATTTGTATATCTTACATATGAACGGATTCCATTTTTCAAAGTCCTAAGATAAACATAATTACTGAGAGATATATATGATGGATTGTGCAACAAAACATAATATTTACTCCTCTTCCTTTTTAATTTCTTCCTTTTAATTTAACAATACGTTTTTAAATTAGATTTCTCTCCATAAAGTATAATTTGTGATTTCTCATTAATCAGATTGTTAATGCAATGTTCACTATAAAGGCACGAATGTCCAGAAGAAGCCGGGATAGCGCGGTTAATCGAGGAAATTCAGTGAAACCGTAATTAGCGGCAGCGATCATCGTTATAGCGGCCACGAAAGTTTGCCGGACCGGCAGCCTAATGAACTCGTTACATATTTACACGTTGTTCGTGCCTACCGAGCGGCCTGGTGAGCGCAGAAAACCACATCGAATTAAGAGGTCCTCTCGCAAATTGCAGACGAGACACGAGAGAGCGATTTAAGCTCATCGATCCACGACCGACCTCTGAATCCGTTTCGCACTCGGTCGTGCTAATGATACCATTCCAATCAATAAATCATTTAATCGATGTGTAAAATGTTTCTTTACATGTATACATTTTCTCACATTTAATTTATTTAATATGTTATTCGGTATATTTTTATATCTTAATAAAAAATGTTATAGTTTAAGTATCGTTATAGTTTAAAAAATATTTATCTTTTACTTACATAATTTTTTCTTTATATTTCATTTATTTTCTTTATGTTAAAGAAGCATATTTTAGTTTAAGCATTTAATAATAACTTTCTCCACACATTTGTTCGAGATATATGTTTGACCCCACAACTCCACCGCGTAATAAACGCACGATTCCCTGCCATTGCACGATTCCACCATAAAACTGAGGATCAATCATCGCACCAGAAGAAAATCTACATGTCGCGCATTCACGGCTAAGTGCCGGCTCTCAATCATAATTATCTAAAGTCCACTAATAATCGTGCCGAGGCCGTTCCTTCAATGAAACCGACCACTTTTACGTCCTCAAATGGCACGCGAAGAGATACACGGAAGTAATAGTGACTATCAGACAGCTACGACGCGCCTCACCGGGGTAGTTTCGTGCCGTCCAAGTTGTCGTAGATCTCTGTCGTCCGGTCTTCCGAGTTCAAGGTCATCGAGTGCTTAGGAGGGTCGCATGTCCAAGAACGAGCGACGATGTATCGGCGTTCAGCGGTCGGCCACATGGTGAATTAAGGGTCAGCCCATTACCGATTTGACCTCGGATGACCCGGCAGTGTATACAGAGCTGGTTGCGTGCTGCTTGATTCAATTAACCCCACGACACACAAATACGCTCGCGCACACGCACGCAGCACGGTGTATGCATACGCGAACGCGTTTGCGCGTGTACATCACACCGCTTAAGATTCGAAGTCATCGTTCAAGGGAAGACGACAAATCGGTGAACAAACCCATATAATTTGCCTAAGGAATAACCTTTTCTTGATAAATCAAATAAATATGATTTGGTAATTTGTTTTGTAGAAATATAGGGGGTTCCAACAAACACTTGCTTTCTTTAGAATCAATTTGACATGTAGAAATATTCTGAGAATATTTATAAGAATTAAAATTTTACGTGGAAAAATGTTTTGCGGAGAAAAATGATTTTATAATCTTTCTACTTTCATAAAATTATTCACGATTAACGATCACTTAATCCATTTTCTTTTTCAATGGTTAATATTGTATTTTTATTACTCCTATAATTTCCCATCAGCATCGTACATATCTATGGTTTGATTCAACGACAAAAATTATGAATAATTTCCTGTTTCCTCTCGGCATTTCTCTCTCTCTCTCTCTCTCTCTCTCTCTCTCTCTCTCTCTTTCTTTCTCTTGTCAATTTTGCCGGAAATGTACATGTCCGTTGAGCTTCCTAAGCTACGGGAGCCGAGTGTGACCAATATTTCTTGATTAGAGAATCGCGCGGCACATCGGATGCGAAGGCGTTTGCGAAGAGGAAGAAAGAAGAAGAAGAAAACAAAGATGAGAGAAAAGGAATGAGAGGGAGGTAGAACACGTTGAAGAAGAGTCTCATCTGGTTCGCCAGGGACCACTCGTAGAGAGGATCCATCAATCACATATGTCCCGCACCTCTCGCCGGTAGCAAGAACCTGCAGAACGTCTTCGCCTTTACAACGGCGTCGCCGAGGAAGTCGGGTCCTCATCCTTTACCTTGATCGTCCTAAGGTCTCTCGCTACGTGCAAAAAGTGCGTAATAATCCGCAGGCATTGTGCTTCGGCGGACGTGAAGAAAACAGTACGCGCATGTTCTCAGTCACCTATGCATGATGTCTACCAGAAAGTCAGCTGGATTGTCCGAGTATTGACAAATGGCTTCCGTGTATTTTCTTCTAATACTATAGACGGTTATTCGAATGGATTTTATCGTCAGATTACAGCATTGTAGAAAAATATAAAAATATAACACTTCATTGTTTTAATAACGATATTTATCGCTATCTTAAATATCTCGCATATTATTCATTATTTTTGTTCTTCTTCCAATTATTTCCGATTTCCTAATATTTTGTTATAATGAATTTTGATGCCTCTGAACTATCGGGAACGTGTAAAGTGAAAGTTGTAGATGCGGAGGAACCGACGAGACTAGGACAGGAGAGGAGAGATTGTCCAGCGAGGAAAGAAGAAGACGACGGCTTGGCTCTCTCGGAGGCGAGATTGTGTGTTAATGTATGGCTGGCATTCGGACGACAACCGTGACAAATTGCTTTATTAGGTTGGCAGCCCGGGAGCCTTTCCACTCGCAGCTCGCACCTCAGGACCGCCACTCATCGTGATTGTACGCTCTATTCTCCTCTACCTCTTGTTCTTCTCCACTCTACCTCGTCTTCTTCTTTCAGCACGCGGCGGAAGACAACGTAACTCGCGGCTGGATGAATGGATGAACGGCGATGCGCGCTGCGGGAGGGCGGTGCTTTTTTGAAATCGAACCGATCAACCCAGGCCCGATCCCTGAACCTACACGCCGAGATCACTTACATATCGTTCCGACACTGTCGAAAAGCTTACGCGCTCCCTTTTATTCTCGCCGCCAATCGCAATTTCCATAATTAATCTTGACTTGTCCGTTGAAGCAAATTACTCGAAGCTTAAATCATTCTCGGTGTTGTACAAGCGTTCATATACGTTTTTTTTTAAATATATATATGAAAAAATAATTCAATTCAAAAGCACACATTTTGTACAGAGTTAAAAATAATAATTTTTTCATTTAATTGATTCGACACAATTTTCTTTTTAATTTTCGTACACTTTTAATTATGTCTATACATATCAACTTCGAACTTGTGCGCCTTTTCACATCATCAGCCGCTCAAAGGCCCGACAAAAACTGAGCCCAATCTGGCGCTGCGTTCCCGAATCTGATTTATCGACGCCATCTGGGTAAATCACAAAGTGTGATTAGCCTTGACGTGGTACAAAAGACGCAGCTACCGCGCGAGCCCGTTTCAGGAAGCCGATAGGCCGCGGATCGGCTACCATTACGTCACCTGGGCAAGGTTGCCGCCACCTTGCAGCTCGCGCGTCCGCGCCGACAATCCGGGCGAGAAGACGCGGATTATTAATGTTCGCGCCGGCCCGTTAATGGATCGGGGTCTCCCATTCGAACACACGGACGATCGTAGTATGCGGGTCCAGCTGTGTGAACGTGTTATAAGATCCTTTTTTGCGAGGTACAATGTCCTGGCGACTCCCGGATGCGGCGTCATTAAGTTGCTCGCCGCCCCTCTCCCGCGTACCCCTCGCCTTAGCTCACCGTCGAAACCCAGCGACGCTTCCTCGCTGGCAACTTAACAGGAATGATGTCGAACATCGAGCTGGTCCACCTTACGCGGCTTCCATTCTCAGCAAGGTTATTAACTCTAGGTGATTAGCCTTCGTTGCTTAAATCAAATCAACTGCTTAATGATCTATCGTCACCTCCGTCGAAATCGCGCTTCTTTCGGCACCGTTCCTTGCTTCGACAGCTCTTCAAATCTCATTGTCTCTGCCAATGGAGATGTATCTTGTATGAACTAAAGATACATTGCATTTATAATTTACAATCTAGTAAATATATTTTTAATTATTTTTTCAACTAAATAGATAATTTTTTTGGAGATTGTTAAATATCTTGCGTGACAAACATGCATCTTGATAAACGTTTAGCGGTACAGCAAGTATCTTTAAGAACGTTTGATGCACGTCAACTCGATGCATCTAAGTGGACGATGCAAAATACATTTGTAGAAATCGCAAAAAGACCGTGACGGACGCGATTAATGATGACAAATCCAGAGAAGCGGACATATGCAGTTCCCTGTAAAGCTTTCAACGTACAAGTATAGAAATGCTTGCGCGAGATTGTTATCGCGCGTAATGTTGACTCCGGGGCTATCAGACGTCGTCTAAAGTCAGACGCGTGCGATTGGACCAAATGCCATAAGTGGAACATGGGAACAGTCCGGATTTCTGGTCCACGATCACGTCGCGCACGTCGGGCTCGTCAATGAATAGATAACGAAGGAGAATGAGCTAGTTGAGGCGGTTTGATACATCGGCGACATCGCCGCAACATTCATCTGCATAATTCATTCTTATCAGTACGATTCCCTCAAGCAGGGATTCTCAACCGACAACGTTGAACACCTGACAAGTGCATGTTTACAGATATAATTTAATCGATGTGTGATATTAATCTTAATGTATGAATAAATCTGCTATGAATAAATCTACAACATTTATAAATGATAATCTACTGCATGTAAGTATGTACAAATACAGCCCGCAGGATTGAATAAAAACCAGTAGATTGCTGCGTTTAAATTATATATATTATTGAGTCTCTAACAATTAGATTAGATTTTTGATAAATATTATTAATACACTACACACATTATTTTTGGAACTGAATTTTCTTCTATAAAATAAAGGAAGGGAGGAAAATTAATATAAAATATCTAATTTCCTTGAAATTACATCAATAAAATTAGAAATCTGCATAGACGTTAACAAAAGTCTCGCATTTTAACCGAAAGAAGCGACAGTTTTAACGCGATGACATGATACATTAAGCATGGTTCACAGGTCGTACGGAACGCGTTCTCCACGTAGGAATAAGACGCCCACCGTATTTACCCGTTCTGAATTCCTGAGTCCGCGGTTCGCCCCCTCGCGAATTGTTGCGTAGCGCAAACCCAAACTCTTAACTCTTAAGCTCGCATGACTCGCCAACTCAACGATATATAAGGTGATCTGAAATTGCTGGGTAATCTACTATTTTACAAAAAACAGTTTTATGAATTTAAGAAATTTTACGTTGACGAATAATTTAAATGGTCGTTTTTCACTAGACATGCATAGAAAGCAACGCGTATATTAAATGCTTCAATATATTTAAGAAATAATAGCAAGACTGCAGAAATTTTTAGGTGACATAATAAAATGTAACGAGACGTTTCCGACTATACCGTGTAATTATTCATCGTACAAACTAAGATCGCAAGTACTTGAATCAGAGATCGGAAGTCGACACGCAGAACGGGCAAAGACAAATCAAAGATACTTTAAGCACACCCTGTACTTACACAGATGTTTAAGAGCTAAGCAACTACTCAGAGCGAGTGAGTTGATGCGAGCCGCGTATCACGAGAAGGAAGTTCAATTTAACCCAATAAAGGACAATCAGAGGCCGACGGCGACCAGAGACGAGTACCTACTACTCTTCTGATGGTTAAACGGATCTACTGAGGGATTTCGCCTTCGGCTCTTTTCCACCCAGAAGACGAGAAACTGGTCTCTAGCGAGAGATCGTATCGTTTTAAAAGACATCATATCATTAAGTTTTCCATTTTTAATATTAATAACGAGACTAGAGAAAAATATGTGCCTGTTTAATTTTGTAAAAATATAATCGCAATTTTTATAGAATAATTGATGCTTGTAAAAAATTATTGTGTGTAAAACAATATCGTGTACAAATTATAATAATTTTTCAACAGTGTCTGTCAAATATACGCATTAAGAATTATATGTATACTAACAATAAGATGTGTAAAACAATGTCGTTAATGTGGTAGGCCTTTTTTAATTTCTGCGCGAATGTAGGCGATGTCCCTGGTAAACTTCCACAGTAACAATGAGGAGAATGTTCACGTAAGGCTCCTCTATGGCTCGCTGGAACGTATTATGGCTTGGCACTCTGTGCGAAAATGGAAAAGGCCAATTCCATCCATTCTTCAAGCTCGGCCTCATGCGAACGACGATGAGCATGGAACTCACGATGCACCCAAGCGTAAAACCGGTGACATGGACCAAGTGGGTTTTCGTGCAGCGGATTTCTCACAAAAGACCGCAAAAAGGACGCGCGCATCGCATGAAAGCGGAGGGCGGTTAAAGATTGTTGGCAAAAGGGTGCGATAAAACGGCTCTCAAGATTCACGAATATATCAATCACGCCAATTTTGGATCGATCGTTAGAAATGTCCTTTGACATGGACAAAAGGCAATGGAATAAAGATGATTAAAAGATACATGCGAATTCTAGAATATGACGATTAATATGCACTATTATATATTTTTATTAAAAAAAAAAAATTAATGTTTTGATTTGTTATAAATTAAATAATTTTTAGAATTATTTTAAAATAGATTTAATTAATTTTAATTAATTTCTATAGGATAATTTCTAAAATATTATTCTAAAATTGTCAGCAACCAGTGACATAGAGAGCTTTTACACGCACTGGTTATACATCGTGGAAACATGAGTCTGACTTTCGTCGCGTCACGTATCGGCGTTTATCTCATAGCGTATGCACGAGAGCAGCGTCGGTATCGAGATCTCACGAGGTCCATTCGGGAGCTGGTGATGAAAAGAGCGAGAGGTACCTAGTAGATTAGCGAGGGCTCACCCCCTGCTCACCCCGCCGGTCGGATAAGGGGGTTCCAACATTAGCGATTATACGCATCGCGGCACCCATACATCGGGTGTCTCCGTGTGGAACTAAACAGACAAAATGGCCATGCTCCGGCTCACCCTCGATTCCGTTTTCTTTTTGCGAGAATCATCTCTCGTTCTTTTTTTTACTCTCCTTGTCTAGGAGATGCCTTCATGATGGAGAAGAGTCACGAGATTTTCGAAAGTGCTCCGGAGAGGTACGTCTTGGTGGATCGGTGAAAAGCGTAGTGGCTCTTGCGCATTACACTCGTCGTTATTGTCCGACATCCTCAGTCACGCACTCGTAACGCGAAACTAAAAACAATGGCTCACGCCGCGATATTTTAACAAACTATCTTGAAAACAATGGAGAAATTATTGATATACAAGTATATAATTATAGTTTAAACTTGAAAATTATTCTAGATAATATGGCACAAAATTACAGTATTTTAGTTGTCGTTAGTAAAAACATAAAGAATTTAAAAGAAAAACTATATATAAGCATTTTCGATATATTTACGAGATCGACTATTTATTAAGAGCAAGTAGAATCTTCGACAGAAAAAGGACATTCTAAGACGTTTAATTTCCTGTACGATCCTTCACATCTCGATCGCACGACAGCTGCTGACCCAGTTTCCGGGTCCGGCGTCCTCATCTTATTGTCAAGGACATCGTAAGAACGCCATGAGATCACGCCTCATCCACTCTGCGTCGCGAAAGCCACCCTTTCCCCGCGGGATACCGAGAGACGGGACACATTTTCTTTCGTGTGCAACGGATATGCACGCGAATAATCCGCTTTCCATCGGGACCGGTAAACATCGGCCATTCAAGAGGCCCTTCGAATCTGCTGGCGGATGCCAGGACCGCGTTTAACGCGATCATTTCGGAAATCGGATTTGGTGGCATTGTCCTCGTAAAAGGGATGACACCGATCTTACCCTCTGCGCATTTAAGCCACTCTCGTTCACTGATGCATACCGCAACATGGCATGACAGTCCTTTTAGGAAACGAGCCGGCGAGAAGCGAAGCGTGGGATGCTGTCATTGCGAGCTATCCAGAATGTTAGAAGCAGAATAGAACATGATTTCTTCTTTAAATATAAAAAAAATACGCTGAAGGAAATCTGCATGTATGAGACAGAAAAAAAAATCGTGCAAAAAAGATTAACTTTACAAATAAGAGAGAGAGAGACACAGTTTAATTAGAAATATGTAATCTCTTATGATTATTTATTTCCACGACGGTCAAAAGTCGATCGAGTAGCGGATTTCTTTGCTGACGTGCGATTGGCAAAAAAGCTGGATGAATGATAAAAACCGTTGTCAAGATTTCATGACTTGCGCAATAAGACACAGGGATTTTTCTGTTCGTTTGTGAATAAATTAATGCAATTACGAGCTGCTTTATGAGAGATCAGCACATAGCGTATGTCAAAAGACGCGGCAGCTGACAAAGATCAATTATAATATGGCACTTAATAAAATGATTGTATAAAGTTGCCTTCGATGCCTATCTCTGTTTATTGATTATCAATCAATAACGTAATAATGATATTTTATTATCCGCGCGCGCACACGCGGGATAAATTTTTCAAGCCAGTCTTTTATTACTCCTGTTGTGCTTACTCTTCCGTGACACACGCGGTGCTAAATTTAAATATAAATTGAAAGAGGCAACTGATCTCGCGAAGATTACAAGTTATCAAACTCTTCCTCTCGCATTCAGCGATGAAGAAAACTGACGCAGTTGGACTTTTTTTCTCGCGCTTACGTTTGTTTACGATAGATTTATGCGCATTAATTATTTATGACCAGATCACGCTCAATACAATGAGAGGAAAATTTCTCGTACGAAACGTTATTACGCGATCACCCTGTATTATAGCGTGGTGTGACCGTCAATTGCGTAGGCTCGTGTCTTTACAGGCCGCTTCCGACCTTCGAAACAATTACTCGCAATTAAAGCCGTCGCGGCAAAGGCCGAAGATTCGTTGCTTTAATTTCTGTATGAAATCCCTCGCGAAATAGACGTGTAATCGCGCATGAATTCGGAAGTAAAGTTTTTCTGATGAATTAAAAATCGAAGTACAAATCCCTTCTTACAATCAACATTCGTTAAACAAATATTTAATAAGACCAAAAATTTTGTCATCTAATAAATATAGGTCAAGTTCTGTTATAATTATGTGTATGATATAGGAAAATATTACTTAGAAAACAAGTTAAACAGACATCCTAGATAAAATAACGTATTGCCATTATAACTGTTCGCCGTCGACTTTCAGTTTTATCACAGTTATTACAGTCTAAAGACCGCAAGTGCCTTCGAAGAGTTTATCTTGAAAATGTAGTAGCCGCATTATTATTTCGCGTAAGTGCTCGAGCTCTTTAGGCCCTAATAACTATACACGCGCATATGTGGGGTGACGTGTATAACGTTCAGTCCGCGCACGAAATAAATTACAGACGACGTAACTCCTGCGTAACTCCTGTCACGATAGGAATTATCGTTCCATTATTGAGAAGACGCGTATAACGGCAATGACTTCCTCGGCTCTCGATACAGACGAAAAAAGAGTCCCCTTCTCTCTCACATTCGACAACTCTTCGATGAGCAAAAAATGATCGAAGAAGGCAGAATGAGAATACGAGAAAACGCTACCGACGTGCACGATTCTTTAGCTTGCTTCGCTCATCTTGATCGTCTTGAACGAATAAACCTGCGGACACTTCAAGGTTGATTTGCAATCCGTGTGCGACACGCACAGATGTAATCCGGCTATTGTCATTTTCGCACGAAATGTGAGAATCTCGTATTCGAATCGTACATTTGAGCCTCTGATGCAACGAGTAGCCTTCGCATCAGCGAATATATTTGCAATTCGAGCAATCGCGATAAAATTTTATTTTGAAAGGACATTTTTATAATTATAATTATTGCATAGAAATATAGGTATATACATGTTTAGATAGACGAGATAAAACGAGAAATCGAAAGCTCCCGCGATGGATTTCGCACGAAAGTAGTAATGACTTTCGAATGTTTCCCGCTAATAAACACCAAAGCGCTCAGGCTCGTCGCGGCGTTCTACTTTTTTTTTTTTTACTGTTATTCAAAGGAATCAGAGAAAACGTTTTCCCTGTCGTTAAAATGATATGCGCAGTGCACATATAATAATGACTGACTGTGGCCGGTAAGTAACGCTAATGGCGTACGCTTAACTGTACAGTCACGAAGGCAGACTCGATATAGTTGATAAGCGAGTTCATGAAACACTTTTGTGAATATCGTAATGTCAGAAAAAAAAGCGAAGTTTCTCACTGTATTATTAACTTTGCGGAATTGCCGGTAATCCGGATGTCAAGCTCAATCCATATTCAAAATGTCTTTCGTATAAAATAAATGGAGGTAGAAGGCCGAAAATAAGTAAAACATATGATCTTCTTTATGGCGAATATAGTTTTATAAGATTTATTTTATACTCGCTTTTTTTCGAAATATTTTTTATTAAATCAAAGTTTCACTTTGCTAAAAATTTTATTCTGCGTCTTAAAATTCACATTTATCTTGCATCCTCAATCTTATATGTCAGTTTGCTTAAATGACTACTGAGATAATAATTAACTATGAATTTATACAATCGGATGATTTATTAGATATTACGCTTGTTCGAGGAAAAGAAAAAAAAATACAATACCGTAACGAGACGCGCACTAATTTCATTGGCAGCACGATAAAACCTTGAGAATTCTATTTCTGTACTGTGGAAAATCGCATCTCATTATAGTTTAATTATACACGAAGCGTATTACAGAAAAGGTGTAGAAATAAGCTTAAAAATAAGTTGTTTAAAATTTGCAAACAGTTTCGAGATTATATAAAGTCAATAAAATCTCAATCCGAATATTATTTGATTTATAAGATAACGAAGCATCCCAATCTCATTCGTCATACCTTAATCGGCGTCTCCGCATCACAAATAGGTAAAAGCGATCGGTAGTAGTGTAGAATGCCGTGATATATCTCGGGGAAAAAACGCCGTTTGAAGGCCATGAGGTAGCAGGTTTCTTCGCTCGTCAGCTCTTCGCTCGGCGGCAGGTATAAGCCGAAGGGATTCTGGGATTCATTAGCGTAATTAACGGGCCCTCATTAAGCGTATTACGGAATGAACGAGCCCAACTCGGCTTCGGCCAGCTTTCTGCAAACGGAACCACGCGTCAATTCGAGTCGCGTGTTTCTCTTTCGGCGCGCACATATATCTATGCATGTATATTTCTATCTGCGCAAGTGTGTGACGTTCTTTCTCGCAGAAGATTTATCTCAATGAAGCCAAAAGGCTCGTCACACCCTGCTCCTACCAGAGAACGTGTATAGATATACTTTAACCGAAGACTTTGTTAATTAACGTTAGAACAATGACTCATCGCGATATTCTTTGTACCTTTGACTTTTACAGTTTTGGGAAAAATAAAGACAATTTTACGAGTTTGAATATTGCATAAGATTATATACATTAGGATTGTAAATATGACACGCAAATTTAATTGAAGAGAAAGGAATCGAAAAACGCACACGTGAAAAAATGTGATGTGAACTTTTCATGCGAATCGAATTGCTCTTGAATATAATACAAACAAAACTCACGTGTACATTAATCACCATAAGTTTAGATGGCTTTCAAATGAAGTATCTCTGTTTTTCCTCTGTTATGCAGAGAGAAACTATTTCCTTTTAATACTTCTTCGCTACGTGACCAGTCGTTTACGTAACGCTGCATTCCGCTTGCATATGTGCGGTTGAATGTCAACGATTATATTATCTAAGGGATAAAAAAGTACGACCTTTCGCTTCAGGACTTCATGTATCTCTACGGATGGCTCATTAATTAATTTCTTGAATAATGAGATACATCTATGCATAAACACACACATATGTCGCCAAAGATACTTTCTTAATATTCCATAATATTTCTTAATATTCTATAATAAAAATTTAATAAATACGATTATGTGCATTATATAAAATCATGCAAATATAAATATCTATTTAGAAAGTTAAAGTTTAAAAATATGTCATTCATGTTTTATTTTATAAATATTTAATTTATGAAACCTAGAAATCTAGAAAATAAATTATTATTCAATTTATTTAATTATCAATTTATTTAAAAGTAAAAATTAATTATCAATTTATTTAAAAGTACAATTTCTCTTCCATATTTTTTTATAAACACAAGTAAATAATAATATTATCAGCTCTAATGTTTCTTAATACTGTGGCTCTTTCGCTTTGATCTCGTTAACTTATATACGAAGATACTATCCTAGGGGGACCGAATGTAAAATGAAGCACGCAACGTGTGCGCACAACAAAGGCTTAAGGGCGCAACTTCTTTGGGGGTTAACGCGTGCCATTCGGCGTTTGAAATAGGTGATGATAGGTTGAAACTGTGATCCGATACCATTCCTATGAATTATTAAGCAATAGAATAGAGTGGCTTGGTCGTGAGCTTTTGATTTTACTCACAAAAGCTTATATACGTGTCAAAGTGACGCATATCATCTGTTTGTGTAATATATTTTGTGTAGAAAAATAATATTTACTTTTAATACAAAGATAACCCTATTGCACGTCTTGTTAAAAATAATCCATTAACAATAAAAAAATTAAAATTTTATTTTAATTTATAATTTATTAAATTATTTGCTTGAAATTAATAACTATCGTTTCGTTCATTCGATTTAAAGATGCTAAAAAAGGAGAACATTCTTACAACTCTGGAACATTGATCTCGTTGCTTTCTCGAGGGAGATTCAAAGATGGGGGATTAACGGACGGGTGTCGCCGCGAATATTTTATAAATTAATGTCAATGCGCCCGGCTATATCCGGTTACACCGGAAGTGCCCGGTACAATGAATCGCATACGACTTGCGCGTAAGGAAAAGACACAAGAGGGCGACGTGGGGAGAGGACAGACCGGGCGAAAAAATGCTTTCGGCCGTACGTGGATTTCCTCCCACATTGTAAAGTAACCCCTATTCACCCTCTGCTACAGGACGGCTTTTTTATCGGCAGTATGCGCCGTGAATTTTTTTTCTTACTATTCTCCCTTCTGGTGCGACCCCCTCGCGATTGTGTTCGGGGCACGGGGGGCGTGAACTCTGGCTGCCATGAGTAACCTCGAGGCGTTTTTCGCATTTGCAAGCATCGTCAAAGTTGAGTCCTGAAAGGAACCGTTAAAGTTTATGCTGATATCCAGCTGGTAAAGACTGGATGGATGGAACTGGCGCACGCTAGGGACAGTTTTTGACAAATATATTGAGTTATTTACTCATCTATAAAAAATATACCTTAGAGTTGGAAAGAAAACAGTGGTATTAAATGTAAAAAAAGTTGACGAATTAAATTTCAATGCTGCAAGTATATGTAAAATGAAATTCTATTTAATTACCTTATGTAAAGCCTACTTCTTTATAAATATTCAACATTGCGAATAAAAAATGCGTATAAATTATAACTTATACTCAGGACATTTTTACTGTTTAATCGATTTATGTCTTTTTTACAATGATGTGATACGATTATTTATGAATAATAAGTAACATCGTCATCGTAGTGATTTAAAATCGATAATTTTTTCGCTGATTTCTTTAATCTGACAAAACATGAATTAACGAATGGCAACCATTCGATTATACTTTATATTCTGATCTTATAGCGGTCTTTCGCGAGTAATTACTAATAAAAAAATTACTAGCCGTTTCCGCCGGTTTGTTCTCCCCTAAAAACGCAATTCACCTTAACTTCCAATAATTTATTCAGATATCCACCATACGCTCTTTGCTTGTTTTCTCTTTTCTGTTTGCCCCACGTAGGTTTATATCTCAATTATCTCTTACGTGAAAGATATAGCTTCAACTTTAGAGATAAATAGGAAAGTTTTTCTTAATCAAGGGATATAGAATAACATTGTCGAGGCAAAAAATCTACAAGATAATCTGTCCTTCATGTGCGAATAAAATTGGATTAAAATTACTTTGTAGACAACAAAGTTAAAGACAGATTTTAACATTTTAACTTTTTCGCATTTTATTATAAATAATTTAGGTATAGTTTGTAGAAAGAGAGCGATTGATATTTAATAGAGCATTCCATTTTACGTAGAGATTTATTCCTTCATCTGATAGACGTGATTTGATCTCGCAGACGGACAACTCATCCGTCCTCGTGTTCAGACATGTCCCTAGATAAGATCTAAGATTACGGCGATGCTGTTAATGTCAGATTAGTGTCACTAGCCCTTTTTCAAAACGACTCGCACGAGACTGGGTCAGAGGGTCGGGCGTGCGCTCGCCGTCCGTCGGGCTTTACGTCTCGCGGCTTTACTTTACGACTACTGTCGAGTGAGGGCCGACCCTCCCGCAAATCTGTTTATTTTGCGCGGGTTCGCTCGACAGGTAGGTCCTCGAAAGGACCGACCCTCGTGCGATCGACAGCCGGAGAAAGACATCGGCCCCGCTCTCAAGAAAGTTTGCGGCATCCTCGAGATTTGCGCGCTAATCCTTTGATCCTTTCTTATTGTCGAGTCGAGAGCTCAGAAGGGAGGAGCTCTTCAAAAGTACGGCCACTTGACTTTTTCAATTTAAAGTCGGCCGTTTTGTCTTTCAAGGCAATATTGCGATGATTGTTGCTTAATTGTTTCGCATAAATAATGCATAATATTACGCAATAAAATTTTTCACTTTACTTAGAAAAAATTATACAAATAATATGCAACTCACATGTCAAGTTATGCCAAAAAGAAGTTATTGATGTAAAGGATATATTTTAAAAATCGTATATACCATTTTATTAGACAGCAAAAAATAATACACTGTTTAAACAAAACTAAAATATGCAGATGGGATAACGAGGCGTTAAAGAGAACATGGAGATATTCAATGAAATTATCACTGGCTTCCTAATGAGCGTTAATGACACATGATTTCTTAACTACAATCATGACTATAATTTGTTGTAAAAAATATTTAGTGAAATCGTAAAAGGATTAATTTATATATCTTCTAGTGATATCATATTTATTTTAAGTCATCTTGCATTCTTATATGTAAATATCTTTTCTTTAAATATATTTAACAGGAAAATAACATTTTCAGTTAACTTTTGTAAAATTTACAAACTTTTGTCGATTTCTAGTAATCAAAATATATCGAGATTTGTGTGTCGAATCGTGTATTTGAGCATCGACAGTCAACAAGACATGTAAGTGAGTTCACCCTTCCCTCTATTTATGGAGTTGTTCGAGTTTCGTTACTGTACACGCGCATTTGTGTGCGTCTTTCTGCCACGTGCCTGCAACCCTTATGAGACAACCGATACGTTGGGCGGAGTTCTGCGCCCGGTTTCTTTCGACCTTTGTGATCTGCGCCGTGCAAGTCCACCACCTGGAACTACAGAAGGTACTACGGTCGAGTTTTCATCGCTAGAGCCGTTGAATAACGTTTGTCTTTGAAAGTTTTAATGTCAGTTTATTTTTTTCCCACATTTTCCACCGGAGAATACAAAAAGTTTTCACAAAGCCTCTACACATCGAATTCTATTTCCTGTCATGCTCTTAACTTTATTCTAAACTTTCTTTGCTCTTCCGAGAGAGAAGTGTATGACTTGAACAATAGCAATATATCTATGCCAACTTTTTTAATGCATTATTTTTTATGGAATATTAAAATCTGCAAGATTAACGATACATGATAATTAAATGTATGATATAAAAATTGTGCGTATAACATTTGTTGCTGAATTTTGATAATTTTTAAAAATAAAATTATGGGTAAAGTTTCACTTCAACCCGTATAACTTATGATAGTTACATAGCACGATCCGCGATTCAGTTCGACTAGAATAATGATCTTCAGCCACGTGCACGCGGAATGTCACTGATGGTGGAAGGAAGAGGGGAACGAAGTAATAGAATTAGTTCGGCCAGACGGAGGAGACCTCACTTGTCTCGCTATAATACGAGCCAAGTTCCGTCACGAAGACCTTAATATTCGCCACTTCCGTTGCCTCCCACTCGTTCGTTTGTTTATTCGATATCGTCGACCATCTTACGAGGCCGAGCCTTCTCGTCTTTATTCTGACCCTTATGTGATAATATGATTTCCTTCCATGGCGTTACATGTACGCGGGCTGATTGATGATGTCAGTAATGCCGTTTGTACATGAATTGAGGAAAGTATCGAAAAAGTAATATAGGGTAAAATAGAAAAAAGATATGTTATTCTAGTCTGTGATAAATTAATAAGCGATTAAAGGTGTAGATCTTTCCGGGGGATTTTTATAAACAAGTTTTTATTGGTAATAATATATCTTGAAATTATTATCTTGAGCTTTTCAGGTAGTCTATCTCTAATTCATGACAGAATTTTATCTTGTATCATACATTCTATGCATGTGTTCTGATATAAATAGACGCAGCATTTTATTTCTGTAATATTTTTCATAAATAAAATTATAATAAAATTATAAATAAATATAAATATATTTAAATTGCCATTGAATTTTCGCCACAGATAATAAATTGTTTTTACAGGGCCTTGGCATCTTATAATTTTATAATATATTTAATATTTTGTTTCAGGCGAAAATACTCTGGTCACGGCTGCGATTATCAATGATTATCGCAATTAGAAACGAGGTATTCGTTACTCTGAATAAAAATCATTCCGCACACGAAGGCTCGTACGTCGTCGACGTAACACGAACTCTCGGGCCACGAGGGAGCCGTATTGTCTCGCGGACGATTCGCTCGCGAAGTAGCGAGCAAGAAATCCGATGTGGGTTAAATGCTAATTGCACAAAGTCGGGCAACTCGAGTCGGCGAATCCCTCGGGTGGCACGATCCGCGGCCGCGATAAAGCAGGCTACACGAAGTCCGTGCGTTCTTATCCGCGCTTACATTCGGAAGGTTAAGAGTATCGTGTATGCGGTGCTAGAGTTCTGGGGCACTTTTAGCTTTCGTGTAACAGTTGCGTGTTGCTGCACGTTGTCGAGCCCGATCGCCGCTTGGGGAAAGAAAAAAGAAAATACACGTACTCCCCCGCACAATACTGGAAATATACCGATATTACGAAATTAGCACGCGTTCATTGTGCTGAAATAATGGTTCGTAAGCAACACGAATGATTCGCGGCAAATGGAATCTCCAGAGAAAACCTTACGTTCGAACGTGTCATTAGTATCATAAATATTTACCGAGTTATTAAGCTTGCACGCGCGGATACGACGCGAAGACAGAAATTACAGCTCTTGATGATATTGTATTTAATTTTCTATTCATTGCATCGAAACTATATCCGCATTTTACTGTTTACCTCCACGTGGCAATAATATCGTGTTTTTCTCCCCGAGAACGAAGTCAATTTCGCGCAAACAATGTTATTTAATTTGATATGAATGGCAAAATAATCCAATATGCACAACAGTTCATTAGATGTATAAAGAGCGATATAATTATAAATAACATAAATTTTTCTTTTCAATCTGACAGTTTCGTGACGTCGATAGTTTAATTATTTTATTATTGATTTAAAAACAGACGCGGAGAATTATCAGATCGGATGAAAATAGCGTGTTCCACTATTTTCTTCGCATAATACGATTATGTGACGTTTAGAGCGCAAGTTTTAGAGTGACAGACTGGCTAGACCAGATCCGCCAGCTTTATCGAAATCCGTGCGTTGACTAGAAAGTGCCCTGGATCGATCGTACGGCTCCTCCATCTACTTTCTTGAATAAACAAATGATGTCGCAATCCAAACAAGATGTCCCGCGAGTATATTTCTTTCCGAGATGCGTTTAATTGCGTAGTTATTTCGAAGAAAAGTCGAATATTTGCCAAAGTGCGAATTTATTTACGCCTTAAAATTAATTGATATTTATATGTATGTTCCTTCCATTTTTAACGATTATTTAACAATGAAAAAATTGAATTATGCACTTGTTAACCTTTAACGTGTACATTATTATTCTTTTATATCTCTAGGATGCTAATAATATCAATGATAAATTAATATATATTGAGATATTAATATTAATATAATATAATATTAATATATAATATAATATTAATATATAATATAATATTAATATATAATATAATATTAATATATAATATAATATTAATATATGATATTAATATTAATATATAATATTAATATAAATAAATTATTATTTATATGAATAAATTTAAAATGCAATTTTTACTCATTAACTACATTAAATCTCTTCCGCGGAGAATCTTTTATTTTCTATTGAATGTTTTCTTCAAACGATTTATGATAGCTGCGAGCACTTACAGCAGACCTATCATCTATCGAGTGAAGGGTCATCTCTTATCTTCATCTGTAACCGTTCGCGCTGCCATAACTTTTCCTAATAGTAACAGTATCTAACTGATCGCAGTGCATAGATGCAATGAACGTACATACATGCGCGATGATGGAACTTTAATTTTGTTCTTTTTATCATTTTTTTTCCCCTCAGCAAATCGATGAAGAAAAGGAAGCCATTTTACATCGCGGAGTAAAACCTCGAATAAATCTGATTTACAGCATTCATGAAAATAAGCTTTTTTATATAAGCAGACTATTAATCAGTTAAATATAATATAATTAAATTAATATAATATAATATTAAATATAATATTTCGATAGAAAGAGAAGAACCAAATGAAGAGAGAAAGAGATGTGTAACAATCTTTACGAGGTAGGGATCGATCTCCTCACGGTAATAGTAAATTGAATTCGACGTCAATGACGAGTTGCTCGTCTTCGAGGTAGCCGAAAGCAAATAAACATCCACTCGACGTAATCTTTTCGAAGGCTCGCCGGGTCGAGTGGCAGGCACCTACCTTGCGAGAATTCGAGCATGCTTCATCGAACATTGTATCCATTATATGTTTTTGTGTCTGTCCCCCTCCCTCCTCTTCCTCTTTACCCGTGACTCCCGCGAGACTTGCATTGTCGTCCCGAGGTGGTCCTTTTTCATCGTCCCTTCTTCTTCCTTTTCCCCGTACATAAGTATAAGTTTACGTTTGGAAACCACGAGGCCGCAAGGCCTCGCGGTATTCATCCCAACATCGGCATACCTTTTTCTGCTGCACGAACGAGTCTAGTCGCGCGTGGCGAACGATGGATCTCGGAATAAAGTATGTACTCTGCCACGGAGCCGTTTTTGCCGAACATTTTTCTCAGCGAGTCACTCGAGCTCTCCGACATCGGACATATCGATTTAATTAAAGTATCACAGTCGGTCCTCTAGACAAAAATTTTCAAATTTATTATTATTTATTATTATTTATTATATATTTATTTTGGGAAAAAATATGATTACGAGGAATAAACCTGTAGAAAACACGGAAATAAAAATTCCCATGAATACAAGGACTCCTTTTTGTCAATAAAAAATTTACAAAATTATGTAAGAACATACGCGGGATATTTTGTACCTGCTTCCCTGAGCGGAACGTCTTCTTCGAGAGATCTCGCGAGAAGACGCAGGATACAGCGTGCCTTCGGCTTTGAGAGCGAGATAGGAGTACAGTTATCCATAAAAGTAGAGCATGCGTACGTTGGCTCTAGAACGGCAGGTGGCTGCCGGTGAATAAAGAGAGAAGAAGCAAAAGAACGCGAGCCGTCATCCATCGGGACAGCGCGAGAGAGTTCTCGTTCACTCGGAAATGATTGAATCATTGAACTGATCATTGCTCATTATACATGTAATAATTCATGAGAGACATGTCAATTCGCTATCAATGCGCTCTTTTTGCCTTATCACAAAAAGGCTATATTTGCACAGCAACTTCTTCCTTTTTTAAATTATATGGACTGTTTATAAGAACAGAAAAAATTCTTTTTCATTAAAGCAAATTGTGCATATTTTTGTTAATGCCCGCATTTTCAGAAACTTACCGCAGTTGGGTAAAAATATTGTTGCTTTTCTAAAAATACAAGATGTTAAATACGATAATTAAATGTATTCTATAAGATATATAAAGGATAGCGGGACGGGAATGTATAAACGAAATACCACGAGGCAAATGTTTTAAATTGAATTAATTAGTTATTCATATTTTATACACAATAGTAATCATAATTAAGGTGTTTTAGTTCCTCGTAATATTCTATATCCGTACAAGGGTACTCGGTAAAATCGATAAATTGGGGTCTGCCGTGTTATATTCTATATGTATATAGACGATTTTCTAGGCCTCAGTTGTTTCTTCTGTATCTCGCTCTCGTCTCATTTCTCTTTACATTCTTATCACAATATCGTATTTTACACAGATTCACTTACGGCTTACATGCTAGAGGGCCCCGGTGCAATATTTACAGATGTTCGGTGTTCGATCTGTCGGCCTCGCCGAGCCCGATCGATCTCCGATGGTTTGCACCGAGACTAGTAACGCTAGTAAATTCTATGGACTCTTTTTATACTGTTTACCATTCTCTCTCTCTCTTTCCCGTCCTCTCGCTCTCTCTCTCTTTTTAACGAGAGAATCGTGTTAAGTTCGCCTTTCATTCTCGCACGCGGCGCTGATCATAATCCGCGTATTCGATAAAAGCGTGGAAAAAGTGAACCGCAACTACGTTTATACGACTGGTTTCGCAGACTTGCTCATCGCAGAAACTGTTCGATAAATTTTGCGTCGCAAAAATTAATTTTAGAGTTTCCTGGAAATTATATAAAAATTCATAAAGAGATACAAGTCTTTATACATCATCCTCTTTTTTGAAATTTTGAAAAATGTTGCTCGAACTGAAATTTATACAAAAGACTCAATATAAAGATATTTTTCTAATAAATGCAGCTTTCCAGAAAATTCAATGACAACAACGTATGCGTCATCACTTGGACCACGCTCACAATTGTTTTACGCTGTTTTCCGCATTTCCGGCTTTACACGCAATTTAGGAACTGAGGGGAGCTTCGTCTTAAATTATACACGCATACACCTTCTTATTGCACCGAATCAAAACGCAAGAACCCATCCGAGAAGGCCATCTCGTGCCTCCTAGTTCTCCGCAGCGCGGCTTGCGGTTAAATCTAACGGCACTTATTATTATATACGGGAGAGAATCGCCGCGTCTCTCGTCGTCATCGTCATCGTCGCCGTCATCGTCGTTGCCGGTGCATCCTTCGCGTGCATCCGGCATCATCCCGACGACGACGACGACGCGATGCACGTCACGATGGATAGGAATTCAGCGTCGCCCCGGCGCAGCGACATCGATCCCCGGAACGTAGCCTACCTTCCAGCCCGCCTTTTTTCTCTCTCTCTCTCTTTCTCTCTCTTTCTCTCTTTCTCTCGACCCGCGGAACCTTTACGCGGGCTACGTAATCGCGTGGCATTCAACAGCACAAGCGCGGTCGACACGAGCGGAAGGGCATAAAACTAGTTTTGTACTGTTCTCTTTGTGCACCGTGGGGTAAGCCCGGCAGCCTAGTCCGCCTCGAGTTTCCGCGACGCGCGGCGTCGATTCTCAAGGGAAATTTATTTATTAGGGTGCGTTACATATACGTGAGATCTCGCGTATACACCGTCGATTCTATTGACACGCGGCTTCGGAAACGCATGGTTCTGGTTTAACGAAAGAATACACTCGATACAGTTATTTCATCCACAATTCGCTGTAGACACGTGATTATACCTCTATATGAATCTGCAACACGAATTTGTATACTGCCGTCTTGTATCTGGATTCCTCTCGTCCAGTCTCGAGAATTCGATGCAACTTTGGATCATGTAAATACTACTAATTACCGGTTGCACTTACGTAATGTACTTACGCGGGACATTATCGCGTTCGATCAAATTCCGGTCGGAGATAACGTATGCATAAAAGATGTTACGTTGTGATAAAGCGTCTATAGGAATTAAAGTTTTTAGGCTGAAATTTTTGTTAATCCATTAGGAGAGGTTTAGAAGATATGTCAACTTTCCAGGTCTTGCGTGGGTGTTAATTTTTTTGTGCGAAACCAAGACTCGGCGCGTTTCAGCGCGCATCGCGACATGTGCCGAACGGTACCGTCAATCAGAGCGAAGGAAAAGACAGAATCAGGAAGGAAAGGGACCGTGTGGGACCACGCGTTCTCATGAGACGACCATTGTTGCACCGACGAGACAGTGGATCTAGGTCAGCGGTGGGGCCCGCCGACCCTCCCAGTTTCCCGCGGTTGCAAGCCACAGCCGTCGTTTTTGCGGTTTGGCGTCGCCTCTTGGAAAGCTAGATATTGCACGACGCAAGATGGCAAGGGTGACCCAATATGGCTGACGGAGGACGACGAAGAAGAAACAGCGCAAAACAGACCGCCGCATTGTTCGCCCGCAGCTCGACAGGTCGCGCATTTGGATGCCTAGATTTCAATTCGAGCATAGATCGCAGTCCGATAATGGAAGAAAAAAGAGAAGCAGCAAACTATTCTTTTTCATTCTTGTGAGATTTCTTAATTTGTAAAATTTACATTAAACAAAATCATACTCCTCGTGTAAATAAGATTATAAATAAATAAATATTTTTGAAATTAGCTATTTTTAAAATAAGAATTCTCGGTTCGTTATGTAAAATATTGCAACTGAAAAATCTAGCAAATCGCGTATTAAATTGAGTTACAAAAGAGATCACAATCTAGGCAACTAATCGAAAATTCAAGCAACGTCTTCTTTATATTTTCCAAGTTCTTAATGAATTCGGCGACTCGCTAGCCGAGATAACGATTTTTCTTCCAACTCAACCCCCAACGTCCGTTCATCTCTCGCGCGCTTCTTTCCTCGGAGGAGGAGGCCGCGGCCGGTTGCCTCATCCGGGAAGAAGGGACCGGTGATTATAGCGAGCCACCGTGATTGCCGAGATCGTTTGACTCACGAAAATGTCATTAGGATTTCATTACTTCCAACTGCCTTGAGGAACGACTGCTCAACGAGTTTATGCAACATTGTCTCTCTTTTTCCTCCGCTTCTCTCCCTCCCCCTACCTCATCCCACGTTTATCTTCTCAAAGAAGTTCTGCCAATCTTGCCGTTCCTCTCCATCTCTACCGCGCGAAATACGGCACGAAGTAGGTCGGTTGCGCTCTCGGTTGTTGGGCAACTGTCACAAAGAATCGATCCGCCTAACGTCATCGGCAATTGACATTTACGATGAGACAGAAATTGGTCTTTAGAGATGCACGATCGTGCTAGATTCAGAAAAGTGACGAAAATCGCGTGTTGATCGAGTCGTATAAAAAGATTGTTCGATCTGATCCTGCTATTTGACAGGATTTGTTCTGGAAATAAATGTAATTACCAGAAGCCAGCACCGGTGTAGAATTTCAAATTTGATTCGTGTATTCATATTTTCATCGTGGATGTCATATTTATTGCCATTATAATATTGTATTTCGATAATCATCGAGATTCGTCAAAATTAAGAATAAAAAGTTGAACGAGTTTAAATACTTTATCATATCTGACAACTAAGTTTGAGAAAGTAATTTTTAATAATACTAATAAAAAATCTGCAACTCAATATTTAAAATGTTGAAATATTAAATCGAAATGTTAAATTAGAAATTATTTAATTTTGACAATTGAAAGATAAAGGAGATATCTTTCTACAGGTTACAGATTTGAGACTTTTGATATATATAAATACAATTATTTAACATCTAATTGTGTTCCACGTAATTCGATTAGTTTTGGTAATTGCAGCGGTAACGTCGACTCAATATGTTTTCATAGAAAATAATTGTATCGCGTAACTCTTGTGGTTTAATTAACAATTAATTGTAGCGATTAAAACCGGTACGCAATTTCACGCAATTGACAAACATTATGGACAACATTTTCACAATGGAAACAATTACTTGGAGGCAATCTTTGCTTATAATTAACCGTAGCAATCAAATTAGATCCGATGCAAGTAATTGCGATGGTCGACACGAACAGACATATAGAAGCCATTTTACTTTCCCAGGAAAAAGATTTCTCGCGATTTTTATATTTTTTTGCGACAACGATTACTTGTCAAACACGAAAAGCGTTACAATCGTGATAATCACTCAATTATACGCGAAGCGTTACAAGTACCCTCCAACTCGTAAATCGAACATCGAGACCATCAACGAAAACGACGTCATTCGTCGGAGTCAATTTTCGGCAATTTTATGTCATAAACCATTGCTATCGACATTATATATTATCACCCATTTTATATATTTACTTCACCATACGACGTCGCTCCTTTCTTCTTCCAACCAACGTTGATTTCATGCCGGGAAAACAACGTCTCGTTTTTCTTTCCAACGGAACAGCGCGCACCGAAACAATGTCACTTATCAGTCAAAAGCCATGCACACGATGCACACGAACCGTTCATGATTTGCTCCGTTGACATCTCTAGTCCACGTTGGCTGGAAATTCGGTCCTCTTCGTTAGCTTAGAAGTGTCTCGTCGGAAACATTCTTTGACAGCGCGTCATTGTCGATCTAAGACCGGCATTTGTGGTTGCACATATTACTCATCTCATTAATATTATTATTATTAATATTTCGCTAAAGGGCGCGTGCGTACGTGCGTGTCACACACACCATGCCGCACTGTTCGTACTGTTCTCACTTTGACGGACGGCCCGCACGGATACCGGCATGCGGATTTTGTTAGACAATTAGAAACAATATTAACATTCAATTTTCCTCACGAGAGGCGCTACACATATTCACACTTTGGGGCGAGACCGCTGGAGCACGTCCACGGTGCCACGAAGAGGTGCTTCACCTGAACTCAGTTCGAGGGTTGTCTTCGTTAAACCGCTGGCCATACCCTGTAAAACGCACAGATGATCGTTTCGTTAGGGAGGATTGAAGCATCGCCAGAGATATTTCACGAAATTTTCAAAGATTCAATTATTGTATCTATCTAACTTCTTTATCAAATTGATATTTATCGCCCATAAATAAAAATTTAATTAAATGTTTCAATAATTAATTTTAAGTCAGGTGAATTAAAGAGAAATATATCATGTCTTTTGATATAAATCTGCAGATATGCATTTATCTCGTTCTTTCTTTCTCTGTTTTAAAAAATATATTTGTTATGCCTGTGCTACCACATACACACTTCACGTCGATTCTCGCTGTTATTATATTATTAAAGAGATATGCGGTAACTTTGAAGCTTCCGGAATCACAGTGCGATGAATATTACGGCAAGGCAAGTGAGGTAAATTTGTCGTGTCATGTTGGTTCTTGGTGAATAGAAGAAACATCTAGCGTGTCCCAAGGGGACATGTGACTGGCAGTACCAGTTTGCATTGAGGTGCACTGATTGACGCGTCGCATTTTAATTTCAAATTGAAAATGTCTATTATCGAAATACTATTCAACACTGCTCGCATAAAAATCATCGATACCGAGTTATAGCGACTATACGGATAAAGCTTTTATTAAACATAGACATTTAGGAAATGCTGTTTACTCATTACACGTCATAAATTCAACAGATTGCTTCTATAGAGCACAACAATATTCATTTATCTCATATAACCATCTTTATCTTCTAAAATAGATTTATTATTATACAGACAAAGTGTCTTATTGAGTATCTTAATTAATTTATGCGTATTTTGGATATTAAAATATCCAAAGCCAATATTTCTTCATAATTATTTAATTTCAATATTTCTCTTTAATTTCTCAAATCGCATTCAATTTATCTTCAAAGAAAACTACTACTTTTAGAGATGTAATAATTTCTCGCAACAATCTCGTCAGCTTTCAAGGGAAGCGATGCATCAAACCTCCATCGATATCGATCTGTTCGCGATTTGAAAAAGCAGCGACTTACGTGAGTAGCCCGGGATTGGGGTCCGCCTGATACCAGGAGTACTGCGGCATGTAGCCTGCGTGATGCGGCGGCGGTGGCGGTGGCGGTGGATGATGCCCGGGCGTGTGCGGATGATGATGGGTGTGGGGCGGCGCGTGCGGATGCGGATGGTGCTTCATCTCGCCCGGCCAGGACGGCGCCGGCGGGCTCTCGTTGTGCTGAGGCGACATCTCGCTTCCGGGGCTCGAGCTGCCGGGGGTGTGACCGCCGCCCCCGCCACCCATGCCACCCAAGTAACCCGTCGTCGGGCTGCCCGACACGGAACTTCCGCCTCCTGCAACACAAACCGGGGGAACCCCGTTTTCAGGCCCGCTCGCAGATTCTCTCGCGAGTCTCTCGCCTCTGTCGCATTCAAGTCGCGCCCTTGCACGTGCAGCTGCGCGCGCCTTCAATGGGACCAGCGTTGTAAATTGTATTAATAGCGCGAGGGATGCATTGTGCGCTAATGCATCTGGTAGCTGTCACGAGACGGGAAAGAGTTTCCACGATGGTTGCGCGAGTGCCTCGATTCCGCGGGCTAGCTAAGTTAGGGTCTGTTCCAAGAGAGAATGCAAGGTGTACGTGTATAGTTCATCCCTGACTGTGTATACGTCACGCTTCCGTGACATTCCGCCGTTTAGAAACGCTCTGATTTTTATCCTTTTCCCGAAACTTTGTTACCTTGATGCTATTCTTAAGCACGAAACGGTTGGAGCTTTGTACTCATTAGTGTAAGTAATGAAGTACATTATAAAGTACACGCATTCACCTGTACTCTTAAATTGTTGCGACGTTTATTTCAAGAAAAATATTAGCGTAAGACTAATTTAATGCATTAACTTTATATAAAAATCGCTTGTAAACAATCTATCGATCCAAAATGCAACGAAATCAATCATCAGATGCAATAAAAATAATTAAAAAATACAAACATATGATACGTAGAATTTTTTTTATATAAATAAAATAATAAAAAAATAAAATAATCTCTCAATGTGTGCGTGTGTATGTGCAAAAAGATAGAATTTATACCGTTGACCTAAATCGCAGAATGAAGTATAATGACACGCATTGGGAAGTGCATAACAAATTTCGCTATGTCGAATGTACTTCTGGCAGGAGAAATTTCTCAAGATGGGGTTAATTACGGTGACTGCCTCTTTCGTAGAGCGCATTTCTGAATAAATCACTCATGAGGTAAATTCTAGATTACCCGTTAGCCGCAGAAAGAGACAACCGGGCGGTAGCGAAATATCGCGCGATAGTAAACGCAGCTCGCGAAAATTGCATCGGATTATTAGTATTGTAATTACGAAGAAGAGAGGCGCATTCGCGCGCAGATTGCGACGATGATGCGATAATAAGTGATGGAGTAGCCCTCCTCCCCCCTCCCCTCGTCAACCGTGCAATCATCGCACACGTTTATACCGGTGACATTCAATTAACATCCGTGAACGTTTGCTCGATTAAAGATGCATAAGCGATCGCGATCGCGGAAATAGATCGATCGATCGGGAAAGCGATTCGATCGATCAGCTGCACGCTCTTCCGAAACGTCAATTAAGTGCACGATAAGAGATTTTTTAATCGTATTTTTCTAGATTTTAATCTACATCGTTGCGTTCTATTTATGTAATTATAAAGTGACTCACCACCTTGCATGAGACTTCCGGGTTGACCAGGTTGAGGAGATGGTCCTCCGGGTAGAGCGGTTCCACCGGCTAGAAGGCTGCCATGCTGGCCACCACCGCCACCCCCGCCCTGCTGCGCTGCCTTCATCATCTTCTTGTACTTACTCCTTCTGTTTTGGAACCAGATTTTCACCTGCAAGCGGAAACCAAGATCTTTGAAATAGGATGTTTAAGAAAAAAAAATGAAGATAAAATTCAGAAATTTTACTATATCTTACACGCTTATCTAAAACTTAAGATTGCTTTAAAATACTAACAGAAATAAATATACGTAAGTAGCCTTGTCAATATTATGATGGAGTCGTTTCTGATTTTATCATAATGAAAATAATTTTGTCCTCCAATCTTCCAAGATATTGAAAAGAATAAATGGCGAGAATGAGAAAGATAAAAGAGGACTCTCTGGGGGCAAAAAATATTGTGATTAAACAGAATATACTATAAATAAATTATTACATTATGTTGAATACTTATTAACATGTATTAGCATTCAATATTTCAAGATTATTTTTTAAAGATTGTTATCGTCTATATGCATACATTTGCATAATAAAACGACAATTAATTTATAAAAAACTAGACTCTTGCATATTAAAAATTTATATGTTAAACATTTATAACTATAGAATTAAGTAAATAGAAAACATGTGTCAGAATAAAAAACACGTCTTTAATTAACATAATTTTAACGAAATGTCTCGTTTCTTACATGATAAATTTTGTATAATATTTATAAATCATTGAACATATAGTCATCGAAATTCATCAGATAATAATTTATACCATTAATAATTATTATAGTTAATATTACGTTAATTATCGATGTATTATTTTCTCGGGTTTTCTTAAACCATCGAGAATCGATTCACGAAATCATTATCAAAATAAAATTACGAAAATTACATTTTCCATCGAGATACATCGTCCGATTATCGATTCGACCATGGAAATACACCTTGCAACTGTACGATGATGTGCAGGTATGCCTGAATCTAATCCGATGCTTCGCATCATTGCTCTGCGCGTACCACCACGAGTTAGATTTAAGAAAAAAAACGAACGCTCGTCGTTTCGTAATCGTCGTTTCTTTTGCCTCCTCCGTGCGATGCATAGAACCGCACAGCGGCAGGCAGCTTTGTCGTCCTGATATACCAGTGCACACGCGCGGCCACTAGGATTGCACATGCCGTATTTTTTTTTGTCTCAGCATCCGCACACATGTGCCGTATGCACGTGACGTGCTAGCTTAATCTTACGTAACCCTTGTCTCGCCGTCGCGGAACTCCAACATGAGTGTGTGTACGTGTTGCAGGAATATGCCAAGTATATATTCGCGTTTTGCATGACATATGTTTCGATATGTAACCGCGTTCAAGTCGTCGAAACGAAACAAAATTTATTGTTTAAAGACTCCGTTCTACTTGGCCTCGTCCCAATGACACGACATCCTCTGTCTATTCCGTAAAAATAGCTGCATATTTCATTTCATTCCACCTAAAATTACCAATATTACACATATTTTATACATATATATCTATTGAATCCATAGATTGTCCAATTTCCACAAGAGAAAAAGTTGAATAAAGTTTCTCGTATCAATGCATGTCAATAAGAGATCAATTATTATTTTTAGAAGCTTTCAATATGCTCGTTTTTCTGCCCCTGACATACTCATGACTCTGTCATTCTCCCACACATGATGTAATAGAGGTATTCGGCCGGATGACTCGGGCGAAAACAGAGAGATATATGCCTTTTTATTAATAGTGCGCTAGACTTAATGACTTTTTAACGAGCCTATCCAGCTACGAGCCATCCGGGCTTACTCGATCCAACCTGATATTCCACCGCAACGTCGATCAAACGCGGCGGTCGTGAAACGCAAAATGAATACAGCGAATACGCGCGCAGCTATTCACCAAACACACGAGAGAGATTTTTTCACAATTAAAGATTACTTTCCTTTCACGGCAATCTTAACCCCGGCGAACAATGCCTTGGCATATGTACGCGGTAAGAATGTAAATTATGAGATAAATCATGTGCCGACGTACATATGTGAATTAATTATTAATTAGACAAAGCAATTCTTCGTAAAAATTCGTATGCGAAAAGAGTAAAAATTGAACGACCCTTTTCTACTATTGCTTTATTAGTACATTTATTTAATCCATTTATTCAACGCATAGACTGGTAATAACATTTTTTTTTATAAGAGGTGAATTAATTATTAATTAGACGACAAAGCAATTGTTCACAAAAATTCTTGTGCGAAAGAAGTAAAAATTGAACGACCCTTTTCTATTATTGCTTTATTAGTACAACATTTATTTAATCAATTTATTCAACGCATAGACTGGTAATAACATTTTTTTTTATAAGAGGTGAGAGAACGATATGTAAACAGGTTTTTTTTATTGCAATTAGATGAGTCTCTTAATTTTTAATGAACTCGTATGATGTTGCATTACTCTCGATGCATCTCCTATCTTCCCTACCTCTTTAGCATCTTGCTTTTGACTGGACGCGAATTGACTTAGTTAATTAAAGTACTGTCCAGCTTTTGATTGACGTTCAAGGTGTAAAAAGTTGACGACATGAATATACGTATGTGCATATATTGCTTTAAAGCCTTGCGCAATGGAGGAATCACGAGTTGGCGAGGTGAGTGGTAGGCCTCTTTATTAAACAATGCATTACGATTGTTCGATAAAGGTACCAAATAAAATGACTAACGGCAAAGAAATTGATTTATGCAATTATAGATCGAGCAAAAAAAGACTGACCGAGAAACCTGCCTCTCTCTCTCTCTCTCTTTTTCTCTCTCATATAGATTAACTATTCGAATGGAGAGAGACTTGCAAATAAGATATAAGAGATATTTGCAACGTGTAATCAAACGTAACGCACCTGCCGACCAGTTGCGTCATATTGATGCAGATTTCACTTTCCACTCATTTTCCTAATACGCACAACAACGATGTACAATGATGCACCCAGGGCGGATCGAAAAGCCGAGACTAATCGGTAGGTACGGCACGGCGCTCTTGCATTATACATAAGAGCTAAGAAACTAGAAGAATAAACCGTGGCTCCAGTTTTGCGAAACACGCGTCGTCACACTCCGCCGTGGCCTCTTCATTAAAATCATGGCACGAGCTACCAGAAGAAACGCCTCGACCGATACAGATACACGCGCGTACCTACGAGATATACAGGGTGTCTCGGAAGCCTCGTCTTCGATTTTAACGACAGATTAATCTCGCATCAACATTTCTCTTCGGAGTAAAGCAACCGAACGGATTTTAATAGGTACGTGATACGAGAACCGATTGCGCAAAAACAGTTAATGAAACCCATCGTATCTGCGTCGCGACTCGAAGCGTCCGGTGTAGGGGTTCCGAGGCACCCTGTACATGCGTGCTACATATCATCGCGAAAAATATGCCGCGGCAGCATCGACGTGAACTTCCTCCGGCGAGCGTGCGCCCAGCGTGTCGGCGCAGATAAATCTCTTTCTAATTGCTCGTTGAAAAACTCGGCCGCGGTTGCGCCGAGTCGAGATGGCGCCCGACAAAGGCCAGCAGCGCTAAAACCCGGTCCCGACGTGCTTTATTTCGCTTGGCCGGCCGGTCGAGCCGGCCAGTCGGGAAGAAGCGGATCGCGCTCTCGTCGCGGTTTGTTTATTGATATTTACAGCTGACGTTGACAGGGCACGACGCGCATCGACGCTAAGGGATGCGCCTTCGTTCGCGAGGATAATATAGGGGCTCGTGTCTTTTTTCGAGTCGTCGGCGGCTTCTCTCTCTCTCTCGCGGGAACGACATGTGGGATGCAGTTGCGCGTGTCGATGTAAAGCTCTAATTAATATCTTTTTTCCACGTGTCGTCGAATATGTTGGGTCGCTCTCCTCTTTCTTCTCTCGCGATCATTGTACTTGAAGAAAAAGATCACGTATAATAATTGTATTTCATGCGCGGTGCAGCTAAAGATAGGGTACATTTATCCGCTTTTTTCGTCTTAATTATTTTCTATCTTTTTCTTTTTTAATATTGAAAATAATTCTAATTTTCTCTAAACAATTTAATATTACTTATCATAATTTAATATTGCATCAATTTTTCTAACGTATATTCATTGCTGTATCAATATGTTTATTATGTTATATGAATAAGATAAGTCTGTGCAATTTTATTTTATTCCAGTCGAAGCGATATTGAAACACTTATGTGAAAACATAATTGTGCAAAATGTATTTGGAATGATAATGATTATTTTCACAAAGTGATACGATGACAAGTTCGATCTTGAATGATTTACTATTTCTTGCATTCCATTATTAGCATTCTTTCTCTTAAATCTTTCGCATAATTTGCGTGCCGCACAAATGAGAAAAATGTGAAATTAATTATTCATATATATTGACAGTTTTTTATACTAAATATAACACTCTAACAAAAGCTGCAAATCCCTAATGTTAATTAATTAATTTAATTTTGTTCCACATATATTTAATATCGGCAAAGTATTTCATAAGAATTATTAACATGCTATTTAAAGTATCCTCAAACGGATGTGCGTAGCAATATTATTTCTATCTCCGCATAATTTTTAGACTCTATTTAATTTCTATGCAATTATATCATTTAGTTTATATGAATATTAATTTAGCAATTAAATCATTTAGTTTATATGAATATTAATTTACAAATTATATCATTTAGTTTACACGAATTTTATTTTTACATGAAAGATTCGAGAAAGTTTTCACGCAACCTATATAGAAAGAAGCCGCACACCGGTGCTAAAGATAATTATAGAAATAAATCAAATCACACTCCGAGAGAGTGAGTTATAGAGCCGTCTGTTGGCAGCGGAGGCGAGGTGGTAATCAAAATCGCTTTTGCTCCAGCAACGTTTCAACAACGGGAGCGGAATCTACCAAAGGACTGCGTCGCGTCGCGCGGGTGAAAAGGAAGCGTAACCGAGGGAACGAACAGTCGAGGGATACGAATGCATCCTGACGCCGACGGGCACCGGCCACGGTGGCAAGCTGTCGTTATATCTCTCGACCAGACTTAGACTAACGCGCGCGTTACGTGGCTTCTCTGGCCGTCGGGCGAGCAAAAATTGCAACGCGCGAAACAGCCAGCCGGTGGTCGCTCTTCGCCTCGCCTGGCCTGGCCTCGTGCGGGCAAAAAAAAGAAAGAAAAAAAAAAGAAACGAGGACGCTGTTGCTGCCGCGACCAGCAACGGGCTTCCGACGTCGCCGCGAGCGAGGAACTCGGTAACAGTCCGCGCTGTCGATATCGCCGATGCATACTCAATGAGCGATGGATCGTCGCCCGAGGGGCGGGAGAGGATGCCGATGGGCAGGGACGGGAGGAAGGTGGCGGGGAGGCTCGCAATCGAGGGGGACAGGTAAGATTTTAGACGAAAAAATGCACCGCGGATCGAAGGCGATGCTGTTTAATATGTATGAGTGGCATTCTAGGAGTAATATTATCTCTGTATAAATGGAAACGTTCTCCCACCGCAATTCGATCCGCGTCGGGACTGCATCCTTGGATCGCGATGCAGCTCGATGATTTGGAGTCGCTATATCTAATATGAAGGAGGAGGAGGGGGAGGGAAGAGGGGACTGCGGAAGGATGAGTCGTTAGAAGTTGCGACCTTCTTTTTGGATGGCTGGAACTGCGGATGTGACGTCAGACTTTGGGTCGTTACTAAGAAATGTTTCGAAGATTCATCGATAAAGGCGATAATAATCGCGTTCCACGAGTATTAATAAAATATTAATAACTTGAAAATGTATAAAGTAAATATGAAGAGTATCTTTTCTGAGAATGCGACTTTAGTTGCATATTTGTTGTTTCTTGTTTTGTGTGGATTAGGTAAGGTCCTGTGTGGATCGATTTCGAATCGATAGTGTTTGCTTTGCCAATATTGGCCGAGATGACGTACGTGTGGTGTGGCCAGCGGACTAAATTCACTTGTCATAAATATAACGCGATTAGCGAAAAATGTAATTCTCGACTCGATAATGCAATGTCGATAATTTATTTTTGCACAATATTTATTTCGAGTATCATATCTTGTGTCAACTACCACTGCTCGATATCAATAAATTGTATGGAAATGCAATTTCATTTCGTTTATAAAATCAACTAAATTAAATAGTCATTTGTCAAACATTTTGTCATAATTCTATTATGACACACGTTAAAATTTAATTTGGCAAATTATGTCAACAAGTGTCACTCAGCTGCAATTATATTACGTGTGATATATGTTCTTCATCGTTGACCTTATCGTAACTCATCCTTCGTCTGATCGAAGCGGAGACTGGACAATTAAATGCAATTACGACGACGGCGATGATGACGGCGCGATTAATGATACAAAACGAAGTCAGTGAAATAGTTCACATAGCCGTAACATTTGTAGCATTCCGTCGTAATTTACGAGATAATAATCAATCATTAACCGTATCTATAAAAAGTTGCTCCACCGATATTAATGTCTAATTTATTCCACGAAATAATAAGAAATATTTTTTAGTCTCTCATTCCGGAAATTTTTGTTAAATCAAAACAATATTAATTAGAGAAAATATTAAAAATTGCGTATCGAATGTTCCATCAAAAGTTAGGTGATACGCAAATTATATCGACTTCTGACGTAAATCTACGCGAAATTGAAAGTTATATCGCAAATCGAGTTATTCTCGCGGTGGGGTCGATTCCCCTTCATACATGTGGGACCCCCATCGGCGCGCTCTGAATGATCCAATCTGTCCGCACAATAAATAATCACGCGTATATCGATGCGGTCTACCTGTGGACGAAAGCCGTAACAAACTAATCTGTCATTAGTTCCTGATGCCGGAGCATTTCGCCCGAGGATTTTCAACGAGCGCGATAAAGAGGAGAATACACGATGATATCATCTCGTCTGTATCCCCTCGTGCTTTGTACAGTCTAAGTAAATAGATCAATGAACATGCATCTGATAGCGCCGAATTGGTTAGCGCACTTGTTCGCACGAAAAGGAGGAAGAAAGAGATAGGAAGGAGATAATGCTCTCTCTCGAGTGATATATCAAGATACGTTCCGATTTACCTTGACGATTTACGTTCGATCGACCTGGCTACTCGTTGAAAATCGAAACTGAAAAATATCAAATTTATTTTACCACCCGTTTACAAAGCGCAATTTTTTCTCCAACCGTTAACTCGCATTCCATTATATCCAAAATCACACACATAGACGCAGCTGGACAGCATATGTTGCATATTTCGAGAAGAACAGTCGTACACGCGGCGGATATCATAAGCACCTACATTTCTAACTATCGGCTGGACGAAGAGGGGAAGGGAGGGGAGAGAGGGGAAGAGGTCAGGGAGAATAATAACAGCCGTGTAAATGCGTCACTAGGGCCCCATACGTTCGCATAATGCTATAATGCCTTTTTTTTTTTCATTTCGCTCGCCCGCTCACTCCCACAATGCAACGTCGGCAATGCCTCCCCCGCCCCCTCGTCCCCCTCGTCCTCCGTCGTCGGGGCCCCTCGCTGCCTCGGCGGTTCCCACTTCCTGCCTGGCATCGGTGATGCGCAGTGCCACCTTAACAACGAAATTCCCCAACGTTGCAGCGGTCCTCTTCGCTTTTGTTTCATTCACGGTTGTTCCTTTTATATGTATGACCGCGGAACGTACGCGTCGGAATCCGGCGATGATACAAAAGGAATTGCAGATGTTATCACGAGCGGCCTGATTCGCATAGTTAGGTTTCATGGAATTCGCGTTCAGATTTCAGCTAAGCTCCTCGACTCTCCTTGCGCAGCGGGTTACGTCCCAAGTAATCCCAAGGACGATCTTGATCCACTATCGTTCCGCGCTCACACGATGTCTGCCCGATCACTCGAGGGATCGCATCTTTTAACAAAGTACGACAAAAACAAAGATCGATAATTCAACTCGTCTCCCTATCCCCTACTCATCGTGCACTCTTGCCATTTTTTTCGAGGCGAACCGATATCGATCGCCTCCGTCGTTTCATCTGCGAAACTGACAAAACCGCGCGCGTGCCAGCTTTGAAATCCGGTGAAGTCTTAATCGGAAGCGCGATTATATCGCGATATCGTTATTATTACCCGCCTCGCGTATTCCGCGTCCGCTCGAGGTCCGCGCCGACACGAGGTCGCGCGAACAGGCGAAAAGTGGTTGAAATCGAAACGCAATTCCGTAGTGGGCTCACGTGCCGCGAACAACGGTGACACCGTGACACGAGAGCGGAATACGCGCCGCACGCGGAACGGTACAACACCGGCTGTCAGTGTTCCTTTTGTACACCACGTCGCCCGTTTGTTATTTTGTACATATTCATAACGGCGTTACATCACCGACGTGTACCGATGCATTCTTTTTCTCTCTCTCTCTAGCATCGATCCTTTTTTCCTCCTCTCGGTATTTTTTTCTGCTTTCCGTTTCCACGTCCGCGGATACCAATCGGTGATTGTCATCCATCAACGTCCGCCGGTGATGCGTTTCGCGCGGATTTATTATGTCTTGAGGAATGACCACGCAGAAATGGTACTGTCGCAATTAAAGTGCGATTAATGCATCGCGAGCGCAACAAGTCGCTGATTTTTTGCAGCGGCGAGCGCTTTTTAAGAAGGCTCAGTATTAATTATATATTAGTTTTATGTATACATTATTTGCTTTTTTATTTGCGGGGGAACTTGGTGCGAAAAATATTACAAATACAATCGCACTCGTCGAAGAACGAATCCCAAGATTGTACCCAAACGACTCCAATTAGTGCGTACTTTGTAATTTCCCTCCAACAAAGAAACATTACATCTCTTTATAGAATTATGCAAGATGCAATTAATGTTTGAAAATCAGTTAATCTTTCTGTTAATCTTTCTGAAAGCGTGCATTGTAAGAAAGCGTAAGTAATTCAATTACGTTTCCATAATTAGTAATGCTCTTCCTTTTAGAGGAAGCATAAGTTTCTTCGGCTTCCTGCCCGCGGGCACCAATAACTTATCGTTATCAATTATGTTCTTAGTCAATGCTAGATCCTTAATCAAATCGGAGATCTTTCGCACCGTGAATTATACAAGGTAAGTCTCGATGAAGTCTCGGTTATTCCTTCAAACGCGCAGCGCGAGATGCATTTACGCAGGATCAGCAGCCGCAACCTGTGGTCCTGCGCTACGTGAGAAATCTTGGGGCACCGTTATTGTATATCGCGCCGGCTGTCGTTCGCAAGACACAAAGACCCTATTCATCCGCGTGCAATTGCATATGTAGGAACCGATCTTGACTTCTCCGTCATATTGCGCATCGCTTCTATCCTCTCTGCCGATGAATACATCCTTCTTGCTCGCTCAACCTCGTTACCGTGTAACATCGTGGCGCAAAAGAATTCGCAACAAAACGTGTACATATAACGTGTCTATAAAATCGAAAGACACCTTCGATCGGAAGCTCTGCGAACGAACGTTAACGCATCTCGCGAAAACGATCTCGCGAAATTGTCGATCGATCGTAGAATCGTGATTTAGAGCGATTGTTCATTCGCAGTTCCATGGTGGCACAAAAAGAGATTATCAATCTTCCTATCGTGTCAAGATTAATAAGGCGATAGTATTTTTACGACACGAGCTATTAGCTTCATAGGGCTATTAAAATTAATTAGCATCCGTTTATTTCTTGCGTTAATTGAGATTGAGCGACTTGCAGGCGGCTTCTCAATTGAGGATGAAATTACGCTCCCTGATCAAAAAAATCTCGAGTTTTACTTGATCAAGAGTATATTTTTACTAAGTTCGAGAAAAAAATGCGTGACTTATTATGTGAAAATTATGACATATTTTATAGAGAAATGTATATTATCGGAGAAAAATATATCTCTCAATCGTAATCGGAATTAAATAACGAGAATAATAAAAAATGATGCTGTCGAGATTTCATCAGATAGCTTGGAAAAGCGACGTAACGTAGGCTCAAACCGATCTTTCTTCGCAGCATTTGGGAAAGCGCTGGTCGAGGTCGCGGATGGATCCACGTCGCAATTTTCACGATGAGCACGACGGACATTCCCATGTCCGTATTCTCGCGAGTTTCCACGAGCCGGAATAAGTCCTCGTTTGTAGGTGGGTACCTTCGTCACGGTGAGCGGTTCGCAGCATGGTTTACCGGACAATCGTGGTGGACGCGCTCGAGGACGATGAGCGGAGACAGGACAAGAGAGAGAAAAAGAATAAATCGGAGGGGGGAAACCGGAGGGCGAGGAGGGGCAACGGGGAAAACAACGGAAGAAAGACGACGAGGGAAAGGGAGAGAAAGGGAGCGAGAGAGAAGCCGCTACCTTCTTCTTGGTAGCGGCCGCGGAGGAAGAGCACGAGGGACCACCGTGTATACCGGGGGGACGCGAGAGGGGCGAGGAGAATGTCGTGCTGTGCTCATCGAGGTGTAGATCCTCGTCCCCTGGGTCGTTCCTACGCCGTGGTCAGCGTCCCACTAAACCACGGCCACGTTTACGTTGTCGCTTCAACCGCGTCTAAACCGTTGTCGTATGTGGCAACGTTAATCTTACTCGATCTTACGCGATCGTCAGGATTTGCGCCGTTCTTCCGGTGAAGCGACCGGTTCCCCGGCGTTGTGCCATAAATTACATCGGTGGGATGCATTCGTAGATTTAGGATCGTCGCAACCTCCGTAAAATATGGGTCGCTAAATAAAAAAAAAAAATGTCAATAGGGATTTTCTTCACGAATGTAAAAAGTGGAGAACGGTGTCCTTTTCCTTTGCACGAGTCAACGGTAAAATTCATTCGAATTCCGCGACTTCTCTTTCTCTCATATTTGCATGACAACTACGCTATTATGCTGAAAATTCCATCCCTTTCACGCTCGCGTTTCAGCGAAACTTGGCACTCGGTGTGCTTCTTCCATTAAAGCAACAATGAGGCGACTTTCGACTGCGAGGCGGGAGACACAATGCGAGCGTATATCGATTTATCTCTCGAAACGCAACAACTAGAGTGGCTCCCGCGCGAAATATCTACGGTATTCCTGAACACGTAGTCCTCGTCGCGCGATAAAATCGTTGCGCCGCGCCAAGAGTCTCGCTTCGGCGAGCGTCTCGCGCTTCGAATCGCACCTGGCGCGAGTTAGCAGGTTGCCGAGCGGCTGCAGAACCGATCGGTACTGCAAAATATTGCGGAGGAATTAATATACGCCGCTACGCGCATAAATCACAAGAGCGGGAAATAATGGACCGCGCATAAATCTTCAACCTCGGCATAATCGGGAGAATTAATAGAGACAATTGTCCTATATAATTTGAATAAAAAAATAAAAGAATTTAAAGATGCTATCGATGGGCAGTTTTCGCACCTTTAACAATGAAGGATCATCAGCCGGAAAGATCCAAAAATTCGAAATCACGTTTTCCAACACCTTGAGACATTCTCGCACTACGAGAGCTCCGAAATCTCAGCCGCTTGTATCATCGTCATGCCGTGTTCCTTCTTATCCGCTCCTCGCATCTGATCTGACCGTAACGGTCCCGACACGCGTCCACTTCCACATCTTTGTCGCTAATGCGATCGCTCGGCTTACCGGGCTCGTATTTTCGCGATCGCGATCGCGCCGCGGAAGAGGAAACGCAAGCGTTCCGCCGAGCGGGTCGATATCTCAATCTCGCTTCTTTTTTTTTTCGTGCACGGCTCGCGGATACATTCGAAAAAAAAAAAGAGAAAGAGAGCGGGCCGTCCTTTACGCGCGTGTACACTTGACGGGTTAGACCGGGTCGTTCGCCGGCGAGTAAATCGTACGCTGTACATGGCACGCAACGTGCCGCCAAGTTGCCGATTTCCGTAAAAGTCTCTCTGGAAACGCGAGGCCGCCTTCTCCGCCGATCGCCTAAATGGACCGTAGCGCTTCTACGAAAGCAAACGCAACGATGCATCGTCGTGCACGGACGGGTTGCGCTTAAGGCGAGTCCTTTACATCTTAATCCGTGCACGTGCAGCTAGAAGCTCCGGCCTACCGCGGGAGAGGAGCCTAGCGCGAACGAACAGGTGTGAGACGCGCCGCAAGGAAACGGCGGAACTAATGTTACCGCGAAGCGTTTAGTCTGCGCATATGTATTCGCGCCTATTCATTAACGTGTACCGGTCATTTAAAAATAGCGCTTTTATATAAAAAAAATACGTATTTTTTTTTTAATTTTTCAAAAGATGTATATGTATCTCTTCCAGCAAATTAAAAAAAAAATATAAATATTTTTTTAGAAAATTAAAAAAATATAAATTTTCTAAAAGACACACACACATCTTTTAGAAAATTAAAACTATTTTTAAAATATTTTAATTATCTCTTTAAAATGTGAAACTCTTAGCAAAATAAAGGGGTCTACTATGTGTGACATATTAATATTAAAAACAATAATTATCTCCACGATAGCGAAAATTTGTAATTACGGACTTTGCACCTCCGTTTGTCAGGAGAGATCCGGCGCGAAATAATGCCAGCGCAACCGCATGCGGGATTGTCAGAGCATATTAAATCGCGTATTAAGATATTAACTCTGCATGTGTGCGCGTATCGCGGATAAAAATTCCGCGATAATCAATCTTCGCGCAAGCGAATGCGGCGCGCGTTCAAAGCGTCATTAAATCACGCCCCGAAAGAAAGAGAAACACGAGGAAGAGACAGAGCTTGTCTCTCGTCGTCCAAGGAGTTTCTGACGTTTCGCAAACCGGAAGAGCGAATCGCCATTGACAGTGAAGATTTATCGATAGCGGCGAATCGCGCGCGTCCGACTGCCTTTAATACGCGCTCGCCGCGCATGCGTATGCAAATGCGTATGCAAAAAGCGACAGCGACGGCGGTAGATGAGCGACGCGTGTTTACAGCGGTACGTTACAAGAAAACGGGCGGAAACTCGGCGAGCGAGTGACATCGCGCTACCGTGAGGCCGCAGGATGATGAAGTAGATTCCCTTCTTCGTCGCGGCGAGGATGTGCGTTATATCACGCTCATATACGAGCGTCGTCGCACGCATCGACGCGGCTGCACGCGCACCGCTAACGTAAGTCGTAAATGTGTGACGCACCGCGCGAGATAAAGTCTTATCTCGCCGACACGCCGCACGTATAGCGCTCGCGTGGGATCCGCGATCTCACCGCCGGGAAATCCCGGCGATCATTAGCATACGCCGCTGCATGGAACGTTTCCATTCGATCGAATGCGAGGATCACGATATACTAACCCGGTTTGCGCGAGTCGCTCGATCGATGGAAACGGCCGGCCGGAAGTTGTACGTTGTATGGGTGTTGTGTGCCGTGGCTAGGAATTTACATTTTACACAAACGTTGCGGATAAATTTACGTTTCCAGGTACGAGGATCTGGGAATACAAGGTACGTGCGAAATCTGGACCACGTTTCGCGCGTGGAATAATTAAAGAGAGGTGGATAGGTAGAGTATGGCTGAATCCAGAAGAGTGTATGTGTGTGTACGTGTGTGTGGAGATTGTATTTCGCTAAAGCGCGAGATTAAGTTGGAGTTTGGCGAGATGCGACATGACGCCATAAAGTTATAAAATGATGATGAAGCAAAAATTCGCATGCGACGTGTTGCGGTTTCACGTGGAAGATCTTACGGTTAGATGATGAAACGGTACATTGTGTTGGACGCGTATGTACCGCTGCACTTTCCAGATACATCCTCGCTATAACCGCTGGATACATTCGCGTTCGACACAGCTTTCAGCGGGCGTTCTTTCTTATAAACCTGTCCCGTATTTTTCGTCCTAACGCTTTGACAGATGTACACGTGAAAAGAAAAACAAATAAAAACATCCACGTCATACGCGCGTTTCCGCATTCGCGATTGATTCTTTTTGTAAACTAAAGAAAACAATAGTCACCACGCAATTTTCATTTTTTATGCAGGACGTATGATTGTATCGAATTCCTATATAATTTTATATCGATTAACGATTTATTCTCGATTACTGGATTCTAAGAGATGAAAGATTTATAAGTATTCCGGGACAAAACCCATAGCGTTGTGCTCTCGTGCTAGCGTGCATAAATTCCCATCAACCAGGCGCATCCACAAGTACGTGTGCGCATATTTACGGATACACACATACGCACAATCACTAGCAGGACTCGTGAACCACAGCCGCATTATCCGAAGTACTCTTCGCATAGCGGGCACATGCAATTTTCGAGCGGATTCTGCCAGCTGGATGTTGGGGAAAGAAAGAGGCGACGACGAGGGAGATGCGCGAGAGGAGGCGGGAGGGAGAGGAGAGTAATTTTACCCCGGTTGCCGGTAATTTCACGCTTTTACTCGGGCAGGTTAGCAAGACGCAGCTCGTTCTCGTGGAAAATGTCGTACCCGTTTGCGAGTTCTCCTCTCCATCGCTACTGTCCTCCCCCCTTTCCTCCCCGTGCTTTCCCGCACCGTCCCCGCTTTAAAGGCCTGCTGGTTCACGAAAACGCAGACGGTACCGATAGATAGTTACGGGACATGAGTTTCTCGCTCGCTCGGGATTTTATCACCCTAGAAATCTTCCGGTGTTGTATACACACACGTGCGTGCGTGCGTAAGTGCGTGTGCGTGATGGGCGAACTTATCGTCGGTCTAGATTCGCGACTGTTCACTTATTAATGCGCGCGTTTGTGATTTATCGCGAACACGCGTGAGCCTCTAAGAATTAAGCAATCCGATCCTTAACATTGACAGTTGGAGGGATGCGAGCGCTAAACGGGGTTATCGCAACTGTCATAATTATGGTGACCTTAAATTCATGGGTCTCACGGCATTCTTTACAATTTCTAATGTATCAAGTTTTTCTTCTCTTTTAATTTAAATTGTAAACAAGATTGAATGGAAGAGAGCGACAAAATTTCTCCGATTTTGAGATACTGTTTATGCGGCTTAAGGAGGGACGCTATCGAAAGGAACGTATCTAAATACTTCCACTTTTTAATACGATCCGCATATTCATTGCGGATTATTACGCGAGATCATTATATCGCTGTAATCACCTCATTCTAAATTCCGCCCTTTCTTCCCGGTTAAATATTCCCCATGTATAAGTAACATCGTCAAGATAATTAAAACTGGTTTTGTTACTTATGCATACATAAATTCCACGCTTTGCGCTTTTGCTTTTGTTTTGCGAAAGAAGAAGCTTACAAAATCACACCAATCATAAAGCTGATTTGTATTTACTCGCGTGCGACGCATACGATCATCGCTGAGACAGAAAAGATATCGTTTAAATTCATTATTACCATTAAATTGCTATTCTTGCCTCCTCGAGGCAAGAATAATAGTTTGATATTAATACTTGAAAGAGATAGTATCGAATAGCGATTCTTTTTGAAAGAAAAAAAAAGATTAGATAGAAAAACATTAGATCTCCAGTGAGCAATATAAATAATTGCTTGCAAATATTTATATAAGATTAAATATTAATTATTCTAAAATAATTAATATTCTTATATTATAAATATTATAAATAATATTCTTATTCAAACATACACATTTTCTTTATGTATCCAATAGTGAAAAGATATCGACACTTTTTTTTTAAATGTTACATTTATGTTATTAAACGTGTGATGTAAACGTAGAAAGATATAGATATTGATGTATCTTATTAAAATAAAGCATTTCTAATGCACGCAGTAGCGCGGACGAGTTCACGCAAGAGAGGATTCCAGAATCAGCTGTTTACTCCTTAGGGGCTCGACTAGAAGAAGCGATCGTTCAAGGAGCACCGGGCGATCATTGATAAGCGCATAGATGCACCCCAAGGAGTAGGCGTAATAAATTGTTTGCTGATTCTATTGAGCCTACACGAGATGGTAACAATAGCAGGAGAGAAAGAGAGAAGGAAGAGGCCGAATGAATAATCGTTTACAGGGCGCCAGACGGATTGTCCTTGCTTTCTTTCGACTGACGGGGCGAATTTGAATCCTGGATTCCTTCGGGGAAGAGGGGAAGGGTTACTGGGCTCTCTCTTTTAACGTCTCTTATCCGCTCTAGCGATTTTAATTGAAGCTACATTACGTTTTGTACGAGCGAAATTGTATAATCTAGGGTCAGATTACTTTGAGTGGTTTTTATGTCTCTGAAACGATCACGAAGATCGTGATGAATGTTGTATCGATTGGATACGAATCTCGAACTCTAGTATATCGACATATATCGGAGGATTAATTTATTTCGCGGCACGACCGATTACACATAAAGCGACTTTCACCGATCGGCACGTTTCGATTTTACTTGGCGCAACTTTGTTCTATACGTCGATAACGCACTGTAATGACGGTTACATATCCCGTGACTAATTTCGCGGCAATCGGCTGCATCGGCGTCCGCGAGATTGTGAAAGAAAAACTACATTTTTTTTATACTTGTTATGAACAGGATACGAATATGTTCGGATTTCAACATGTCGAATCTTTTTACTTCTATATCAATTATGTTTATGTGGAGCGGCAACACGGCTACTCCCCGTTTCCTTGATTCAGTTTTTCTATCATCTTTTTTTCACCTCCGCAATTGATCTTTGACGGTGACACATGCGTGTGCACGTGCACATGCAAGCCTCGAAGACGTGAGTGTATCACGATAACAGATGTTTTATCCTTCTTACTTGGCAAACATTTTTCTCGCGCCTCGATCGCCAATGCTTTTCACGTCGCAAATCATAAATTTTACGACACGAACTATTAACAGGATATTACTTTTCACTTTATTTTAAATCGGTCGTTTTATAATAATAATAAATGTACGAAATTATCGAGAGAGAAATTTCATATTCGACGTTAAGTTTAGATACAGTAGGATATTTATATTAAATCTTGCATAAATTTAACTTTTAAAATTTAAATCATTTTGATAAAATAACCGATAGCGTATAATGTTAATTTAAAAGCGGAAAAAATACATTTTTCATCTGTTTGGATTCTTTTTCTCCCGGAAAAGTCGGCGATAGCATCGATCACTGCAAAGTGTTAAAATCATTAGGCGCATACTTTGATTAATCTTACAATCGCATCGAGCGGATTAATACATAATGGTCGAGTTAATAATCCTTCCGAGGGAATCCCGGTCTGGAAAATTGTTTTTCCGCGAAAGCCGATTAGATGTGTCTTTCGTCATCTCCGGATCGTTCGTTATATCACGTTTCTTATATTCCGCGTGAATCATTAGCGAGTATCAAGGGAACAAGGCGCGATCTCTATATTCGGCTGTGGCGGCGGTGTTTTTCAGGAGCTAGAGATCGCTTATCTCCGGCATCTCGCGCGCTGCGCGTCTCACGTGAGACTCATTGTCTGCGTTTTCGCGGCAAGGTGAGGTGGTTGCGCAACGCACACACGAAGAGCGAAGGGAAGCGAAGATGGTATCGCGAGCGTATCGCGATTCCGACCTAAGTATGACTAAGCAACTGCATGTCCCGCTTTTAGACAACGTGTCCCATCGCCCACTTCATCTTCGAAACGTAATGCTTTTTTAACGATCAACTTGAGTGTCGCGTAAAATTAATTTCTCTCGATTATAAAAATATTTTCTATATGTTATAATAATTTTTTCTTTAATAAAGTATATTTTATATCTCGGGATATATTCTGTTTTTTTAATTTAATCATCGAAATTATGCGACATTTTACATACGCTTGCTTCATCGACAGTCTCCGGTGGACTATCACGCGAAGCGAATTTTTCGGCGATCGTGAGAACTCGATTTATGGATGTCCCATACAAATGTCGCGCATAAATCACTAGCGAGCGAGTAATGCGGGGAAAAGTGGAACGCGTCGCGAAACTTCAACGACCGGTGAGAGTCGATTTACAGTCGCAATGACATTTTGCTGCTGCAAAAATTCGATTGTTCCGGGATGCTCGATCGGTGCGTGAAGCGTTCGGTTTATTTAATAAACCTTCCATGACTGAGTCGTTCGTCGATTGAATACGATAATTATGATAGCTGGATAGAGCGATATGTTTCATTCTTATTCGCACAGCTGTAGAATTGTCGCGATATAAGTCGTATATATATATTTACAAAATGTATATTTAATGAAGAATGTAAAGACAAATGATAGAATTAATAATGAATAGAATAAGTTAATTGTTTTCTATTCACTTATCTTGTGAAAAGTTAATCTCAGCTCTCGCTTCTCGACAGTGCGAATGTTTGTCTTACCTGTAACAAAAGAAAAAAATCATTTTTTAATTATTACTCGTTAACCACTTACTTAATATTTTTTTTTGTAAAAATCACACAACTCGAGCTCAATTTATTTCGTTTAGAGAGACCGCGATAGTAGGTATAGTTAAGGCTTAATCGGAAAATTGGTCTGCTTAAAGCGCGCTACGCATGGCGCGTGAGTACATTTTAATTACCACTTCATGTAGCGCGAACATCCCGGTGCTTATTAAATGTACTCTTAAAGGCACGGTTTTCGCGCAAGACAATACATTATGCGACCTTAGGAAGCTCGACATTGTTTTCCCGGCGCCTTTAAGGCGCATGCTCATTAATCTCGATCGGTGAGTCAGCCTCTAGAGGAACTTTCATCGAGGCGTGGGCCTTCCTAAGAAGATCTATCAAGTGATCCATTCTTCAGCATGCAATATTTCGCTAACACGCGAGTCTAAAGGCGAGTCATCGACGCCATACATGGCAACGTCGCAGCGAGTATTTTCAATCGCGTATCGTTTGATCAACGATTAATACATGTGCGATTGAATAAAAAAGATTAAAAAAACAATCGCGAGCGAATATCTTTTCTGTATTTTAACTCTGCACTTTATTCTGCGAGTAAATGGAGAGGGTGCGCGGGGGAGATTCGCGTGCGTCGTCAGAAATCTTCATTAATCAGAGACCAATTAATCACGGGAGACAATTATAGAACGCGTGTGCGACGCGACGCGGGTCTTGCAGGCGTGCGACTGCGAGAGTCGGAGGGGAAAGCCGTTACAAGGTGGTGGTTGGGAAACGGTTAATAGGACAAATTACGCTAATAAAAGGTAACAACGTCAGTCGTTTTCACGGTAGAATAACAATGCCGCAGGCCTCGCAGGTCCATTTGAATATTTCCCTAATGCCGCCGGTCTGGTCGACGGGACGGACATGCGCGCGCTTTTTCGTACGCATCAATGCCCGTGGATCCGTCCGTTCGTCGTCTGTCGTCCGGAAGGGTAGGCCCTCGAAACTATTTCAAAACGCAGTTAGTCTTCCGAGAGAGACGGCCGGCGTGTCGGCGGTAAATTCGTTCTGCCATCCTGATCAGCTATTCGTCCACACGTTGCCCCGCAGAATTTATCGCTCTTCCTTGACGCATTTTTATAGGCTACCGTGCATACGCTATCATTTTGTCCGTTCTAGTCTGTATCGTAGTTCTAACGTTACGCTTCTTTGACTCTCCCATTTCCTATTTCCAAATATACGGTCTCAAAAAAAAAAAAAAATAGCACGCTCTTTTTTTCTCTCCATGTCTGTTATTTCATTTATAATCTTTGGAGAACCTTTTTGTCATCAAGGATAATTATTTCATAGCGATATCAGCAAAATTTATCATAATGTGCCTAAATTAAATTATCATCATTTTATATCAAATTTCCTCTAATGGATTGAATCAAAATTACATGACTGGAATGCTATAGCAAAAAAAGAAGATTATTTTTTGCCACACACCACATTTCTTTTGTCATAGGTTAGCGGTTCTGGTATTGGATGGGGATCGATAGCTGACGAGCAACGGTCGAGGGGATTCCCCGAATACGAGGCTGTGCTGAAAGCTTAATTTTACCGTGACACGGGAGTATCGGGTACCGGCCAATCGGAACATGGAGGGATGACGTGGTAGAAAAAAAAGAGGACATGACCAATGAAGCTGTACGATCGTCTGGGAGCAACCAGACGATAGGCTGCAGCTTTTACGCTTTTCAACACTCGAAAACCCGCACGATGGTACGATCAAAATGGTCCATAAATCGAGCGCATGTAAATCGTCTGCGGAAACACATTTTACATTTACAGGCATTCTTATGTTCGCGTAAACGCACTTATTTTCGCGAAGTGCACTCTTTCAAAATTTCACAATGTAATGTTCTATCCTTCGATCCTTAACGCGACACTTTCTACGCGTGTGATGTATGTTCTTCTATTGTCAAGCATCGTAACTTTTCCTAATAGAATAATCTTAATAACAAATTGCGCAATAATTAAAATATGCACGCAGTGGATGCAAAAGATAAGTTTCAAGAGATGCGTTTAACGTTCTGAAGCCTGTCTGTTATGACGATCAGGTGTTTGCGTTTCCCCCTTTATCCGATAATATTATAATTAAATATATGTATATACATATATATATGAATTATGATGGACATTTTTTTGCGATCGAATCAGGCTGTCAATTTAAATAACGTATGCATCTCTCTTTATCTATCTGAAATTTCATCACCACCTTTATCATTTAAATAACTGGGCAGATAATATCAAAAGAAATTAAAATAGAGATAAATGTGTATAATTTCGATGCCAACTTTAACATTTTGCAGCAATATCTATATATTTTTCTTAATTTTCTTTTTATATATCTCAAAAGATACATAAGTAGATCACATATTTGCTAGGTGACATTTGTCAAATGACGGCGCAAGCAGAAACTAATTCTGGACACGAGTTCGGTGCGAGAATGCTTGCGTATTAAATACGCAATTTCCAAGTCCGCGATCGTTAATTCCATGCAGATATACCGAGAGTAAGGCTCGTTTCAGGCCACTTTTCACGAGCCGCGCCCGCGGACAGCCTGCCTCCGCTACTATAACGGCGATCAGCTGTCTTCCTCCTCCGGTGCAGCTTATGAGCCGGGAACGGGGCGGTGCTGCGCGTGTTCGAGTTGCGGAGGAGAGAAACTATAAAGTTTGTCCCCGTTGTAACTTGGCTAGCCTCGGTAACAAGCAGTAAAGGCACCCTAGATTTCCATACCGCGGTTGTGAAAAGTGGCCTTACAAGCGCGCTTACGCGCCCGTCAAACGTCAAATCGTGACACGAAAAACCATATCTCCCATCGCCACAAAATACTCCGTGTCTCTTTATATCTGTCATAATCTCCCCATGTTTCCTCTTTCGCTTCTCATCTAGCTTGTTTTCGAATTCCTTTTATGCCTCTCGCGAAGGATTATCGCAATGTGAGAGCACTCCCTGCAGCACAAGTACCATGTCTCTTTGGATGATAATAATCGTGAAAAAAATGACACTTATTAATGAAGAATTTAGACATAGTATACAAAGTAAATATGTAACATATAGGACTTGACGCTATTTTTTCACATGGAAAAAAGTATTATAGATATATCTTTAAAATATGTATTTTTAAAATATTTCAATTTTTCCTCTAATAATGTTTTTTTATATTAATATTTTTAAAAATATTTTTTGTCAAATTTAATACATTTGTACATGTATATGAATACGATATTATAACGTTTTTAATACTTTTGCAACATTTTTATGTTCAAGCTTCATCAATAAAACTTCTTGTAATTATGGTACTTATCAATTATCAATGTCTTGACCTGAAATCGATACCTAATAAACAAAGCGTTACGCTTATCAGCGTAATGATCGATGTAGCAAACAGTCATTATCGAACTATTCCTATCTTTAATCATTGACACGGCAATTGAAGTAACTACGGCATCGTCGAATGTCAAAGTAGTAAAGCAAAGCGAAAATTACATGCTTGTCATCGTCGCTGTCGTTTAGGAACTACAATGCAAAAGAGAGTGATAAATCTGTCTTACGACACTACTGGAATCTATCAGGAGCACGTAAATGCCGCGATATATATACAACGGTGATCCGGTATATTACGCCTCGCGGCTTCACGGCGATTGCACAGAGCGAGTTCTTTGCTCACGTTCGCGATCCCTGCCCTTTTCCTTTTGCTTCTCACCTCGCCTTTCTTTTGTCGTTTACCGAAGCACTCCTATTTCCTTTTCCGCGCTTTTTATTCGCATCATCCGTGCATTTCGTCACTAATAAATACACGGTACACCAAGGTATTTATTATATCTAAATAACCACTATGATAAATCATGCACAATTTTTTCCCTCAGACATTCTGTTGAATATTTCTTTATCACCATATTTCCTACAAATTATCCTTTTCTTTTCTAATATATATAATATAATTATATTAGGTTCAAATGAAACATAGATTGAGACTTTTATGAAACAACTTGTGGTGGATCTAATATTTTTGCCCACTGCCCAAAAATTCTTAAAAGGAATTTTTTCGTCGATACGATAATGAATAAGCAATGTCTCAGAAAAATGTAAGCTCATAATTTATTCGTTTTTTCTTCTGGTCTCGAATGAGCGCGATATCGATGAATACAGATCAACTAGAGTGCGTGGCGCGAGATGACAGATCACGATTTTAATCGATAGATCTGCAACGAGGCGGCCTCATTAGCAGTCGATTGCCCTTGCGACTCTGATAATTATTCGCTTGCAACCGGTCGAGTCGATCTGTCTATTGCATACCGCAAGCGACACGGAAGAAAAATATACGTATATTTTTTCCGCGGCGGTCGCGACGTGCTCGTCAACGTGGGAATCTCACCGTAGTCGTTAACGCGATCGTTAACCAGCCAAGGATCTTTAATCTAGGAGGGCGGCGGAATTATTATACAGCGCGCCGGTAACCGAAGTCGTTTAGAGGATCCTACCATTACGATCCGCAAACATCGGCAGCTCGTTAATCCTTAATTTATGAAGGGCCGCCGGGATGACACCCGTCGCGATTTGTTCCGGCTCGTGGTAAATTTATGAGTTGCGTAATTATCGCCTTAATGGAATTCCGCGCGGTGAGTATTCGCGTTAATGCCGGACGGAAAATTACTAGAATGTAACTCCGTCCTTCCGGTCATATTCATTTTTATCCTTTCATGCTTAATATTATTATCATTCATATAAATCATTATCACCCTATTTTATTTTACGCTTCCGATCGATGAATTATACATTCTGATTGAGTGAGTGTGTCTCTCGAGTTCAACGTATTATTAGATATTGCATTCTGATGGAGAGACAAAGAAAGAGAAAGGAAGGGAGAATCAAATCCAATTTTTAAACACTCTATCTAGAAAAAGGACAACATAAATTCTCAATGTAATATCCTGTGCGCTAACAGGATATAATCATAAAGATTCTACGCTATATGAAGCCTAACGAGTTGGAGCAAGTCGCGAGACCAGGAGAAGCGACCTGTTATGTCTCGTTGATGTTTGTATCGCCACCAAGATCGAGGGGATTAGAAAAAGGTAACTCGGTTATCTCGATACACAGGGAATCGCGGCTCAACGATATTTGCAAGATTTGCAGCGATTTATTTGATTAATTAAGTTATGTAAATTAATTAAATATTTAAATTGAATTTTATATTTATTCGTGTTATAAAAGCATCACTTTAACAAATCTTAATCTCTGAATTTATTTATGTAGGGTATCAAGTCACGTGTCATTTCGGCCTCTAATATACGGGCCAAACATCTTTGTAGCCCACTGAAAGTTTCTGCCACGATGATGACTGGAAAACGCCGTTGCGCTACGCGGGCCTCGACATGAAAGTAAGATAGCGATCCGACAACTTTAATTAACTTTGACATTGCCGCTGTAATTACGGGCGTCATTAAAAGCAGGGGCATTGTAATTGAGTTAAGAAAAGCGATTTGTAACGCGAAACAACGGGAAAAAGTCCTGGCTTTCCGAGATTGCTCGCTTCATTTCCGTTTTGTCCTCCGGAAAGTTTGGCCTTAAACTTCTTACAGCCAGCAATGAACTTTACGTCAAAGTTGCGCAGATGTACGACATATGACGGATTTCTTTTCCCAGAAATATATCATCTCGCCAATCTCGCCCGTATAAAATCTCCGTCCTTTCACTATTGCAATCGTCTTTCGCTCGTGTTCCTTTTATCGGAGACTTTTTTTCATTCATGCCCACTTGCCGCCCACCGCAGATGCACTCGCAGGGTATGCATCGCCCGGAATCGTGCACGTCCACCGTGGCGTAGGAAACGCGCATCCTTCAATGCAACGCTGCATCTTGATTTGTACCGCACCGCCTCGTCCGACCCTCCGCCGCGCCGCCCTCGGAGCACTTTCAGCGTTACCCCGACAATCTGCCTCCGATCTCGCGGGGTCAAGAGGATTATTTTATGAATATGCATAGGGCTACTCTCATACATATACATGGGCGAGTAATTCATAATGGTCCGCTCCCCCTCCCGACGTCCGACGCGTCCGCATTAATATCTAGTTTACTCTCGCCGTTTCGCCCGGGCGTTCCTCCGCGCGTTTTAAGTGGCTTGTCGACACTGTTTGACAGAAACACGGTTACCGCGGGGCTGATGTAACGTCGTTTTCGGTGTAACGTCGCTTATGAATAGTTATCGCACGCGAGACGAAGACGGATCTCAAAGCAAGCCGCGCGGATGCAATACTGGTCGTAGCGCAGCGTCCCCGCGTGCATAAAATTTCGGTATAATACCACTGTTATTTTATTAGATTCTTGATAGGTCGGGGTTTCGCAATACACCGTTCCTTAGATTGCATGTTCCGGCAGGAAGTCACTCTTGTCGATCGGTATCATTTCTAACATATAAAAGACGAAGAAAAATAGGAAAAAATATATGTTTCTTGCTGGAAATATGAATCTTTTTCTGAAATGCCAAAAAATTTATCAAGTAGATTGTTATATAATCAATTTCTACAAATATATATATTTACAAATATTATTGTAAAATATATGTGAATAATATATTCTTGTAGTATGACTTATGTAATAATATTAGCACGTGTATCGTTGTGTATAAATATAACTTATTGCGTAAGAAAAGATTAATATATTGTATAAATTAATCCACAACTGTAGCACTTATCACACACGAGCATAACAAGATTTATTTGCAAAGAACAAAAAAATCCTTGATTTTATCTTAGAAATGCAATGCAAATTTTCTTCTCTCGTGTTAAATGACTCGCAAACGATACAAGTTATCTATATTATTATCCCAATATAAGTTATCTATATTATTATTATATTAAAAATGATATTTTATTTTATACATTATACACAATATATAAAATAAAATATTTAAATAATTTTTCACCATAATAATAATAATTACAACAATTAAAAGAATATGTTTTCTTTTTAATTTTTAATTTTTGTCTTAATTTAAAATTAATGTCTTAACAAATGTTTAAATTAATGTTTAAAAAATCTCCGACTTTTTCTTGAAATGCACTAGCATTGTGTAATCATAATACAGAGAATATAAAGGAAGATTTAATTAATCGCGACTGGAGCTAATCGAGAGACTAAGCTCTCGTGCATAATTAACCGAGGCGCGAGCTTCTCGGTACTTGGGCAGTCCGATATTAATTTCAGCGCACACTACTCGTACGCTATCATCGACAAAGTATTCATTTTCCGTAATACGTCTTCCTGCGGTAGTAAACCTGCCGCACAATCTCTTTTCCTCCTCCTCCGCATTCCCTTGCCCGGTTCTCTCGCCTTAAACTCGGCGAATTAGCCTCGGTGCGATCGCCGTCCTCCGTAATTTCGCGGATCCGGGGTTGGTAATCTCGCGTGTTCCGCGGGGTGCATTTCTGGAAAAATCGGCGAACGGTAGCGGCGGGCCAGGGCTCTTAAAGCCAGCGGTGATGCCGTCGTCGTTCATTACGACGAGGAGGATCTGCGCTTTCCGCATCGCATGTACGTGCCCCCGTTAAGTAGGTATCGCGCAAACGAGTTCTCTCTACATCCATCCGCCGGGGTAAAATAAATAAATAGCGTTACGCGGCGCGATGCGGTCTTCTCCGCGCGGAATCCCTTCCCACCCCCCCGCTTCTCCCTTCTCTCGCTCTGCCTCTCTCTTCTTTCCCGTGTACCGCGCGCATACCGGGTGTTCACATCCGTGAAAACAGGCTTCGTAAATATGCACGTTTTATGCATCAATATCGTGCCCGTACTTCTTCTCCTATCTGTCCCCCTCCCTTCCCCCCCTCGCTTTTTTTGCTCTCGTCTCGTCCTGCTCTCCCGTCTCTCTCGTATGCGTCCGTCCGGCATCGCGTTGCGCGATGCGGAGGGGGGACCATGTATAATTCAAGAGGCGCACGTAATTCTTAACGATAATAGAATCGATAGTCAGGAGTTCGATCTCATGCAAATGGCGACAGGAGGTTCTCTTGCCGCGCTTTTTGACAGTTTCCTTGGAGTAGACGCGCTGGTGGCATCAATCATCGGAATGATGATTTTTAATGTTTACTTTACACACTTGTTGTTAAATGCAAGGTACCCAGGTTTACGTTATTGCATCGATGTTTATCGCGCGATAACACATTTAATAAGCATGGAAAGGAATGATGTATTTAGCGCTATATATGACGTGTTCCATCCTCCAATAACGAAAAGTTATACTAATTATTTTTAGATACAAAACAATTAATAACTCACATATTTAATTAACATACACACAATATTTGTAGAAATAGTAGTAATGTACTCAACAAATGGAAGTATTTGTGCGCTTGAATGATAATAATGGTCCTGACAAATATTCAAATTGCATTAGAATAAAAAGTTTCCTGTATGAATTGTATATCGCATGCATTTCTGCAAAAAACAAATTAAGTATCTTATTAGACAGATTATATTAGTCAGAATTGTGATATTATATATTGATATGTAATAATATATACAGATTAAATCTGCGATAATTCAATTAATAAAATAATATTTACATTTGTTGTACACGTTTGAATTTATATAACTTAATATATTGTTGATATGCAGATATATCTTATTAATTTTCTAAATAACATGTTATTTAGAAAATTAATAAGATATATTTGCATATGTTTCACTTTTCCCATTACATTCTTGCTAATGAAAACGCACCATTTCATAGCGCCTTCGAATTGTTATATATGTGTATTTAATTATAATTGATACGATGCAAGTGAGACGCACTTCGCGTTGCGAATCTTTATGAATCATTATGATCGTATTCCGATACGAGGCATCATTACTCACAGGGCGTTGATGTCGTGCGTGCAAATTGCGTGGCTGAACACGCAACTGGTATTTTCACGGAAATTTACGAGGACGAAAAGTGCGGGCATCAGCCGGCACCGCCGATGAAAAGCCGATAACTGTAGCTGCACATCCGCCATGACGCTGATCGGCGTCCATTGTCCGATTCGCTTCTAATTCGCGTGGAATTTAATGCAATATCGACCGTTTAAATGGTTAAGATATTTATAAATAATGGCGACAAATTAGACATCATTATTTTAAGGTAATAACAGCACGATTTAGCTGAAAAGGCGAACGCAATGGCCTTTGGTACATCTTATATGTGAGACTGTAATCGCTTCGGCAGCTTCATTAGAAATTTCGCGCAAGTAACGTTTTACTCGTTAGGTCTTTAAAAGCCGCCTGTCGCAATTTAAATTTCTTCTTTTATTTCGTCTGGAAAACGAAGAAGACGAGGGAGATGAGACTTTGGAACGTCAGCTGGATCGCTACGAGCCAGGCTCCTACGAACGCCAAGTTTCATTCTCTCGCAGGGAGGGCGAGGAAATAATTTTCAACGCGTCCTTGAGGAAGGGGGCATTTGTCCTCCCACCCGCCGACGGGCCCTTAATGGGTTTTTAGTCGGGACCGTAAAACGCATTAAAACTTGTACCGATGACGAAGGAGGAGGTCCCTTCTTGCCAAAAATCAGGTTGTGCATCAAGACTCTGTCCGGTAAATTCGCGCAGCACAGTGGTACTTAACGCATTTGACTTGCCTGATGAGAAATCGCAAATTTTCTCCCTATATTAATTGCTTCGCCGCCGACATATTGCCTTTCTCCAAGGTTTCGATATGACATAATATACTATTTTCACAGTCCACATGGATTCTACAAGTTGTCTTTAGTCTTAGACATTATATATATATATATGATGTGTGAGTTGCATGTATATATGCATGCAAAGGTATATACTTCTACAGATTCTATGATATTTCGAATAAATAACGGATGGATTAAAAATGATATATAAATGAATCTGTCATGAGAAAAGTTCTTGAAGAATATTAAACTTGGATTGTAATTCGAGTAGCAAAAACTTCAATCGATTGCATATGCAACAAGAGATAATTATTGACATGCAAAAAAATACAAAATATTAATTTAATGTTAATTGAATATTTCCGGACTATAATATATATTTCAATACTTCTATTTTATCATATGATTAATGAAATTAGTGAAAGATTGTAGATAATTAAGCAATTATTAGCAAGACACAAAAACACGAGTATTTACATTAATTGAGTTATTATAGTTGCGAATATAAAATCAATTAACTTGGAAATTTTTAATATTATAGAATGTGAATGGAATATTATTTAAAATCAAAATACGATTTATAATTCAAGAATTAAAAGAAATATGATCCAGGAAAAATAGCACAAATGGAAAACAGCTGTTTCTGAGCAAAGAATTGTACAATCTAATCTAATAAATTATTCAAAAGTAAAAATTCAATGTGATAGCGATATACTTAATCGTATATACGGAATAAAACGTAGCTATGCAAAGTCGACACGAATTGAGAAACACTGGCAGGACCATTGTGGGCGTACCTTGGTACATCCCATATACCTATAGACATTATATACTGCTATTCGCTTTTCGTGCTTAGGCGCAGTCCTGCGGCCTCGCCAGTGCCCAAAACTGCCGCAGTAAGACGATACTAATTTTCTATTAGGACGTGAATGTGGCAAAAACCGCTGTTATTAGGTGATAAAAATAGGAATATCGTCGCCGTTCAACCCAAAAAATACATGCGTTACGCCTGTATCACACCTTATAAATTAGGAAAAATTTACAATTTTATCATTCTACGCTGTCTTAATTTCATCAAACCGATTAGCTACATTAATACACAAGACATATATTTTTTCGTATTTTTTAAATATACGTTTTGCATTTTATTATTAATAATAGCGATTATTGAAAAGAATGTATGTCTTGCTACTTTTACCCGACTCTATAAGAGAGATATATTGGAATTGAATTAACGTATTCCCGGAAAGGTTTGCTTACGCATGATCGCTACAGATCGTTCCCTAGAGTATAGAGAAAAAGTTAATCTAGGAAACCAGTACTGGTCGGCGTTGCCTATTTCGTAGCGAATCAACTAAAACTACAAAGTCTCGGCGTATTGAGTCGTTAATGTGTAGCGTTATATTGGCAGCTCTCGTAATTAAACAAGTGTCTAATAAACGGCTCGTTAAACTCATTGCGATATGTCGAATCTTCGGCAATTATTGCTTTTGACTTTCGCCAAGTCGCAAAATTTATTTTTAAAATGTGTGTATGTATGTAAGAAATCATTCTTATCCTAGGTATCTATTAATTCATCACGAAAGCAAATTATTTTGTTTATTAATTAAAGAAATTATGGGCATCATAAAATGAGCAAACTTATCCAGGGCAACTTATTTTTAAAGTTACTTTTATAGTAAATTTATGATTCTTTGTTCCATCTTATGGAGAAAATAACAATTTTCTGAAAACTACAATATTCCATTATTTGTTCAATAATAGGAACTCTCGTTCCAAGAAAGATCGTTGTCGACGCTGAGCGATCAATTGAGGGCTTGTACGCTACTTTCTAATAACACGATTGTCGCGAGGTGGATAGTCCTTGTTTCGCCGAAGGATTTATAGGATTTAATCGTCATGACACGTACCAGGGAACGAGACACGCTGCTTTTACTCTCCGCCCGGTAAAAGTTCATATCCGGCCGCGACGAAACAAGGAAGCATGCGAACGTGCACGAAGTACCGCAACCAAGTAGAAAAGGAACTCGCGTGTATAACCCGGAGAACGTAGGCGTGCCGCCAAGTGTTTCGCCTCTCGAGGACCAGAGTGGCTTTCACCCAACGAAAGAGGAGCACGACGCATCGCTCGTTCCCGCATAATTTCCTGCAACGCTATCAGATCGCCGGCTCTCTCGCTAAGGCAAACCCGAATTTCGCGTGCCCGAAAGTTATTTCGGCCGCGCTTGTTTTGACTATTCGCGCATAATTTTAATAGTGAGTTTTATATAAATCGAACAAGATGGATCAATGAAATATAGGTTTATTTTATAAATACCATCGGGGGGGGGAGAGAAGCGTATGATAATATGATAATATTGGAATAGTTACTATTGTCAGCGCGGCGAAATAAAAGCGTAATTTTATTTCCCCGGATAAAAATCGGTATTTCAAATGGAACGATATGACCTGCGACGTACACGGCCTGGACGCTATCGCGCGACACTAAATCGATACTCTTCCGTCACTACGGCCATGCTTTATTCAACGGACTTAACAAAAGATACACCTAGCAGTAAGATAATGCGAGTGCCTCTACAGTGACCAAAATAGAGCGCGTGTCCGCGAGCCGGAGTCATTCGCGACTCAGCGAGACTCAATGATCGACGACGACGCGCCTACAGACGCTAGGAGCGGAAAAATGCGGACGATAACGAAACCTGTCAGAACCTACATTTTTTTGCATAATTTTGCGCCGCATTCTACCACGTATCGCAAGTGCATGCGTTCGCGGCACTTGGAACTTGAAATTCCTGTTTCAACGTTGTATGATTTAACGGCATTTAGCTGCGCGCCACTTTTTCGACCCTGCAAGATTCTGCCCAGATTTTTCATTATAACACGTATTCTATAAAACGCGAATAAGTTCTATCGTTTCGTATCATTCGATACACGTTTGCCTGGTACGCGCGATTCAAATAACTCTCCCCGCGCAATTTTCAATCTCTTAATATATATTACTATCATTATTATTAATATCGCGTTTTAACGAGTTGGCTAAAAACATAATTATAATTCACGCTTGTACCGGTTTAGCACCACGCGTTGCAGGAAAAACCGGCGGTGCGAATTATATAAAAGACAAGGACAGTACGCGAATGCGAGAGAGAGACGGGGAGGAGTTGTAGGAAAAACGTGTAAATTGCATCGCAGTTGACCCGATGCCGATCAAACGCGGATTAGGGTAGGTATCGGCCGATTGAGCGGCACTGATTCCAATCGATTCGCTTGTATAAATCAGCGGTATCCCGACACACATTAGGCCAGCAGTTTGTTTCCTTTGCACACCAACACCGGCAACATATTTTCACCGTCCGCCTTTGTTCATGCCGATGCAATGTAGTTTTACCAAAGTGTATTAACCTCCTCTATCTCCTTTGATAACTCAATTGCAGTTACATATACACCCTCGCACATGTATGTATATAAATGCATATTATATTATATCTTTGTACAATTCTAAAAGATTATTTAATATGTTATTCTTCTATTATTAACGTCTCTGTGTATGTGTATTCTTTTTCTATTAAATATACAGGTTATTTAGTTATATAAAAAACGAGATTACGAAATAAAATATTATATTGCATACATTAATTAGAACTATTTTTACGTCTTCTTGTAATATTGAAGTGGTTCTCGTAAATGATCACAGCAAACGACATATTAATGGATCGCTAATTTATATAGTTTTATAAAATAATATACCGCGTGCAAACCAATAAAAGTGTATGATTACATCATCCGTGTTTCCAATGTTTTGATGACTAAACACAATTATTCAACTTTTTCATCATCACATTAGCATATCGCAAAATTTAATGCGCTATAAAAAAATTATTGAACAAATCTTTATCTTATTGTCATTAAATCTAATAATTAAATATCTGATATTAATTAAATATCTGAGAAATCGATTTCTGAGAAACAATGAGAGAATAACTTTACAGTTTACGGGATTGAATACGAATATGGAATGTATGTAGTATGTAAATTGAGGTAACTATAATTTCGCATATACTAGTTAATGAACAAATACAGACATATAACTGGAAGCGAAATGTGTGATTCATGCATGCAGATAGCATCCGATGGAACAAATCTGCGCTCTTGTGAAAAATGTTTCCCATTATTCAAGCATTATCATGCTAAATTTCATCGTCAGACACTTTATCTATTTTTTGCGAGTTCTATGGAACTTAACAAATGCGTATTTAAAATTACAAATGCTTCGTATACGAGCGAATAAAGATGAGAGAGTATTCATCGTCACATTGCTATTTCTGTAATTTGATGAGAATTAGACATTAATATTTATTGAGTTCTTTCCATCATCCTATCACATATTTCATCGCATTCATTCTGGGTTGTCGATTATAATCGATGGAAATCGCGCGCGTATCCGGCCAATTGAACGGCACTGGTTGAGAGAATTCGCGCGACTATAAATCAGAACAATTCATATCTCTTTTCCAGAATGCGGCGGATTTCTTGGCTCGCAGCGATCGCGGTGCAACGCGAGAGAGAGAAAGAGAGAGAGAGGCCGGGCATAAATATTCACGCTCGACGTGCGCAACACATGTGCAAGAGAAGCGTGTCTAACACATCGGTAGAAAACCAACGAAGGATCTTACCTCCTAGTCGCTTCTGCGTCTCTATATCTGCGGCTCGCGCGCATGGATATACACTTTAAGCTCTCGTCTAGTCGATACGAGCCGCTCTCGCTCCGCTTTCTCTCTTCCTCTTCGTTCTCTCTTTTCCTACGCGACACGCATGAAATCATCGTGTTCTCTATTATCATAATAATTGTTTATTATGCAATTATCATTTAATCATCCATGAATTATTCGAGTGTGCTCTCGTTAATGAAGCGCGGTTACATTGGATCTTACTTGGAAGAGAGAAGGACACGAGACGAAGAAACCAGTGACCCGAAACGTCGATGGATTAATCGCGATAGTCAATGGTTTAATTAGCTGCCCGAGGATGCTGCAACTTCTATGAACTTGGCACTCTACTTTTAATAAATTAAGTTTTCAACACAAAAATAAAAATATTTCTAATTATTCGTAATAATAATAATTTCGTTATTAAAGTCATAACAAAATACAGTTGATTTTGAAAAAAAAAATTATTATTTACCTTATGATAAAAAAATGGTTGATATATCGATTCAAAATTTGTAATTGCACGGTTTAAAAGTTACAGCATATTTGCGATTTGTAAAAAATGCAATTTTGCTAATTTCACGTAAACAATTTAATTACACATTAATCCAAACATTTATCTCGCGCAAAAAAAATAAGTGCAATTATTCACAGATATTATATTGCCATTAAACATTAGTTTCTCTAAATCCGTCAATTACTTTGATGATTAATAAAGCTAACACGCATAAAAATGCGCGAGGAAAACGAGATGATGTTTCAAAATCAGTTTTTTTTCTCTACGCTAAACACATGCCTGTCAATTGTGGGTCAGTTACATGACTTATATATGAATCTGCATAATACCTTGCATTTACTAATCTCTTGTCAAGCATAAATATCCTATTACATTATACATAATAATCTTAGGAGACTTTTCGCTCTCACACATATTTTACATCGTGCCAATTTCCGTCTGCGAGAAGACGGGCAAGAAAAAGACGAAAAAAAAAAAAAAGATTCCCGGTGGAATGTCACTCATTAATTACAACTGAGCCGAGATCAATAGGTAGCGACTCGACTTACTCAGTACTTACGTAATAAACAACGTGTGTGCACTTTATTGCGACGGATGCATCAGCAATAGATGATCGCCGCATTCGTTCATTATGCGCATTTTTCTGCGCGCGATTGATTCCACGCGTTTTTCATCCACGACATTATATATGCTTCACTCCGTGTAATGTACTTTCTTGTCTCATCATGATTTGAATTCAATATAAACGAACGGAACGCAAGCGTTGCTGGACGTGTTGCGTGTTTAAATAATCATCTCGAAAATACTCAAAAATATTTCTATTATAAAAGACATTAAATGACAACTCTGATAAATTTATAATCAAATAATGAAAAAAATATCTGCTTAATATATTATTCAAAGCAAGCTTTGTCATGTCTGTTATTAAAATTTTGACGTTTCATCGGGCCATGATTTAATCGTTTTATATCTACTATAAATGATTCCGCTATAAAGTATGATAAACTATTTGTTCATCTGGTTGATATCAGACTCTGAGGAATCAGTCGAGATTTATGTCAAGATTGCCAGACGTAACAGGCAACGGATGTTGAAAAGTCATAGAAAAGACAGCGAGAAAAATCGCTTTAACACTTTAAAACGATTAGAAAGATGTGATTTAAAATCCGCTTTAACATCCCCCTCTGCATAAACTCGAGATGCTGACGAGATAAATGATAATCCGCGTGCCGATGCGGATCGAGCGGGAACTCTCAGGAAGTGACGCGCAAATGCACCGTTGCCCACGTGCATTCGCGTAGAAGCCGATTCGTTATGCGTAGCACGCAGTCCTCTCGATATATGCGTTCTTTCTCTGCTTCCATGAATAATTTCAATTTATCATTACACAAAAAAATATTAACATACTTAATAATAATAAGAGTCTGACGGTTCCCCCGGATATAACGTATCGATATAACTTGTCTATTCGGTTAGGTAACCAAATGAAATCCGCACGATTGTTCCGCAATCAGATCTTGCGATCGGATCAATTAGAATCGACAAAACTACCGCCGCGTTAATCAGTCGCTCCTTTCCGAACAACCGATCCGGTCAAAGGACTTCCGGTCCTTCCTATCCGACGAGTCGAAAGAACCGGATGCTTCGTTCGCTCGCGACCTTACGCAACTATATAACGTATATAACGTGTTCGCACGCACACGATCGCACGCCTTTGCTCGCGTATCATCGATTCGAATCGAGGGACGAGTCGACTATAGAAAGACGAGGAAACCGCAGAGGACGGAACGGAATAGAGACTACGTATCGTAGTGGAAGCGGGGATCTTAGGACTTACGTAATTTCTTCTTCTCCGGCCCGGGCGAGCTCGTGTGCGTACAACACGCATGCACGCGTGCAGGATGCACGCACACGCGCGTATCGCCGAAGACGCATGACTCTTTGCGGATCCATTATTTCGCAGAAATCTGACAACTGCTTCGTTAACGCGTTCGCCGCTTTTATGCCACGAACTTATTACGTCATTTTGGACAGCAAAATGTGGAAGCGATCTCTCTGTCGATTACTAGAGACACCGCCAGTATTTTTTATAAGCGGAATATTTTTTAATTATACCTCTTGCAGAGCTACAATTAAAATGCTTGTATTCTAATGATTTAGTTTGAAGATATTATAAAGTTGATATCTGACATTTGTATGCAAAATGTGTATTTCTCTTTTAAAAATATTTATAATAAGAAATACCTTATTTAATTAAAATTATTTTTTAATTCTAGACATTTTAGTGTATGTAATTGAACTTCTGCTGGCTATATTCGATATCGCAATATGTTTGTTTGGAATAATTCACGCCTACTTGTTTTAGAATACGAGTATATTCTCTGAATATCAAGTATGATTAAGTAAAGAAATTTATAGCGCGAGAGACTTTAATCGTATGAGAGTGACAATACATTAATCAGTCGTTGACGTTTCGAATCACCAAGAATTACCGCATATGACTAGCATATCCTACGCGATTCTTAAAAGAACACGTACGGATTCTCTTAGCTTTCCATCATTCGGTGAATCCGATGACCGTATCAGGATTCCAGTCAGGAATTTATACCACATACAATGCCGCCGCATTATTCTGTGTTTTTTAAACCTCGTCTGGGAGTTATTCTCGCAGAAGAATCCCGCTTCTACAAGTCTCACTTACAATTATTCCAAGGCATATAAGAATGTATGCGCAAAAAGTGATCTATCGATACACTGCAAAGAGCTAAAACATCTTTTCCTTTCGCACGGGAGTCGTGTTAGACGATATGTTGGATTAATTAAGTATAAATATTCATCAATGTTAATATGCGTTTTTTTAATCTCTTTCTGTCTCATCACTCGAAGCTAATCATGTCTGGATTCAAACATTGCGCTCACTCTTGTTTTAATTTCATTTTCGAACAATTTGTCCAAAGCAAAAAAATGGCGAATTTACGTAGTAACATGTATATATATTTAAATATATATAAATACAGGGAAATAATTTGTATATGAGAGAAAAAAGCAACGCGATCTCGGTAGCCGAGACGGAGATGTAACACGCTCTAAAAACCAGAACCACCTGTAGCTGCTGGTAGTCCTTCCACATGCTCCGTTCATGTTCTCTGGCATCGTGACACGCAATGTCGTTAATAACAACGCGCCTGCTCGCGCGTTATTGAGTCTGATAACACCGTCTATCTTGGTCGAACCGGCTTTCAATGTGTCGAATAAAACGCAACTACGTTGGCTTGAGAATCGTTCAACTCCGGCAGGTGCAACCGTTGTATCTTTGCCGTTCAAACTACCAATATACCGCTTCATTCCTTAAGATCGATCATATCCGACCGCCGTGCGCTAATAAAAGAAAAAATGACTTTTCCGGTTTTAATATCTTCAAAGCTGCGGGCATGATCGACTTTATAGGATATCGGCATCTGTATGTTTGATGAATGATGGTAGATAATGCCCTCATTTTGTACCTCACGAATAAGGATATTACAATATTATAAAAAAGAATTTGCGGCATCTGACACGCGTTAGATAAATATAGACGCTCTTATCAGTCAATCTTCGAGTAAAGCTTCCATAGCGTTTCTGTGTTTTCATTATTTGAAGTTTCATGGCTGTAAAATTATTACATCACTAATTTATTAATTATAATAATAATAAATTCTGAGAAATGACTTTTCTCAAGATGAAGTACAATCGATCTCGTATCACAAATATATTTGAGGAGAAACAATGTAGCGAATGGCTGAGGTAATTCCGCGAGTTTCCCAACTTGAAGAATTTGCAGCGAGGAGAGACGGGTGGAGGGAGGACCGAAGGCCGAAGGAAGACAGGCGTGACTCCGCGTATCTTCCGAGGGCCGCGGAGGCTGCGAGGAGGAAAATCCGTGGAAGACGTAGGTGGCACTGTGTGATTACGCGAAAAATCTACCTGCGGAGCTAAGATGGACCGACACGCTCGAGGGAGCGTCTGACGCGTCGCATCCGCAATTGCGCTCTTACGCAACGCTCGCACGCGGCACCTCTCTCGCTTCGCGTTATTGTTACCTTCATGCCTGTCGTCTGTTCCAAGTGTCGTCGTTGTTGTCGTCGTATTCGTCATCGTCATCCAGTTGTACGAAGAACGGCGATTACTCAGCAATACATCGCGCGGCGTCGAGAAACACGATAAATAGATATTATTAACGCCAAATAACGATATGTAGTTATTACTATGTCTCGTATTCTCTTGGGGACGGAGGAGGTTACGAGAGAGATCCTGGAAAGCCGAGATCTTGAAATGTGGAATTTAATGTAACGCAGAAGTAAATCACATTAAAGATATTAATGCGAGTGTAAGAAAGATAGTCGGTGTTATAATTGTAAGTTATTTTCTCAGACACATTTATCCACGATCGGCAGCACCGATCGAGATTACTTTCGGGACGAGCCCGGCACACGATCTCGGTGAATCTCGGTCGAGGAAGGAAGGAGAAGCTGCCTTATACGAGGCGCGAATCTCGTGGCATGAAATCGCCGCGACGAGAGAAAACCTACGGTGCCTTATAATGGGTCGGGTGGGTTCTCAGGACGAACCACGGGGAGAAAGAGAGAAAGAGAGAACAGGTGCATGACGTCAGGTGGGCAGTACTTCAGGGCCGCGCGAATGAGGCCCCGCTCGCTACTTTTCACTGAAACAGATCGTCGGTCAAACGGCGCCGCCGCGTATTTCGACGAGCCGCAATCTCGTCCAACCGCGTACGCTGCATTTCTCACGGCCGCATTCGGTAGCGGTGCCAGCAAGAATGCCACAAAGCCAAATCGACGATAACGTCCTTGCAAAATTATCTCTCAATTCAGTTCCACTACCCCGAAAATTCGTAAATTTACATTATTGTCGATTAATCTAGTACCGATATACTATGATAATAATTAAAATCCTTTTATCTTTCATTTGTAAGTAAAAAAAAATTTAATTTTTTAATGATAATTTTTAAAATTCTTATCTAAAAAATAAATAAAAAAAAACATTAAAAATACATAAAGTAATTTTTTTCATTTGATGTCTCGGCTGATGTGACACCGCCTTAAGGGTAGTACAGGCAGTTCGAGGACACGCGGCGAAGAATGCAATCGCCGTGGCATCGCGCGGAGGGGCGAGCGGATATGAGCAGCACATCGGCTGGTGGGGAAAGGACGCGAAGCTGCGCTTGTAAATTATGTATGAGAATGTACTCACGGGGAAGAGAGGAGGGATTACATAATAGCTTGTTTACGGTCGAATGTAAACAGCGATCAATGGAACGGCGATCGTCGTCCATCGGGGGCTCGCTATAGGATTTATTCGCGACTTATATTCCAAACGGCCGAGCATGAATCGCATCTGGCGAACGAGAATTGCCGATCGATGGAAAATGCGTCGTGCGGATCCCGGCTGATGACTTTATTGATTACTTGCATCGATCGATCTCGCACCTTCGGGCGAACTGACAGTTGAACATAGCATGCGAAGGAGACTATTTTTTTCCGTAAAAAGTGTGGACAAGTATTCAAAATTTTCTCAATTGAGATTGAAGTTTATTTTCAGCTTAAAATAAAGTTTATAACGCATAGATTACGAATATGCAAGTTTTCAGAGGAACCAAATTAGCGTTTTAAAGAAAATGGCTGATAAAATAAGTATTTCTTGTAAGGGTGAAAATTAAAATTTTTACAAGAGTGAAAATTAAATGGTAATGCTAATGAAGTTAATCTCGAATTAAGAAAATTTTGAGCAACATTTTGTCCGCACTCTTTTGTTGCTGTTTCCTGTCATAATTAATTAAAAAAATAATATTAATTAAAAATATAATTCAATTAATCTAATAAATAAATTCTAATTAATAAACGATATTAATTAAAAAAATAATTCGCAAATTAATACACTATTTTTGCAGAATAAATTTTCATGTAACTTCCAGTGCTTTATTGAATTGTGAGATGTATTTGCAGGAAGCTGTGAGTTCGTCTAAGAATTATTCGATCAATTCATTATTTATCAATTATCAATTAATTTATACATATAATTATATTAATTGGTAATCTTCAATCATATATTAATTTCTTGCTTTGGATTTTATTATCACGTCGAGCTTAAGTAAATGACGAAAGAACTTTGCGGAGGTGGAATCCTATAGTGATCGTAACACTTTCTAACATTGTACCTCGGACACAAACAAACCTGACGGCACGCTAGGATTGCAAATTACATGAATTAATACACTGGTTTCTGCAGTACTGCCTAGTTAGAGTTAATAAGCATTTAACACAAAGAAGCACGCGTACATGATCATTAATGAAGGCTAATGATGCATTATCCTGTCCCAAAAAGGGATGTATGCACTAATAACAATAGGTCACACCGGAAGTTGATTACCTTTCACTCATTTAACAATATCCGTATTATTCAACTAGAATGCATTTGCATCGCAAAGAATTTCCCTTTAAGTTTTATTTTCATCAAAGTATTTTGAATAAAATTAAAATTTCATTTCTAGAAAGAATTTCATATATGTAACTTAAAATATTACAAGTATCTCGACTTGTTATAGCATTTTTGTAGCATTGCACGTAAAAAATGCATACACATTCGAGAGAAAAATTGTTTAAAAGAAATTGTTTAAAAGATCAGTCAGGCTAAGGAATCCATCTCATCAACGCTACAAGACCGCCTCGGTTCATTAATCATTTTCGTCTGTTACACGGAAGTCGCATCTTATATCGACGTAGTAAACGGTGTATCGATCTCGCGATCGGTAGCCGATAAGCGGTTCGTAGAATTTTTCCCGCGAAAGAATCGCCTCGATCTCGAGTGGTAGCTTCATGGATCGCGCGCGATCTCATCGCGATGCGATTAAGCTGCACATTCGCCTTCGGAGCATAAAGAGAAAGGAAGTCGCCAGGTAAAAGCAGCCAATTCCGCGAAGTAGCCGCACGGACTAACGAACTGTCGAAGAATCGCTCAAGATAATTTCTCGCCTGGCACAGCTGGCGCAAACAGCTACCGCGGACGATTAATCATTACAGCACATTTACACGGGGGTCCCGCGCTTGTTTGCAAATATTTCCGTAATAATTGCAAGAACGTAATTTGTAATACGCCAAAGTGGACTATATACTCTTTCAAAGTTTGAGAAATGTTATGAAGTATCTATGCAAATTTGATTTTTAAAAAATTCCTGATTTTCCAGGTAATTTTGTTCAAAATTCCAAGTAGAGGAAATATTTTAAAAAATATTTATTATAGTGCAATTTTTTAAAATAAATTTTTTATCGCATTTTCTAATGTGTGTTTTTCACTCACACGAAAAAAAATATAGAACTTCTCAAGTTTCTAGATTTATAAATGTACTGAAAAAAACCTGAATAATCACATAAAATAACTATTTTTCATTTGCATAGAATTTTCATTTTCTTTATCATTAAAAGTAATATAATAAAGAATATCTACCGTATTTTATTGTTATTTAACAAATAAGATACTGAATATATAAACAAAGAAATAGATATATATTTATAATATATTTTAAATATATAATTTACTTGGCTTGTGTGTCAACTATTTACAATACAAGAATAAAATTATCAGAAGATTTCTTAGAAAAATTCCTTATAATTTTAATAAAATAACATGAGAATTCTCTCTGATTTTATAAAGAAATTTCAGGTTTTCCACGTTTTTCCATAGTGTTGTGTTCTTTAACTCGAGTTACAATTACTCGAGCGGATCTATAAATATCATTAGACTACAGTCTAATCAAGCAGTTTTGCTGCCGTTGTCTTATTAAATCTTCATTGTACGGTGTACGCTGATTACTTCTCCCAATCTCTCAATCGCCGTTAATTAAATACGTATCTAGCATTTGCGATCACTTACTTTCATCGTTCAATACTGACACGTGCAATCTGATAGAGGAATTAATCATCATTTTAATATCGATATCCTCCTTCAGCGACAGTTTCCGAGCGGCGTGGAAATTACATGAAATAATCGCGGCGCAATTAATCGGTTCATCGACCGACGATCTGTTTATACACGAGGAGAGCCCGGGAGTCTGGTAAGAAAAACGTGAGCGATCGACCGCTCCGTTCAACCTCAGCGATTTCCAAGTAATAAAATTAGAGCGCGCGATCTTCCTGCACCGACTGGACTCTTCGTCAGTCATGCCCGCGCAACAGTTTCTCAGGTGGATCGCCCGTGTGCGTATCCCTCTTCTTCTTCTTCCTCCTCCTTCTCCTCCTCCTTCTCCTCTCCGCCCGACCCGTCTTTCTTTCTCTCGGCAGTTGCGATGCAAAAATGTAATTAAAGGCGCGCGCGCGCGCAAGCGCGAGCGCGCACATAATGAAAGTGGATGGCGACCGGCGGCACGGCCGCTGCAAGTGAATGACGCCCGAAGGCCACGGCGATGCAACGTGTGTGCAGTCGCGCGTTGCATACGCGCACCCAGCGTCTACGCACGCTCCTCTACGAGAGAGTTTTCTTCTCACGGAAAGATAATGTGTCGTGACGCGCTGTATTGCGAAGCCTCGGTAATTATGAATCGATCGATCGAGCATCGTATGCTCTCCACGTTCCCCATATCGAGAGATCATGAGAGAAAGAGAGTTCGAATTTTTATTTTTATTTTTATTAAAATGGTGTAATAAAAAGATATTCGATGCAAGCTCTTTAGTAGTAATAAAATTTCTATCGATATTCTGCTACCGGTCCAGGTATTAAAAATATTATATTATGTTACTATTATATTACTATTGATATATTATATATATTAGTCTATTGATATGTTATTTATTCAGCGCGAAACGCGAAAGATTCGATCAAATAGTGCCTCGAGCACAGCGCGAGGAATCTGCATAATGCACCGCATAATGTGCGCGCTCGTGCGAGTTTTTTTCTTCCCATGAAAAGACGGAACGGTGATTCGCCATGGAGGCCAAGGAAAAAGAATTGCGTCGAACCTCGGCGTAGCGCGTCGATCACGATTCCACATCGAAAAATTCCGGGAAAACGATGCCGTGTGTATCGAAAAGAAAGGGAACTCGGATGCACACATCGCGACACACGAGCTATCCTCCTCTCGTTCAACGCGAGAAACGCGGTTAAGCCTCGTTGAGCATCGAGATTACGCCTGTACTTTCCGCGCCGAGGCGACGGATCATTTGCTTCTTATCGATACTCGAGTTTTCGCGGCACACACTTTTTACCGTGAAAAATAGACTCCTGGCTATAACGTCGCGACACGTTATGATTTATGCACGTTCGACTAGTACAAAAGAAATATGTGGTGGTAGCTGCCATATAATTAATATTTTATAATAAAGTCATCGGGCCAGATCACTTGATAACTAGTTATCGATGCGGATTAATATTATGATATTTTAGCGAGATAATATTACACCTGTGATGGCAAAATTGCATATAATTTGAGATCGCAGGAGACCTTTTCATTACCAGTAGAAAACTAATTCAAAGCAAAAAATCAACAACGTTTAAATTTATTTGAGGAGAAACTACATCTCGGTAGAAGCCTCCTCGATTCCCTCGGGAATCGTATCGTCAGGGATCGCGATTCAGAGACACCTGCCGCGGTTGCGGGGCGAAAAGATCGACGGCGTCGTCAGCAGAGACTCGCGTTAGACTCGCCTCGTTTTCGGAGGTCGGAGAGAGAGGAGAGTGTTGAGCAGCACTAATTGACCTCGGGGGCCCGACTGACCCGGCGCGCGTCCGAGCTGACAGACCGGACCGGCCGACGATTAAACTTCCCGTTAATATTGCCCGCCCGTTCTCAATCTTACTCTCTCCCTTTTCTTCTCCCCCGTCACCTCCTTCTCGCTCTATCATTCTCATGTCTAGCTCCATTCCACCGCACGGCCGTGCCCATTCTTCCTCTCGTGTTGCTCCTTTCGTCCCTCTCTCTCTTTCTGGTCCCTTGTTTCGGATCTCGCGTTCTCCTCTCGCTCTCTCACCTTTTGGATTCACCCCGAGTCCGGTATCCTATGAATATTTATGCGGTTTGTAATCTAATACCGCGCAGATCGCCTCAACAGGGGCGGAAGGAAGATGTCCATCCCTCGCGAATCTCGTTTCCACGTAAACAACCATTGTCGCGAGGAAATATCAAAGACAAAATTATGGAGAGCGATAATTTCGCGATGCTCTCTCTTTGCCATCTCGACCTACAGTTCGATAACAAAAAGATTCTCACGAAAGCGAGCTCCTAACGATTCGCACAAGTCGGAGAATCGTGAGCGGTTCCCCAAAAAGAAAGTTCATTTCTTCCGGTCCCATTTATCCTCCCTCCCTCTCTCTCTCTCTTCTTTTTCTCTGTCTCACGTAGAGACCCCGCACTGCCGTTTCGAGTCGCGACTTCATGGTTCAGTCGGCTGGGCGCAGTCTTCAGGCGACTCTTGACCGACTCGACAGGAAGTCGACGGGCCTGGTCCCCCGAATGGCTGCGAGGCGTGCGACCGTGCGTTAGCAGAGAGAGAGACGAGGTGATTCCGTGATGAAAAATTTTCGCCTCGCTTCCGGATCTGCTTGTCAAGCCCGTTGAGGACGAGCGAACGAGCGGGCGCGCGAGGGGCCCCTGTCATTATTTCCCACAGCCGCCGTATGTTTCTACGGTTCCGCTAGGCTAACCCCGACCAAGAGGGGTCGGCCATGGTACCATCGAGAAGAGGAAGGAAGGAGATTCCTCGAAGGGCCCCGCGTACAACCTGTCGTGTCCGTCGTCTTGACAAAACAGCGAAATTACCTCGGGGGTTAACGGCGGCTGCGGCGGTCGCCACGGTCAAGAACTGTGGTATTTCTCTTTACCAACCAAGGTACGCGAGTATTATACTGTATTGTGCAAAGTCGAGGGAGGAAGGGAGACAGCTATGCGTGAGGATTTCTGTCTCTTCGTCCAACCCTTTCGAGCGCGTTGCAAAAAGGTTCAATTGCATAGACGTACGTACGTGTTCAAGGAGAGTCGGTGCCAAGTGTGCGGGTGAGGGCAAATATGAAAGCCAAGTTGGGCTATCGTGTTGTACGTAGGCCGCACGCCGGCGGCATCTTTCCTTTGTGAGCGTCCTTCTTTTCTCCTCTTTCTTTCTCTCTCTTTGCATCTGTATTTTTCTGTTGTTGATGCTGTTACATATCGACAATTTCATTGCACGTATGTAAATAATATTATGCGGATCAAAAATTGCACAGAAGAGAGGGGTGTCTGCGAAATATTTATTAGATAAAAATATTTCCGAAAGTAAAATGGCCATGTTTGCGAGACATGTTTTAAATGATTGAATATCTAATATTTTGTCTTAAAACATTTTGCAAACATTTAGATCAATTTTGTGAAACATTATGAAGTAAAAATAAAATAGTAGATATGTTTCCCTTGCAAAAGCAAAATTCTATACGCAGAAACATTTGCGTGTACACGCCATTACCAATCACAAAGGATCGGCACGCGGTTTTTAAAGTCTGATATGGTCGGTGTATCGACCTGGTATTGCACGGGTTAATAATAACAAAGAATCTGGGGCCTCGCGCGTTTCGCACGCCACGTTGGTACGCAAGGGTTGCAATGAAAGAAAGTTCTAATCGTCAACCGCCGAGATATCGATCCTCGGCAAAACCTTTCTATTTGAATCGTCGATTAACTTCGCAGGCAGGTATCTATGCCCACATTCCCTGAGAAAAGATCCGAGGTAAATTTCAATTCCCCCTTCGGTTTTACAAAAAACCGAAATTTACGAAGAAAAAAAAATCTGTGTGCTCTAGTTTGTACAGTTGCAATTTACGATTCGTCGTGTGATCATCCAGCAAGTCGAGAAATCTCTAAATCATATTTTTAACTTTTCAATCAAATTAAATTCGAATCTCCTTAATACACTTTTCAGAGATATTTATTATCTATCCAGAAAAAAATTCGTGGAAGTGAAAAAGTTATACCAGTCGTCTATAGCGAGTGTAGGATCGCAGAGAAATATTGGAAAAGTTATAAAACTATAGTAGGAAAAGACGCGTATCACACACACTCAAGGCATGACAGGAAGTACATGTGATCGGAATAAAATTTACGTTTGGGGTGCAATATAAATTAGAGATATTTTTATCATCCCGAGTATTTTCTGGAGTAATGCGTATCAAGCTCCGGCGTACAAGGTAACGCAAATTGCATCGGTCAAAGACATACGACATACGTCTGACGTCATATACTGTCTGACATCACGTTACACGAGTGTAACGATATAACTGAAATAATACTGGCAGTATTATATTTCATTATTCATATTTCTATATTTGTAACGCTGCAAATAGGTGCGCTTTGAGGAACGATAAAATATTATATATATACTATAATAATGCTCGAAGCGATATGATATGAAAGCAATGTTACGAGTTATTCGTCGAGGCCTGTGCCACTAATAACGATAATCGAAAGAAAACGCAAGAGAAAAGAAAATGTAGACCACCTAACAAGATATTAGGTGATCTTAACATCAATCGAGTCGTATCGCCAATCTCTTTTTTTCCCCCGTCTGTCCAATATCCCGCGAAAGCACTGTTGAATTACGCTAAATTAAATATTCTCTCCGTGAGACGTTTTTGCACGCGATCATTACCAGCCTCGTGTCGTAACGGCGATATTAACGATCCGTGAAACCGATGCCGCTTTAACTGAACTCGATATCCAATGCGGACGTTGTTCCATAATTTTTCCGATTTACTCTACACTTGGCATTTTACAGTTGATACAGATTGCTGCGGAAATTAAACGATTATTATAAAAATGTGTTGAATTATTTTATATTGGAAAATGTGACATACCAATGACAAGCAACTGTAAAATCAATAATTAAGATTTGTCATATGATGACGTATCACAAAAGTATAAATATTATATATTATTTAAATTGTCATGTATAAAAAAATTTATGTGCATTTACTGAGGCAGAATTCCCTGCACTTTGTTCAGGCTTCAAATTCGCCAATCGACTCGATGAATATAAATAATTCACCGCCGTAATTATTTTCGCGTCATAATTCGTAATATTTAGACTACCGCGTCTTGGGCACACAAATTAGGACTATGCGTTCTGCCGTCATCGTATCCGCGCGTACCTCTTGTAAGGTAACACGATAGTACCTGCCGCGGGCCGATTTACAAAGAGGATCGATCGACAAAGGGCATCTGATAGGCTCCGCAGGATCTTGCGCTGAATGGATCGCGGTCGGTTTGTGGCGCGGTTTACGCGCGCACCAAACGCGAATAGTATGATACCGGGGTGTAAGGCTATAGACCTTTAAGCCTGGCTCACAGTATTGCCCGCATGTTAATTTTAATAATACGATAAGAACGAGAAGAAACACTTTAGAAAATTAAATGAGATTATTTAAAAATTTTAACGTGTTATTAATTATTAACCTGACATTATTTTTTTTGTCTTAGGAATTTACGTCAAATAATAATTTCTATTTATCACTTTAGTCGTAAAAATTAAGATTAAGAAAAATTTTTCGTCATTTGTCGCATATAAACAAAATATTTATATTATCTTCAATATCTGACGCAGGTGTCAACTTTGATATTCAGAAAAATCATGCAATTAAAAAATATACGTAGTGAATTATAAACTCGAGATTCTGTAATCGCCGAGAGAAACAAGATTTAATTAATTTAGAATGATATAAAAATTTACGAGCATTTTGGCAACGTGTGAGGCCGGCTTAAACGTGCCCCTCTCCCCCTCTCCCTCTCTCGGTCCTACGGTTTTGGAGGAAGAGTACAAAACGCAAAGGGCTCCGAGCAAAGACGAGACGGTGGGCGGAGCGCCTTTCGGGCTCCAAGGCGATCCACTCCGACTTCCACCTTCTTCTTACTTAGAGATATAGTAGGCGCGCGCGCATCAACGTGTTACATCTTTCATGAAACAGCAAATGAGAGTTAGAGATTACATAAATAAAAAAGAAAAACGGTGCGTGTGTGCGGGGGCCTCGGGAACTGTGCGTGCTTGGTGGGCACATACTCAACTCGCGCGGCAGCTGGTTGATAGCATCGGCAAACTGTGCTGAGCGTGGCTGATTTTGACGTGGCATTAAAATCCTTTCTTTCGCGTCTCGAGTTATAATCACGGTGCAACTATGTACGATAAAGTGACACGGAGGTATTCCTCTCGTACGTGCAATTGTAACCGGAGACGCCGCGGTATCGATTGCCGCGGGGTAATCATGATTACTAATCGTACGGTAATGATTGACGACAAAGCTATACGCGACGAAGAAAGATATGTACATTGCATACCGTATTAGCAGATATTGCATTAGATAAATAAAACTTTGAATCCCCTGGGGCAAAATTTACGATAAAAAATGTGATGTGCAGAAACGAACTAGAATATGTATGGTTGATTATTAATAATCTAATGACGCGAATATCTTATTAATATACCCCTTTCGATTCGTCTTGTGGAAGCCTTATTGTAACACACGGCGAATTATTCAACATCGGCTTGTTTAGGATCCCACGCGCGGATGCGCAACAAATGTGAGCAATAACAAATGGCTTGCGCGAGGCGAATTCCGTCTTTGAGAACAGCCGGCCGCGCGAATCTGGAAGGCAATAGGTAGAAGAAGACGTCGGCGATCGATCGGCAATGCCGATTGAGACGTCCCTGAGGGAAACCCTTCTTTTTATTCTTCCGCAGCTTTGTGTGCAGAAACGGATTGACGTACGATGTGTCAGCGGTGACAACTGGCGCATGCGCAGCCGGAATACGAAATGAATCTTCGGCCTTCCACTCGACTTTTATAGCGAGCTAACCCTCGCCTAACCCCCGTCGTCTTCACCTGACCCGCTCTTCGCCGGAGGCGACGAAATCCTCGGGACTTCCACTAAGGAAAGATCCACGCCGCAACGACTCAACAACTTGTCTCGTAACGATGAAGAATAGCCTTATCATCGCGTAAAAACTTTGCACAAGCTGATATATTTAAATCGCAATAAAATATTTCATTTCAGATAATCTGACAAGATGTAATGCATCGACAGAAACATGAGCAGGATTTTACAATGCAATAAATTATCTATCTTTTTTGTTCATTAGTGTGTTCTAAATATTGAGTTGTCATCGTCAAGATGTCGTATGAGAACGTTCCGCTTAATTCCGCTTATTTCCGCGAATTATTACCGCTAAAATTTTACTTTATAAACGATAACTGCGAAGAAATTATGCCAATTATATTTATAAATCTTTTTTATCGAAACTTTAAGTAGGAATTCATGTAAATACTTTGATACATTAAAGCCGATAAATATTCCCTTATATATCGTGGATTTTACACAAGATGCTCAAAGCAAAAAATCGCGAAGGTTGTTGGAAATGTCTGAAAACACCAAGTACGACTGAATGAATCTCGTGCTCGGTAAGCATGTCGATCTGTGTATTCTTGTTGCATCTTTCGTTCTCCGAGGAATGCGAAAAATGTTGGGAAGAGAATGAACGAGAAAGAGAGATCGATAGGACACTCTCTCTGTTTTCACAATCGAACCGCTTCGTCTACCTGGAGACCACTGCGTGTCTACCAGAGAGTTCTTTTCCCCGAGCATCGTCTCCTTGGATTTCTTTTCTCTTATCCGACTCTCTCGTCGTTTTACATCGCATTTTGATTTCCATCCATTCGACTTGCGTTCATTCCTTCCGGTCGAGGTCGAGGTCGACAAGATTAACGGCGCAAACTCAAAGAGTTCAACTGCGTAGTTCAATTCTCATTTGCTCGGATATATCGTTTTACGCGAAAAAATGAGAATAAACATGACATTGATACAAGTGATCGATGCGGCTAGTTAATCAAGGTCTCGCCTCGCCTCGCGGAAATTCTCACGGTTAAATTCAACGTCATGCGGAAAAATTGCGTAATCCATCCTCTGTCCTCCATCTACAATGTACCAAACAGTCGCAACAAACAATCTGTATAAATAGACGCATGCATCAAGCGCTATATATAGAAGGAATAAATTCTACAACTCCTAGAAATTAACTCGTATCAGCTTCAGAATTAAAATCCATGTAATAGATGGGAGATAGTTGTACAATAAAATATCTGGAAAGGGCACACCTCCCTACAAACGTTACACGAAATATTTTTTTAAAAATATCCTTCGTGGAGGAAGGCTAGACGAACCTCCTTCGGAGGTCCGTACCTCCCAGCGAAGGCTGAACAAGGTTGTAAAACGATATCTAGACTCGGAGCAATGCCGCAACTATGCCGTATGTAGGGCCGCGATGGAGAAAAGAGGAAGGCGCAGACGAGAGCGCGAAAGGTTCGTCCGGAGAAGGCGAAAGAAGATCGCCGCTTCGCGAAAGGGAGAGAAGGAGAGAGAGATACGCAGAGGGAGAAGGATCGTCAACAGACACGAAGGGAGCCGCCATGAAACAAACGAATACCGAAAGGGCCGGCCGTGGCTGTCGCGGTGCGAAGGGAGGAAGGCAAGAGGAAGGCGACGGTAAGAAACTCGAGGGAGCAAAAGCACGGGGACGCCGCCACTTCAAACGGCCCGCGCATGCGTCCTCCCCTCTCCCTATATACCTCCCTGTGTCGGCGAAGTAGACCAGGACCGAGTAGACGGTACAACGCAAAGAGGGACAAAGAGAGCGCGAGAGAAAGACGCAAAACGGCGGGAAAGCATCCGGGACGAGACTACCCTGGATTCCTATAATTGTTCATTTTTGCAAATTCCACAGTTTTTGCTCAAGTTCGGTAACCTCGAGAACTTTAGCGTCTCTCAGGATGCGCCGAGTGCATTATTATTTATAAGGATGAATCTTTGATTGTTTCATGGATAATCGATATTAATATATTTTCCTCACATTTAAAAGTTGAAATAAAATGATTCAGAATTATAATATGTTAAATCTCCATGTTGCTTCATAAGATAATTTGATAACTCTATATAAAGTAAATAAATGTGATATAATCATGTTATCACGTGATGAGAAAATTGTATGCATATCCTATTTTCCTATTTTCTAAAATGCACCCAAGAGCTCGAATAACTTTTGTTTATAAAGACGCTACAGCTCTAGAGGGGTTCTTTATAGAAGCTTTGGGCAAGATCGAGTCTTTAAAGAAATCTCATCGAAAGAAACATGTCTGAGAAGAGGGATTCTTGCACGGGTACACATCGCGTTTTCCCATGTCCGGACAAATGGGGCGTGTTTCTGGGTATGTTCGTGCGAAACGCATAATTCGATCGTTACGCCGTCGTTAAGGTTTCTTCGCGGTGTTCCCACCGATCCCGGCACGAAGCTGCTTCTTCTCGCGCCTCCTCCGATTCACGTGCCTTTTCCCTCTGTTCATCGCGTTTCCACGAAGTCGTAGAAGCAAAACGCGAAGTGATACTCCCCGTCCGGACGTTCGCGTGCAAAGCGCGAGAATTTCGAAGCGGGACGCCTCGTTATCCGCTCGCAGGACCCTCTGGATCCTCGCCAGAGTCCTGCCTCGGCTCGTAACCGGCTACGCGGAATCCGTATCGCGGGTATAAAGTAGCCCGAACGTGGCGGGCCTCTCGGTTTTCTTCGGAGAAGAGAGAAATCCCGGCAAATTATAGTTTTCGTATCACGAGAGAGCGCGATTGTGCCGGTTCTCCTTCGGGTTTCCGCTTGGAAAGGAGCGAGCGAGTCGTCCTGGTGGGTCTCAGCAGGCCGCGGTTTGTCGCAGTATTTAAGACGCAGCTAAAGCAAACAGAAAGCTCCACGACATTGTTGCGGCCGGCCGCGCGCTCGAAAGGTTGTAATTATTGCAAAGCCAATTTATTGCGTCGTGACGGTAACCGCGTGGCGTTTCTCTCCCTCGAAGATCGCTCGCGATGAGACTACCATAAAGAGAAGATATGGGATAATAAACTAGTCACCGGGCTCCGGTGTAGAGAGTTCAAAGTGGAGGGTAATTACCATAGTTGTTCACTCATCGGCAAGTTCGATTGAAACGTTCGCGATGAAACCTAGCCTGGCGTAAAGACCTGTTCCTCGAGCTCTCATGAGGACGCGAAATCTCTTCGCGCGACCAAGAGACTCGCGGTTATTTATAACAGAAGAGCGATAAAGCGGACGGATGCAGCGTGACGTGTATGGAAATAAAACTCTAGTAGAATAGCTAGATGGATAGATAAAGTATCCCTCGCGATGGCGCACGCGTATTAGCCGGGTTCTCTCGGAAATAAAAAATCCATAGGCCGAGGCAAAAATTAAAGATCGTCACGACAAGGTACTGTCGGATGAGACGGCCGCGCGTCTTTCCTCCCGCGGCCCATCCTGGGCACCCCATCTCCTCTCCTCGGCCGTGCACGACTGGTACGAGAGGGTTCGGATTTACTGGCGAAATGTTGAATTTATTAGATCGAGATACGCATGGGCGTGCCTCGCCGCATTCCCCTCCCTCCCCTTTCCTTCATCCTCCTGCACCCCGTTGCTTCTCCGGCGTCGACCTTACCGTTAGGTCTTTACGTACGCGCGTAGAAGCCCTTCCAGCGAGCCACCTAAATCTAAATCTAAAGTTAGACGAGAGGAACCGTACGCGGCTCACGTACTCGCGTGGAGAATCGAGAAAGATCACAGACGTAGACGCTTATCCTGACGGACGCTCGCCCCTTCCTCCCTCGCGCTCCTCTCACGTTCTAGGAATCGAGGGTCGCGAGTATCGTGAATTCGATCGTTGGCGCCGAACGATGATTTACGGGCGAAAAGGAAGGAACGAGGTGGAGGAAAAAAAGAGGCAAGAGAAGGAAGGGAAACCGAATCGGCGGGTCCGGCCGGCGTGAAAGATTCGTGGGAATCATCGTTGCTTATTCTCGTTGCTCGTCCTTCGACGAGCGCGCGAAATTCCGCGGCGACGATCGCGAGTACCGGTAGATCGCGTGACACTTTGCGGCGGGATGAGAAAGAGTCGTAATGGAATTGCTCGCGGTCTCGTTGTGGGAATCTCGAGATACTTTTTTTACGCTCGGTTGATCCGTGATTTACAGCGGAGGAAGAAACGGAAGAAAACGGAGAGAATCCGAGAATCGCCCGCGACGTTTCAGGCACGTTTCTCGCGAGCATGATACCAGGCGTTTCATGTCAAACTATTCACCGATATACGGCTGGTAACGACGTGCGTGTTTCGGAGCGGAAGCCGCGGCAACGCTTCCGCTGGGAGCCGTTGCCAACGTGGCAACCTGGTACCTCGTCCTGGAAAACCGGGGCAGCGCGAGCGTCGTGTCGTCGAACGGAACGGTCTAATCGTCGGCCCGAAGACCCCGGAATCGCCTCTCGGCGGGTGCGAACGTCAACGCGACTCTCGCCGGATTATTTACAACTTCTTGGCATGAAGAGAAGGCGAGAGAGCGCGGTGCCACGGCCGAGCCCGGGCGATGCCAGCGCGAGGAGGAAGTAACGATGATTTATATCCGCTGCTACCAGTCCTGCTCCCAACCCGCGATAATACCAATCATTATCATCGCTTAATAACAGGCATTACTGCCAACATTGAAATAATGCATGCGTGTGTGTGTAGATGCGCGCGCGAGCGTGTATGTGTGCACTTCACGAGCTGCCTTTCTCTCAGCTGATCCCTTCCCATCGGCCGCGGAGGGTGCCCTGTTGCCCCCCTTCCTCCTTCTCACCCTTATTTCTTCCTCACCACCCACTCTCTCTCTCTCTCTCTCTCTTTCCTTCTCTCTCGCCGACATACGGTATTCAACAACGACGTTACCGGCATCATTCGCGATACGGGTCGCGGCGTCAGTGCGGTAAAATCAGGTGCGAGCGAGCGCCGAAGCAAGCGCAGCGTGCGCCGCCGGTGATCTTCCTGAAAGATCTCTCGACGCGGGGGAAGGAAAGTGCGGGGAGCGGGGCGGAGGGTTCTCTCTACGCCGTGAAGGGATTCCTCGCACGAGGGAGGCAGGAAGGCCGCCGTTGCTGCCGCCGCTCGAAAACCCCTCGAGCCTGTTTTGCGCGAATTCTTCTACACTCGGCCGTGGTTCTCCTCTCGAGAAACTTGCCGACGCGTGATTCTCCTCAAGGACGATCTTTCTCCGCTTAGCTATGGCGCAAGTGTTTCAAATATTTCCCGGCACTAATAGTAACTGTTTTCTCTCTCGTAAAAAATTTATCTTTAGTTTTATAAAGATAGAGATATGCTTGACATGATAGACATGAATTATATCGATTTAAATATCCTCTCTATTTTCTGCTGTTTAAAATATTTTTATTTTGATACACACACCGCTAATAACTTATTTAATGTCGTGACTGTCGCGTTTAAATGCGTGCGATGTTAAATGTCACAATCAACGGAATACGTATCATTAAGATGCACAACGATCCATTACGCGCATCCTTACACAGCTTCACGGGAGAAAGCGGATGGCGAGAAAGAGCACGAATCCGCAAAGACGCGCGCGAAGAAATCGTGTCGAAGAAATCACGATCTATGAGAAACCCTTTGACTCCGACTTTTTTTCCACGCGGTCGTTTCGATCCGCATTCGTGTCCACGTGTAACGGAATCGCGACTCGCCGCGTTGTTTCTACAAACGTCGAACTGTATAATTATTGGCATCTGAAGCGCCGTGGGAGGTATCGCGATGCACGCCATCGTCCCACGAATAAGTGGATACGTACACGAGTCAGTGCGTGAAAATAATTATTAGCCTCCGTTTGCACGGCAGAGAAACGTCACGAGAAGGCAGAGCCGAGATGAGACGCCGCTATGTCGCGGACGAGGGAAAAAAGGAACGAGTTTCCGGTACTCCGCTCGCGGTTTTCTTTCCTTTCTCCACCGCGGATAATATCCCGTTGTCACATGAGATTTCCACGAGTTAAAATAGCATTCCCTAGCACTTGCGTTTTATTGAATTTAGAATCTGTACCTTGAATACGAAAATACTTTACGATAAAATAATAATATTTTTATATATATTTTTTCAATCATACGTCAGATTCTTGTAGTCACGAGAGACTCTTTTAATATGGTCATTGTTTTATATTCCCGTAACTCTTAAATATCAATCTCATCATGTCTCATAATTGCTAGCAACAAGTTATAGCGCGCAGAGGAAAAGAGGCTGCCAGCATCGCGATCGCGATGAACGCGCGTTGACAGGTTGACACAGCCTTTTGTTGGGCATAGTCGTGACTTGCCTCTCCATTGTCTCCGGTAGATTAGAAAAATAATCAATAAGCCCTGTCGCTCTCTCGCATCGTCTCTACCGCAGAAAATGATAAAAGTTACAAAAACTTGCTGTCGGGCGGGCAAAGGCACGCCAATGTGGCCGCTCATTTAATAGAAATTACTGGACGTGATCCAAGGATAACATTTCTTTACGTCGCACGTGTTCTCGTCGATGTAATCGTGATTCGATACGTTTTCAATGGATTCTTGCTGTTCACGCCGCGTTTGACACTATTAATTATTATCGCGCAAGAAATCAGCTGATAGCGAGCTACACTTGCGTCAGACGTGAATGACACGTGTAAACACATTTAATTAGAAATTTTGTGCAAATTTAGAAAAAGAAAAATTAGCACCAAATTTCCGATATCGATCCAAAGAATCGATCATGCATGAGTAAAAAAAAATAGCCGCGCGAAGCCGATAAATCTTAAAATGTTGCATCGGAAAAAAAATTCTTTGATATGCCATTGCAAAATATTAATACACGTGTTTTCCAAGAAAACAGGTCAATCAAGCGAGCCAATAAACAATTTTTTGTTACAATGTGAATCAGAATTCGATGACTTCTCCGCATGGAATAATTTTTCGCGAGTCAATATATATTTGCAATAAAATTATTTGAATCCGTAATCTCTTTATATGAATCATATATAATTATGTATAATAGACTGTTGTAAAAACTTTATTTTTTATAGCAAATTTAATGCAAATTTTCAAATTTTTTAAAAATTTATTATAACGAGATTTAACTCTATGTATGTGAATAATCACCGTTCTTTGGCGATTTATACAGAGTCGCAATCAGATATGTATATATACTGCTAGCTAGTGACAGAAGAAAGTGTAGGGCATAAGTGCAGAGATACGATATACTCGATATACTCGATATACATCACGTTTCTCTTAAACAACGGAAACGTCAATCGTACGACGCGTTACAAACAAGGTTCATCGGATACGAGGGAAAGTTCCATCGGTTGTTATCGGCAAAGCCGTCGTGAAATCTTGAGCGACACAAGAAAACTGAAACTTTGTTAAAACAAAGGACAAAAATTTATCGTCATACACGCATATTTAAAAGCATTTGCGAGTAATATTGCGAGTCCCCCTGTTTCAGATGTCACACGCGGAAGATCCACCCCAGGATGGTCTTTAGCGAGGAAATTCGTGAAGAAATCTGTTAAAATCGTAACGTACACACGTAAACACGCATACGCATGACTCGTCGGAATACATAATAAGTTGTATCGAGTCGAGGATCGCGTGCGCCGCGAAACTTTCTCATTCGTAGACGGTAGACTAGCGATTGACAGATACAAGCCGATAGCGACATGTCGGTCGAACTTTTATTCGTCTCATTGTATATGCCGATAATGACGGGGGTGGACTGATGTCGGTGTAAGCGCGTGTGAGCGCGAGCGTGCGCGACATACAGCTGAGGCTGATCGCGCGCGATGGACACATCCCTATCTTGACATGCACGAGTCGGCCGATGAGATGATATCGCGATAAGCGGGATCAATGCCGGGGTTACTCGATTGGAATACGAAGAGATCGCAGAGAGGGCGCACGAGAAAAGAAATAGATTTATTGTTCTATTAATCGAGGTCTGTCAGAATAAGTATAGCTAAAGGAAATCTAAAAAATAACATTAACAAGCCCATAAAACATATGGTGCAACATTTTAACACAGTTTGTCGCATATTGTTTCTGAGGATTAAATAAAAAATATATTAGAGAAATGTACCGATAGTTTTTAAACAAAAATTGTACAAAAATTGCAACACTAATGAATTTAATTATTATTATTTACTTATCATTTTCATATAAATCTATTATCTATATGTAAATCTGGATACGTACATATATATGTCTAGGCTTCCAAGTAACTTTACAGGTGCGAAGCGCAAACAGAAAAGTATTTTAATTAACTTCACTGAAAACGGTCGGGATTTTCACAGTGAACTTCACGTCGCGTCAAACACGCGCAGTCAGACCTTTCGCTGAAGTTCGTAAATCTCGATTAAAAACTTTACACGGTGATATGAAGTACGTTATGCGTTTTGCCGGATTTTCCCAAGTTCCGAAAAGTCATTAAAATAACGAAGTTGTTCTCCGCTCATATCGATTCTTGCCCGCGAGCCCTTAAATTCCCAAGCGACTTCAATGATTTCGCATTTATGCGCGAGACTTGTTGACACTTACTTTATTAAAACGGTTAATTAATTACGGAGCTAATTAATTTATAGTCAGACACGAATCGCGGCCCCTGAGGGATCGCCCATGATGTATGCACCCTGAAGAACGCTTTCGAGCATTGCCTCGCGACATTGTTTTGGCATCAAAGCTGCCTTCTTTTCGATGATTTATACGGTCGTGCACACAAAGTCATCAATTACTACTTTGCTCATTGTTCCCCAACGAGAAATTGATTCTACTATCTTTTGTATCTGCTCTAGTAACGACGCGAAAGAACGCTGTTATAGATCATCGATAACTTTATGAATTCTTACGAAGCTACCACGTTTCTTTTCTGCTCGTTTCGTGTATTTTATACATGCAAATTCATTTAGAAGTTATTTGATAATTTATAGTTTTATTTATATTAATTATGAGATATATAACAATCTAAAATATAGCATCCTCTTTATTTTTTATAAATGCAATAAAAGATATGTGCTTGATATATTAATTTTAAAATATAGAATTATATATCGGAGAAGTCAAATATATGATACATACTAATTTGAATTGAAAGTTTCGACTGATAATCGAAATTTATTGGTTTATCGACTGGATCAAAAATGTAGCAGGAAAACGAGATAGATTTAAAGTATATCGAAAGATATCGGTGTCACTGCTTTCATGCTGCATAAGAAATTACCCGGGAGTCTCGTGTCTGCCACATTTTATTCAATAAATAACACTTTCATAAACCGAACGATTTATTGCAGAGCCGGCAGTGACCCTCGTGATCCGTGATACACCATATATTCGTGATTAATTATCCGATTCATTGTTCTCCGGCGAGAAACTGTGCCCGCTATCTAACACATCTGGTCTGATAACGAAACGAAAGGCTTACAGAGGCCATCAGCGCGTGTGCGCGTGTATACGTACACGTGTCTACAGCGAGCGCAATGATAGGCAGATAAATGGACGCTGATAAATGCGCGGGAAAGGTGGACGAGGGGAAGAAGTGGAAATACACGTGCAAAACGGAGACACACGGCCGGTTATCGGTGGATCGACGTTTGCCACAGAAGACAAGGACGACGGAGCGTTTCGCAAGTCGACATTACGACGGTAGCCGGAAAAAGGGAGAAAAACCGCGTAATGATTTTAATCGGGAGCGAGAGAGAGAGAGAGGGAAATATGGAGAACTAATCAAGAGAGTGGATAGGATCTTAAGAACTGATCTAGGCTAATCCGCTCTTTCGCTCTCTTGAAATGGATCCGATCTAACGTCGTTTCTTATCTCGTGTATTCGCATTATTTTTAGCGTCTATTTGTAGCGTCTTTAACGATTTAAAAATTGATTACGTCATAAACTAATTTTAATATTTTTTAATTTCTTATTAATTTTTTATTTTTAATTATTATGGATTAATTTAATTTTAATGAAATTGTGAATAATGATATGAATATTATAAATATAATATAATATAATATAATAATATAAATAATAAAATGAATGATTGTGAATAGTGATATGGAAAAGCTTGATTTCCAATTCTAGAAATCGAATTAATATATATCAATTGATATTATATGTCAATTGTTTTATAGCTGAGAGTTAAAAGGGCATGAATAATATATAAACATTTACTTTTTACGCTGAAAACATTAATTGTTTTAATCAAGAATGCAATAATATATGTATTACAAAAATACAAAGATTCAAATCAATGTTTGACAGATTTATATCTAACTGAAAAAAGTGTAAATTGAATTAGTCAGTCACATTCTTTCTCTCTTTGGGAAATCTTGTAATTTATATATTATGGATTAATTTAATTTTAATGAAATTGTGATATGGAAAAGCTTGATTTCCAATTTTAGAAATCGAAACTAATATACAGGGTGAGTCAAAAGTATGTTTTAAAAATTTGTGAGCGTGTTTCTGGATAAAAAGGAAGAACAAATGTTCATATGAACATATGGTCGCAAATGCTTTGTTGTCGAGATAATGGACATAAATCAGCAGTATCAAATAATGCTTTATTTGAACGTTTACAATTTTGTTATTGTTGTTTATAAGAGATGTTCTACATGTCCTCCATCATTTTCAACACATGCTTGAGCACGACGTCCGCATGACCAAAACCAAACCAAACCACACTACCAACCAAAAAAAAAAAAAAATTGTAAACGTTCAAATAAAGCATTATTTGATACTGCTGATTTATGTCCATTATCTCGACAACAAAGCATTTGCGACCATATGTTCATATGAACATTTGTTCTTCCTTTTTATCCAGGAACACGCTCACAAATTTTTAAAACATACTTTTGACTCACCCTGTATATCAATTGATATTAATATATGTCTATCTTTTTAAATGCCTTTCCAAAGAAAATATAACTTAATAACCAACTTCCGAAAAGTAATTTGGCAGGATTACTATAAAAATAGTCATTTAATATCAAATTTATCATTCCGGCTCGAGGTATTTTTTTTCGATTGTTCCGGATTAATTACATGACAATCTAATTAGATGACACAAGATATCGATAGATATCATTTGCGATGCGAGACAAACATTCGCTAATTGGATTCTATATTTAGCATAATTTCGTTTGAGAGAAGGACAACAGGTATGACACAGACGCATCGACGAGCCGATTAATTTTAACCGATTTATTTTATCGTGACGATAAAGTGTGATCGATACACAAAACATGTCAAATATATTTGTTGTGGCCAGCCACGTCAACAATTTTTCTCTTTACAATTTAATCGCTTCTATTTGTATTGTCAAATCTTCATCAGAATTCATAGTTTTGAAATCTAAGGACACCGTGAGCAACTACAATAATTCCAACATGATCGTTAAGCATGTCTTCAGTAAACTGACTTTTAAGAAAGTGCTTATAATTGCACCGATTATAATTGTGAGCTTGTGAGAGTAACTAAAATTTACGAAATAATTATATTTGATAATTTGAGTTATTAAAACATTAAACACGTATACGCGAAGAAATTCGATGATAGTTTGGATGTAGATTATAGATAGAAACGATTATCTTATACTTTAATCGATTATGAAACACTTTAATCATTTAAAGTCGTACAAAAGTGTCGAAAGTGTCAGTGAATTTTGATTTAATTTTATCTGTGCATATCGAGTTTCCGAAAGCCGAACCATCTTCAGCTGAGCCATTTCTTTCCAGAAATTAGAGACTGTGCGAGAAAGATTAGAAGTTCTTTCTGAGAAAAATGTCAAGCTATCAATAAGACGCGAGGTGTTTACGAGTCGTGAATCTCGATTTTTTGTTGAATCGCGAATCGAGCGACTGAAATATTATTCATTGAAGATTTCATGTGAATTATTATTATTTAGCTTAGAAAATTTGAGACGTCAGACGTGTTCGCGAATTAAAATGAATCTGCCAAGCGATGATTTTTCTATCAGATTATCAGAATGCGACTACGATTATTGTCTTTGCATGGATTATTTTTTAATTCAAAAAATCTTGGACACCATTATTAAATTACGAGACATATTTGCGGATCAATAAATCCGCAAACTTCGATTTTTCTGTTTTATATCTTGTAATTCAAGTAATTAACGACATTTATATGGACAGTTTCTACGTAAATATTTACACATTATTTAGATTCTTTTAACTGTCAATTATAAAATAACGTTTCAATTGATATATATTAATATTAATCTACTAATGATTTTGTATCTCTAAGATATATTTTAATTACATCTTTTAGAAAAATATTACAAATATATATATTTATAACATTTTTTAATTATATATTTTAGAAAAATATTATATGTATAAGATGCAAATAAACTCATTAAAAAAAATCGACTCTGATAAATTTAAATTGAACTGATACGTAAACTGTGGAACAATTAATGACAATCTTTCACTCTGAAAATCTGTCGTGTAATTTATGCATTGCGTAGTTTTTTGTTTTCTTTTTTGTCATTTATGCTAATAGTTTTTTCACTTCTGTGGATTCTCGCGCAAATATTTCATACCGAGACAACTACGAACAGTAGCGACCGGTAGTCGTGTTCTCGCAGGCGCATTCATGCATAAATAATAGTTATCCGCGCATTCATCTACTACACGAGCGGTGTTTTTGATGATGTGTGCGATGTTTTTCCGCGAAAACTGTATCGCATGTTTTCGTGACAGGGATTTCCGAGGACCTTGGACGCGATTCGCGCCAGCCATCCGATAATTTATGTTTATTCGGAAATTTAATGAGAGAAGCTCGACCGCAAAAAGACGTCTGTTCTTACAAATCCGTATTCACGTATCCCGCATTTAAACATAATTCTATACAATTTTCGCATAAAGGCTTCACAGCAATAGCAATGGAAGATCTAAAACGTGTGTACAAAATTAAAAACAGAATATTACGGTATTTATAGCAAATTTCTGTGGAAATTTATTTCACTTTTGCTCCAAATCTTAAGATCTATATAAGACAAATATAAGATGCTGATGCATATTTATAGTGTTTTTACCGAAAGTATGAACAGAGATATTCTCTCAATCTATTTCTTATACCTCGCCTCGCAAGTTTTCGTCCTCCCAAAGTCGCAAAAGCTACAAAGATGCCTGACCCCGTCGCATCTACCGGGGATGACAGGGAGGAATTTGAAATTCACGTCGCGTCCTCGTGAGCTTCCCTCTCGCGACTTTCGAATCTCGCTTCGACGTGTTCGCATTCCCGGGGCCAATGAGGAGAGATCGGGCACGTTAGTCGTGGCGAGGAGGAAGAAAAAGGAAGCACCACGCCCAAGGTACGTGGCAGGAACGCAGACAGGCGTGCTGGTGTCCACGTCCCTAACGTATACATCCACGCGAGCGAGAGCGCTTTGCCCGTGTACTTCGCGTGAGCAAGTATACCCTACTCCCTGCTCTCTCCTCACCTCGCCCCCTCCTTCCCTCTGGCCTCCTTCGGGCCCCCTTCGCACCCCCTTCGCGTATCTCGTGTACACCGGCGGCACGAACGCTACCACGTCCTCAAATTGAAGCCCCGGAGAAAAAGAGATGCGTGGCCTCACCTCGATATCTCGCTCCTGCCCTCCCCCCTTCTTCTCTCTCTCTCTTTCCCTCTTGGCCATTCGAGCAAAGGGGGAAAGGAGGAAGAGGAGGAAGAGAATGGGGAGAAGCCGGTGGGGAAATGCGAGGGGGGACGACGCGGCTGTCGTGGCGCAAAGAGGAGAGGGAAGGAGACGAGGAAAGAGGAGAAGATGGAAGAGACCGAAGGCTAAGGCGCCATGTTGGTGGCGATGACAAGAAAGCTAGCGCGCGACGGTAGCAGGGCCAAGAGTGCAGAGGCAGAGGCAGAGGCAGAGAGGCGCTTGGTCGAACGCCTTGATTGGGCGATTACGGATTATGCACGGTGCCTGCCGAGGAGCCGCGCCGATCGCGCGCGGCCAACATTCTTCCCGAACTCGACGCCGAGAGAGACGCCGGGTGTTTCTGCTAAAGATATAAGTCATCCTCTCCCCATCTCGCGAGAGAGAAAACTTTCGCGCGCAATACCTTGGACGCGTGAAATCCAATTAGCTCTATCTACGCAGATTTTTACGGTCGCGCGAAAAAGATTTATGATTTTGCTCTCGCGACACTTCAACATGATTGAATAACAGATGCGTCTTAATAACATTGCGGAAAGTGTAATGGATCATCTCTTACAGGATTTCGTAATTTAATCTTTCGCTTTCGCGCGGCCATCGCTGATTTCAAGAGAGCACACGATGTTTGGTAAACAACCTGACGCCGACCGCTCATCAGGCTGCGTCGCGCTCGATTCATTCGCTCACGAGGGGGGAGAACAACTCCCGCGGTGCTCCGTCTAATGAAATTATCCGGTCCGGGACCCCCTGCAACGACATCAACCGACTACGACAGCCAGTTATCCCGTGATTACGCGCGTGATACGCAGTTACGCACCGCGCCATACGCATTGCGACGATTGTACACGCTTCTTCGAGGGTTGAGGAACGCACAAAGAGCAACCGCGAAAATTGCTCCATCTCGCATCGATCAATGAAACGCATAATTCTGCGACAAGAAACTTGTAATTTCGTTAGATTGCAACGCGGCAGGAAAAGGACACTGGTATAATTCACGAGGATGTTGGCTAATTAATCAATTGTCTAATAAACTGCCGATACGACACGCAAGTCGATCCGAATAAATTCAAATTATCGCGAGAGCGTTTTAATTAGCTTCGGATTTTCGGCTCGAGAAATCTATAATACACGCGGATAGGATCAGACCTAATTAACTTCTCTCCGATTATGCGGCTCGATCTTTCTAATAAATCGTTAATTGGAAACCGGGCGACGAGAGCATAAAGGCTCGCCCGCATGGAAAGCTCGCGCAAAACTCGCGCGATCGCCGGGGGAAAATTTATGGCCGCCTCGTTAGTTCGCAAACTTGTCTCCTTTGCTCTCTTTCCCTGCCTCGGTACACTGGACACTGGCGGCAACCCTATCCCCAATGTCCAGGGCGTGGCGAATCAGTGATTTACTAAGTCATTTGTGCCGATAATGCTGACAGATGCCGTTTATCGGTGGCTCCCGTTACCGTGGATCGCGTATATAACCGGATCCATCCATCGCAAGGAGGAGTATTGCCGTCTCGATAAAATTCAAAATTCCAGTCGTGACGCGAGATCTCTGTAATTAATCCGACGACAACCGGCTTCGATACGATGTGTCGTTGTTCACAGAATTGCCTCGTTTGCGCAATTTTGAGAGGCCTTTCCGACAGCATTTCCTGATAATGCTTATCTCAAAGTGAAAAACCTGTTTTCGCCCGCGGAAATATATGTCCTGGATATTTTATCGCTTGGTGAAAACTGTCACGTGTATAAATAAACTAATAATTTTCAAGCAAAATTTCTCCATCACGAGAGGCGCATTACACGTGTTTTTGCTATTATATCATAAATATTCAAATGCTTGCAATAATTCTCCATATTTAAAAATAATTATTAAATAATCTTGAATAATTATTGCTGTACTCTACTAAAATAAATAACGTAATTTTAGCACCCCAAAGTAAATAATTAAAACAAATAAAGGGAAAAAAAATGCGCGATATTTGAAAAATACCCCTACAGTTCCCCGGCGAATATTATACTTTGCATCGACGTTTATCGTAATTTGTTTACGCTATCTTGCGGCAAGTAGCGCGAGATAAGAGCTGTTTATCGTTGCCGCTACCGCGTCGTGGGAAGCTTGCGCTCTAGTCTCCTTCAATACGCCTATAGAACTGACCTGTGTTTGCGTGAGTCCGAGGCTGGCCGCGAGCTCCGCTCTTTCCGGTAGCGCGAGGTACTGCGTTCTCTGGAACCGCCTGTTGAGCTGCTGCAATTGCAGGCTGCTGTAAATCGTCCTCGGTTTCCTCATCTTCTTGCCCTTGCCGTTCCTCAGGGAACCGCCGCCGCCGCCGCCCAGCTCGTCGACGAGACTTCCGCCTTTATCACCTAGTGGCGAGAGGTCTGCGAACATGCACCACCCTAACATCAACTTTCAGAATCCTCGTCACTGCTTGCGTACAAACTAAAAATAAAATTAAACTAAAACCTAACCCGCATAATTTATAATAGCCAATAACGCGATATACATTAATTATTCCGGTATTAAAACAAATTCCGACGTAAAATATCGAGAAATGCGATATAGAAAGTCGATATAGATGTGAAAAAATCCAAAAAGTATTAATGATACCTTATAATTAAGAATTTAAATTATTTAATGAATCTCTCGCGCGAGATGTGTTTTTTACACGAAAGCATCGCATTAATCACAAGACATTTTTTCTGATTGAGAGACTTTCATACGCGAAAAAAAGTAAGAGACGTTTACCGAGACTCGAAATTAACGGAAATGACGCGCCGCTTTTTTTCGAAAGAAGAACGAAAGGAAAACAATAGCGTAAACACAGCCGGAATATTTGATTCGATAAGCCGCGGGTAATTATCTGATAAAATAAATGCATTATTCAATTCCCGTACAACGAATTGAGATAATTAGCACAGTGTGTAGAAAATGCGTGGCCTCGCCGCAACATCGAGAGAAAAAGCCCTGCGGTGCGTTAACGGCGCGATAATTAATTACGGAGCCATATATCAATCTTAAAGCGATGCAATGAAGTAGCGTAGAGCTCGATAGAGGCGCGCATCGTGCCAGCCTATCTCGCGCGGAATCTGTTTCATTATTTTTATATCGCGATTATGATGTTGCGTGTTTTCATCGCGCGCGCACGTTCTTCCCAGGAGAGAGAGCAGCCCCATGGACATTTTTTATATTACGATAGCTGCGTTTTGTCGACCGATTTTCATCACGAGCGGAGAGGAAAGCCTCGACCCGGGTGGCCCGATGCGCGATTGACGTCGCGAGTAAATGGGAAACGTCGACGTCGAGAGACTCGGAGACGAAGCGACGCGATGATTTCAAGCGAGAGGCCTCCCCTTCCACAATCGACGCGACAATTAACGCGAGTATTAATTAGAGTGCATAATTTACTCGAAGCGAGCCGCCGAGTGTAGTTCGCAGGCGTGATTCTACGTGATTTATATATGAGCGTGTCGCGATGAACGAGAGGGGATCGATGGAGCGCCAACAGGGAGACTTTGATCGTGCGTAAAAGAGATCAATAATGATCCCCCATAAATTCTGTCCGCGAGGTTTACGTTTCGCCATGGCGATACAATCGCGTGTTTACGCTCGTGTTTATCTTCCCTGTTGCAATTTTCAGAGACGATACCGGGCGTGTACAATCTTTACAATGCAAGTATAATATAAACATCTTCTTCAGGCGATGACAAAAGGTAAATCAAATGGAATATTCTAATCTTTTATTTTTCTTATAAAAAAATAATGTATACTTTTCTTTAATTATTCACGCCTAAAACGCATTTTAAATTATTAAATTATTAATCTAAATTATTAAATTTCATGTATAAACTATTTGCAATTTTTTCATTTATACATTTTCTAATTAATTAAAATTTGACATCTCGTTGGAATAATTAAAATTGTAGCGTAAGATCGATTGAAAAAATTATGAGATAAAAAGACTAGAAAAGTACTATGTACTTGATAAATTTTCCTATCGAAAAAATATCTTTTTACAATCGATCAACACCCAATATTTTTCCTATCATGATGCAACGGTTAATATTGTCGCGACGTATCACCGCCACATAACGTAGTGCGCAATAAATTTTATAGAGGCGTTAGCAGGGATTACGAGCTCCCGTTGTTAATTACAGCCGGTTAAGGCGACGCGACGTCGACCGGGGCGGGAGTATCCCTGTTCACGCGGACGCGCACGTGAAAAGAGCGAGAGGTACTGTTTTATGGATGCATTTTTTTTCCTCTCTCGCGCCGCTCGCTGAAAGTTTACGAAGTCGCGAGAAGGGTACGATAGAGAGGATAGACTATGGTCGTTAACGGCGAGGCGTATGCAAAGTGCGCGGCAGCGGCAGAGACCGCCGCAAAGTGTTACTTTGGCGCGCATTCAGCCGCCTAGCATCGCGGAAGGTTCTTTTAGAGTCACATAATCAAACCCAACCGAACGTATGATAATAAGCCCACCGAGCGATTAATGCGACGTTGATAATCACACGGTAAGCGCGCGGCTCTCAATCCAAAGAGCTTGAAATTACAAGGTGTCCGTCTCTCTGCCCTAGGCTGGACTTAACGCAACTTGTCCAACATTGTCGCTCCGAACCGACATTTTATATTTCTACATCGCTACCACATTGCGCGCAACAAATAATCAAGACTGTATTTCAGTCTAAGAGATGAGAGATATCTTAGAATCGGACTAACTCGCCATTTTTTAATAAAGCTTTATTTATTTATTTATTTATTTAATTTATTTATTTAAAATTTATAAATTTTATTATGCGATATTTTGTGATTATAAGTTACTTTATTATTTGTGTATTTATCCGTGAAAAATATCTTTTACTAATCTAAATAAGAATATTGATACAAGTCATGATTTCTGCCGCCAATTATTATTATTTTTGACAATAATTCGCGCATCAAAATACGCATTATTCGAGCTTTTCCACGACATGTTTACTACGAGATTCATTTATTTAAATTTTCTAAGTTGTGAAGAAAGCACACAACTGATAGGTATAATATCCGAGAATGTATCTCTGACGAAAACACTTGTACAAATCCGACAGTTCGGCAGGATTTCAAAGAAGCCAAGCCGTGCCAAGCGTGCTCCCCAGGTATATCTCTACCTAATCCTTATGAAAACAATCATTTAATACCTAATCCATCACTCGGGCCCGGGTAAGCATTGTCTTTCGACCGTTCCGGATTAAGTCGGGCGGCAGTCGGACGTCAAGTCAGGTGACTGATGCGAGATACCGACGGGCGCCTTGTCTGATACGAGAGAAGCACCCGTTAATTGGATTCCAGCTTCAACCACGTTTGTTCGTTCATTCGAGAAAAAGACAATGGGCGTGATGCGGATGCGATGACAAGCTGATCCACTTGACGCAACGATAAGATTCGTCGACTCGCAAAATACCACCAGTATATTCGCCATACATGCACTGACAGTTCTTTTTTTCCTCTCTCAGTTTATCTAATCTAATTTCATTAAGATTCTAAAATCGAAAAATACTGCGAGAGTAACCGACATCATCTCTAAACGACGATATAAAATAAACTGACTTTGAAAAAATTAATTACATCGATGTTAGATAATCGCGAGCTTATGTGAGTAACTAAAATGTACGAAATAACTTATGCGAGTTACCCAGATTGAGACATGAAACGCACGTATGCGCGATACGATAAGAAATGCGATGACAGTTTGAACATGTGGATAAACGATTATCTCTTATGCGATACTTTAATCACTACAAGTTGCACAAAAGTATCAAAAGTATCGTATATTTCGGTTCAACTCTTATCTCTCAAACCGAGTTCGCGGAAATCGAGCGATGCTCGGTCGAGCGTGCCTTTCTAGGAATTAGAGACTGCGCGCGAGAGAGATTAGAAGTTCTCAGAAAATCCGGGCCACGAATAAGATGCGAGATGTGCTCACGAACTCTGTATTTCACAAAAGATAGTTTTTCTGTTGAATCGCGATGATTATTATTATTAATCATTCATCGATCGAAGACTTTGCGCGCTAATTATTTAATTTAGAAAATTCAAGACATCATCATTAAACCATAAGACACATTCGCAAATTGGAATAAATATCGCAAACATTTTTCTATTGAAAATACGATATCAAAATAGAGCGATAATACGATATTGATTACTTTGATTAATTAAAATACGTTAATCCAAATACTAAAAATTTTCCTCGCTTCTTTGCCTCTATTTTCATTTCCAATAGCAATTTTAATATTCATACAACTATTTTTCGATTAAATTTTTCACAATTACACGACAAATTGCAACGTTAAAAACGTGTCGCGACTAATTGTGCCGCGAATCGATCGCATGCGGATGCGCGTTTAATATTATGCAATACGCATGTAAACTTTGCGCAATTACCGCGTCACCTTTCTTTCAATTGGATAATCAAAATCGCTCGGTAATAATCGCAACTTTGCGCGTCGTGATCAGATGGACAAGTGACAGAATCGCTTTTATTGTCCGAGCGAAATGCACAAATAGTAAATGGCGTGCTCGTTAGCAATTAGACGGATCGCAATTGTCATGTTGCATTTATCATTCAATCGATTAAATCGGCGCGATCGATCTCGTTAATGGCTACGATATTTATTCGGCGATGATTGTCGCATCACGCGCTCGTTCGCTTTCGTTGCTCCCATAATACCTAGGAAGAAATGCGACGAGTCTTGTACTCTTGTACTGGAGAAATTTCCGTCGCAGAAATACTAAAGTTATGCGAACCCTTCGATAAAATTTCTACGGAGCGGACCGGGGAAATAATGCGTTTCGTTACCGTACGATTTATGAAAAGCGAGCCGCGCGCGGAGAGTAAGTTGCGGAGGAAAATGACCGGTAATTTAAAGGCGAAACGCAAGTTTCCCTCCCATGCGTGAGAATTCAACCCTCTGACAGCCGAGCGATCAGCTGACGCGGCGTCCGATCGTGCCGCGACGTCGGCTCGCGGATTCCTCCCGGCTCGGTGGGAAAAGAAAGTTTTTCCGCAGAAAAACCCTTTCGCGATTCTCGCTTTCGCGTTGGGGAAGAGCTCACTGAAGCAATTTTCGAGAGGGGCGCCGCAAAAATTGCTCACACATGAGAGAGAGGAGGATTACGTAGAAATGCACGGGGAGGACTTTCAGGGAGAAAGAGAGAGAGATCGCCCTGCGATGGACGTTACGAATTCATGGGGCGTAAACGGAGGGTAGCAAACTATCGTCGCCACCCGGTCTCTCTTTCTCGAGTCCTCCCGAGCCTCTGCAAGAGGCCTTTTCTCTGAGCGCGAGCCGACGGAGTCCCTCTACATCGCGCGATAAATTATTCGCCGAATGTTGCGACTATGGCGGAATATTTCCAGACAGGGTAACCCGGGTTATATTTGAAAATGCAATCGAACCGAGAAGCCGGCGCAAATGTCGCTACGCGGCACGCGGACTTTCTCTCCGAGCGAAATAAGTTATCTCGATCACGCGATTTCGCGATGCCGATGTGTACAATAGGCTCATGTTACGGGAGAAATGCGTCAAAGGTATACCATGCATGTGACACACAAATAAAATGAAAGACGTACAAATGGGAGAAAAATTTCGATGAAATACAATAAGACTACTTGTAACGTTATCCACACACGCGCGATTCCAATTAATTGCGCTATTTGTGGCTGTTCCGTTATTATTTTCTCGCGCTGAGAATCTTGAACGATTATCTTGATTTTTTTCCCAATTCCAACGACAATGTATTTACAAAGATACTCGTGTATCGTAGTGTCATCGTGTAAATGTCTCGAGCGATTCCGCGATCCGCAACAAAGCAGAGGCGAATCCGATAATAATCGCAATTAAGTGACTCGGGATTTCGCGCGCGAGACAAAAATCGCGATTACATCGCGCTAATGCGATTCGGAGAAGCAAAAACACGAGGGAAGAAACTAGATGATCGGAAGGAAACCCCTACGAGAGCGAGGGACTTTTAGAGGAGAAGCCGTGACTGCTCCCGTTTGGTCCCGAATCTTTTTGTCTCGTTCGTTAGCCGCTTCGCGGGACTTTTTGGGCCCCGAAGATTCTTAGTCATATATCTTATTCCGTCTCATTGTGCCGTGTGACATAGCTAGGGCATCGACCGGCTACTACTACCTGCTACCCTAAATATATTTTTTTTGTGCCCCGCGTTTCCTCTACCTTTATTTTTACCTCGAGAATCTCCGTTTTAAATTACGTCCTGCGACGTAAAAATTGAATCGGTAAATTAACCATCTCATTCGTGAGAAATTAATAAACTTAAAAATTAAATATAATTTAAATGAAAAAAAGAAAGTTTCGAATTTCTATTTTAATGTCACACGTAGAGAGATGTGTCCGTTATTTATTTAAAAAAAACTTTCATGGCCAATTTCTTCGAGTTTTTTACAGTTTATAACCTCCGTTATAGAATGGAGATAAAGATTATAAAGATAATGCGAGGATACAAAGTAAACTTTCTAAAGTGTCGCACGGGGAAGGGTAACGAGCGATGTAAAACCGGGCTGACGGAATCGCGAGTCGCGGTAAACGCAGCCAGTTTCTTTTTTACGTCGAACAAAACGCAGCATCTGATTGCGTCGCGAAGAAATAGGTAAGCATTTCGCGTTTGTCGTCGCGCGGAAATTCGCGAACGCGGATTAAGACGTTCACCGAGCGCGAGGGGACGATAAAAGAACCCTCCCCCCTTCCCCTCCCGCCCCCCGCGGCCGTACAATAAAGTCGTAATATAACAAAACGCTCGCGAGATACAGGTGACCCACCGGAAACGCCTGTCGCCGTCTTATTTCTGCCTCGTGTCAAGGTGATTCTTGACAAATGTTACGATGCTGGCACGATATTCGCAACTTGAAGTCGTCCAGTTATTAGCGTACCGATGATGGACGACTCCGAAAAGAAACCTCTTATCTATCTATATCTAAAGTGTAAGGCCCAAGATGACTATTCGAGTTAACATTCAGAGCGCGCGTGATTTCCAATCTGTTCTCGAGAACACATGACATTACGAGACTCTTTGATTTATTACGCTAGATTATTGATTATCGAATTGAAGGCAAATTTGTTTACGAGCGTGACGCGTTTCCTCGATCGTAATTAACGGGAGAAATTCTTAGCATCATCAATTTTGCTGCGCGCGTCGTCAATTACGCATAAGCACTTTCGCCTTGAGCCCTTCGGGATGGTATCTCCGTTCCATGACGACACTTTGCACTCGCGAAGACTTGACCGACCTGGGTAGGACCCATCGTAAGGATACACACCGACGAAATTAATCTCGCTACGTCGTCATCATCATCGTCATCACCGACGCACGGAACGGAGAGCCATCCGCGATCTAACAAACTAGATCTACGAGCTAAGAATAGAAATGTAAAAAGGCTGCGAATACATACAGTTGGGGTACTCACCGTCCTTGGGCGGCGAGGGGCACTGGGGGGCGTACGATCCCAGGTGATATCCGTAGGCGTTGTGCTGGTGCATGGGCGCGAACGGATATCCGGCCAGCGCGGATCTAGGACTGGGGAAGCCCGCGTCCGCGTGCTGCTGGTTCCCGCTGCCGGGCCCGGAGCCCTGGTGGGCCGCCAGCGAGCCGACCTGATGCGAGAACTGATGGGCGCCGGGGACGTTGTGGCCGCCCGGGTAACCGCTCCGTAGACTCGCCGGATTGTACAGGTTATTGTGCTGGAGCTCGATGAAGGCGGACTTGCCGCTCTGGGAGACGGGCGTGCTGGACGTCGTGCTGTCGCTGCCGTTCCCGCCGGGCGGCCCGGGCGTCACCGAGCCGAGGCCGGCGTGATGAAGATGCTGCTCCATGTCGGAATTGGCGCCCCCGGTACCGGCGCCGCCGCCGCCGCCTCCCCCGCCGCCCCCGCCGCTGCCGCCGGTCGGTCCGCCGCCGCCCGACATGCTATTCGGGGTCGGGGTACTCGACGGACAGGGGTCGCCCGCCCCGAATGGGCTCCCCAGGTCCGTGAAGTTGAGCGTCGTCGTGCTGCCCGGACGCTCCACCTTAGACACGACGTCGATGCCGCCGCCACAGCCCACGATCTTCGCTAGACTCGCCGACGACGTCGTCGCCGCCGCCCGCCCTCCGTACGGGGCCCGAATCTTGGGGCCACTCTAGGTAAGCGAAGGACGCACGACTACCAGGACGACCGAGTGTTGGAGCAAGCGCGGCGAGCCGACATCGGATCGCGCGGTCTGGACTGACAGCCGCCGTCGGGTAGCCTGCTTCGTTGAACCTTCAAACCTCCAAACTCGCACTTGTAGAAACGGAGTTCGATTGTTCGCACTCGGTTAGGTCACCTCGAGTCGCGCACTATCGCGACGTTGCGTTCCTTGCTCCACTGCGCGCGATTGTCGAGAGAATATATTCACTTCTGGCAGAGTCTCGTTTACACGTGAGCCGTCGCACTCACTCGTCGCTCGGATGTTTTTGTTTCTCAGCTCCGACACCACTTGTCACACTTGTCCACTTCACACGCGTACTGATCCTCGCGGAAACACTGTTACAAAGCCAGCCTCTCCAGCAGAGAGAGAGAGAGGGTCCGGGTCGATGCTACTGTCCGGTGCTCGTGTCAGCTCGTGGTCGCTCGGCTGCCAAACGGAGACGCGTCGCGACGTCGCGACCAGGCCGTCGACATATCGGTCCCTCGCGCTTCCGCGTCGCGACGAGCGATGACGAGTCGCGAAACGTCAACGATCGCTCGACGACAACTTCACTCGGGTACAGTCCGCGATCACATCGACGATGACCGAAAACGATAGACTCCGAGACCAAGATCGAGGTGTACTCGACACTCGCGCCCGTCGCCGATTTGATTTAATTGCACGTCGTGTACAAGGCGACCCGCGCGCGCGCCCGCTCGCGCACCTCCTCGGCGACGGTGTGCTTTTTACGCGCGTCGCGCCGCGATTACACTTGGCCCGACGAGCGTATCGCGCGCGCCCGACGTATACGCGCGCGTACCGCCTGGACGAAGAAAGTAAGAGAAGAAGACGACGATGACCAGGGCGTATAGAAGAGGAGAGAAGAGCACACACGCGCGTCTGGTTCCAGTAACTGCAGTGCACACCGCGCGACGCGGACCGGTATAATGATACATAATGAAGCCCGAGCCGCTCCCCGGAGCCTGGTTCACCGTTTCCGAGAGTCGCCGCAGCGGCGCTACTCAAGGCGAAGCCTGTGAAGGGTGCCAGGCGCGTTCGCGATTGGCGCGTCGCGCTCTACCCCACCAAACGTATATAAACTCTGCAACGGCGATTGGAGTTGCGGAGGCCATTATGGTATCCACATGGGTGTCGCTGAAGAACAACCGCGCCTACGTCTACCCGGTCGCCCTCGGGGCTACCGACGATGCGCCGAGGTGCTCTGTATACCTGCCTGCCCGGGGAAGTCCGTTCGTTCGTCGGGCGTATTAGGTCCGGCTGATATCGTCCGAGATATTACTCCAAGGAGGCCAGCGCGTCGCAGAATCGCGTCTGTTGTTCTCTTGCGAGCTCGTTTCATTCATTCGTTAAGTCGCGCGCTATCAGGTGACGCGAGGTGAGGGACGAGTGACATTCCAATCGTCGGCGTCTCGATTCTTGAGAGAGTTCGGTTCAGCTCGGACGGATTACTTGTGGGCGATCTTCCAAGGTTGACAGTCTGAAACACGAGAATACAGAGATTACGATCCAAATCGCAACTTTCAGATTGTTTTGTTCAAATAAATTAATCTTAGTAACGATGAAATGGGGCAACACCAATTATTGATTATTGATACAATATAATATGTGCTATAAAATAATTGCAGTAGATGTAGTACTCGTAATTTTTATCTCATTCTTTTTAACAAATATTGATTTCGATCATGTCAGTTTCGATTTTTATTTAGGTCCTCTTGACTCAAAGATAGGCAACAAACTATGAAAGAAGCTATATTAGTACTTATATATTGTACACAGTATTTACTTCACGTGAACTACTTTGTATCTAAGAGATCATCAAGCAAAACATGTGTTTATATTCCTCTCGACACATAGTATTTTAATAAACGTTTGGTTTTTATTTCTCAAAGAATTTTATCCGACTTTTTCAATATTCTCAATCTCCAAAATTTTTGTTTCTCCAAATTTATACGCTAAATATTATTTTTTATGCATTCTCTTCGCAGACTTTAATGAAATTAAAATTTAGTAGAAGCATCACACATTTTATTTATTATATCCGATAATCAAATCTGTTGGTTTATTTTAAATTTATGATGTAGTTATATCCCGTCACACACACATTAAGAATAATTATTATACTCATCAAAATCATGTCGGCATACACATTATTCTTATATCAATTTGAATTTCAGGCAGCTGTCGATAATTAGTTGCATAAAAATTGCATTTATTTTCAAGAATTGTGATACTTTTTACATTTCTAATTATTTATTGAAAATGGGAATGTAATGATAAATAAAAAAATATGGAACATATATTAAGTTAATGCTTAAGTTAAAAGACAAAACAAGAATCATGTGTTATATTATATGTCCAGATATTATAGTTCGCAACATGTGACATTTATTGAGCTGTCACATGATTCAATTCTTTTGTATCGAGTCATTCATCCAGAATGATATTTACATTTTATCAAGTTATACAGTTTTTGCAATTGTATTATCAGTATTGATCACATGAATATTATTGCAATCTTTGAAAAAAACGTGTTTAACTCCGTTTATCGACTCGATACGAAGAAAGTGAATCGCCGATGAATGTAAAGATATAAAGACAAAGTTGTCATGCGAATGGTGCAATTTTTTTTCTTTCCTTTTATTGTTATATAAACCGTTGCAATTGTATCAAATTGGCCATAGCTTTTAGCAGCAACAGTTTCGATAATGTGATTGTTATGTGATGTGTTGTTGTTGCTAATTAAATCTCAAAGATTAGCGACGCAATAATTACACGCTTGAGTAATAAACACTTTGTCGATTGACACTATGATTTACAAATTTGCATACAAATAAAAACCGGAAGAAAATATTATTGTGTCATTTATTTTATATTTTTAACTTTCAAATGATCCAGCAACTAGAATTTTACTTTTATATATCACAATTTACTTATTAGTTACTTATATAATATAAAATTATAACAAGAGTACGATGAAAACTTTAGATAAACAATATAAAAATAACACTCGGTCATAAAAAAAAATTATTTATCTTGCATTCCATTAATCTTGTGATTGAATTTCTATCGGACAATTTGGCGTCGTAAATGTATGCAGCGGTAGCAAGAATATTTAACTTTAGTATGAAGTGCAGTTTGTAATGAGATAGACTCTTTACTGATAGTATCTAGGAATCGGGTGAACGAGCAGAGATAGATTAGATCTTGTTCATGGGTAGTCTCAACCGTCTGTACTTATGCACTCATTGACTATCAATACCGTGTAATACGTATCAGTGTAATTAATTTAATTAAATTTTTTCATTAGTGGATATATCATTCTATCATCTCTTTAACATTCGTAATTAAATGATGAGTGATAAATAACTTTTCATTATGCATCGTTTGATTGAAGGTTTTTTTTACGAATGGTTGATGATAAATGAGTAAGAGCGACATTTTCCATGAAAATTGATATACTTTGGCTAATGAATTTTCATTGCAGTTATTCTTTCTCTTCTTCATATTAATTAATATATCGTGTTGTGCGTATAGATTAAATTTAATTTCAACAAAATTATATACGTCGATGTTATTAATTCGAATTTGAAAATATTTAACTATTTTATTCTGTTCGTTTTGTTATTAATATTAAATATAAATTTTATTCACATTCTAATAAATGTAATCTAACAAAAATTTTTTCCACAACACGCGAAGTAAATCTGCCTCTGAGATTTCGGTAAAACTTTAGAAATATATATGACGCGGGACAATTGAAACAGGAACTCGTTGATTGTCATCCTAGCACAGTGACCTAGAGACATTTCTTTCTGGATTATAATTACACTTAATCAGTCAGAGTGAGCACAATTACTGTCTTGAGCGTGGTTATCGTCTACAATGATATTAGTCGCTAGATAATACCACGTCTATTAACATTGCGTCACGTTTCGTCGGTGTACGGACTCGATGTTTTAATTACGCGAGCACTTATTTTCGATACGCTAAGAAAAACGTGATATTAATTACACAATTTTACCGATAAATAATTGTCCAGTCATAGTGAAGATGACGTGAATATTTTTTCGATATTTCGAAAAATGCATATGACTTTAGTTTATATGCAATAATTATCAATAATTTTAATCTATTTTTACCGATTATTTAAGAAATAAAACTGCAAAACTATAAACGAAAATAGAAAACACGTAGATATATTGAGTGACATAAAACTTTTAATGTACGAGAATAAAGTATACGCAAAACTCTATTTTGTGTTACATGATAACAGCCCTTTAGATATAACGGAGAGTTTTATGGTCAAATTTGAAATATCTATAGGTTTGTTGCATGCAACTACAATTGTACGCTCACATGAAAACTATCCCATCGCGGTAATATCCCTCAATAATCCCTGAAATAATATGTTTGAATAGGAAAGACACACGATATATAAATATTGATATTTTTTTTCCTTATCTATTCACGCTATTTTCAGCACTCATATTTGGCACTTTCATTTTACTCTACGTGGTTTAATTTTACTTTTTTTTTTTCAAAATTTGGCATGACAAATATTATTTATAACGAGATGTGTTAATTTTGAAGACGACTTTTAAATCTTTGAATTGCAAAAACGTGACGTTGCGGCGCGCGATACGTGCGATATGCAAAAGTGCGCCGGACACGAAAATACCAAGAATGGCACGAGGCTCGAATTTCCTTACGTGTCCTGGACAAAATCACTTCCCTCTTCGTAATACCGGTGTACCGATGCGCCCGCGGGAACGGCACTAGGCCAAAAGAGCGTGGCACGCTCTTACAGGCGCGAAATTACATTGGAGGCTAATTGCATGGCGGCAGTAGCGCAAACACGTGTCATCAGTCGACCGCCACCACCATCACCGCACCACCACCACTACCATCGGCTGCGCCATCATCCATGCGATGCCTATGGTGGATAGCTGCGCAGTCGGTTGTGTACGGTGAATTACGTAATTGAGGTAAATGGCGGCTATCCAGAGTGCGGGGAACTGTGCTAAATAAAATGCCATTCAATTAGACGATGAGAAGACCGCGTTGGCGGTACCCGCCAATGTTGTTTTCTCCACTTTGCCGGAGTCTTCCTAAAGCGGATGATTCGTCGCCGCGCAAAGATGCGCGCTTTAAAAATTATGCATCTGGTCTCTTAGATAAAATGGTTCATTTTAATCGATAGTGAATTCAAGTACTTGCGCTTATACAAGGTGTTTTCGATGCGATTAGGAAACAGCTGATTTATTATTTACGCGGTAAAATTATCTAAACTATTTTTGTGTTAATTTTATTTTAGAATTTAAAATAGCAATTTGTTAATATTAAAATATGTAAGAAAATAAGATTTATTTTATTTTAAGAATTTGATGAGGGAGATATTTAAAAGATCTACAGATTTAAAAAGACGTTAACAAATAAGCGAAGGAAATATATTCTACCTCGTTGCCCCGAATTCGCGATATTTCACGTGGCGTCAAAAATTGTTTTTCACATAATGCGAGACAGAGAGAGAGAAAAAAGAGAAGCGTTCGTAACTCAAGTAGTTTACACGTAAAAGAAAAAAGAAATAATGCCGCGGTGTGGAAACGAATGGATAAATTGCGACGCAAAGTGGCATTTCGATTTCTCGTTGCCCGTCGTTTCTCTGTCAAATCAAAAGGACGCAAAAATATTCGCAGATTATAGTGCTAAGTGGCACTTTTATCACTCGCTGTAATTGCGCTTGCATCTCGCGAGAACTTTCTCCCGCTCGCGTAGTTTCGCAGATTCCGTGACTGTCGATCGGTGCGCCGCTTATACCGCACTTTTGCGTTCTTTTTTCACCATCCTATATGTGCCTGTTAATGACGGCTTGAATACTTGTCACGTTTTAAGTACAGAGGGTATTCCGAGCGCGAGAAATAATACATTTAGAGGATACAGAAGCTACATATTATTGTCACGCGGAAAGTTGCTGTTTGTTGCCATTCAAAATTTTTATTTTACAATTGTTTAAATTTGCTATATCTCCTTATTATTATATCTTATTAAAATTTGCTATAGGTATACTTTTTAAAAATTATTTAATAATTTATATATATCATTAACACATTCTTTTATATTTCATTAGAAAAATACTATCAATGAGGACATGCATTCTGTGAAAAGCTTTCATTACCAGGCGTTGTACAATTTAATATTTTTATACGCGTATCGCATTGCACTTTGCTCATATGCATCATGCATTTTCCATCATATCTAACGTCTAATATCCACGTGATCGGTGCTTAAGGTACACAACACGTATGACATGTGGAAAAAAACAGAGAAGGAAGTAAGACAGAGAGCACGAGAGCAGCAGGTCTTCGAGTTTCTCGAGATGCCCGAAGCAGTGACAAGTTTGGATCGTAATTTTCGTACTTTACTGCCCGGCAGTAAAAGCCAGAGCGAGTATAGGTGGGCGTTGCCCGCAAACATTGTGTTCTACACGGTATTACCGTGCCTCCTAACGTCTCCGAAAACATTCTTTATTTTTAGTGCGCGGACCACGAAATCTATCTACCGCGCCTCTATCACTTCGCTGAAAACACTTTAAGGATTGTCGCGAAATCGATTCCATTAATCCGATATCGTTGGGCGTCGATGATTTACGGATACACATTTTTACATATGTATATAAATCCGCTTATGCGGATATCGAAATTATAGATCAAATGTATAGGATTGCAGAAACATACTTCTCATTAGAGTTTCAGTGATATTGAATTTAATGACATAGTAATAGAGAGAGAAAAAAAGTATCGTAGTTTTTCAGATGAAATGTACCACTATTCAAGAAAAAATGGCGAAATTCGAGGAGATACTAGAGCGATCGTGTCGACGATTGTTATTAAAGTCTTCCGGAAAAAGATTAGTTTTATCTTACACACATGTAACTTTACAAGAAAATATGGTAATTATATACATTAGCGATTCCTCACCGATTTCAATGATCTTGAAATATGTTGTCGGGAGCATGATTCTGAACAACTTTTCCTTATACATGTTACCGCCGCTCGGCCTTAGCTTCCGAGATATTTATAAAAATGGTTTATGGTTTTGCAATATTGTCACCATTATGAAATAACTTTTTTGCACCATGTATTCAGTTTTTGACAAAGTAATAATGTTTACCAAAAAGAGTTGTAAAGCGAGATCCTACCGGCGGGGTGGTTGCGGGAGGGGGGGCCGAAGGCCCCCCTTGCACCCCCCGCGTGTGTGTGTGTACACATACATTTCTGATATTTTTTAATTTGTATAGAATTTAATACAATTTAATACAATTAAAAAATATCAGAAATGTATGTGTACACACACACACACACACACACGTGCGGGGGGTGCGAGGGGGGCCTTCGGCCCCCCCTCCCGCAACCACCCCGCCGGTAGGATCTCGCTTTACAACTCTTTTTGGTAAACATTATTACTTTGTCAAAAACTGAATACATGGTGCAAAAAAGTTATTTCATAATGATGACAATATTGCAAAACCATAAAATATTTTTATAAATATCTCGGAAACTAAGGCCGAGCGGCGGTAACATGTATAAGGAAAAGTTGTTCAGAATCATGCTCCCGACAACATATTTCAAGGTCATTGAAATCGGTGAGGAATCGCTAATGTATATAATTACCGAAAATATCGATGTGTATTGAAAGTAAATGTACGTAATATGATTCTAGTAATACCCAAAATTATGTTTGTATTTGAATCGATTTTTGTTATTAACATAGAAAAACATTTTCAGTCACTATTTAAAAAAAATTCTTTTAGACATTTTTTAACGAAATGATTATAATTATATTATATTATAATTATATATTATAGTTATATTATAATTGGAAAATCAGATAAATATTTATACATGTAATAAATTTTCAAAATTGATACATCAAGATTAATTGTCTTTCTTAAATGTAAAACCGTATATTTATATCCTGAGAAAAGTGCATCACGCAGCAACAGCTCGGAGGAACGCAACGTTAGAAAGGCGGGAGAGACAGCGAATTCGTGAGTCTCACGGTGAGTCGTTCGATCACGAGAGTCAAAAGCCTTCGAGGAGTCGGCGACTTACGAGACGAACGAGGACGGGCCGTCGTTCGAACAAAGAGACTTTCACGAGTACCTCTGAGGAGGAAGAAAAAGACACCGAAGGGGAGGTGGACGTGCAAAGGGAATAGCGAGGAACCACGACGAGAAAAACGAGAGGGCGAGGACGCGGCTCCTTCAGGACGGATGAATGGGGCTACTAGCGACGTGGAGCGAGAGATGCTGTGGAGAAGCCGAATTGCCCGCCATTGTAGTGAAATTGATTATCGTGTATATCGGGAGAGGATTCGCGAAATAAGATACCGAATAATGACGACAGGATTATGAATGCTTATATGAAAACTGTATATATATATTAAAGAAAATTTTAGCATTATTGATGAAGAAAATTCGTCACAATTTAATCGCGTTATTAAAATGATAATTTAATTTACTGAAATTTTTTTTAGTGATTTATGAGACAATTTTTGATAAGTATATTAATAATAATATTTTCAATCTATTATGAAAAGAGTGCAAATAATTTTCTATGATCAGTTTTTAATGCAAAGTGTAATAGCTAGTAATGAACTATGTTTGTTATTTTATACTTTCTTTCTTATAAACTAAAAATTATTTAACGTCTTTTACTACAATAGATGATTGAATTAATATGCTAAAAATAACTTATTATTCCACGATGTGATGAATAAAAATATTATATTGAAAATGTGATAAATAGTATAACTTTTTCTCTTACGAATGAATGAGTAAAATCCAGCAGTTTAACTCATTGATGAAAGAAACACGTTATTACGTTAGAATCTAATAATAGCCCATGCTTTAATTTTCACAAAAGCACCAGGTATCTAATTTTTGACGCGGTGCATTTTCAAATTGGCCAGAAAAATAAGCATCGAAGTGTCGCCCGACGGGGTCCCTACAATATCCATACAATCGCCCCCATACAATTAAGTATGACCGTTTGTCTACTTGGTTCTCCTATTCCCATACATCCCTTCGTCTTTTTCCCTGAGGCAGACGAGGAAGAAAAACTAACTTTCAAGGTAGTTGCCCTCGCTTGAATGAACGCCCGAAACAAAAGAATGCCGCGATGCACACGAAGGGAAGGAAGGGAGGGAACGATGCGACCGCGAGGGGTGTGGCGAGTTCTCTACCGGGAGCTCCTTCAATGAGAGACTGCGAGCGCCGGCGGATATTCGGTCTTTTCGGTTTTGATTGAAAGTCGAAGTTTCTACGTGAGAAGCTCTACTTGCTCTTTAATGGTCATACGTGTCACAATGATCGTATTTGTAAATATATACGGTATATGCTTCCTGTAAATGTACTATAATTGTTTCAACAAGTGCTGATAGGGACCAGTTTTAGATATATATTTAATATATATATTTATATATATTTAAGGATAAAGTGTAATTATACAATATGTAATGCATATTAATAGGCGATTTTTATCATGAAATTATCACGAGTAAAATATTTAACATTTATTACACGTTGTAAAATTAAATGCGCGTAATTATATAGTAAGAATGTTAAAGTGACGGCAAATTGGTGAATTGAAACATTGTACACATGCATGCGTTAACGAAAATTAAAAGCATGTTGCAAAGATCAGGAGCATGTCATCAGAACGCATTAAAAATTACTATTACGCGGTAATTATCGCACTTAATTCCCGAGACAATTTGAGGTGGCAAATGACTAAGTTTTTTCTGTTCACGAAGGTGCGAAATGGAAAGCGACTTTTTTTTTTATCACACATGTTATAGATTTTTCACGCGACCGGCAATCATACGAGAAGAGAATTTTGCTCCAATGGGACTTTGAGGTATAATCGTTTGAGAGCAGTGAGCCGCGTAAAAAGGGTGAAGCTTTGAAATGGAGAAGACAGCAATTTGCACGCGTGAAAAATATAACAGAAGGGTCGTCAGTGTCAGGAGCAAAAAAACGCAACAGTCGCGTGCAATCCGCGGTGCGATCGCGCGACATTCTTAGGCGCATTTTTCTCGTATATTTACGATAAAAGAGAGCAATTTCTTTTTATGAGCGCCGCTTTCTTCTTTCTCGAAAAAAAAAATATTAATTTTCAATTCGAGGAAAAAAAGAGTGCTCTTAAATAAAACATCACAAAAAGAATCTTGTCGAAAACATCAAATAATCGAAAAAAAAACATCAAGTAATTTTACTTGCAATATTATATGCACTATACATCAAAAAATTATTCCATCATTAAATATTATTATTTCAAGATTTTGAATTATTTTCTTATATTTAAAAATTACTTAATATCATATATTATGAGATTAATGTAATACCATATATTATATAATTAATAGTAATTAAATGCGCACGATTAAAATGACTAAGGAAAGAATTCATATTTAAATGCGGAAAAAAATGAAGGTATGTTACTTTCACCTATGCATATCAATTATTTGATGTTGTTTTCCATTTAATGCGTCAAAATCGAATGTCGCACTTTTTGTCGCACCGTCTGATTCGAAAGCAATTTATAGTCGTAGGAGAAAAGTCGAATGTTTGTTGATTCACCATTATAAAAATAGCTAATATCACTACCAGAAGCAGGGGAATAAATGCGTTTCCCATTCTCTTTCTTATACCTAATCGAATCTCACGAGTGCCCGCAATTTCCGCGACTTTCCACAAAGGCCTCGCTCGCACGCACGACATTGCGAATGTATGCGACGAACACCTGGAGTTCTCAAACGATCGTGATGGACTGTTGATAAAAGGAACTTAGTGTTCGCACGAAGGGTACATGGGTGGAATTGAGCAAGAAACTCTGTACGAGGAGTTCCTCGGTTTCTTGCAAAAGGGGTGGTTCACGATCACCGTCGAGGTGTATGGATGATGAGAGAGGAAGGAGACAAGAAGGCGGGTAAAATCATCGAAGAACGCAACGCGGGAATAATGTAAAGGAAGAAATCGAAGTTGTATAAAAAGACGTCGACGAAAAAGAAAATAGAATATTAGAAAATTCAGGAGACCGTATATAATAATTATATCATAATTTTTTATATATTCACATGTGTCATTTACTTATAATGTAGCTATGACATTTGTCGCTTCACTGTTAGTTGCTTTTGTTGAAGTTATATTAAACATATTTGTATCTAAAGAATGATAAAATCGGAAAATTAAATCCTCGCAAGTGATCTTTCATTTTAAAATTAGGAAAATTTTTTCTAATTTTATCTTATTGATGATAGAATTATATATCGATGTTCAAGAGGGTGAAGAGAGAGAGACAGAATGATGCGACACACACAAGCAATCAGAAGGGGAAAAGAGAAAACATCCAAATATGCGCGCGAAAGAGTTGGCGAGGTGAAGAAGGAAAAGGAGAACGCAGGCATGAGAGAAAGAAGACTAGATTATGCGAGAGAGGAGAGAGTGCGAGGGAGAAGGCAGGGGAGTAGCGAGAGAGAACGTCAGCTGGTTGCGTTCTCGCGTGACGACGCGCGGCCGGCTCGGTTTCCCCCGTGGCGGCGGGAAGACCCGCCTTGTATCTCTGTCCCTCATTACTATTCTATGTGTCGTAGTAGACGACGAGGGCCGTCGTCGCGCATCAGGCCCAGGGTATAGGCAACGAGAAAACCGGCCAGTGTGCGTGCGTGCCTGCGCCGCGACGGGCCGTGCTGTGCGTGCACGAGCGCACGCGCACGTCCGAGTCTCTCGGCGAGCCTCTCTGTTTTTTTTCTTTTATATTTTTTCACTGCCTCTCTCTCGCCAGCTCCCCTCATCTCTCTCCTTCTCTCTCCTTCTCTCTTTGTTCTCGCGTCATCTCTCTCTCTCGTTTCCTCTCTTTGTTTTTATTCGCGCCCCCTTGCTCCGCCAGAATGCCAGGGTGCGTGTTTGCGAGGAGCAACTCTAGCCACGCTAGCCCGCAGCGCTCGATGTCAACTCGTTGCCACGCATCTGCCTAGCCGGCTGTCACGCCATCGGCGAGCCATGAGAGAGTGAGAATCAGATCGATCTTACGCGAATGAGCGATACGCGAATGAGCGATACGCGAATGAGCGATACGCGATGATGAGGGCGGACGAGTTATGATCGTCATCGTCCAATTTTTACGAAGGTCTCTTTGGATTCTCTCTCGACATAGGAGCAATCGAAAGGAGAGATTAATTTTACGCGGATATTTTACATATTTTTTCACTTATATTTATCAATCATGCGCAACCAGAATCGCGATCGACATATTTTTATATGACATATTGAATTTCGCGTATAAAATTATTGCAAGCATGTCTGATTTTTTTTTCTACAAGAGGGGTTGTTAAAGGGTTGTAACTTACAATGTATCCATTTTGCCGATGACTGTTATATCTTTGTACGTTAAAGAGAAAGTATACTGTCTTATTAAAGAAAACTAAAAAAATATATAAAACATAAACAATGATGTTTAATTATATAACGAAATTGTCGATAACATTTATAAAAAATATTTAAATCACGTAATTACTATGAATATAGAGTTTGATTCATAATCCCAATAAATGTATAAGTATTATTATTTATAAACATTATAAATTATATTGATAAGTTTCAGTTAAAGTATAAAATATTTTTCATTACATCTTTATAATAGAGTTGGAAGAAAATATGATTACGTATAAAAATATTAAGAAAATAATGAAAAACAAAGTGCGAATTTTCTCTACAAAAAAAATTTTTATATTATTTTATTATTTATTAATTTTAATATTTCACTAGCTGTAATTATTAGTAATTATATAATGTCTTGTTAAATGCAAGCATACATTATAGCCAGATCATTTTTCCATCGGTTTCATGTTTGTTTGCCAATAAAATTATGTCGGTTTCGTCTAGTTCGGCATATTATCGATTCTTTTTTACTTGAATTAGATGTGGTCCTTTCCGAAGAAAGGAAGAACGTGAGGATTCGTCGCGGTGGATTGTAGGGTTAAAAAGACTCGGTGGAGGATTAATACCGTCGTCTCTAACCAGAATTGACACGGCACTCATCCCCCTCGCAACGTAATTGGCCCCTTTGCTTTCTAGTCTGATGCCAGAAGGGATTTCTAGAAGTCAGTGGGCGAATCCTGTTTCGGCGGCGTTTATATTCGACAGAGGACCCTGGGGGCCGGTGTTTATTGCTGATCTAATAAAAGTCCCTCGCCTCTCAATCGCCGCAAACGTGACTGTACGTCGTTATATGGCGCCCCCCATACTTGCCACAATAAATTTGTACAATCCCCGTTAACGTCAGTTATATTATCACCGCGTATTGTTTTAAGAAGCCATAGTGATGTAGAAATTTATCTCGAAATTTCTACTTTACATGCTGAAATTTATAATTTATTTAACGTGTGTCTTTCTAATGACCTGATATCATTTTATTAGTCGCAAAGATAATAAATTAAATAATAAATAAAGTAAGATAATAAATTAAATAAGATAATAAAATAAATAATAAATTAAATAATTTTTTATCTTTCTCTCAAAGACACGGTTATTAAATAAATCTTTTTTTTAATCTTGAAATTTGTAGATTAATGGATCGTATCTTACTACTTTATAGATTCAATCAATACGCGAAGACAATCGAGATTTGCTGTAGACGAATGCCGGGCGCCAAAGGAGATAGATCAAGAGAACAAAGAAGAATCAGTCGGAAGAGACAGAAACGGAGTCGATGAGAGGGTAGCCGAAATAATTAGCAGGAGGCATCGGGAAGGTCGGGCGGAAGGTCGTGGCCAGGAAGCGGCGTGGGGAGTCCTGTGATCTTAGGGAAGTCACGGGTCAGCTATGTATGCTTTGCTTGGTTTTTGCTGGCGAATATTACTGCGCGCAATTAACCGCGGTTCATTAGTTACTGTCCAATCAATCAAGACGTCTGACGCACCGAAGAGATTTCCTTGTAAATTTATCAGTTTTATAAAAAGCGCAACTTCTCGAACGCGATGTTTTCTAACATCATTTTCCGTACATCATCAATTGTGTCGAATAAAAACTTTTGCAAAAGAACAAATATTTTATGCGAGAGAATATTTGTGTAGCACATGGTATTTTTTTATTGATTTTAATTTGTTAAATTAAATTTTTAATTTAACTTTTAATTTTTAAATTTTTAACAAAGCGGTAAAATATCTATTTTTGTACAATAAAAGATTGAGAAGGCAATCATCTCTTATATAAAAATAGAAAAGATATGATTTCTCGACGCTTTGATGGTGGAAGAGATAAACCTTTCACGTGCTATAATTTTTTTAATGTATAGAATTAGATCCTGATTAATTATAAGACATCTCTCGACTTGGATTTATTTTTTTTAATTTCCGAGAAGGATTCGATTCGGGTCAAAGACCATCATGATCACCGCTAACTTTTCTTCATACAACAAGAAGCGCGATATTTACGCATGATGTGACTTTTTTGCGCGTGATATAGAATTATAATAATCATATTGCGTAATATTTGCGTAATAATTCTAAATATCTCCGTTTTTTTCTAGATTAGCGATGTGAAAGTCATGTCGAAAGAAGATCATACTCAAATCCGACGTTATAATCCAAGCATCACCGCATCCATCTTCCTCAGCTCTCTGGTTGACCCTTTCCACGGGAGTTTAAACGAAACTCAGGCAATCTGCCGGGTGCTCGGGTCCCGCAGGTTCATTAGTCAGGAGGCTAAACGCCGTTACCCCACTCTGCTAAGTAAGCTGTAAGGCCTAGGAACGAGCCGGGAAGTCGAGCGTAAAGTCCTTCGTAACGATGCGTTCGATCGATTGTTACCGCATGATCTTGCACAATTCGCTATTTTACCGCGGCGAACCTCAATTCTCGCTTCTGGCGATACTGATAAATTGGCCACTTAAAAATCCATTAATTATAACGAAGCGCGAATAAGATTTCATACTTTAAAATGAGAGGCGAGAGATTCTTCATTCATAAAAATCTTAAATTCACATGAATACTTCTTGCTATGGATCTTTATATAATTTTTTTTTTTTCATATGGAATAATTTTCATTCTAAGTTTACGATTAATGCTATTATTTATAGAGTCGATATACGACACTCGAGTACAGAGGGTACAACGTCACTAGTTGTTTGCAACATTTTCAAGAGAAAATTCTTCCGACAGTCGTATTCCGTATGATCAGCACGAAGACTGTTCAGTGCGCAAAAGTTGCGAGAAGCGTGAATCGAATTTTCATGAATCGCAGACAATTCGCAGCTTCGCTCTCGAGGAAAATTTTTTTGTTTCACGCCGGTAGAAAGGAGATGATTTAGACGGTGTTGGAGAGTGGCGCCAGGGCAAGGATTGAGGGCGCTCTTCGACTTCTTCTGGGCTTGATTGCGTAGCCGTAGAAGCGAAGCTCCGTCCAGGAGAGGCGAGGCACGGGATGGCAGGGAAGACGGGAGGCAGGGGGGGAGGCAAGGGATACAAGGTGAGATAGAAGAAGAAGAGCAACTTCCAGGGCGCAGAGGCACTGGCGCCGCGCGCGGCAGCCTCAAAGGGATCCTCCGCACGCCCATCTGTCTCCGCTCCGCCCCTATTCCCGCGCACCATATACATCATGTACGACCGCGACGTACCCAACACGACCACCGGGATCCGACATCGTGTCAGGCCACGTCACACATCACCGCGCGGCCAGACGACCGGTGTCCCCTCGAGGGGTTGCTTTACTCCGCACCCTCCACGCGCGCCCCGCTATCTTTGTACTCTCCACCGATCATGCCCTTCCGCGCATTGTAACACGATGGGCGAAGTTACACGGTAGCACCGCCAGACGTGTTATCATCACACTCGGCTCGCTACAATGCCGCCGAAGTTTACCCCGTAACGTTCGCCACGATCATCGTGTTGCATTTCCAAGTCGGATATGATTCGGATCGCATTGTCACGAGCATCCGGGTCTCTCGTAAGATTTCAACGATATTTTGATATCTCGCCCCGCTAATCGCGTAAACTGAGGGATTTTGCAACATTACATGCGCTGACTTTGTTTGCGTGCAAATGGAACATTATTCGTTCTCACCGTTTTATATTTTCCACCGTCTGCGATATATTAGCGCGTATCGAGTACGGAGTAACGTTTGAAAGTATGCAAAAATTTTGAAGCTATCGTGCCTTATAAATAAAATTAATGGGTCGCGAGTGAACCTGATATAGATGGAACTATGCGATGATGCTGATGCTTATAATGTGAATATAATTACTCAATTTATCTTATACCTTGTTTAAATGTCTGACCTATGCAATTCTGATTATACTAGGTTCTTAATTACTATGCGGTAATCAATGTGCCCACTTAATTGCAAGAATACGCGCAATTCGCGTGTATCATATAATCAGACGGCGTGCTGATTTCTCACGACATGATTGATTATAGCTTATATAATCACGAAATAACGTAAAAGAATCTAAATCTCTTGCATTTCTATGTGACTTTACGAGGGTCGTTTGACTGAAAAATCGAATCTAAACTTCATCATTTAGGATCAATATTTCCATCCTTGCAGACAATTTCATAAAATATTAAACGTTATATGAATTTATAATTATATAATGCAAACAGGTTAAACTTTCTGCCTTTAATTATGTTCTAATAAAATTTTGCATTAAATAAAAAAATACAAGTTCAAGAGATCCAATCAATCACTTTCCATTCATCACTTCAATCACTTTTCATTTAAATTATTTTTTTTAACGCGAGCAGGTGATTTACAATAAAAAACTTTCGACTTGGAATTAATGAGCCTAAATGTATCGAACAAAGATCCCCATTGATAGAAGCGAGAGGTTGGATAGGGACACGAGACACGAGAGGAGAATACGACGCTCGTGGCTACGAGTTGCTTTACCGAGAAGCAGAGAGCTCGGATATAAAACCAAGAATTTCCCGCGAGGCTCGCGTGTCCCGGATTTCAGGATAGGGCCTCCGTGTATCCTCGAGCATCCTCGATCTCCTCGAAACAGAGCCCCTTCGAGGGGTTGACTAGTCGAGCTAGGATACGTCCAGGATCACGCGAACCCCCTCCGGCAGTAAACTGGCTAGCACGGAAATATCAGCCCGCGGATCTACTTTTGCGTTTGAATTATAAGCCGATTCAAAAAACAAACCAGAGAGATCCGTAGTATAGTATAACGTAGAAATGTACATTATTATAAAAAAATTTTAAACATGTCCACTAAGTTTTTTTATTGCTAGTTTCAATATTATTATTTACGATGAATAGATAGATTATAAAAAATTAGAATAAAACTGCGATATAAACGGATTTATTTACTGATTATTTTTTTACGTTAAATAAATCAAAATCTGTTATGAAAGATATTGTATACTTTCTATTGCTCTCTCTTTCTCTCTCTCTCCCTCTCCCTGTCTCTCTTATATAATATTTAATTTTTAAAAGACAAAGACGTAAAACTCTAACTCTATTACAGATTCTATTCTATTAAAGCGACATTTGAAATATTGAAATATTTTAAGAATTTTTTTCAATAAAATTTAGAATAGAATTTTATATATTAATTTCTTTGAAATTTTTTTAGTTTTTTTCTATGTTCTATTTTTTCTACATATGAAATAGAAAAAAAAATATATATATATAAATTTGGCTATGAAAAACTCCATATCATCCCCCATTCCAATACATTATATTACACAATGTAATTATAAAATAAAGTATTACAAGTATGTAATTAATTTACAAGTAATAATAATGAGATAAATAAGTTATAAATTGCATACCTTGAGATTGTTATTCCCTTGGTGTCCCTCCGGATTTCCTCTTTTTCTCTTATCCATCCGTTGCTGCTTCTTGATGACACTCACTCGCGAAAACATAATTAATAACGATCGCGCACTTATTAATTATCAGAGTACGACAATCGCGCGATACTTTGCACGGCACTCCCGATATTAATATTCACATATTTCCCGTAAGAACTAACGATTCGAAAATCGCTGACTGTTTATATGATATATTTCGATGTAATAAATCACGTAAAGTGTTTTAAAGAGAATCACAAACTGACTTTTTATTACCCGGTTGACAAACGTGTAAAACTTCATAATTAGATACAATAATACGTTAAATAAACACTATTATAACGATCGATTCGGAATCTGTTTTGTACCTGGTTAATGATCAAAAATCGAAAATTATATTAATAATTTTATTGTTACTGCAGATTATACGAGACGCAATTCGTCGAATTTACACGCTCTTATATATTTCGAACATATAAGAGTCCCACAAAATATGTATCTATTATTATTTAACGATTGATATATCACATCTTTTTACTTCTCAAATCACTCGATCAAAAACAATTTCACATATCACGTCGTCGTTTTCTGCGAGATATCATAATGTTAATTTATAATCTTGGTCATCATTTTCGGATTTAAAACATGACGCGAGTATTATAAGAAGTCGTAATACATTAAATGTTTATTAATAATTAATGTAAAATATAAAGAAAATGAAATAATCCACATAAATTTTATAACGCGTAAAACATTTCGCGACACGATGTTAACCATTCGCTTTCGCGGCGTTTACTGCCACTATTATTTTGGAATTTTTATGTTTGGGTATATAGAATTGTAGCGCGCTCTCTAATGTTTACATTACGCGGTTACCTTGTTGACATTCGCGCGGCGGCATTCAGTCACTACGCAATGCCTTGAACGCTTCGCGTATTATCGTATTATCTCTCTCTTTCTCTGTCTCTCTCTCTCTATATATATATATTATTATTCTTTAAAGATTATCAATCTACGCGATACTATTTAATTTTTGTGACGTACGATTCGTAAACGTGACGAAAACTGAGACGTGTTATTTCGAGGCAAATACCGATTTCGTCTAATTTATAAATTTGTATCAAGTAGAAATCAAAGCCATAGGCAGATAGAAATTATAGGTTATCGTTCCATTACGAGCAATTTTTGCAAGCAACAATTAACGATAATAATATATATTTCGTACTTACGTGAAGTGTATCGCGCGTGCAGTGAATCTAACCTAGCCGAATGTATGTATTTTCGGACGCACAGATCGCGCGCAATAGCAGAGTGAGATTATCGATGCCATTTTCGACCATTGATCGTGTTAATCGGGTACAAAGCGAATCAGATTTGAATCGAGCGATGCGATAGTGTTCAATGAATGCGTATTATTATACTTAACTACAATAGAGCCTCGATCATTTCTTCACGAAGCGAGAGGAGCGGAGCGGAAAGAAATATCCAGTCGCGAAGTATCCTCGCTTACGTCACAGACACACATACGGAGCGAAGTGCGTCGCGGATAGGCTGCGCGCGCCTTCTCGTCACTGCCTGGAGAGGAGACACGGCATTAGTGTTGGTGAAAGTGCGTGTGAAACATTAAAGTGAGATATTAAAGTTATTCGACGAACTTATCAAAATTCTGTATTTTGACACATTTGTCAATCGCGTAGTAAAAAAGTTTGTACATCGCCGGACTTTACACGATTCATCCGAACGAAATCTATCGTACGAATAATGAACGAGACGATTTTCGAATCGTATTGCGTATTAACCTCGAAAGTGCCGCGCATTTGTCGTATTATGATAATTAATATGCGCGTCGTCGTAATTTTTCCATCGTGTTTTTCGCGAGTGAATATCGAGGAGCAGCAAAGGATAAGGAGAAGAGGAGGTGATCCGGGGATAATCGTCCAAGGAGCAGCTGTCGGTGAGTAATTTACGATCTTTTTTATTTATTTGCGATTTGTAAAATATTAATTGTTTCCTTATCTCTGCGCTAATAATTTTACATCGTCCAATATATATTACTATATGAATAATATATATACATATATGAATAATTATACGTATATAAATAATAATAATATTAATTAAAATATCACACAAGTAAATCAAATAAAATATCAAGTAAAAATAATAATAATATAAATTAAAATATAACGTAGAGAAAATGTATACAAATACTTATATTAAACAGAGTAAATTTTTTGTAGTTTTAATAATAGCAAAATAAAATTTTTTAAATATTTTTTTCATAAAACGTAACATGAAAAGTCATACATTTTTAAGCGTACATTTAAATTCGCGTGAATATAAATTTTAATTTAAACGATGCTCCTCTGAATCGTTACTACAAATATTTTTTTTTGCAAGATATTTTTAATTATTTGTATGTATATATCAATATTTGTATAGTACTCTAGTAATTATTTTTATGCCCGAGCGTGTTCATCCAGATTTATTTCTCTTGATACCATTGTACAAGCATATTGTAAATAGATAGGAGCATCGAAAGTTGTCGTAAACTATCATGAGGGAAAATATCATATGGCAAATAATGAGGCAAGCGAGTCTCTTAATGAGCGAGTAACTGATTCTTGAGATAGGATCCGGGTGCGACGTAATGATCCCGAATGGGTTTAGCACCCAATAAAAATGTGTAAATATTTGATACAAAAAACATGTCTCCCTTCGGGGTCCTCGGACCTGGGCCACCTTTAACGTAGCTCGAGCCACCACCGCGCGGGTCAACCGGTCCCCGATTCTTCGCGGCGGTCGACCTTTGTAGTCCGACCAAGCCTCGTTTGTGAAACAAGTCGGCTTACAGGTACGCGAGACAAAGACCCCGTGTAGCTTGGTGATGGGTATTTAGGGATTCGGTTATAATTGCTTTCGAGGTTCTTGGACCGGTGATATCCTCTCGGTGGATCGCTCTCGATGCCGCTGTCCACGCGGCTTCGTTACGCTTGTTCGGCAAAGATGAATCGCCGTTACATGATAGAAGATGCCAAAGAGCCAGGTAAGACACACGAAGAAAAATTATTTGCAAAAATCATAGATTTTAATGCTATTTTAATCTTTATCTAATAAAAGCTAGGCTTTTTTAATTATATATTTTATTAATATTATTGTAATTTTTACATAAACATTTTCTTGTATATCATTGTATGATTATATCACGTTTTTAATGCCATAATATTGCATGTCGAATTTTTTTGTGCCGAATTATTGATATAATAATGATAGAAATTATTGATACTGTTGCTGTAAAGTTCATGAAATTAAAATTTTTCGGTCATTAGTTTTTTATTTTCAAAGAAATGACGGATTCCCTTAGTTTTCAAAGTCTTGTCTTACCTTCCTTTATGAGATGTTGAACCCCTTTTTCTCTTTCGAGCGCCAGGCGCCAATGTTTCACGCCTTCTCGGTCGTTTTTTTTTCGTTCCTTAAGCTATAGTTATGATGGTCTACTCTCTGTAATTCTAGATGTTGTAAAGCTTTTTAGTTTGAATAATTATTGCAAAAGAATAGAAGTTAATGTAATACAATTCGAAACAGTCATATTTTTGCAAATGATTAGTAAATTAAAACAATGCTGAAGTTTTTATAAATATGTACGAATATTTTACAATCGTGTTAGCTTCAATTTTAAGCCTCTAAACAACTATTTTTTTATATTTTTTTTACTTCCATATACATTAAAATAAATACTTTATAGAATATTATACATAATATATGTATGAAGTTTTGGATTAAAGTATTGGATATTAATAAAAATATTAGGGTGACGAAATAAATTATGTTTCTTAATATACAGTTTTGCATTGTTTTACTGTCTTCGCTCGTATTGTCTTTTTCTTTCTTGCTTGGCATTCATTCGAGAGCAGAGTTTCTCTCTTCTTCCTTACCTTCTCACCTATTCGCTTCAGTGCAAGTCATTCCAGAATAATTTATAACCCAAAGGATCGGCTATATATATAAACGAACCGACTAACTTAACTAAACACCGTGCTAATTTCATTTAACGCCCATGCCTATATCTTGTGCATTCACTATGAGGGGTTATTTATCGAATGGTACTCATCTAAGTTCGGTTATTTTTTTTCATTGGTTATCACCTATTTTTTTCGATATATTTTTATAAATGTCATTTTTCTCTCTTTTTCAAAATAATTTGGTAAATATTCTTTTTTTTTAAATAATTAGCTATTACTTTTTAAGCTGAATATTGCACTCTTTGCGATATCTGATAAATAATACGAAACGTTTTAATGTCAAACGGTAATAATACATTTCATTTTGACATAATTTAGAAAAAAAAAAGAAAAATTAATTTAATTTAATTTAATTTTACGTGATACAATTAATTATATAGCAATCTTTTATCATAAAAGTAATAATTTATTTTAAATTGTTTTATAATACAATTAGATTTCTTTCTTTAATTATTCGTTTGACTCAAAAAATACGATCAGTTGGCGTGAAGATAGTACATACTCTGAAAGTCTACAATCTCTTTATTCTTTTTTGGGCGGTTCTCTTGCAAAGACTGAATGCTATTTCTCACGAGAAGCGAGAAGAAAAAAGGTGCAACCGATAGTTCCTTTCGCCACAGCAATGAAAAACCGATTCGATGGCCTCATTAATGTCCATTTTATCGATTTGGGCCCGATATAAATTCTGTGAGATGATATTCTTCCTTTTCTTTAAAGAGACATCATAGAAATGTGCGATCTGACACTCTAAAGCGTTTGGAAAAATTACGATATGACCTTCCAAAGATTCAGTAATATTAAGAAATTAGTTCGGCTACTGCTTCATTCTCCCTAGGAATTTATGAATTGATGGACCGATTACTTTAACGATAATGACTTGTGTTTAGGAAACGCAGATACTTTAGCATTTTATGATCTTCTAAATAGAAACGATTTATATATCATAATAAAGAAAATAAAATGTTGAGGAGAAAAAATTATAATTTATGATTTTATTTTTATAAAATTTTGGAAACAATATATTTTTGCTTTACATAAGAAATTGAAAAAAATAATTATCATTAAATAAATAATGAATTAAAAAAAATAAACTTTTTGAATGGTTCTCGATAGTGGAATTTTCAATAAATCTGGAAAGAGAGACGAACGTTTTCATCGAGAATTCGAAATTAATGACATAAATCGATAGTAAACTCTAAGAGGATCCCAACGCTAAATTGCCACTCCCTCTTCAAAATAATTACTCTTAAGAAAAGGGACCGACTTTCGAAGATTCTTCCTTTTTTTCTCTCGAAGGAAACGTCATCTTCGAAGCCATTTCCTGCCGACTAATGTGCCGAGTCAGGCGCTGGTTTCTTCCATTCATGTTTTTCACGGAACCATTAATTGCCCGCACTCGATAATATCAGATAACGTTCTTTCGGTCATCATTTTCAAGGCCATCTTTAGATTCAAAAAGCTTCGAAGAAAGAGGAAGAAAATTGAAAGAATAGAAAAATTGTACAATATCGGAGACTCGTAAAATCAACGATAAAGAAATTATTGTAACAGAAATATCTGAGCTCTACCAGACATTTTATAAAATATTATATTTTTATATAATCTGTTTAGTTTTTTATTTTAATAAACTATAAGACAATAAAAATATTCACAGATTGGAATTGATAACATTTAAGAAATATTGAACTATAATATTCAAATATTTATAAATCGATACTCTTGTGAAGGAAAAGGGAAGGAAGGAATTTATGTTTCTATAATAGTACGGCAAGTACGAACAATAAGAGAACAAGATCGACAGTAGCAGGGGTATTCGATTCTGCAACTGAGGAGGCTTCATCTCAGCAAGAAGATAAAGGACGGTGATTCTTTTCCTTTTTCCCGTTCTCTCATCGGCTTTCTGCCTCTCTCTCCCAACGGGACGTCGTGCATCTCCGCCGTCATTACACGGCATGACAAGGCGCCTCTGTTCCTGCTCTTCAACTTCTCGCCACTTTTTCTGCTCCCTATTCTCGCGCCATGTCTTCTTCACACGCTCCTGAACGCGTTATGCCGATGAGAAGACAACAGTTGAGATGCATAATGATCGTCGCAGGATGACACCCTGTATACGAAACGGCGACCTTCCGACCTTCTTTACGCGTTTCTATTGGAGTCAATCGATGAGTCGCCAAGAATCAAGAGGATCCAGGATACTCGATTAATGATGCAACCATGTAATCTTCAAAGAGTTGATATCTTTTCTTAATGTATACGAGATTATCATGTGTGGACGTTATAAAATTCCCTTATCACAACGTACAAATGATTACAAGCGGAGGATCTCACAGTGCCGTTGAATCAGCCCGACTTTCACATAGGTCTATCCGAAAGGAAGTCGGCGGTTCCTGCACGCTTACAAGGTCCAGACTTGTGCACTCGCCTAATTGATCCGCGGCTGCCCGCCTGTTCTACCTGCGTGGATGAGAGGGCGGCACGCGGACAGAGGGACTAGCGGACAAACGGATACACGCAAGAGTGGAAGCCCGAATCTACGGTCGAAGCCAAGTACCAGGAACTGGATCTTGGCTGTGTGGCTGGTCGGCAACGTACGACCACGTATAACGATTACGTGCTTTAGAAGAGGCGCCAGTTCCTTTCTCGTCCGATCCCTTCCCTCTTTCTCTCATATTTTTCTCGTATTTTACTCTTGATTCCGTCGGAAATGAAACCGGTCTCATTCAGAAAAGCCTATAAAATTGAGATTTTCGATTCAACGCTTGTTACATAATTTATAATAATAGATAGATTGTATAAAATCTTTTGATTTGTTCATATGCACGTATCAAACCGCGGGAAGCACAATAATTTTATTTAGATATTTCACACATTACTCTGTTAAATTAAATTAATTGAGCCAATATTCAAATATTAATGCACGCAACATTCAAATATTACAATATTCGAATCTTAATGCATGCAACAAATAATTACTAAAAGTGCCGCGATCAGAGGCTACTGCAAGCGGAACATTTCCGCCGCGGTTTCTGCGCGTGGCAGCTCGTTGCTTCTTTGTCCCTCTATCGGCATCCGGATGGGCGAGATAGTAAGAAACGGGAAGGAAATGGAGAATAAGGGAAAATTGCGAGATAGAAAAAGAGGGAACGATGGGTCGGCAAACGCCAACAAGTTGGACGTAATGGGTCGCTCCGATCGGGCGGTGGTCTCTCTCTCGTGAAGCTACGGATCGAGAAGAGCGAATCCGTTGCATGCCACAAATTGGCTCAAATATTTACGCAATTGGCATGATAACCGCATTACGTGATTATGTACGGTTGTTGCGCGCGATCCCGATGCTCACCCTCTTGTACCATCATCAGCACCCTCCGCCTCCTCTCTTCATTCCTCGATGTCTCCCGCGGCCCACCTCCACCTCCACCTCCTCCACCGACCTCCCGTATAAACGGCAAATCAGGGTTATTAAACGACCGTTCGCGGGACACATGCATTGTTCGCGCTGGCCATGCAATTTCCGCCTCGAAGACCTTCCTGCTAGCATGACCCCTTGCCCCGCGTCGTTTTTCCGCCAGCACTCGCTTCTCCGCGACCAACTCCATTTTTTTCTATATACTTCCTGTGCTGCAATGTTTTTTCAAAGACATAGTCGTTTGGAAGGTCATATTCAGTTTACTTAATTAATATGTATTTATAATGTAGAGATAAAGTGTCGAGTGTTAAGACAAGCGAAATCTATCTTAGGATACTAATTTTTGACATGTTAATCTCCTTTTAAAATATTATAATTTTTAATAGAAATGCTCGCTACCACTTCTTGCAAGTTTGCGTAGCTTTTAAGTGCTAATAATTATGCGTGAATTAACCTTTATTATATTACTGATGAATAAATTTCTCGATCAAAAAGAAACACATTTTTATGATACACGAAATAATAAATTATTTTCATAAATATAATTATGTGATAGAACGAGAGAATAGCTGCAACGTTCACTCGCCACCTGCAAAGATCGTGTTTCCAACATATCATTTTCATTCCCGAATGGTGCAAAACATCAAGGCCGAAATGTAATAATCGGTCATTTGAATAGATTACTAAATACGACTAAGAAAATTGCCTCTCACGCAACATTGTACAAACTGCTGATTTAAAGTCAACGATGACTTGCATATAAAAACTGTCACCACGTGACATTTTTGTTATTTTATTAAAATATGCGCTCTAGTAACGCATAAACATTAACACATTTACATTAATAATGCAACGCGCATTCAGATTAGATTATCATGAACATATATCAATTACCGGTCGCTGTCGAAAATGAATCTAAAACACGTTAAATTGTATCAAATTGGCCATGATATTAATAGCCAAAGGAAGCCAAATCAGAATCTTGACAAATTGCAATATTTACTTAATAAATTACAACATTAATTATTAACAAAAAAATTTTTGTATTTCCGAAATAGTGAAAAAAAAATATTCTCCAAGTATCGTACAAATTTTATAAAATAATTTTATGAGAACTACCAATATCTCCATCGTCCCATCGTCTTTTGGCTCGATGATTTCGCTCGGTCGCTTCTTCGAAAATACAGTTACTCGGGCCGTCGATCCAACGTCGATCCGTTACATAACACTCCGTGGAAACGTTCGCTCGTGTTGGCTCGACTCGGCTCGGAGCGCGCGTTACGTGCGGTTTCCGTAAATTGCTACGTGCAAACCCGCGGCCGCTCCGCGTCGCGCACGACGTATAATACGTACTCGTCGACGTGTCGGCGGAATCGTATAGGTATATCCGCGAGAGATGCGCATCTCGCGAAATAGGAGGCACGCAGCGCCGCGGGGGAAAGCGAGCGCGGAAAAATGGCCGCACGGAAACCGCACGTGGCCGAGGAAAGCGGCGGAGAAAACGACGTTTCGTGCACGTGCGAATTATGCATCGCGCGGGATTACTGTGCAAAAAGCGCTGGCTAAAAATACGGGAACGAGCGAGGATGTTCCGCTAAAAAGGGTTCGTGCTCTCGCGAATGTACGCTCGGCGCGCAATTAGCTGAATTAAATAATACGCGGGATAATTATTTGGAAAGTCGGCGCGCCGATGTCGCAGTTTTAAGGAATTATTGACGCGCACCGAGTTTAATTATAACGTGCAGTGAGAGAAGGGATATCGCGGGAATTATATATCTATTATAAGCGAGGGAGAGAATAATTATTACAATTGAGTAATGCTTTATCGCGAGGGAAGGTACCTATGCAAAGGTTACTGTGCTTAGGAATTTATCATTTTTATACATATCAATTTTTATATCATTGTCATTATTTATATATTAACCTTTACGAAAAATTAAATGTCTTTTGCACGAATCATTGATGAAACTTGTCGAAATATACTAGAAAATAATCCACATCTTTCTACAACCGAGTAACTACTACCTGTAGATAATCGAACCTATAGTTGTATCAAATCACAAAACAATTGAAGTTAAGAGCTATACTTGCCTTAAAACGTAAACAGAGCTATACATGTTGCTATATTTAGCTAAAAAATGAAACTATAAGAGATATATACTTATATCTACAATATATATATTCTCTAAGCTTCTGTTTATTTGTCTATATTTTTCATAGAAATTAATTGATAATCAATAATCTCTTTTTCTTTTTTTTTTGCGAATATTTTCAATCATTACACAATAGGGACAGATTGTAAAAGATATGAAGAATGAAGAGGAGAAAAATTCCGTTTCCGATAATCTTGTTGGGATTTAGGTCACCGTGGCAAGAGAGTGAATCGTCTTGCGGTTATCGCATAATGAATTAAAATTACTGGTTGCAGCGGCGGGACTTAAACACAAAGCATCGCTTTAAAGGCAAGAATTATTGTAATTACAACAATTTATTGTTACGAGAAACAACCAACGGTATAGAATGCTTACATTTGATGGATCCATGGCGCAACCTAGTGATGCCTTCCTCAAATATGTACATCAAATAGATCTGACTGGCGACATCTTGGGCTTCAACGTTGGACAATCTAGCAATCATTCTACTCAATATATTTCTATATGTCGATATTTTACATAAAATTGAAAAAAAAATATATTTTAAGATACTATAAATTATAAAGAAATAACTGTTTTATAATAACTATCTTATTTACATCTTGCATGATGTCACTTGGCTCATTTTGAGTAAAACAAAAATGTTAAAAAGAGAAAACGTTCATTAGAGATAATTCTAAATATTAAAATACTAAAAGTTGAAAAGAATATGGACAGTGTACATTTTTTATAAATTTACAATTAATTTAATATTATAAATAAAAAACACGCGTATTAAAGAAAGAAAAAGAATAATTTTTCCTTCTAGCACATAAGACGCGCTGAAAAGAATGACGGAAATTCCCAGGAGAATTCTATCGATTTATTTGAAGCTGAAAATGTCATTTTTCTCGTAATACAAGAACCGCAAGGAAATTTATCGACGGCAGATGCGAGGAACATTTATCTCGCGGGAGTCGAGATGTGGGACGACTCTTTTTTTTCATCTTCCACCTTCCGTTGTAATTCAGTCCACCTACGCGCAAATCGTAATGTGGTAGAAATGATCACATGATCGGGAAAGGTTCTACTCTTTTATTATCATAACCGCTGCTATCCCTTACGGGATCTAAGTTGGCTCTAATAAGGAGCGATCGTGATGACCGGAGGAGGCCACGCGTTTGCTTTCATGCGAAAACGCCTCATTGTTTCGTCCTTATAAATCCACTTTCCACTTTCTTATTTATCTATGTTAGTTGTTGCATACATCAACCCCAGTCAATATCTTGTATACATTAAATAAAATCTCGTGATGTGTTTTGAACAGCGTCGTTTATACAGAATTACACATTTATATTTCTTGCATTAGCTAAATGTTATCAATCGCTCCATCAATATGCAATTTTTCATGTTATTTAAAAGTTTATATATGACATCAATTACAGAAATATTCTAGCAATATTTTGTACGTCATACTTGATCGAAAATAGTGAAATAAATGTTTGAATATGATAATGACATATATTGAGTTATTTGAAGAAATATTTAATATACAAAGAAAAATGTTTTTTCTTAATTGTAAAAGCAAGGATAATGAATACACATTTATGCTAATAATAAATAAATAAATAAATATAATAAAAGTATGTGGCAAAAAAAATATTTTCACATTTATTCGTTCATTTAAATATGCAAGAAATCCTTTTTATCGCTCAAAAGATCATGCATGCAGTAGTTTTTGTTTCAAAAAGTCGCGTGCATTTGAAAGAAAGTGTCCAGACCAGGTTTTACGCAAATGTCGTTTGTCGACGTTACAAAAAATAAAGATAGCTTTCGAAATATTTAACTCGAACAGTATTGATTGCCATATCTCTCACACCAACCTGTCTGTTACATTCCATTATATACACTCCGTTAAATTATCGCTTATATCGATTTTCTTTCAGTTGTTACGGTTTTCGTTAATATTATTGCAAATTGTTATTTGTCACGTAATAACCGATGTGATGAAGAAGGATTCGCATCTGTAATTTCAGCGAACAACTGTCGCGCGAGAGATGCCTTGCAGCGAAATGCCAGTCTCTCATAAGTATCGGTTCGATTGCAGTGGTAATCTTATGAAAATAATAGAAATTGTAGATTTTTTTCTTATATAAAATAAAATATATAAATTATCCACAAGTTGATAAGGAATGGTTTAGAAATCTGTATAACATCTATTAAATAAAAATTTTGTAAAGATTTGATAACAGAAATGTTGCTGAAAAAAATTATAATTTTTTAATTTTTATATCCTTTATAAATAATATAATAATTAATATAAAATAAATATAACTGAAATAATAAAACAGTTGAAATATATAAATAACGTGTATAACATGTTAGTTGAAAATAAAATAAAGATGAACGATTTCCTTTAATATTCAAACCAGTATAACTTTGCGTACTGCAATTTCTCGATTTCTTAGGATATCAATATAATATCATATTGTTGTAACAGTTTAGAATTTTTTTTCTTTTAACTACAAGACATGAATTGTATATGCAAAAGCTGCTTGCGAATTTTCCGAATGGCATATAATCTCTTATCAAATTATAAAAATAAAAGTATCAATTGCGTTCAAAATAATATTTTTTAATATGTATGTAATATATGATAATATGTAATGAAATTAATCATAATCTGAAATTTAGCTTAGGATTTTTTGATTAAGGAAAGCCAGAAATAAAAATTTATATAATTAAAAAAACGAATTGTCAGATTTTTCAGAAAATTTTTAGATTTCATCATTATTAGCTAATATTTATACATTGATAAGAATAAATTTGCTTGAATATGAAACATATTTAAGAATCTGCATTTTAAACAATAATTCTAATTTATTTTCTACAAATTTTTAAATTGTGTATATTTTATTACAATACAATATTGCCAAAAAAATTGACATAATTAAAAAGATTAGTTGTTTATTCAGATGAATTTTCTCTAAATTTGGCGCAAAAAAAAGAGAAATGAGAGCGAAACTATAGTTTATATTTAAGTATTTATTTTTCTTGATTATTTCCCGTCACCACATATCCTAGCAAAGGCTATATAACGATAGTATTTTCATTTAGCGTTCCCAAAGCGATGAAGAATTGCTATATCTATGCTATTTTGCTTGCTTGGTGATTGCTCCAGTTCCAGTTCTTTTCTTCCTCTGCCATACTTCGTTCTCAATACTTGAATGAATTAAATATTATTAAACAACTAATATAATTAATATAATACTAATATAATTAAGTTTACCTAGTTTGACATTGTTCAAAACGTGTTAAAATAATTTTATAAAATAAAAAATATATTTTCTTTTTTCAATAATGGTTTTAAATAAGAGATATATTTTGTACAGTTATAATATTCTTGAAAATATTATAAATCTCATGACGATTGAAGAAACATCAAATATATTTTTCTTTCGTATAATGCGGATTTCCTATAATCCTACAATCAAACTTACTCATCGCCATCCCTTGAATATCCGGCTAATGTTCTCCACAATTCTTTCGGACCTTCAATTGCCAATGGAAAGTTTTGCCAGGACCATTCATCCGCTAAAAATAAAATTAATGCATGAAAAAATTATTCGTTATACATAGGAAGAAAAATCAATTGATCTAACCTTTCAATGGATAATCTATGCGTCTTTTACTTAAACCGTAGTGAATATCTTGCTGGTCCTGCAGCGGTAAATGATTAGTTGATTTGTGCAGAAATTAAGCATTATTTAATATAATTATTAAATGAAATCTTCAAGATATATAGGATGTATCAGAAAAGAAAAGATTCTAATCATCTTATTAATTCTAATAAAAAGAAAGAAACTGATTCCATACTTGAATGTTTCTACCAATCCGAGGTATATGCTTTTCGGCTTTATAAAAGAAATCTTCGAATCTTCCGCTACGTCCGACTCTAGGCAGTGTCGGAATTTTGGCTATCTTGAGGAAAAAGGCTGGTACTTCGTCCGCCTTGGCAACATTTTGACAAATCAACATCATGATCACTCCAAGAAGAGAAGCTAAACATACGAAAATAAAATGTTAAACATTTTAACAGAAAAAAATATATAAAACGATCACTCTTTAGATATATTATGCTTATTGCACAATGAAAAATATTTTATTTTTATGAATTGAATATACGAAAATTTATAACCAAGAACTTACAACAATATTAATTAATTTACCATGAAAGAAGACACCTTCGATCCGCCGAGTATGAGATCCTCGTAGCATCATCCTGAGAAAGTTGCAGTACCTGCAATGAATCAAACTTAGTTTAGACTTCAAAAGGAACTTCGCCCTACGACAGCACATCACTGATTACGCGCCTCAGAATCGATCACGATAATTATTTCGACAGATGAGCGTGTGCCAATCGACGTGGCATTCTCGATCACAATCGACGCGTAAGCAACTGCCATAGAAGTTCTGCCGAATCCCGCGGGAAAGATGCACGTCTCGCGGGCGTTCGGTGAACACTGAGAGATTTTTCGCGAGATGTACGGCTTGTTCCATTACCGTGAAGAGTGGATCCTCGAGGATTGTGGGCGAGGGAGAATCGACAAGGAGTTTGCACGTCGAGAAACCTCATTGCATTTGAATCATGCTGCGCTGTTTGTCCTCGCATGGAACACGCGCGAGAATATTTAACTGCGCGTCGCAAGTAAAATGTATTCTAAAGAATGGATGTCGTGGGATGTTAAGGGAAATGTTTGACATACTGAGATGCATTCGGTTATTGAATGGGTAAGAGTAAATAACACGGAATTTCCGGAATCACTAACGCATGCTTGATAATGCGTCTTGGATGCGAAATTAAGATGGTTTGATGTATATATGTAAATTCAATCTTGTTAAAAGTTACGAGATAATACGCGAGAAAAAATAAAACTCTTTAAAATTGTCTCTCGAACTTGAAAACAATTTTTTTTTAAATAATTATGATTTCATATGTGTATATATAACATATCAGGTTTTATTTTAGTTCTAAACTATAGGAATAAAAATATTTATTTTTCAATTATAACTTCCGAAGTATTTTTCGTAAAATAACAGAGAGAATATATTCAGATATGATATTTGCTCTTCTACCTCAAAATCTATCAAAAAGATATCGGATATTCTAATTTAATGTCGTAGGTATAATGTTAGAAAATCAGCAGATCTCTTATAAAAACAAGAATAAAAAAGATAGATTAGCGTGTATAATTGCGGATAATGTTGCTTACCGTCAGATAATTTGGACGTACTAAACTAACTCGATTAAGGGATCCACATATTTATACTTGATCAAAAAGTAATTAAATATTTCATCCATGTATTTCTTGTAAATGAACGCGCACGCTTGTAGTCCTCGATAGAATATATCTCGATCTGTTTTTATCAGCGGAAGATTTATCGTCCTCAATGGCTGATATTTTAGTGTAGTACATGAAATAATACACAATTCTATATATTTTCTATTCCATTTAATATGTGATACATGTTGATTTACTTTTGAGTATAATTATTACACACTTCTATATCAAATAATTAATGAAATAATTAAAAATTTTCAAGATATATTATTAAAGCTAGATTTTTCTTAAAATTTACTATTGCAGTTAGGTAAATATAACTAAAGATTATTTTTATGTATGAATATAAAGTATATTTTACATTGAAAGTGTTATAAATTACAACATACGCACAATTAAATAAAATATATGCCAATACTTTTCCAGTCGATCTGTCTTTTTTGGCCACAGACAATAGACAATAACCCTTATCCAGACAGGTGAATAGTACGTGCTTTCCATTCTAAATTTTTTAATCTACATTTAAAAAGATTTCAACGAACTCTTACGATGTAAATTATGCAAACCAAAGATTCTGTTAAATAAATTATTGTTTTGATTCTCTATCTTAAATATTTGTTTCTCTGGCAGATAATATCTTATAATAATTAAAAAATTGTCGGGACATATTATTGTCTATCAAAGAAAAAGTAATATTAATATTGATCGTCATAAACAATGGTAAAATGGAGAAAATCAAAGGGAAAAGTATTTAAAATAATACTAATTAGCTCCTGAAATCATCATATTTTATTTATAATGCTTTCTAGTAAACATAGCTAAATCATGGAATTTTAAATTGTAAATACAATAAATATAATACAACATAAATGTAATTACAATATTGTTTAAATATAAATTTATAATTAGATATAGGGGGAGAGCGTAATGCAACTATCGCTGATAAAGAACTGATAAAGAAGAGGAATATGTCTTTCAAGCACACGCTTATAAATGCTTTCATAGGAGCTTAATTAATTATTTTATTTCATTATTCGATCAGTCGGCGAAAGTAGTGAATCATCTCGGTCGGTTACTCATCCTCAGTTGGATTCTTGACGAGACATCCAAGCGGTACATGTTTCGCTGGCGACCTCACAAATAGCTGACAGAGCACGGCTGGTAAATTCGTAATCTGAAAATATTACGAGCTCTATTATTTTTTAAGAAATATTGTAAAAACTGAGCATCAAGAAACTTCTATACTAAAATTAATTAGTGCAAGATATTAATAAATTGTAATCATTTTAAACAAAGAAATATATTATAAAAATAGTAAGAGATTTTTAATAATTATTATTTTTATTTCAAAATTACAAAGGTCAGTGAATAAAAAATTAAAGAACAAGATCCGATATATCTTAAAAGATTTTTTATGGTGTAATATATAGTAGAAAATTGTCAGTAGGTATTTTCTTAATTGGATGCAAACCATAGATGGAGTTGGCTTTGCACAAACCATGTACATACATATAATATTTTTTACAATATATATTAAATATATGTTAAATTATTTATAAGGACATTTTAATTTATAAAATTAAATTTTTTCAAAAATATTTCACTAACAATAAGACAGAATTGTTAATGTGAAATTTATGCTTACCAGTCATAGTGTTGGACCGTTTTCCGAATATGCTACCATTAAAAGGTGGTTTTTTGTAGGCAGCATCTACGCTGAAGGCGAAGATTATCGCAACAATAGCGAGAGTGAAAGTAAGACGGATGGAAACCATGACGACGGTTTGATTTATTTCCACCTAATATAACAAAAGCAAAGAATTCTCATTGATAATTTATAATTCTGGAAACTTTAATAATTTTATATTATCACCGTAAATTTTTATAATTATTATCATCATAAAAACTTTTATAATTATTATTCCGTTTATATATTTATGTAATGAAAATAATAATTATTGTTTTATAGTTGAGGATAAGCGATAACAAATTTCATAAAAATTCTTAATAAATGTTTATAAAATAAAAAATGTATATAAAATAATATATAAAATAAAAAGCTTACTTGCGAATGAAGAAACTTGCTTGATTCTTAGACGATTGCTGCTCACTAAATGTTAAAAACGAAGCAAAAGCTGCGAGCTTTTATACTCGAGGAAACGACTCGAAGACAAATGTCTCCATCAAACGCAGTCAACCTACATTATTTGCAAATAACGTCACGGAGTTGATCCAACAGGATATTGATTCGTCGTAAAATACCAAAATTCGTAATATATGATGGTGACCAGTTTGCGCGAGAGAATTATGTAAAGTCGTATATTAAAGACTTAGAAAATTTAAAAAAACTTATTGGAGTTAAAAATATTTTTCACAATCTGAATAAGTAAGTTCACTCACGAATTTACATTCTACGGAAATAGGAAATATATAATATGGAAACAGAAAGAAAAGATATAACGTATTTCTCAATAGCTACTACAATTAAAAATAGCGTGTCTGTGCTTTCACCTGAATGAATGAGTTGTATCCAAGAAGAGTGGATGGAACTCGACTGATGATGCTTCGACGTTTGGCTTGGCTTTTATAAGAGGATATTTGCGCTATAGAGATGCAGTGTGTGATATAAAAAAGATAATAAGCTATCAGAAAGTGTAATGTAATTGACGACCTTTTTGATTGCCTTTTACTTCAGGGAAATAAAGATTGCTTGGAGAGATGCAGCGAAAATCGTAACAAAATTGATTATAGGATAAAATCAATATCTGTTTAATATTGATTATTAAATAATTATACTGAAATAATTGACTACAAAATATATTGTGTTTATGTTATTAAGAGACTTGCATTTTATTATCTTATTATGAGAAAATAATGTGAAGGTAACAATAGAATTATTAAATGATTGCCATTAACATAATAATATTTTATTTATTACATCGATTTTCTCATATATCTTGTAAAGATGTAATATATTGAGATAAAAAAAAAAAGAATATAAAGCATTTCTCTTTTTATTGCATATTATTTAGGTGATTAGTTAAAGGAGTATCTTTTAATTATTTTTGATAACAAAATTATAAATAGTTATTATTACAACAGGTTACAATAATTAAATAAACAAATAATGAGATGAATGTTTATTTTTCATTATTTAAAAATGTTACCAACAAATGCTATTTTTCAAAAGAGTATATATCTATTGCTGCTATATTTTCTCTGAATGCTTACATTACTATCAGTTGATAAAAGATTTTGCTATACTTTCAATGAACGGTACGATAAAACGAATATCTTCAAAATATTTTAGAAAATATGATCTCAAACGTTATAATATTGATAATATTGTATAAATTTATTATATCATTATTTTCATAAAATATCTTACTTTTTATTAACGAAATAATATTTTTAGTAATGAAATAGTAATATTAAAATAATAGAATTCTTAAAATTTTTATTACAATAAATATTGTTTTTATTATATATTTTATTTATGTGTGATAAAGCATCAAGTATAACTTTTTGTGTATGATATGTACATAATTTATATTCTTAACATAAATAGAGTATAAATACAATTAGAAAGATCATGATTTTTAAAAAGAGCTAAACTATGCCTTATATCGATATATCTTTAAGATGTATGAGAAAACTTTTTACATATCTTGTATATTGTGTCTTAAAATTTTTTTAATTATTCGTGTTATTATGTTGCTATAACTATAAAAGTGATTAATTTTTATAAATGTTATATTTTTAGTATATTATATATATATATATATATATATATTTATAGTAATATTATATTGATATATTTATTTACACATAATTAAATGATTATATAAATATTATATAAATATATAATATTAATTACATTAATATAATTTATATATTACTGTAAGATAATAAATGTAAAATTTATTATAGCCAAATTTTAATCACGCTCTCGATATTCGATCGACGTTATGTGTGTATCTGTGCTTAGATACACCTATATTTATTGTGTGTGTGTGTGTGTGTATACATATATATACATATTAATGACATTATAATTGCAACGTTTTTTTAAGCATTCAATAAGTAACTCTCAGACATTATATTATATTAAAAAATCCACAAAATTACAATGCAGATTGTATGTTTATATCGATGGTTAATCGAGAGCGTGATACGATTGCAAAAACATCGTACAGGCATATTAAAATCTACGTCTTATTGTCATGTCACAACTTTTTCTTTCGGCATGATGTAAACAAACACATCGCCGATTAATCACTATACGATTAACCTAATTACAATCTCTCCCGCAATTTGATAGCTGCTTAATCAGAAACAATCGGAGACGATCGATGATGTATTCATGCCAATACTTACTACACTAAACAATTAATAATTATTTAATCAACGAATATTATTTTATATGTATCGCTCTCTGCTTATAATATAATACAAATAAAGCGACTACTGTGCCGCCAAAGATTGTTTTGACTACAAAAATGGAAGACGTGGATTTTGTTTCGTCATTCATATGCTTATTTAATATATTTTACTCTTGTATAAAAGCTATCCGAATTTGTTTTAGGCAAACTACATTTAGCGCGATAATGCACGTTGCATAAAGTGCGCGCATATAAATAGATTTTATTGCATAATACACATATCACACATTGATGTCCTGTTCACACGTCGCAAATCTTTCTAATGTAACGTTCTAATGTAATTTAATTCTCTCGAAAAACTAATTCTCATATACATATATATTTTACATATATCATTTTATGAAGATGTATATATATATATATATATATATATATATATATATATATATATACACACACACACATATATAAATTTTCATAAGTTAAGTCTTTATCACGTGCGGACACATATTCTTTATTATTTATAAAAATCATCTATTCACAGATGAGTAAAATATACACTTTTTTTTGTTTAAAATATATGTGTATATATATATATAAAATACAATAAGAATGTAATGTATTTTAACGTGATAAAAAAATGTAATATTTTTTTTGAATGCAATTATATTATTTTCATTATTAACTATTTATTAACATTTTATAATTTGAATATATAAAAGATATAAATAAAACGCGTTTAATTACATATGTATAATATTCACTTTTTAAATCGAAACTGAAAACGATGAAAATTTGACTTTTATTTTCGGGACAAAACATAATGCGAATCGTGTGAACTGAACCTTGTGTAGAATTCTTAAGCCTAAAACGATTACATCCATGATAAACAGTAAGCGAAATCTTATCTTTCATATTATAGGTAATTATTAACTAAATATTTCACAATTATAGTTTACAACATATCGAGTGCTATAAGCACAATTTATTATTTTAGATTTTATGTAATGTATAATTTATTTTACTCTCTCATATATTTCTGATAGATATTTTTTATTTTGATTTTATCCAAATTAATATGTATATATATTATATGCAAATAATAGTAAAAATATATAAATACATATAAATACATATAAATACATATAAAAGTATAAATACATATTAAAAATAAAAAAGTACAAATTGTATATATATAAAATAAAACAAATGTAAAAGATATATATAATAATAATAATAGCGAATCTCTCTTTCTTTAACAAAAACGAAATAATTACATGTACGAAGCAATTATATTTGACCTGATTATATTGTTACATAGTGCTACCGAATAAGATTGTGTGTTAACATTTAATAACAAATTATGCAACTTTTAAAAAATTACACATATCATAAAATATTATAGATTACAATTACTGAATAATAATTTATTAATTTATGTAACTTATCAGAATTACTTACAAATATTAAGTCATCAAAAGGGAATTTAATTTAGGTAACGAAAAGAGAGAGAATCGAATGCATTAAATGATCATTTTTTCTTATAAATTGGTCTAATTACGACTAGAATTGATTTTATATAATGTACTACCGCGATTCGATTAACGCGAAATATATATATTAAATTATTGACTCAATTTATATAACAAAGTGCTCTTACATCTAGTTTTAATGAGTTCACAATTACTACAAAATATAGGCATGTCGTCTTTACCAAGTTTTCCTTTCGAAAAATCACCTTTAGACAGTACCCCAGAGCTTTCACAGTATTCTAGACAATCTGTACATAATTGGTCTATGTATGGCTTGGAATCCTTTTTCTCCTTTGATAATTTCTCCTGCTGCAACTCCGCAAAGAAAGTTTTCTCAACATCCATATCATCATTGTCGTCATTGTGATCGATATCCATTGCGGGAAGTGTTGTGGTTTCGATTGGTTTTTCGGTTTCGATTGGTATTTCGGTAATGTGCTCATTGTCTCCAAGGTTTGGTATACTTGGTATTAATAGATCTGGATCGATCACCAGATCATTATTCACTATTGAGTCGGAATCTTTTATTTTTTCTGTATCACGAGTCCCTCGTTTAGGGGTCTCTTCTCCCTTTTCTTCAGAGGTAAAATTCAAAAAGCAGCTCTCAAGTTTTCCGTTTGGCGTTTTTTTCAACTGAGTATCTTTAAAAAACTCTCTGTGAAGTTCACATAGAATGATTTTATCGAGAGGTGAGTCGGTGATTACGTTGAGGATGTCACGCGCCAGCTCCTTTACTAAGTAATTGAGCCTCCAACTTTCGTGAAGGCGCATAGTGTTCGGGCTCAAGGGTGTCAAAGCTTCACAGAAACATCCTAAGTGCGCTCCGAGGGATGATCTCAGAGCGAAACAATTAACTTCCAAGGTAGTTGTTAACTCGCGATTGCACAGTTTCATGCATTGGCTGGAAATAACCCACGCCTGATCGTCTTCGGAGTCGGACTGGAGCTTGCAGTCCACCTTGGGATATCGAGGATATAGGACCGGATCCCGCGCTTGTTCAGACTCAGTTTCTGCTCCGGGGTTGCAGAGAAGGGCGCATGCGTCCACCACGAGAGGCTGCGGTATGCTCGCGGCGCGGCCCACCAACGCCAACAGGAACACCCAACAGAACGTAGGCGTCATCTGAAAATGATGGCTAATCAATATTCTGAAGGGAATGTAGGATTCTGCGTTCCGAGCGTGTCGGGAGGAATAGGCGCATACATGGCTAAGAAGGAATTCCTGGAGTCTGACCGCACTCCCACGTATATATCCAAGGAGGTTGAGACAAGATTCAGTAGGCCGTTGTGTAGGATAAAGACGAGGAGACGGATAGAGTTTTGTAGGATTCTCGATGAGTAATTAATGCTTGCCGACGAATATCATGCGTATCGAATGTATAATTTTAGAATCGAATTATTTCGTATAGAGATTATTTCATTTAGAGATTCATTTCACATAGAGATCATTTCTCTCTTCCCTGATTTTGCAAATATTATTATAATAGAGAATAATTTCACTTCTTTGGTGTGAGAAAAATCGATAAATATTGTTTTACATAAGTATCTTTAAAATATAATTGCTAAATTTTATAACGCATTTTACTAACCTTGAAATTAAGAGGAATACGATAAAACCGGAAAACTTCTTCTCGAATTAAAGCCTCTTATTTGCAGCAGAATTTTAGAAATATTTAAAAAATATTCCCAATATTCACAATAGAATGATCTTGAGACTATCTTGATTTCGGCTTGAAAGTGACTTTCTTCTGTAGAGAGATATACAATTCACATCGACGTCTGAAACACAAATATCTGTTCCGACACAGGTTGATGGTTTTTATAGTTTCAATGTTAAATAGTGCCGTCTTTAGTGTTGATAGAACCCGACGCAAAACATATATGGCATTTTCTTCTTACATTTGTATCTATAGCGAATAATTTTTTTACATATATTCTTTACCCAATAAGAGGAAAAAGTTTCAAATTGTTTCTAATTAAGATTCAATAGTTTAACTTTTCTATGTATGGCATAAATATTAAGCTGCTAAATACAAAGAACAATTATATTGAAATGTATCTTATATCACTGAAAAAATGCTTTTTCCTTTTCAACATTTATGCAAATAATAAAACTGAATCTTTGGTATACTTGTATTTTGTTCAAATCATATAAATTGAAATTGCTTGAATGAATTTGTTTATAATTTTAACAGTAAATTTATTATACTTTTTTCTAACTATATGTATAATATGTTCAAGACAAGATTAATTATTTTTGAGATATTAATAGAAAATAGAAATTAATAGATGCAAATTTTTGTACAAAAATTGGTATAAAATTTTAATAATGGATACATCATATTTTATTTACATAATATTAAGATATAGAATATGATATATATAATTCAACTATTTTATTTTAGAAAAATCTTAGCTTAGTTCGGCGCCCCTGAGTTAGCGCCTAGTACGAGAATAATTTCGCACAGCCCTAAAAACCGTTACTGATATCAATTCGATTTGGCTGATCATAACATGTACTGTTATTGCTTGCTAACACAAAGAAAATGTCGATAGATCGAGAAGAGTCAAATATAGAATAGAATTGTTGATATATAAATACTTAAATGATACGTTAAACGAAATAATAATTGCAAAAATGCTAAATTCTTTATATTATTAATTATTAAAATAATAATCGCAAAAATATTAAATATTTTGATTCAGTTTTTGTTTAGTTGACAAATGAAATTATAAAGAATATTAAATCTTAAAGAGAATGTTTATTACATGTCTGAAAGAACTACGATCTATTAACAATTTTTTGAAAGTATAAAATATTTATGAACTACATCACATATGGTTATAATTGGTCTTTTTCTAATTATTAATATTTTACATTGAAGACTCTTTTTCATTTTTTCTATACAAAGAAAATAGATATTTCTTTTTAACGTTAAAAGCTCTTTTTAAAGAGTTGCTAAAGAGAATATTGTAATCGAAATCTCTAATATAGACAAAAAGTATTTATAATTCGGAAAGGAAATAATTCGAAAAGATACTACAGCAGTGTGTACGTACGAATTAATCAATCAGTAAAATAATATTAATGATTTCGTAGAAATAATTAATGATTTTTCATCAGACGACAATAACAATGTTTCAACTGAAATAGTGGAACATTTCGTTATTAGTTATTAATTATATATATAGTATAACTTGTTACTATAATTTTATCATCTTTATCTATGCATATACCTCATTTTATATACTGATTTTCAATTTAATTTTATCGATAATGATAAAATAAATTTAAAAAAAAACAGATTTTTAAAAATTTTTAATAACTTATTTATATTGTCTATTTAGTTATGTTATTTATTATATTATTGTTCTATTATTATTATATTTTATTATATAATAAATTATTTGTTATCATCTTCATTTTTTATAATTGTGAAGAAACATATTACAGCTCGAAAAGCGCTAACTCACTTTTATTTGGATATGATATTCAACAACACGCTCGCTCGATTCAAATTTAAAATTAAACGTTAAATTTGTGCCGTATATTTGTTTTGTGGCATATTTTGTTGATTATATTAATGATTGTTGAATATTTATGTTGTAATAATACATTTTAATCATACAATTTAAATGCAAAAAGTCTTATCTAATTATATTTAGTTAATATAAATCATATTATAATCAAATTATGCTTATCGTGTATAAACGTGATAACATTTTTATATAATCATATTTCTATTAATAGAAATTATGTATTATATATTATATATTATATATAATCATATTACTACTATATTATAGGTACGCGAAAAATGAGAATCTTATATATAAAAGTTCATAAATATATACTTAATATTATCTAAAAAATTAAAAAACTTAAACTTTATTTTGATTTATAATTTTAAGTACATATCGTACAGAAAAAATTTCGACATCAATATATAGAGATTGACAAATACTTACAATGCACAATTTTACAGAAATAAATAACGAAATAATTCCGGGTAAGCACATTTAATAAATGCAGATTAAAACATGTCAGAAAAATTAATCTCTTCAAAGTTTCATTCTCATATTTTTTTTTCATCATTATTATACTTACTTCGAGCTTGAATTGTATAATTGTCAAATTAGTTTTGCTTGTGTGTAATAGATATTAATGATTTAAGAAAATAATAATGATATATAATAATGATTAAAATATTGATTTCTCTTAAATTTATTTTTATTGTAAAAATTTCTTCAAATTTAATTTAATTTTCAAGAAAATTATTAAGTAACGAAAAAGTTATTAAATTTCGAAAATTAAATAACGTATTTAGATCTGAAGGCAATATTATGTAATATATATTATTATATTTAATTTTATAAAATATCGAAATTCTATATTTCATATTTTTATATATATTTATATATTTATTATTTATTATCTACAGATATGATTTTTATTTTCATTTTATTTTCATTCAAGTATGATAAATTAATAATAATAAAATTGCATAAATTAAAAATAATTCGATTGTTTGCATTTAATAGGTTATCAAATATTTCCACAAGTAATAAATTTCTTAATAGATGATGAAGTAAATGTTGTTTAATTGTATAAGAAATACATTCATTTATTATATAATATATATAATCTCTTAAAACTTAAAATACTATCAATACAATATTTCATGTAGAATATAATATTTCTCACATGTATCTTTTTATTCTCTATGATAATAATATAATTAGAGTTTGTGTAAACTTATAAATAAATAAATTGTAAAATTAAGTACGACATAGAATATCGTAAGATTTATACCTATATGCATGTGATGGCAAAAAAAATAAAAATTATTAACAGCGGTATTGATTAATTACAAAATACGGATTTAATTTTTGACTATAAAATTTTTAAGTCTATTTTTAATAGACTTTATAAAATATAAAATTTAGTACATATATAAGCCGTTAATGATTAATCATCAGAGATTGGAATGTATTTTCATCTGCAAGAAGGATCTATAATGATTGGAAAACAAAACATACTGTAATGATCAGTAAAATATTGTCGACAAATTTTCATTAATAATATATGTTCACGTAACAAATCCCTTTTTGAGTGCAAAATGTCAATTCGATTTAAAGTTTCTTAGAAGATGAAGAATGGGAAATTTGTCAGCATCTTCTTAGCTTAGAGTTATCTTTCTTGAAGAGTGGAAGGACGGGTATATGCGGGATCGATGCTATCCAACCGTGGTTCCATTAAATCGACCGACCTACTCCTCTTTCTCTTTTTCAGTTATGGTAAAATAACTTGGATACCTCCTTAAAACAGTCACCTCAAGTTGATAGTTACAACTCGGGGAAACTTCATACTAAAGCTTTATAAGTATTGATAACACTCTTCTTCCTAATATGTTATGACAATCCGAGTTTGTGCAAACCGTAAAATAATTTTAAGACATAAGTATTTATCGTAAAAAATTTTTAATTTTTTTACAGCCAAATTGACCAAATTTTTATTTGTTATAATTTAGTAGAATCAATTTTATATGTATGAATATTTTAATGTGATCTCTTTTAATATTTGGATGAATTATTTTAATGAGATCATTTAATCTCCAAAAACTTTAGAAAATTGAAAAATTTTATTGTGACAAACATGTGCATTTATTATATTAAGGCTAGTAAACTGAAGCTATTATCAGAATTAATTTAAGATAAATGATAACTTAGATACATCATATAATTTATACATATTGATGTAGTTAATCGAATATCTAAATTAAAATTTTAGCAATGCAAAGAAATGTGAAAATTATATAATAAATAAAAATTTTCTCTGATTATATACATTTAATATGATTAATCTTTTTTCAATTTGAACGTTACGAAATAGTAATATGTATTTTGCGATTCCTGTGTACATTTATTATTTGGAGGATGAAATAATCACACGAATATAATGCAATTAATTGTAATTGAATTAGGACGATAATTTTCAGTTTTGAAATAAAAATGTATAACAATTTATTTTTATAAATGTTCTAATACATATAATACAATATATAAATTCTTTGCAATATAGAGAAATATTACATAGTAATTCTGTCTTTCTCTCTCTCTCTCTCTTTCTTTTTCTCCCTCTTCCGCCCCCCCCCCTCTCTCTCTCTCTCTCCAACTTTGATATCAATTTTAGATTTTACTTTTTCTTTTCGTTGTTCGCGAGGCATTGACACGGCATGGTACAACGGCGGAAATAATAAATTCTTCATGTTATACGGAGAGGTGCGCCCGCGTAGAAGATTTACCGCGCCTACATGAGACGAAGATTATATCGACTTCAATGAGAGAGATACGTGCGGTATACACTAGTTACGTTCCTGACCCTTTCTAGGTCTCGTCCTGTCCTCCACCTACAACGAAGGACGGAGGACGGTATTGATTAAATTCACCGACGGCCATTTTGTTCCTGCACCCTATTGGCTGCCGTCCATTTTGTCCTTTCAACCCCTCCGTCGTTGTAGCCATAATCGTCTTTTCCTCTTTCAATATTCTCGTCTCTGTTTACCTACCTGTTCGCGTTCTTCGCCCTCGACCACCACAGTCGGCGAAAGACGACGCAGGCGTTGCGACATTTTTCTCTAAAGAGAATCGGAGACCGTCAGAGCAATTAGATTCTTTTATAATAGCCCGTTGCACAGCCTAATGAGGGTTTCGTTTTTGTTCTAGATATATTTTGATGATATAAATTTTTTTGGAATTTAACACTAACAACATTCTTCGTAATCGATGTAAATCGCAGATTACTATTTTAGATTTATATTATAATAAGATTTCGAGAAAAGATTGTTATTTATATTTATCGATGATGTATTTCATTTGCGTTTACTTTTAATTTATATAAAAAAGATAAATTGTAATTACATACGATTAGTATTTTTCTTATCTTTTTTAGAAAATTATAATGTACATGGTTAGCTGAACTTGATTGAAGCTGTTAAACTAGCTGATGTGATTTGCTGTTTATGTCTCAATATTATAAATCTGTGTATATATATATAAGGAGAAACAGTATTATAATTGTGTGTCGTTTCATATAGCAATCGAATATTCAACAAGATTTAGTCATTAGTACACATTTATATATTCTATATGTTTAATATTTCGAGCATTTCAAGCGCAAAAAATTCTAAAGAACTATCATATATTTTTTGCCAATATATATCTTGAAATTTACAAACAGAGAGAGAGAGTGTCATCCCATTCTTTAGAACTTTCTCAAACTTCAATCTCTTTCTATACCTCCGCGCATCAAAGATACCAGGATTTTCGTTTTCCAATCGCCGAAACTCTAGAGACTCCTTCTATCTCAACAATCTTTTGAGATAGCGAATTGAATAAACATACAAAAGTCGGTAGTGGATACGTTCTGCCAAGAAAATCATACGCGGCTAGGATAAACAAAAAGAAATCTAAAAACATAAAAACAAACAAGAAGAGAATTTGGCATATCTGCTCTCTCTCTCTCTCTCTCTCTCTCTCTCTCTCTCTCTTTCTCTGACTGTTTCTTTCATCCTCTTTTTCTCTCTGACGTCAAAAGTGACGTTCGTTTCAGGATTGGTGGTACAGCGACACGCCCTGCTATCCACCACTGTATTTCACCCTTCTATTTCATCCCCCTATATAACTCCCACCAGTTGCGACCGGATACAGCCACGCCTACGTAAAAGCACCCCCATTGGAGAGGGTGATTGCGTAGGTTGTGCTGAAATGAAACTGGGTCAGGCAGACTCGAGGCAGGCCGAGTCAGGCCGAAGCTCGAGAATCGTCCAGGCGTTTTCGACACGAAGCAGTCCCTTGGAAACCACCCTGAAGCCCGTCGTTGCTGCGCCACTTCGTCGGCATTCCACCCTTAAAGCCTACGCTCGCTCCGAAGCGAAACCTAGCCCTTGTTAAGACCGCAAATCAAGCCACCCGGCCACGAAGAAAACCCGGAAGAAGCAGCGGGATTAGGTAAGTACGAGATGAAGGTTGTATCAGTATAGATTATTTCTCTTCGATTCAAAATTGATTTTTGATATGTGTATTATATATTTAGAGAATGCCTTAAAACTTGATAATTCTATGTATTTTAAAAAATCGTCACGGTAAAAAAATTGGAATTAAAATATGTAAATTTTTGGAAAGGATTTATAGAATGAATATTCTTAAAGAGATTGGAATCACAAAATATATAATTTAATTAGTTGATAATCAAAATTTTAATATGTATAAAACAATTTAAATTTTGTTAAAATATTACTTTAGGATATGTGATTCATATAGAAGCAAAATAATCATAATTAAAACTCAATGTTTAACTGACTTTATAATTTTTGTCTTTCTTCTAGCATGTGATAATCAATCTATTCACTTTTTCTAAATAATTTATAGTTTTAGCTATAAATAACTCTAAAATTAATTCTTAAATAACTTTTAGCTATAAATAACTCTATTTGTATATAATTTTTACTATAATTAGTACATAATGATAGTATATCTTATAATTTTCATTCGTTTTGTATTTTATTTGATATGATATCTTTTTTTTAATATAAGGACATATCATTTATTTAAAAAATAACGACTGAAGAAAATCGTTTATTTTTATAAATTTAGAAAAATTTTTTTAAATTCCGAAAAGTGAAGACTGAATCTGCTGTTAAAATGATCAAAAAGAATTTCTTGAATACAATTTAAGTTAAAAATCATTTAATTTGTAAATATTTAAGAGAAACATATGTATAAGAGGAAATTGAAATGCAAAATGCTATTGTTAATATATTGAACTAATCTTCCAAAAATTATTTAATCAATATTTTTTATGCCTATATCTCTGTTTCTTTTCTTTTAATAAATTATTTCTCCCAAAATAGATTACACACGTGAGTTTCGACGCATTGATTTGATAAAGCGGATGATGACAACATTCAACACAATGTAACATATTTTCTTCGAATGCATTCATTAATCATGCACGTTTCTCATAATCATTCTATCTCTCTTCTATACTTTCTTCTGCATGTTTTATTATTGTACAATTGATGGACGTCTTTCAAGTTTTCTTCAGCTTCTTATATCCCAGGATTTCCCTACTGACTCAAACTGCAAAGCGATGCGATTGCTCAAGAAAATTATGAAGATTATTGTTTGGTTACTTAGAACACAAAGTGCGATTGATAGTTCGATAATCTATAAAAATTTGCTTATTTTACAATTATATAATCTTATAAACGCGAGATAATAGCAAGTTTAAAACTCCTTTTAACTTTTACTGGCTCTATGTATGTGTATGTGTGTGAATTTCTTTTTTTTATTCGTTTAATGTTCGCAATATTTATATTTATTTGTGAGCTTATCAATTTTCACTCGCAATAATTGTCAAATAATTAAGTATAGTCGTGTGTTTTTCTGGCCTTCAGCCACGAATCTAAACTTCTTTTAGCACGTTGAAGAGCAGTCTCTTTAATTATCTTCTACGCATAGGGTCGTTCATTCGACGGTATGTTGCGTGTTAGATCTTATTTTATTAATATTTCTAATATATATTATTTTATATTTTATTGTTTCTTAATTTTTTTATATTCTCTGTTAATATTTATCATTTTTAACTTTCTATTAATTAGATTTTTCTTTATGTGAATATTTTTTTTCATTTTTATAATCCAAATTCTTTTTTCTTTTTTCTTTTTGTTATTTTTCTATTAATTACGATTTAGATCTTGTAATGCTTTGTTTTTTTAGATACTTTCTGTTTATTAGCAGTTTATTTTCTACGTGTTTCTTTTATCTGTATATTAACAATTTATTTTCTATTTATTTTTCATGTGTTGTGTATGTGTAAGTTGCTAATAAATACTACTATTATTGCTCTATATTATGACTAAATCTTACATATTTTATTGAGAAAAAAGTTAGTTTCACATTAATAAAAACTTGCAATTTTTCAATGTTAGTGAGATGTGAAATGTATGTGAGAATGCTTTGTGTTTTAGAAATTAATTTAAGAAAGACGACGAAAAACTGCTCTCTGTCCATGTTTCTTCGGTCGCTCAGCCTATCGCGCTGCCAAGGCGATGGCAATCTCGCTTAACAATTTCGCAATCTCGCTAAAATTCGCCAAAGACTCGACGCCGCAGTACGTCGTGACTGAAGCGGAAATCTGTTGTTGATTGTTGTAGGGACTGTTGAGGCGAGGGACACAAGCAGAGACATGGACAATGTGCAAATGATCGGCACTAAAATCACAGCGATCAAGGAATACTTATATGTAAGGCATCCACATTGCACATCATTCATTACATCTGTTCGTTTAGTGAGATCGGCATCGACAATGTCTTCATTAAATATTTTCATTTGATTAGTATAAATGTTACTCTGGTAACATGTGCTAATTGTGTCCTCATTTTATACTTCGTCAGGTAAGCAATGAATTTATCATTGTGTTAAGGGAATAATTCTCTCCATTTTGCGAATATTTTATTTTTAAATTATAAATATATATTTTCTTTTAAATTTGGAGTAGAATAATATGCAGAAATCGGTGAATGTATATGTCAGTGAATGATTATATCAGTTAATATATTTAGTATTTACGAAGATAGTGTTGGTGAAAACATTGTCGACAAAATCTTCGTCAATGACTTTAATGTAATTCCATTTAGTAATTTTTAGATTAATTGTGTTAGTTTCTTGATTTCCAACAAGCGACAATTTATTGACTTATAATGTTATTTAATACGATTATATATTTTTATAAGAAAATTAAATTTCTGTTGATTGATTAAAGGTCTTCGATAAAACACTCGATTTTAATATTTGCCGTTATAAAAATCAATTCACTAATGCAAATATTATACAAATGCAGACAACTTAAGAAAAAAAGTTTTCATTATTTTGGATTTCAGAATTTCGCACGAACGCATTCACCTACCAGACTAATGAGTTCCGAAAACACCTATTCGCTCTCGAAGGAGCATTGCAACTTGAAGTACTCGGGTAAGTGATTATAAAGATTTAAAATTAATCAGTTTTCATTTGAGTACTGCATGTGTAAGAGAATTTAATATAAAAAAAAATATTTTGCTTCTTTAACATAATTAACGATTGTGTTCTGCATGGATGCTGCTTTGATTATTCACAATTTTGATTATTCAATAATCTATATAATAATCTTCCGCATCAGAATCACTCGGCTGTGATATATGAAATTTAAAAAAAACAAATTATATCATGGGTACATTTTACATTACGCAAGCGTTGACTTAGCTTTTCGAGGGCAAAATCCAAGCGTCACAATATTGTCCTGATTTCGCGAGGCTTGTGGGTCGGAAGGGTGCATAATAATAGAGGATTTAGAATTATTCCAAAGAGGTTGGTAGACGCCGAGTGGCTGAGGACAGATTACACGCCGCAGGGATGCGGAAGGGTTTGTCATCTTCACCGTTTGGGAAGTGTTAGCGGGCGATAACGACATGCACGTGCTGCTCGTAGAATACTTTAATAGATCTTTACTTCGAGTGATTTAAAAAAGATAATAATATATACAAATAATATATACAGGCATTTACAAAAATTTCATTAGAGAATGCATCGCAATGCGAAATCTGCAGTATTACTATAAATTAAGATTGTAATCCGGCGTATAAATCGGCGTGACTAATTGCCGCATATAACAATCCCCAGAAGACGCGTTGATTAAAGTCGAAATACGAGGGCCTAGGCACATCTGGTGCCGAATGACTATACGCAGGATATATCGAGTCCGAACTGAACAATATAAACTCGGCAAAATCTGCGAAATAATTTATATTTCATAAAGATTAAAATACATTTGAATTAATAAGATTTTAATAAGGTATTTAACTATTTATCTAGCTAGAAATATATATATTATACTACAGTACATAGCATATTTTGGACAGGAATAATTCATAGATTAAATAATATTTATTTTAAGTAATTAAATCTTGCAATAGCTTCGAAATTGTTCGTATCTCGAAAAGTGTTATAAACCTTGAGAAGAAAGCGAAGGTCTTTAGACATTAGATTGATGGAGCTGGATTAGCTGGATCTGACTGTTAGGAACCGGGGATTTCCCTTGTCTAACCGTAGGCTCAAGGCGATTCACTATAAGTTTTCGCCCTTCCTTCTTTATTCGGATTTTATTTAGCACGATCTTTACGATCATTGAAAAAGAATTGTTGGGAAAAAAACTATTGTTGAACAGATAACAGATCTATTTTTTTAAATTATCACGAAATACTTTCGTTCAAATATCTATTATTTAATAGGAAATTTATTAAATTAAAGAATAACAGAGTAGCGTGTTTGTAAAACTTGCAAATTTTTAATCAATATTTTTTTTGTTCGGGAAAGTTACTTGTGATTTAAAATAATAATATTTGATGTATTTTTCTGAGGAATACATATATGTAGAAAGAAAAACAAAAAAATAAGGACAATTTCATATCTTCTTAAGAAGTATCGTTTTCAGTACCCCTTCTTAAAAATGCTAAATAATAATTTGAAAGCGAAGTCTTATAGTAGCTTGGCTGTTTATCCATGGGATCACCTTAATGCAATGAGAGACGAGGGGTAGTCTACTCCATGGGGTATTTTATGGTCGTTCCGCGATAGAAGGACAGTTCAATTTGCCAAGGATTTACCACGAGTACATTGAAATGTTCTGCTGTAACGACTTCGTTCTGTCTTCATTGTATCGTATCTATAAGATTCGATAAAATATTATATATATATTTATGTGTAAAGTTATCTTTTAGATCTTTGCCTGTATGTATGTGTGTGTGTGTGTGTGTGTGTGTGTGTGTGTGTGTGTGTTGTTTCGTTTTTGAATTTATGTTTGTAGAATATCATATATATATAATTATATAATGCATGATTTTTGCACGCAATGAATTATACTAATGTTAGACAGCGTTATGATACCATGAAGAATTTGCTATGAGCAGAAGAAAGAAGAATAAGATGGTGTCATCCCACCAAACAAGTGAGAGTGTGTCAATATAGGTCTATACTTTCAATTGTTTGATGAGGTGAAATCATTCTAATTACGCGTTACTTCGAGGATGACGTCAAAGTCATGATGGTAGGTCGATGAAATGACAGCCGAAAGGAAATCTTGTCAATACAATTTTAATTTTCGATATCGCTGTAGAAGAGATTTCACTTGATCCCAACAATTAGAGAGTTATTGTAGCTATTGTATCGTATTGTGCATGAATTATTATTATTAGTTTCTTAAAAAGAAAAAGAAAAAGAAATATATAAAAACATCTTGATATTTTGATATCATAAAGACAATATCGATACACAATTTATTTCGGAAACATTGGAAACTTATTAATGTTTTTATTAATCTAAACAGTCTAATCAAAATTTATACATAAATGTATAAATATTTAGATGTTTTTAGATGTTTTATACTGATGATTATTGCATACCGCAGCATCTAACAAATAGACGATTCGTATATATGATTCGTGTTCGTATATTCTTATTTTGTTCGCAGACATTCTGCCAAACAACGCAGAAGGTTATCCGGCCACTAGAGAGTTCTTGATGAAGGTAGTGGATATCCTGCTAGACTTCGTCAAAGCAACGAATGATAGAAATGCGAAGGTCCTCGATTTTCATCATCCTGCCGACATGATGCGTCTACTCGATCTTGAAATACCTGATACCGGATTGACTCTTCAACAGCTCTTACTAGATTGTTCCATGACCTTAAAGTATCAAGTGAAAACAGGTAAGTACAGAGCTTGAATTGTTTTCTATATATACTAAAATAAATAATGCGCAATTTCAATCTAATATTTTTCGATTACATATCAATCAATTTCTATAACTAATAAGTCACAGTTGTTAATATATATTTTACAAGTATTAAGCGTAACGTATACGTATTTAAAACAAAAATAATATTACAAATAGAGAGAATGCTTATAAGTATAAATTAATAATAATTTCCAATTATTTCGATAATAGAAAAAAACCAATAAGAGTTAGATCGTAGATGTTAATCTAATACATATATATATATATAAATTATTTTTATACTTTTTAGTTTATTTTTAATAGTAAAATGAAGACGTATCAGATGTATATATTTTAAAAAAGAAAAGCTTGTTAAAATTAATCGAAAATCTAATTGTAAAAACAATTGTAACAAAATTCTCAGGACAGAAAACGGCAAATTTGAAAGAGTATTTTTCTCTTCTTCCTCTTCTCTCTCTCTCTCTTCTTTTTCTTAACATTTTGAGACTATTTATAAATCCGAAAATAATAAAAGTATTATGAGATAATTTGGTATTACTTTATATTACTTTAAGTCATGATTTTATATATTAATAAAGCATTTTAAATATCAAACATATAATAGAAAAGCTTCTCATTCGTTCGAAATATCTCGAAATGGTTCGAAATTGAAACATACTTCAGTAACAGCCGTTACACAGAAGTAAACATATACCGACATAAATATTTATATTCTGTCATCGATCTAGTTCTTATTGTATTTCATTCCAATATAGTCTTTCTATCGAAATCTTATTTCTGTAATTTTTCAAACAATTTTATATTTATATTTCATGCAAAAAGAGATGTATATTTTATTCAATCATAAATAATTTTAAATGTTTTATACAAAGTAATGGAATTTTAAATATTTTCAAATATTTTTCATAAATTCTTTTTTAAACACTTTTTTAATGCAAAAAAGTTTGTAAATCAGAATTATTTTAAAACTCGCATCAACATAAAACGCGAGATGCACAATGCTATTGAGGTAGTGGAACAAAAATATTACAAAAATGCAGACCCCTGTCAGGAGGAGCATTTTAACACTGCGCTATCGCGCGTCCCTATCCCCGAGGGCGATAAGCCACATAATTTCATATTCAATTTAGCATACGCGCTCGCAGAGGAGCAAAGATAAGGTGACGACAGACATCGGCAATAGAGCTCGACCGACCCTCGAAATAAACACACTGACGTGGTATTTATAATATAAATCGGGGTATACGCAGTAACTACAAAACTGAAAGATATCTTCGCGTCACGTTTTGCGCCACGTGCTATGTCATGTTTCGTATCATTAAAGATGAAATACTATAAGGCATCTTTTTAGATAAAGCTACGTTCGCGTTATTTTCATCATACAATTGATTTTAAAAGATGATTGAATATATTGAAGTAAGATTTTATAAGTTTTTAAGATTTTAATTTTCAAGTGTCAACGTGAGAGATGTACGCCATTTAATAAAATTTTAAATTAATTGATACAAAGAAATAAATCACTCTTCTTAATATAAAATATAATTTAATATTTATTATTTATATATTTTTCTAACTGAATTCTTTTTATAACTTAATTCTTTCTTATTTAAATTTTCTAATTAATTTCACAAATTTCTTGTCATAAAGTCTATAAAGTATACAGTATATTCAATATTCATACATTCAATAAAACCTTCAGATTCTCTTTAATCATTTCATTCTAATAAAATGTGAGAAAATATATGTGCAAAATAAATGTATTCATGGTATCGAGGTGAGTTTCAATTCGCAGAAATATTGCAGTAATAACGTCAATCTGTCGAAGCAGCTAGATTGTGATATAGCGGCTTGGCGAAATACCAAAAGTCAACCGCAAATCTCCCTTTCGGCGTGCGAAAGTTCGCTATCTCGGTAGGATTCGATTACCAGCTTGAATAGATGGTAATGCACAATGGAGCAAACCTAACTAAACTTAGGCCAGGAGGAATCCGGTCTGTCTACAGTCCACGTAAAAGGAACCGAGGGCCGCGTGATCATCCCCTCGTCACCAAAGGGCGCGTGCACGATACGTGCCGACAAAAACTCGTTATTAGATTATATGCCACAAAATTCGAGAACCCTTCGCGTATCGGGTTTGGGAGGATGATCTACCCTCGGCCACAGGAAAAATTTCCTGTCTCTGAAGAATATCAATCGATGTGTATCGATATAGAAGTCGCTTTTGAAAGGGCGGACACATATCAGAGGTATGTTGAAAGATATCAATAACGGAAGCGAAACTGATTATGAAGAAAAATCTATCGGTAGATGTCGACAAAAGTCGTGATATAATATTATAATATTAATATAATATTATAATATTATTATAATATAATATTATACTAATAAATATCAAAAATATCAATAATACATATCAAAAATAAAAATATTTTCGGCTACGCAATAATAATGGATTTAAGTGACATTTCGAAATGAAAAAGATATAATAGGTAGAAATCTAAAATTTAAATTACTTTTACAATTATTTGTATTGTAAAACGATTATAAATTTATTGTATAAGCAATACACATTTATACAGTATATTTATTCAATAGATTTTTCTAAATTATTATAATCTAAAAAAATAATTGTTTTATTTAAACAAATTTAAACTATAATTACTATAAACTATAATTATAAACTATAATTATAAAAAGCATCTTGCTACTATGTTAAAGTATGTATGTGGCACTGCTGCGTGAGTAGCGAATTCAATAGGATTGGTGTAATTAAGAGCCATTTCTTCACGATTTTTCCTCGGCAGGGTCGAGGGGAAACAGTAAATAGGGAGTAAAACTGTAAAGGGTGGTATAGGATACATACTACGCGATATAGGGGCAGCGGTATTTTGCGAAGCTTTAACGCGGGAAAAGCATCGGGGTACGGCGTCGGAGGAATTTAAATTGATATCGATAGTTCGTCGCGGAATGCGCAAATCGGTTCGTCACGGAATGCGAAAAATGCCGTATCACGTAGGTATTCGTGCGATGATAGTTCCTGTTGAAAAAGATCAAGCATACCGGGCGTTTAAAACATTCAACGGATTTGATTGCCTGTCGGCATAAAACAGTATATTGCACTCGACTTCCGGTAGCTATCCGGTAAAGAAAGGAAGAAATAATTTTATAAGATTTATTAAAATCATATAATGTTTTCGTACCTATTTCAAATATATTTTAAATAAAACTGAAATGTATCTAGTTTTCAAAGATAATATTTGCATGTTTTAATATAATAAAATATGTAGAAAATGACCATCATATAATACATCTTAAATGAAATAACATAAAAGTAGCATATTATGACACACAATTTTGTAAAATTCTTTATAGGAGTAACATAACAGCAATGCCAGGCACAATGTTTTCTTCCTTATGAGTGGTATGATTGATCGCGTGGTATTAATGTTAAACCCGAGTTACACACTTCGCTCCATACAAATCCCGAGCCCTATAATATATCACCGCAGCCTGCTTGGAGCAGGTTCTCCTTGCATTCTCTCTTTCTCTCGACTACGCGAGGGCAGGAGCAAATTAGTCGGAAAATGATTCTCTGGATAGCTATGAAGAACGTTTGGCGGTTGAGACAAATCATTTATTGTTGCAGCTGAAAATCGAGATCTTGTCGAGATCATGTAGCTAAATAAGCACAAATACGATTGCAAAAATAAGAAATCAAATGAAACTATGAAACTATAAAAAATTATGTAATCTAAAAAATATAATTTATAATATCAACGCATTTTAATTGCAGTATAATATATCAACGTACTTAATTATCTTTATTATCTCTGGATGTTGTTGTCAAGGAGAGATTTAAAAATTTTGAAAAGTTAATATCTCTTCAAAATTAATATCTAATCAAATCTATAATGTTGATTTGTCCTATTTAAAACAAGACTTAACTCTTGTTCTATTTTTCTCATTTTTATTTATTTTTAAAAATCGTTATTCATTTAATCTTATTCATTTTTAAATCACTATTCATCTTATTCATTTAAAAATTTATTTTCAATATGGATAATTACAAGAATAAGAAAACAATAAGTATACATCAACTGATAGCACAAGATGAGAATAATACAAACAATAACAGCCTTACGAAAGAATGCCAAATATGCCCGTGCATTTTCGAACTCGCGACACAAATCTACATAATGAAAAGCGGCTTATTTTGCATCAGTTGGCTGCACTTTGTTTGTTTTTCTTGGACGCTGCATGCGTTTGAGAGCCTCTGCAAACAATCTAGTCGAGCAGCGACGCGTGTGACGCGCAAAATGCGGGCGCTTCGGACCATCGAATCCTGCTCCACCCTTAGTCGCAATGCGATTCTGTCGCTCCTGCTAGACGAGAAAAAGAGAAAAGATCGTCTTTTCGCACACCCCTCGACCGGACGCGTGCCATGATCCACGGACCGAGATAATTGCGAATAACAGTACGACAAACGACTCAAATATCACTGTCTGGTATCGCGTCTGAGATCGTTTTCGCGTCGGATTCATTGATACTCGCGTCAATTGATGATTCAAAATGATTATTTATGAAAATTAGTCGACGCTTTGTTCAAGATGAATGTGAGAAACTAATATTTGAAATATTTTTCCAGTCAATGCAAATTTTTTAAAATGGAAAAAAATATATATTAGCAAAATCATATTTGTATTCTAAAGATTATTTTTATTTAAATGGACATATTAATGGACACAATGATGTGCAATATTTTTAGTGATGATAAAAATCCAGGTTGAAGAATATTTGTTACTACTTTACTTAAGTATTTTATTCTCTATTAATGGAATTCTTTTAATGGAGACACATGGTCCATGTTCATGAGTTCTTTAACAAGAATCGAAGATTATCCTTCTAGGCTTTTAACGTTGATTCAACTTTGCCACATGGCAAATCCCAAGCTCAAAGTAGCCGTCGATGAAGGGAAACTCCATACTTTATGGTGAACACTGATGCCACGTACCAATTGTTTAAAATAGATAATTAAAATACATTTATAGGCAACAAAATCGTACATTAAATCTACATCAAATAACACAAATTTTTGCTCGTCTTATTTAAATATATATAATATATTTGATAAATATATATGAAATAATTTCGAGTAGTTCTTATATAGATTAAAAATCTTTTAAAGCCTTTTTATATCTTTTTATTTCTTATTTTTGTACAATGACTTGATACGTTGGTATATTGTGCAAAATGTGTAAGAATATATCGAACGCACAAGGGTCAAAGTCTTTTCGATACCGGATATTCAATGAAGTGAATCCATCATATTTCAAGGATCAAGAGATTTACAATATCCCAAAAGGTGTTAGTGCTTTCGAAGGGTTCCTCTATGTGCCTGTCTGTTTCATTGATTGTTTCCGGATGAAACATGGGAGGAAACATGGGAAGTAATGTTCTTCTTAAATTTCGATGGTCACATATTCTTTCCTTATCATTTCCTTTGTATTTTATAATTTATATAAAAAATTTTTTATGAACCTACTTATATTGATTTAAAGTAAATACGTTTAATGCGTAACGCAAATAACGGATTAGAAGGCTGACATAGCTACGCATTTATGTCAGAAAGAGAGGGAAAATAAAATACTCGCTCCCCTAGTTGCATCAGAAGGCTGAGATCCCATCGAACAGAAGCATTAGGCTTGATCCTCGCGCGATGTTCAGCCGAGCGGATGACAACGTACTCTGGAAGAGCTTAAAACTCTCTCTCTAGGCGCCTTTTCTCTAGCGTGCCTTTGGCTTACGCGTTATGACGAGGTCGCGTGTGGCATAATAATACTCGAACACGTGCCACGTCAGTGTTATTAATTACTTTGCTATTAAGAGCCACTTGTCAACAATCAGTGTAGCCACATTCGAGGCAGAATGATTTATTAATTATTGTCAGTGACCAATCAGTAATTAATTCTTCGTTGCATTTGCATAATTTTTAACAAGAATACATATATATTTTTCGTTAAGCCAGAAATTTTATAAAATCAGACTACAACATCTTTAAGGAAATCTTTTTCTCTCATTTTTTAGGACATCCACACTTCTTCAATCAACTATCATGCGGCCTCGATTTAATATCCATGGCCGGTGAATGGCTAACCGCGACAGCGAACACGAACATGTTTACCTACGAGATCGCTCCTGTGTTTATTCTGATGGAACATTTCGTTTTGCAAAAAATGCGCGAGCTTATAGGCTGGAATTGCGGCGATTCCATTCTCGCTCCAGGAGGATCTATTAGCAATCTTTACGCCTTTCTTGCGGCCAGGCATAAAATGTTCCCATACTATAAAGAGAAAGGACTCTCTGCTATTGGAGGGCAGTTGGTTATGTTTACGTCCGATCAGGTATGTTAAATTTAAGAGAATGTTTAATAAAAATTGTATTCTGCTTTATTTTCGCGAACTCTTTAATTTTTTAATTAATAAGATTCAACTTTCGGAGAAGAACTTTATTGTCTAAAAATTGAAAAAATTATTTAAAAAAGTATAGAATTATATAAATTGTTATATATCGTATTAAAATTATTAATTACAAACTTGTAAATTTTTCGTTGAGAAATTAAATTAATTTTTATTAAATGTAAGTAGAGTTGTATTATTTATATACATGAGAAGCAAAAAACTGATTAGGTTGTTTACGATTTGCATGGATTATTAATGTCTGCAGTGCCATTATTCTGTGAAATCATGCGCTTCCGTTTGCGGCCTCGGAACGGATAACTGCGTGATGGTGCCTAGCGACGAACGCGGTCGCATTATTCCATCGAAGTTGGAAGAATCAATTCTCGAGCGTAAGGCCAAAGGTCACATACCGTTCTTCGTGAATGCCACTGCGGGAACAACGGTTATTGGTGCATTCGACCCGATCCCGGAAATCGCTGATATCTGTCAAAAATATAAGCTCTGGCTGCATGTCGACGTAAGTAATGCTCTTTTCGAAAAATGTGGAAACATGTATATTTATGTGCTGAATATCAAATATAAATTTAAATAACATTAATATCAGGAGATATTAAGCATTAATACCTTTAGACAATTAAAAAGTTTTTAAGTAAATAATACTTATTTTAAATCATAAGCAAATTTTCCCTGCATATTAATCTCATTAATATATAAAAATATAATTATCAAGTAATATAATTTTTTTATATTTAACTAAAATAATAAATACCGATTTAATTAAAAATTGGAATGAAATAATAAATATAATGATTAATAAAAGAGAGAGAATATTTAAATAGTTTTAAGGGATATTCTCACTTAAGATCCCTTTTAAATTAGATGCGCTTATGCAATCAAGTCCATCCAAACACAGTTTAAGCTGTAAATGCCAAATGCGTAAGAGCCTTAACATAAATAATAAATGCGGGAAGCGGCAGAAGTTCCAATACAACAGCAAACTGTAGGGAAAGTCTAAGTCAAAGATTAAGAAGTGCTTAACACGAAATTCTGCATTTTGCTTATTTATTATCTTGTCTTTCAAATTAATTGCTTGCTTGCATTTCATCATCAAATATTGCATTCTCAATTTTCTATATTTTTGTTCCAGGCGGCTTGGGGTGGTGGACTGCTTCTGTCGAGAAAGTACAGGCACCCGAGATTATCTGGCATCGAACGGTGAGTGTTAATATAAATATTAAAATTGATTTTGATTTATTTTCTTTGCATACCGAGCGAGAGACAACTGAATTATTATAAAAAAAATTATAAATCCCGTTAATAATTTTTTGATGAAAGTGTTTTTCCATTACTATTAAATTAAATTGTTATTGTTTTATATGCTTATTGTTCTTATAATGTATTTTTATATATTATTATCGTAATTACGTAATGTGTAATTCTATTTACTTCCGTGATTCAGTCAGAATATCGTATATGGAGGGGGGAAAGAGATTTAATTCGTATATTTTATAGTTTGTCGGGGAGCTTAGTTGGGCTTAGTTATGATGGACTTCTTTAAAAAACGCCTTCTACTCAATGTATATTGTATATGTGGAATAAAATCAATACGTCCCTTTACGAGGTAACTGCGATTCGAACGCTGGGCTGAAAATGATTTTACATGAGAATGGTCGAAGGCAGTCAGCCCGTAATGTATTGCTCGCATAAACCGCGATTAGGATGCTACTAGGGGCTGGCACCAGATTGCTTTAGAATGATTTCTTGCATTAGCAATACAAAAATTTTAAACAATTATCGAAAAGCGAATAGCATGTACTTTTTACATATTATAAATGTATAAAAATATTTTAAATAGAATTATAACTTTTGAAATTTAGTTGTAATATTAAAATTTAAAAAAATATGATATTCAATATAATATTCAATTGAATATTTGAATAAGAAACATTAATTTTAAATTTTCCATCAAAAATCTACATTTATGCGGGAGAAAATCCACGATTTCTGATTCACCTACTATATCTATGAACGCGAACGCAATGGAACCCTCCGAGCTGTGATAGGGGTCAGGGATACGGACGAGGCACGTATGGGGTTGGCGAGATTAATCCACGATTTGCATCCAGGCGCATCTGCTCCCTCGATTCGACAACACACAATCCCTGACCTGAAAATCGGTGCGAGAAGTCTCTCGGGAATGATTTATGTATAAAAAGAGATAGCAAGCCATCTATCAATCGTCACTATATTTCGAAGACGTTGATAAGTAAAAAAATATATTTTATCTTATTATGAATAATAGATAAAATACATTTTTTATTCATAATAAATAAGGATATGAAGATGGCTATGATGTTTTTTAAATTGTAACAATTTTATATTTTATTATTAAAACATTTCTCATCTTCTATTTATTTTACGGAATTTTTCCAATGTATATTTTACAAGAATATTTAAAATTTATTTGAAAATTATCATAAAATGAATTATTTTTCCTATTATATCGATGACAGATAGTACATATTCGCGATTTTTTTTATTTTTTTTACGCGGACTGTACCGCGATGGGTACTTCCTTCCTGGAAGTCTTGATTAAAATGGCAAACGAATGGCACGCCGAGAAAGATCCGACGCACGAGCAACAGCTGGATCAGTTCCCTGGAGCACATTTGTGGAACAGAATTCTCCTTTTACAGCGACGTCGTGCCACCACTGCGTCTTCCCTCCGCAAGGCTGAAATAAAAGCCGGTGCCTTGACAATGCCGGATTAAACTCGTACAAAGAGAACTGCCTCCCTCATCCTCTGAACGGTCCTCTTTACTCCCCGTTCTCGTCGCATTCCCGTTTTGGATTGCGTAAAACCAAGAATGGATGCCGTGATTTTACCTTCTCGGTTAAAATTGTTCGAAAATGATCGATATAAAAGGAAAATTGTTGAAAATCGCGAGTATAACGGGAAATTCGAAATGTACGGTTCAACTCATTTAGGAAGAGATATCAGACCACTTGCTCAACTTTCTTCAAATCAGAGAAACCTTAAGTTCCTAATTATAAGTTTTTATCTTATCATTAATTTCTCGAAGAAATTAATTGTTATTTAATTCTTATTATTACAAAGATATTTTTTAATCTATTCTTTAAAAAAATTCTTTGAAAGAGAGAGAGGGGGGAGGGGGGATTGGGTTTCTATATAAAATCTATCTTTGCAATACGAAAACATATAATGTCCCGATAGGAATTAAACTCCATCAACATTTTTTTTTTATCATTACTGAGTCAGAGGCGTAAAGTTCGCATTATAGAACTTTTGCACGTAGTCTACGCATATCACACTTAAGGGTGCGGGTAATTAACATTTCCTGTAATATATATCGCGCGGCTTTTGAGGTTGGCACCTCGGATAAATTTAAAAGCGTATGGAAGGGTGCCACGCGCGCCAGCTCCAGCTGCGAATCGCATTAATCACTCGCACTTTATACACGCTTTTCAAGTACAATCTCTATACGAACTTGGCGAAATCTTATGTACGAAGAACATTTCCTATCTTACTTCTTTATTAAATTATTATTCATAAATTTATCGTGGAAAATTTAGGATAATGTAAAATTGCAGATATAATTCTATCTATTCTATTTTTAATTATAAATTATGGTAAATTATGAAATAATTTGAACAAATGCAATGCAATGCATTGCAAATGCAATCTTTTTCTTGCATAGATTAGACAACTTTAAAATTTAATATACCGATATGTTTAAATATAAAAAAATGTCTTAACTCTAATATTTTGTCCACCAAAATATTTTATATACTGAAAAACATCGATAATTTTATATAAATACATTTTAAATAATATGCTGTCCATTTTTATAAAACACAAAAATAAATAAGTGCAAATTAAAATTAATATATAGAATATTATGAATGAAAAAAAAATATTGCACGAAATTTAGAGTAAAATGAAAATGACAATCTGCAACATAGAGGAAGATGCACACGATTAAATAATGGATAGCATCTGTTAACGACACGAATCGTGCTTCAAGGGTGCTTCAAGAGTACCCTCGTATCATCCACGGAGCATTCAACCGACACGCTGGACCAGTGTCACGATAAACATGTCACTTGCCAAGTCTAACATTTATCATATAGCACACGACGTATATATACTTAAAGCTGAAGTTTTACAATTAGAAAAAAAATAACATGCAACTTTTTCAATTTTCAATTAAATTGTAATTTTACAAAAAAATAAATATTTTTAACAATTATTATATTCGCTCAATATCATTTTGCTATTTATTATTGTGTCTTATCAGATTTAGTTTTCTTCTTTTTTTATTCTTTTTTAAAATTTTTTTAATGTTATTTTACTGCTAAAATATCTAAAATACACCACAAATTTATGTTGAAGAATGTGAACGTAGATTCTCACATTTCATAATACTTCTTCAAGGATTAAGAAGGGTTAAAGGTTTTTATCACCGGAGTGAGTCCCAGAGGACCAGGGGGCTAAATCCGGTCCTGTGGCTGTATTAATAGCTCTTCTCTTGAATTGATAGACCTTTTCTCATGGCACAGCAGAAAGATAACTCATATTTTATCCCCTATTGGTTCCCGTGGGAGTGGATAAGAGTTTGACGACCAGCTGAGGTCGGCTGGCTTTTTCAGTCAGCTCGATGCGGCTCGATGCGGTTCGTTTCGACAGGTTACTGATAAGACAGAAGATAAGAGGAAGAATAATTCTTCCATATCATCTATAAAGTGATTTTGGTTTATATGAAATGCAATGTTACTGCAGACAATTTTAATCCATAAAAAATATGCAGGATAAGAATTAATAATAATATATAGAGAAAAAAGAATTTTTTACAAAAAAGATTTAATAATGCTTCTGTGTAGGAATAATAATAATCAAAATACTTTACCTTCATTTGTTTATTAATTTTAAATTACTTTCTAATTATTTTTTAATTACTTCCTAAAAATTAGAAATTATGTTTTGAAGCAAATTAAAATTTTTTATGTAATTCTAACAACATATGATTTTTCAGGGCTGACTCGGTGACATGGAATCCTCATAAACTTATGGGAGCCCTGCTTCAATGTTCCACCATTCACTTTAAGGAAGACGTAAGTTATGATTTATATTAAATATGCGTGTGATTAATTATTAGATATATTTTCATTATCATAAACAAATCTATCTATACATTATATATATATATATATATATATATATATATAATCTATCTATACATTATAAAAATATTGATAAATTAATGAAAAGATTTCATCACATTGTCTTTCTTAAACTAATTGTTTTTGCTTTTCGAGTGACGTTTTACCCGAGTTATGACATTTTATCCGTTTTTACTTTAGACTATTTTATTTCAACACGATTAAAAAACGCTGACAAATAAAAATCTCGAAAAAAGAATATTCCTCGACGAATAAAAGTTGACGTTGCGATATGTCCAAGACATTACACTTTTGGAAGTTCCCCTGCCTGTTTCTGAACATACTGAAATTCCTGCATCGCGCAAGGCCAACGACACAACTAGCCGCATTCCAAGGGGTAGATCTACGTGCCAGGGTGCGCGGCACTACAGGAATTTAATTAAACTAAGAGATAACATATGTTGCCGTTCCCCCTCTTGCAGCACGCCGCTAGGGAGGGTTCATCCCCCCGCGCGACTCAGTTATTGCTAACTCCGTACTTCCCCTTCGGATATTAAAATTCCGTGCACCGGCTGCCGCGAGATATCCGGGGGAGACTGCGCCATGCTTTTGTCAGGCCGCGTTGTTGTTGACGTTGAAGAGCGATGTCCACGTTTTCATTAACATTGACAATCGTATTGTTTTTTAAATACACATTTACAAATTGAGAATTATGAAGAAATACTAATCTATTTTTAATTTATTGGCTACATATAATATGTAATTAAATATCCAATTCTTACAATTTGTCAAATATTAATATTAAAAATAATAATAATTGTTGAAAATACATAAATGGTAATTAAATCGTAAAGAATTTTTTTTCAGTTTAAAATGGAATATTCATCAGCGTTATCAAAATCGATGTTACATGTTCTTTTCCTATATGATGCAGAAATTTATAAATATTAAAGTCTGAAGAAATAAATTTTAAAAAGGATAATCTTAAAACTTGAAAACAATGGTCTCTAATAATAGAGCGCAACATCAGTGTGGCATATCCGCCATTTTGTAAATTCAATATCCTGAATTTTCTCCCTCGTGCGCATGTGTTGAAATGTCGTATCGACCCAGACAGACTCACCCTCTTCCTCCTCCTTCCAACGGCCTGTCAATCGGAAACCGCGAGACAATTCTGGAAGCGTTCCGTTATCGGAAAAATACGCAACCGTCTCTCACCGATTTTGAAAGCGAGAGCTGTTTTCACTTTGCAGGGGCTACTGATCAGCTGTAACCAAATGTCCGCGGAATACCTGTTTATGACAGACAAGTTATACGACGTGAGGTACGACACTGGCGATAAGGTCATTCAATGCGGACGTCACAATGACGTTTTCAAGCTTTGGTTGCAATGGCGCGCCAAGGTACAAAATCCATTACATTGTTAGAGAGCTGCCTTTATGTTTCCTCGTTATTCATCGACTCTGTTCCTCTCTCAAGGAACATTATAAGCAGCATTATTCTACGGTGATTTATCAATTTTTACTGAGATAAATTTAATATTTTACTATCAGGGCACAGAAGGTTTCGAGAAACACATGGATCGGTTGATGGAGCTGACGGAGTATATGGTTAGAAGAATTAAACAAATGCCTGACAAATATTATCTGATTCTCGAGCCTGAATTGGTGAACGTCTGTTTTTGGTACCTGCCCACGCGCGTGCGAAACATGCCACATACCGCGGAGAGAATAAAAATTTTAGCCGAGGTGCGTTTGATGAATCAAAGACATTTTATAGAAATACAAGCAATATCTGACACATCTAAAGATCTAGCTCTAGATTTTTTAATAATAAAATAATAATTTTCCGATTTCTTTTTTAAAAAATCTCGGAATTAAAGAAATCTATTAATATGCTTTTAGATTTGTCCAATCTTGAAGGGCCGCATGATGCAAGCTGGTACACTGATGGTTGGTTATCAGCCGGACGATCGGCGGCCCAATTTCTTCAGGAATATTATCTCCAGTGCCGCCGTAACGGAAGCTGATGTCGATTTCCTCTTGGCCGAGATGGACCGATTGGGTCATGACTTGTAAGAAATCTGTCCACACATAGGCATTAATCATACAATATGCAGTGGTTAAACGATTGAGCGTTTTAACATTGGCGGCAATCGTATTTGCCGCATGATTTATCTCAACATATTCTTCGCAACATATTCAGGAAAGATATGTATGCGATGAATTTGAAGCTCAGATCAAAATTCAAAATCATCAGTATGAAATGTAAAATATGCGAAGGTATGTTTGATTTTAAACATATTCTTGATTTTATTGTTGTAATTTTTTGAGAATTTACATTATTTTTTAGTAATGTGTATCATTTATTTTGTTTAATTAACTTTTCCATTGAGACATGTTAATATTATTCTTTAAATACTAGTGGCAACGATACCGATTAATTAATTTTGTGTTTAAATTTTAAATGGGAAGAAAAAAGATTAGAGAAAAATTTTGTTTTTTATATTTTTTCATCGTTTCATAACAATCTAAATCAATCGATATATACATATATGTATGTATATAATCATGAATGAACAGAGAAATAATTTAATTTAACATGAGTTTTTTTTTTATTGGATGAAAAAGACGATAATTTTAATGAAAAGTCAATGTGTAGTTAAATGCTTCTTTATCCTGCGACCAGTTCGCAGTGAAATCTAAATGTCGAAAGAGAGGAGGAGAGAAAGAGAGAGAGATATATTAGTAGTACATAAGTTTTCTAGATTTAAACGAAACACACAGCATATCTCCGAGAAACGAAGGACAAAGTTACAGAGTTAAAGATGCTTCCGGCCGTAAATTATGCAGATTTGTTATTTTTCACTACTCGATGCATGATAATATACATGCGTGTTATAAAACTATCAATCTCTCTTAATCAAAGCAATATTAATACCTATATATATATTCGCTTTTCAAAATATTCGGATAAAATCTTTTATCTTGAAATATGGATTGCGAAAGAATGTTCTTTAGAATTTATACTTCACTAATTATTTTTATAAATATACTAATTTTGAATAAAATCTTTATTTAGTTAATTTTGAAATATTTATATATAGATATCGCGATTTATGTAAATAATTACATATTTATAAATATATTAAATTAAATATATATATTCAATTTGTTAGCGATTTTATATAGTTTATTAGATAAGATTATATAAATCATTTACATTTTTAACATTTTTAACTTTTCTTAATCCTTCTTCTTGTCTATTGATAAACTATCTCTGTGAATCTTTATAATTTTAATTATGAAATTAAAATTGTTTAAAGTTTTTATTTAAAAATAAATTATGTGAAAGTAAATTAAATTTATATACAAAAACAAGAGATTCTCCACAAATTCGAATGAAAATATTTATTGCAATTTAATCAGAATTTTTGTGATTTTTTTCATAACGCATTGGAACGAAGGCAACGCTATTTTCGAGTAGTGTAAAAATATGTCTAAAATGTAACTTGTAAGAAAGCAACTTTCTGATTCTAAGCGTTATTCTATCTCTGTTGTACGCATTGCAACAAATTGTCATCGAATAGCTTCGGAATAGAAATTTTCTATCGCCGTGATGCTATAGATGCATAACATAAATTGACATTGTTCTTTCCATTATAGAAAATAGATTTAATGCTGTGCATTATTCTCTGTTGAAGTATTGAATTTATAATTTATCGATTGTTTGCAAAGATAACGTTGACACATGAGATGGACTGCATCTATTATATATATACACAAAAATATATGTATATTATTAATTTACTGTTAAACAGTTTTAATCGAACGAAGAATACTATTTAATATATATATATATATATATATATATATATATATATATATATATGTATACATATATATACATAATGAAGCATTATATATTATATATATTTAGTGTTGAGATTTTAAGAATACAAAACACAAAAAACCCATGAAAGTACATGCTTTTTCAAATATTGATGCGAACGGTTGTCACTTGATTCGTCGATGCTATTAAAATTTTATTTATTTTTCATCAATACAATATTGTAGTTAATGATTGTATTAGTGATTTGTCACAATGAATTAACGTAATTTTCAATATCAAAGATCTCGTAATAATTTTCTAGAAAAGGTAAAGTATGTCTTGTAAATAATTTTTTGATCTAATTTTGATTATTGATTAATGCACTTTATCTTACGTTTGTGCTCAGTTTATTTCAGTAATTTTATATATATACATAACATATGTGTATTACTAAATACAGTAAATTTCTCACTATGATGACAAATATTTCAATCTGTTCGACGATACAACCGAACGACTCTATAGATTTCAACTCACTCAACTCGCCAATACGAAATAACAAAAAAAAAGATACTAAATAACATAAAATACCTAGGTGTATACAAAGAAATATGAGTGTATTTATGTACATCTTCGGTGCACTCATCGCGCGTTTCTTCTCCGTCGACGACTGCCATGCCGTCGTGACAAATAGCTTAAGTCATATTTAGAGGAATACATTTAGAAGAGGTGCCGCAATTAGTGCCAGGAAATTAATGAGGAGATTAATCGAAGTAGAGAATATCGATATATCTTGTAATTTAATGCCAAAGATGTTTATTGTACGTATTTAAATGACTGCGCTTGGCTGACGGATTATAGCAGGCAATGTCAATTCTATGAAACGTATGTAATGTATAAAACATAGAGCGCGTTATATGCTGAACTCTGCATCAATGAGACAAATAAAACTAGAAATTAGAAACGAAAAGATAATTTATTAAGGAGAAAGTAATATCTTTAAAATATTAAATATTCACACTTTTTTGAATATCATATTCTTCTTAAAATATATTCATTTTTATTCATATTTTTACATGAAAAACTACAATGAAAACTTTTATTCTTATTTGTTTGAAATGACAAAGAGACACACATTTTTTAAAATCATAATATTGTTACGTAATCGCGTGGAAAAAATATCAAATATTTTGATATAGCAGCTTTTAAACGATTTCCAGTTTATATCGTAAATGCCAATTTGAAATATTATTCACAAGAACAAATAGTATTTATTGATCCAGAGTTCAAAAACAATTTATTTGTAATCATTATATGCGTCAAAGGGGAGACAAAATGTATTTTTCGAAAGAAAAATGAATTAAACAATTCATCTGACCAGCAAACCGATACCTGCAAAGAGGCATTTTATCGAACCGTTGTTAATTATTATTCATAATTCTATCGGCGTTGCGAGTTTTTTTAGTCATAGTCGTTGGCACTGCCAACATAGCGATCAATGCTATTCATAAACGAATCTCTCTCGTGATTATACACATCTTACTAATTCCCGTGTAAAATGATGGTTTTTTAAAGGAAAGAGTGATATATTTATATGGAAAGAGTATACTCGTCCCTGTAGACTCCCGGTTATTTAATTTGCGTGTAATTAAAAGATATATTGAGATGTTCAATGCCGCATATTTTTTCCTTCAGAATGTAAAGAATCTTTACATATATGCGGCCAACATGACGAATCTTAGCAATAGAACTAACATAGCATTAATATTTTAAAAAATGTAGCGACTTATTAGAAATTATATAATATTTATATAATTACAATTTTTAGAACTGTTATGCCAATTTTTTTGTAGATAATTAGTGAACCGTATTATAAAAGTTTGTATATAAAGTACCACTTTAATGCGTATGAATACTTTACTTATTAAATTAAATATAAAAGAAATGGAATTAAATATAAAATTTTCTAATATGAAGTGATATGATTTATAAATTTTATATTTAATTCTAATCGATTATGTATACATTACTAAGTATCATGCACATTTTCGAAAATGCACTGCACAAATCACATTTTTGTATAATGCATTCTTATTATGCACTATCTCTTATGTATTTTGTCTATTATTTATAACATTATTGCAAATGTTATTATTTATCACATCGTGTTGCATATTAAATTTTAGACATCTTATTGCATTAAACACATTACGCTAATAACATTTATCAGTACATTTATTACTTTCTTCGATAGTCTACATCGACGAGAAATACGTGTGTATGTAATCGAATAAATCTCTTACTTCGATTATGTTAACGAAATAGGAAATCATCTTCTCGAGTCACTAATACAATTAATATTTCCTTTACTGACAATTTATAGCGTCCACCTTGAAAATCCTTGATCTTATTCTCGTTAATTATTAATCTTTATTATTAGTCTAAGTTGGTAACGAAGCAAGGTAAGCAACAACAAAGTCCCAAGTCTTCCAAACGATGAGAGTATCGATTAGTGTTTAGCGAAAAAGCCTCGAAACATCTTCGAGGAGAAAGCTGTCCTTGTATACTGTAACTAATGAGAAATACATTTATAAATGCACACATAGAGAAAACATATATGTATATGCGTGTGAGTAAAACTTCGTTGATACGTGAATGAGAAGTGAAAGTTGAGAAAATATGCGGCGATGAGATAAGGATGATTGTATGCTGACACGTAACCATGTTGTTCGAATACCACCTACTCACCTAATTACCCTTATTATCCACTGTATATCAATGTCTAATAAAGCGCTGTTACCTCAAATAGTCATAATGTACTAATAAGTTTATATAATTTGTATGCATTTTGTCATTAATACTTTTTTTTAGATTTATTGCGTAAAAGATGGAGATGGAATAAATTTTGGATCATAAAATTTTTATTTCAAAAATTAAATGTAATGTTTCTATTAAAAGATTTATTCTAATTTATCATCAAAGATTTTTTCAATAGAAGAAAATAGGAATAAAATTGATAATGAATTATGATATATATTACGTAACAATAATCATTTCATTGTTATCTGGCGAGTTTAAATAATCAACATTCAAAGCAAGATAACAGCAAAGAAAACAGAGCTAAATAAAGAACAATTTTAATTGCATTAATATATGAAACTAGTTAAACCAGAGGCTCGGCTCAGCGTCGAGAATCGTAAATAGGTGTATATATTAACTTGTCGGTCAGACCTTGGTGAGATAGCGGACGAATACTATCAGATCGTCGTAACTCGCGGGACGCCAGTCGACGGAGACAGTCGTTCGTAACAGCAGTAATCATGAAATCCTTTGTGAAGTATTCGGCTGAAGATTGTGATTTTCCGATCGAGAATTTGCCATACGGGATATTTTCTACTAAAAATAAGGTGAGTCAGACAAAATATATCGCAAACATAGATATCACGCCATAATTTAATCTCAAAATAATTGTATATAGATAGATAGATATATCGACATATCTAATTTTACGTGATTTAGAGAATCATAAGTTATATCCAGGTAAAATGTAACATATTTTGTGTTTATGTATATATATTTGTTATAAAATATTTTAAGAATGTTAAAGAATTATATGATTAAGAATATTAATGAATTATATTTTTAGATTATTATTTACCTACGTTACTTTATAGATTAGCACTTATCTATCACCAATATCTTATTATATAAGCAGTTTCGTCTAGTTCTTTCTAATAAGTGATACCATCGACTGGTACATTACTATCATTCGATAATTCAATATATTTTGTCTATAAATTTCCGCTAATAAAGTATATATATTAAAAAATTGCCAGATTTATTAAATTAAAACATGAGACTCATATTAATTTTATTTATATTTATTAATATATTAGAATAATAATAAATGTAATATATATATATAAGAATATTTGTATAAAATATTTTAGCCAGAAAAAAGAATAGGCGTAGCAATCGGTGATGACATTTTGGACTTGAGTGCTATCGCGAATTATTTCGATGGACCACTGTTAAAGAATAAACAAGATGTATTCCGCCGTGATTGTCTAAATGATTTCATGTCTCTTGGAAGACCAGCATGGCTAGAAGCAAGATTGAAACTTCAAGAACTGCTTTCTGCCAGCAATCATACTTTGCAAGATCCGGAAATCCGCTCAAAGTGAGAAACAAATAAATGAACATTAATATTTAAATATACTGTTATAAATATAATGTTGTAAGGATTTTTGAATAATCTTTTAAAATCTCTTTTTTTAGAATTTTTGTTGCACAGAAGGATGCGATAATGCACTTGCCAGCAAAGATTGGCGATTACACTGATTTTTACTCATCTCTTAATCATGCGACAAATGTCGGCATCATGTTTCGTGGCAAGGAAAATCCATTGATGCCGAATTGGTAATTTTTTAAATGTATTATTGTATGCGGATTATTTAAAAAATATCTGTAAAATAATATGATTATAGGAAATATTTGCCAGTCGCTTATCATGGTAGAGCAAGTTCCGTCGTCGTGTCGGGAACGGATATAAGACGACCACATGGTCAAACACTTCCAGTTGAGGACGCAGCGCCAGTCTTTGGCCCCAGTAGATTAATGGATTTTGAGCTTGAAGTTGGTATCTTTGTTGGTGGACCACCTACAAATCTCGGTGATATCGTCCCAGCTTCGAAGGCTTACGATCATATCTTTGGAATTGTCTTAATGAATGATTGGAGTGGTATGATTAAATATAATTAAACAGAATATTATAATTAATTAATATCTTGCAAGTTTTAAAATGGTTAAAATATATATCATTATTGTTATAAAAAATATTTATTTTAATTATTTCATTTTTTTGTAGCACGTGATATCCAAAAGTGGGAATATATGCCATTGGGTCCATTCGGTTCAAAAAATTTAGGAACTTCCATTTCTCCATGGATAGTTACAATGGAAGCTCTAGAACCTTTCAAGGTACCCAATATGATTCAGGATCCAACACCATTTCCGTATTTACAACATGACGAATCTTGTAATTTTGACATTAAATTAGAAGTTGACTTAAAAAGTGAGTTAATATTTTCTTATAAGTTTTTTTGTGTTTCTTCTTACATCATTTTTTATATCAGTTGTTTACAACTTACCAACATGTTTTTGTAGCTTCAGCTAACACGGTCACGACTATATGCCGAAGTAATTTCAAATATATGTATTGGACTCCGCGACAGCAATTAGCGCATCATACTGTGACTGGATGTAACATTAATCCTGGTGATTTAATGGGCTCTGGCACTATAAGTGGAGAAGTACGTTTAAAATTTCGCTGTTTTTAGGAGATATTATTTAATTTAATTATTATTTAATGCTAAGTGTCATGTTTTTTGTACATTTGTATTTTTATAAGATCTTATATTTGTTTTTCCTACAAGAAGCAAATTATGATTTTATTATGCAATTTTGATAATATGATATTCATTTAATGTGATATTCATTTTTTGTAGACTTCGGACTCTCTCGGTTGTCTGTTAGAATTTTCTTGGAAAGGCACACGTAGCATTGTATTAAAAGATGGTACCGTAAGAAAATTCCTTCAAGATGGTGATGAAGTAATACTTCGTGGTAAGAAAAATAAATTACTTATTATAAATTTGCAATTATAAATCGTGATTCTTAAAGGTATTGTTTTTAAGGTTATTGCGTCGGCGATGGCTATAAAATTGGTTTCGGATCATGTGCGGGTAAATTATTACCGCCGAGTGAACTTAATATATAAAACAGTTTACACATATTTTGTTTTTTCTTATATCTTATATTTGCAATTGAGTACGTAATTTAGTACGTAATTTTTTACTACTTATATACTTTTGTTATAATTTTTTGTGGGCGAGATTTGAAAAAATAATGTGTAGATTAAAACTGTACAAGAATAAATATTTAATAAAATGCAATTTTATATATATTATGTATTTGCATATTAAATAATACGTTCTCTATTAAAATACTGTAATGGAGATGTAAATTATGTTTTGCTATTGCATTATTTATTACTCTAAAAAGTTAATTATTCTTATAAAATAATTATTTATTGCTAAGTAATTATATATTTATTACTATAATTATAATAATTTACGTTGTTTTGTGATGTATATAAAATGACTTATATTTAAAACTAAATGGTATTTACTACGCGCTTAAATGAATAGTATTGTGTGATATAACGTAAAACACATAATTTGATTATTGATCGAGAGAATAGTCATAGTAAGGGCGATCAATAAGGAAGCCAGTACAGGTGTAGTCAGAAGAAATGGCAGGTGTTCTACTTCGGTGAGTCAAATTATATTTGGAAAATATTTATAAAAGATTGCTCAACGCATATAAATTACTCAATCACATTACCATAGTTACTAATTAGTACCACGTAATTACCATCGTAGTTATTTTACTTCTACAAATATGAATTGTGTCAAGTGTAATGTCAAGATGTATTTGTGTAAGTTTAACTTGCATTTCTGGACAGTAGTGGTTTCGTTACAACACTAAAGAATATAATATTAATTTAATTATCATATCATAAATTATTATATCATAAATATTATATATTAATATTATATTTAATATTATATATAAAAATTATTTTTTTTAGTTGTATTACGTATTTAAATATTTATATATGCACGTTGTGTATGCATTTTTCTTTTATTACGTTTTTAATATTATGTTCAATTATTGTCAAATTAAAAGTTTCAAAAATGATATATTGATTGATATATGAACTATTGCTATTTATTTAATAATATAATTTTAATACAATAAGAGCAAATACATAAATCTTCATATCTTTAATAAAATTAATTTTGATTAATGCCTTCATAGCCAACAGTAGGCAATCAATATGCTTGACAATCAAGTGGGCTGCCTACTGTTGGCTAAAAAGAATTTATAAGTATACATCAAAATTAGTTTCATTAAAGAGATGGAAGAATATTACAAGGAATGTATTATCATTTTTTAATATGCACACACGTTTGTGTTTGCTCATTATTATCTAATTTATTTTAAGAAAATAAATTGAAAATTATTATATAATATAATTTCGTTGTGTATTAATTAAGTTTCATATAAAAAGGTTCTGCAATATATTACATTATTTTCTTAATATTATTTCTGTGTTTTATTTTTTATACTTTTTTATATTACTTTTATTTTTTTTACATTTCTTCAGAAGTTTACATAATTTGGAAAGTTCGGCAAATGAACCTACTGCCAAGTGGACCGTTCCTTTGAGCGATGGGAATCATGTAGTGGAATTTGAACATGGTACAGCAACAGGCCGACGTATAGTAAAAGTCGATGGCGAACAAATAGTTCACAGAGATTGGATGTTTCGTCTGGTTGGTGATGAAGTCTTTATGTTCAATAACACCAAGTTCGTGATTAGAGTCGATCCGATGCCAGGTAGAATCTCATCGTTTTATGCATCTTCGATTAATGTTTTATTATTTCATCATGACAATTATTTGAATAGGTCTGAAATATTCTTACTCGTTGTGGGTGAATGGAAAAAGTTACAAACAATTTGTTCAATCACAAACAAAGATATTAGAGACTTGGTTAGCTAAAGTTGGGAACGAGGAATATAGAATCGTGTTAGGTAATTATAATAAAACAATATATATATTCTTTTTTTATTGAATACTTAACTCCTTTTTTGTGCCTTTTATAGATAAACAAGCTCATAGTGTTTGGGTAAATGGACAAGAGGTGGAAGTTGAGGTAAATATAAAATTTTTATTAAACAATTATATCATATTATTATTCAAACTTTATAATAAAATTTTATTATGTTGTACGATTTTAAACATATTTTAATTATACTATATCAAAAATTATAAATTGGACAACATTCTGTACATAGAACGAATTCATGGATGGTGGTGCAGAGATTCTTTTCTCTGTTGGAGATTTACAAGCTGCGATTAGATCATACAGTTCAGAACAAAAAGAGATTGGTATAGCGTACAGTTTATACATTGATAATATTGAAATACAGCAAGAAGTTCTATTGGAAAAACTATCCTAATTAAAATGTATTTCAATCTATTTATAATTCGAATTTTACATTTAACATTAAATTATTATACACTGAATATACATTGTTATTAGTTATAAATTATATTATTAAATAATTACACAAATGTGACACATATTTTTTACAAAGCTGTTCTTATGGAATGTTCAATTTGATCAATATCAATTAAATGTGCCATGCAATTTTGTGTATATTTTTAAAACTATGATAAATGTAATAAAATTATTGAATGCACACACACACAATATGATGTGAATTTATTTACTTTGGCTCGCTTAAAAATACTTGTTGAGAATTACTTGAAAATAGCTGGAAAGAATGCATATCCTTGTTCAGATGACATGTAAAAGTTGTAAAATGTGAAATATGAAATAATTGTATAAATACACGTATTATATTGTGTATAATATTATATATTCTCTATAGAGTGTAAAATTTTAAATAATCTGTTGAAGAACATTAAATTTTTGGAGAATAAAAATGGCGCGACAACGAAAAAGTGCCTTTAGTATCGGAAGTCTTATGTTAACCTCTAAACAAGAAGATTTGTGTTATTATGAAGGTAAAGAGAAATCTATATAATAATTGTATTGATGTAAAGTTATGTAATTATTATTATATCTGTATAATTGAATTATATTCTTAAAAATCACAGAAAGATTAATTCGTCTTTCAGATATGACAGAAACAGAATTACAACAGACACTCGAAAATATTGCTCGTTCAAATCTCTTGTTGAAGTTAGAAAATGATGTTTTCGAGCGATATCTCGCACGTCGAGATCCTGAAAATCTTCAAAGTAATTTTCTCATTTAATTTATATTTATTCCATTTTTTTTAAATTGCTTAGACTGATGTTTTCACAAAAATATTAATCTTAATTCGATTATTTTAACGCTTTTATTACTTTACTCAGCAATAGCGCAAATCTTAGAAACCGCTAAACGCGTACAAAAAATTGCGCCTCAACCTCATGGCCGCGTGTCACCCGTTATGAGCGTAAGCGGAAGTTTTATGAATGTTCGCGACGGAGACACAGAAAGTGTCGTCAGCATCCAATCCGGAAGTCAGCGCGTCACGCCAAGCCTCTTAACAAGCAGAACGCCAAGAGTAGGAACAAAGTTAGTCCGTCGAGTGTCATAACTTTTGTTACTGGCTTTGATTATATAGAATATTTCGGTCAATTGTCGAATCGTAGAATCACGTATGCGTGTCGCATCGAAATGGTGAACACTGAAATTCGGGAATTGCAGAAAGAATTAATAAAACTCGAACAAACGTCGACGAAGAAAAAAAAATATATGCGAGCACAAATGGAAGAAAATGAGATGGGCATTCGCGAAACTTGTAAAACTAGGGAGGAATTTGAAGAGAAAGTTGTAGAGAAGGGTATAGATAGCATTACGGGAAAAATAGCGGCTGAGAAATTTATCAGGTGTAATAAACATCTCGATTATACATTATTGATCATTATGTGTAAGCATATTAAATCGACAGTAGATTCGAGTTTGATGTGTAGGTTTATAGAAGAATGGTTGAAAACAATCGATTCCACAATAGAACAAATCAGATTGAAGATGACTACCATAAAGTCTCAGATAAGGAAAGTCAAGTTGCAGTTGCAGCACAGGAAAGAACTCGGCGAGGCTCTACGCCCTGTAGATTTCGAACAATTGAATATAGAGAATCAAGTTTGCATACGAGAAATCGACAAGAAAAATCGGTATCTGCTCGAAATGAAAAAAATCGTGGGTAAGAAAAAGATTCTGCGATTTCTTCGCAAAAAGATAAATCGTTGCATTTGATGCAGGTCGCCATAGCATTGCATTGACTAAACACAAGGAAAAATTAAATAGCCTGATGTCTATCGTGAATGATATGAGAAGTAAAATTGCTTTTAAAAAACAGGAAATCGTAAAACTGCAATCGGAAAAAGTAGCTATGCAGGTTGAAATAAAGAAAGCGGAAAAACAGCTTCAATCGGTGATGGCATTAATGGATGACTTTGATGTAATACTTTTATATTTTATCGTATTGGAAACTTATTTGACAAATAATTTTTCTTTACAATTGTTTTATTTTTTTGCGATAAGATATTAAAGGCTTAAAAAGTTGAAAGTATACATATATGTACTTATAAACTTATAAAATTACTTATTTCATAAAAGATTTTATAATGCAGGTTCCTGATGTCATAGATTTCATTAAAATGCGTATAGAACTCCAAGAATTACGTAAAATTCACAAACAATTAAGCAGGCAAAAAAATATTCAACAAATAAAATTCAATTCTAACAGATAATAATTACAAGATGTATCTCAAGATTTCACGGCAATATTATATGTAATTATTAAGAATATATAAAAGTTAAAATTATGTTTTATGTTATTTGACATAAACATTTTGATAATTTTTGATTCTTCTATTCTTTTATATTTCAAGAGGATCAAAATATCCGCAATTATGCAATATAAATTGTATGTAATAGCGAACATAGTTATGTGAAATCACGAAGATACAATGTATCTCTGTTTTCCTACCGTAGAAAATAGATTTACCGTTGTAGGAAATATGTGTTGTTCTGGATAGATACTTATAAGCAGCGAATCGTAACTTGTTTCGCGAGCTTACATTGAAAAGATATATTTCTCAACCCCATTTAATAGTTGGTTATATTGTAAATATGCTAAAATTATATTTATGCATTTGGAGCTATGCTGGAATTATGTAGGAATAAATTTAAAATATATATCGTTTCACTTTTTTATTATAAAAATAGAATTGATTCAAAATATTAGTGCAATATAGAATATTTATAGATTTGATTATTCTTAATAAAATTATAGATAAAATTTATAGATTTGATTATTCTTAATATATTATATTATTTATTTATTAAGAGTAAAAAGCATCAGATTTGATATTACTTAAGGCATAAGAGACAATCTTGTACAGTATCTATCGTATGATCATGCTGTCACTGGTTACGCCACCGGATAATTAAAGTTACGGTATTTGTCCACAGGATGAAGAAAAAGTTCGGCTATATACTTTTCTGCATATAAAATGCATCATTTTAATAAACCCCTTTTTTAATTAATATTTAGAAAAACAATAAAGTGCACAAATTTCTTTTATATATAAAATATAACTCTTTTCAACGAGACACAGCTATGAAGTTTAACGAAGGAAAATGCAAGAGATATTGCTTCGCTTCGATATAATAAATATGAGATTATAAAAATAAAATATCGAAGATTTTTATGAATTAACCATTACGAAACATTTAATGGAGCAATTGCGAAATTAAAGCGACGTAGGAAGATTTTGGCGTGTGCCGCGATGCGTTGGGTGGTTACGCTTCACGCACCGATAGTGCCTGTCCCTTCCTCTTTTCGCCCGTGGAATATCCGTCCCGGAAAGACCCGTCTCTTTTTCTGCCATGATTCAGTTTTGCCGCGACGACATCGAGCCGCTGGTTCTTCAATCAGTTGCCGAGTGATGACGACGTGATCGATAGTTTTAAAGTATACAAATTTAAAGAACATTGTCGATTTATATATGATGGGATATCATTCATGATAATTCTACTTCGTTCAAATTTTTAACGACATTATCCGACTTGGATTTGAATTATGGCTTAGTCTTCACCAAGAAAACGATATAACGACAACGACTAACACATACGATTTAAAAATATAATTATTTATGAGCGCATTGTTAAGTCATCATTGTACTTGTTCGTTTGCATTGTGATCAAGATTCTTCTTGAGAATGAAAGACATTTTAACGCGTATACGACAAAGCTCATTATGTCACTTGTTAATGCAGCGATAAACTTGCAATCAAGAATGGTGACAGTGGGAATTCGTAATCTCATTGTTTTCTGGGTTATTGTATTACGAAGCGAAGCGAATGGAAAATATTTGGAGGTAAGGTTCCGAATTGATTACAATCTTTTAAAATTATATCTCCCGTCACGCTCGGAAAATCATAGCTATTGTTCTCCAAAACACATCAATTAACTTATACTTATTTACATACTTATTTACAATTGTAATTGCCGTTTTATGCTACACTATGTGCTTAATATGTAGGTTACTGGAAATATACATTTATTCATAATTATCCTCAATTACATTATGTCAAGAGGGTACATATTTTCTTTGATTATTTTATAAATAAATAGATAATACACACACATTTAAATAACACTAATAAATTTAAGCAATTATAGCACATTATATTCAAATATTATATTTTATTCCTAAATATTCTTTTCTCCTTTTTATGTATCACTTAAAGGGTCTCAATGTAAACTTAGGAGATGCTCTTTTATTTTTGAGAGAATATGATAGTGCAGCTTCATTAATGTGTACGAGAGTGACGATGGCCCAATGGAATTTCGCGACAAACGTTACCGATGCAAATCATCAGAGAATGGTGTAACAGACTTTTTTAATTTTAAAGTGACAAATAACAGTACATATTAATAATTAAGAAATAATTTACAAGTATTTTATAACATTTATATATAATTTTTATTAGATAGACGAACAAACATTAAAATTAAAATTTGAAAGAGCATCCTGGCGGAAAGCAATCACTTTTGCTTGGAGTCGAATACCGGATCCTTTAGCAAGAAAGGAACTTAAAATGATTGTTACAAAAGGTCGGAATTCCTTGACAGATGATAAATTTAATGAGGTAAATAAATATCTTGAAATATTAAAAAATGTTATTTTTTAACTTTTTAATTGATATAACTTTATTTAAAAATGTTTAATATTAATTAATATAATTTATTTAAATTGCTGTTAAACATTAAATGATAAGTTAAATGAATATTCTTGCGATTCTATTCATATAATCGCATTCATTTATGCATTATATGTCTATTTAATTTCCAGATACACCGTTTAATAACCGAGATGAAAGAGATTTATATTAAAGCCAGAGTTTGTCCGTACAAACAAATTGAATTGAATGGAGAATGTAATTTGAATCTAGATTACGGTTTGTCATTCACTTTAAAGTGTTACAGAGAGGTAAATATACATAATATAATAGATATAACTTTTATATTTATTTTTAGATATTAATAAAATAATGGCACAATCAAAAGACTATGACGAATTATTGTATTATTGGCATGCTTGGCATGAAGCAACTGGTCCACAACTTCAAAATAAATATTTGAGATATGTCCAATTAGCTAATCGAGCAGCTAAATTAAATGGTAACAGGCTTGGATTACAAAAATGTAGCTTGATCGTGTATATAAGACACTACTTTCTATAAGAATATATTTGTAGTTCACGGAAATTTGTTTTTCTAGGTTTTGCTGATGCTAGCGATCAGATGAGGGAGTTGTTCGAAGATGAATATTTCCAGCAAAATATAGCAGAAGTGATGTCAGCCATCTCTCCGCTATACAAGAATCTTTTTACTTACGTGCGATCAAAACTGATTGAAAGATACGGCGACAGGATACGAGAGGACGGACCTTTACCGGCGCATGTTTTGGGAAATATGTGGGCTCAAAATTGGGAAAGTCTGTTCGATTTGGTGCAACCTTTTCCTGCGAGCAGAAAACTCGATGTGACTGTGGATATAATGATTCAGAGTATCACTCCAATGAGGTATTATATTCTCGAAGCGCACGATACATACTTCCTTGTATAAGCAAAATGAACAATGTTATGAGAGAATGTTTTTATGGTAAAAAGGATGTTCCAAATAGCGGAGGAGTTTTTCACTTCACTTGGAATGAAACCGATGCCGCCGGAATTTTGGAAATTTTCTATATTTGAAAAGCCCATTGACAGAGAAGTTAAATGCACTCCCAGTGCGTGGGACTTTTGCAACAGAATCGATTACAGGTCTCTTTTTTGTTATTGCTCCAAATTTTCTTTATCATAAGCTAATTTCTTATTCAATTTTGAGTTAGCTTTCTGTGTGTTTATGTAATATATAATATGTATATATATAATATACATGCATATATGTATATTATATGTGTATATTATATTAAATGAAAAAGTTAGCAATTTTTTTTAAATTGTACTTCTTATGTAATTGCAGAATAAAACAATGTACCAGAGATACAATGGAGGATTTGTTATCGACGCATTACGAAATGACACATTTGCAATATTATTTGCAATATAAGGATCATCCATTATTATTCCGAAACGAGGCAATGCCGGGTATATTTTTTTTCACACATATTGTGAAACTTGATATTGTGTTCTAATTATAATTGTTTTTTAATCAGGATTCTACGAAGCTGTTAGCGATGCGATTGGTTTATCTGTTTTTACTCCACAGCATTTGCATAAAATCGGATTGTACAAGAATTTAACAGATGATTATGATAGCAGTATAAATTTTTTGATGCTAATGGCTCTTCGTAAAGTGGCTTATATGCCGTTTGCTTATATAGTTGATCAGGTAACTAATAACGAATAAATAAATAATTAGATTTAATGCATAATCTGCATATGTATAACAGTTACATTCTATGTTTACGTAAGTTTTTTATGACATAATATTTTAAGCAAGAAATGTTTTTTTATCATATAGAAAGAAGTAACTTAAAATTCACATATAATCATATATAAATTGCATGCATTTATTTTTTTCAAGTGGAGATGGCACATTTTTAGCGATGGTGTGGAAGATATGACAGCACGTTGGTGGGAATTAAGATTGCAATATCAGGGTATTGTTCCACCTATGCCTAGATCCGAAAGGAATTTCGATCCGGCAGCAAAGTATCATATCCCAGCGGACAGTCTTTACGTCAAGTAGATATATAATAAATGTTTATTATTATATTGCAATTAGCATTTAGAGAAAAATATATCTTTTATATTTTTAGATATTTTGTAAGCATTGCCTTACAATTTCAATTGTTCCAGTCACTGTGTGAGATTTCTGGCCACACAGGCGACTTGCATACCTGTGATATTTACAGATCCCGGGAAGCAGGTCGATTATTATCGTATGTGAAGTTTACAAAAGTGCTTCAATTAAATTATTTTTATTGGAAATAAATATTTTATCACTAAAACTATGTTTCTATATTTACAGAGATGTTCTATCAATGGGATCTTCTAGACCATGGCAAGATGTTATCAGGCAAATGACAAGAGGTAGAGCAAATAGGATAGACGCTGGTGCCATGCTCAAATATTTTGAGCCTTTAAATGCGTGGTTAAAACGACAAAATAAGATGCAGCCTGTGATCGGCTGGATCACGAATCACGATGACAGAGGTTCGATCAAATTAATACTTATCTAATGATACTTGAATATACCATTCAAGAAAAGCGCAAAGTGTACCTTGTAAAAATAGGAATTTTTCATTTTGTTTCAGCATTGTTCGCCGAATGGTATCAAAATAATGCAGAAAAAATTAAATTATGGAGTTTATTCCCTCTACTGCTCGTTTGCAAAGCTTTTATTTATTAATGATTAATGTATCTGATTCGAAAAGTATAAACTCATATGTACAAAATTTCTTATATTATATTGTTATAAAAAAGTGTTATTTTAATTTAAATTACTATATATGTAAAAATTGTATTTATATAAAAATATTTCTTATTATATTTATTGTGAACGTTTTCATGCTTTAATGTTTCGACATTTTTCTTTCTATTCTAATCGTAATATTAATTGACAGATTATTAATAGATCGAATGTTTCAAGAAATACAAACTTCTGTTTCAGAAATTAAAAGTAATTCATAAAAATTATTTATCATATTTATATATTATTTTCAAAATAATGAATTAATTAATTAATTGTTTCTTACATAATCAATTAAGTAATCTATAAATTAAAATTCTTCTATAATTTAATATTTCGCGTGTATATTTTATAATACGTCGAATATTTCGGCAACGAATTGCCACTAACATATTCAGCCTTGGTAACTTAAACAGAAACACGTTATTGTTTACATTTTACCGTCTCGCTGTCATTCGTACGAAGACACTCGAAGAGTTAAAATAATAACGCCAAACGCTTCGCGGTTCTTTTCTAAACGCGATTGTAATTAATATGGAAACACAATTAATATCCTAATTATTATAATTAATGATTATTAAACTCTTGAACAACACGAAACTATTCTGACGATATATTTTTATGAAATCATTTATTATCACAAATAAAAATTAAAGTAAAGAGGACGAAACCATAAATTTCGTTGTAATCCTTCAATTATCGATCCTTATTATAATCGTTTCTCTAACAATACTTGCTCGAGTAAAGTATATTTCAAATCCGATGTTTCAAATTAAAATACGGGCATAAATTAAACTTAGAGTTACAAATATATTTTATCCGTATTATTCGTTCTACTTGATAATCTAAATATAATTTGAATTATGAGAGAACACGAAATAAAACAATCGAATTACAGATGCAAATAATTAGCATAACGAAAGGCTCCGTGATAAATTGTTTAATAAATAATCACTTTTAATCAATAAATTAAAATACTTCTATAATTTAATATTCCGCGTTAGCGTATATTTTATAATATATAAAATATTTCGGCAACGAATTATCGATAACACGGTGTTCGACTTTGGCAATACAAAAAATAAACAGTAGCGCGCTATGTTAAAGCTTTAATATTAGAATTAACCATATTTTGACCAATGCTTTAAATTTTCTCAATCCTTCTTATTAAACAATATACAATTTAATCGAAAATTGATTAAATGATAGAAATCCAAAATATTAAATAATTACTTCAATCGTTGCGATTTTTACGGACAATAATAATTATTATAATATTTAGAGTCACAAATATATTTCATCCGTGTTACTTTATCGTTCTATTTGACAATCTAAATGTAATTTGGATTGTGAGAGAACACGAAGTAAATCAATCGAATTATAGATGCAAATAATTAGCATAATGAAAGGATAAATTGTTTAATAAATAATCAATTTTAATCAATAAATTAAAATACTCCATTAATTTAATATTCCGCGTTAATGTACATTTTATAATATATAAAATATTTTGGCAACGAATTATTGATAACACGGTGTTCGACTTTGGCAATATAAAATATAAACAGTAGCGCGCTATGTTTCGGCTTTGTCATCATTCGCACGGTGACTCTCCAGTAATAAGATAGTGGTGAGAAACGTTTCGTATTGTATTGTAATTTTTTTACTAAACACGATTACGATTAGTATCGAAACATAATTTGCTTTGAATATTAATATAAATTAATTAATTAAAAATTAATTCACGACATGAAACTGTATCGCAACTATAAATCTTTATCGAATCGCAATCATTCATTACCGTGATTAAAAATTGAAACAAAATATACATAAAAGGGGATAAGAGACTTAATTATGTTATGAACTTTCGATCATTGATGCTTATTATATTTCATTAACAATATTAGAATTAATTATATTTCATCCAATACCTTAAATTTTAACAATCCTTGTTAATTAAACAATGTACAATTTAATCGAGAATCGATTAAATGATAAGAATCCAAAATGTTAAATAATTGCTTCGATCGTTACGATTTTTACGGACAATAATTATTATTTCAATACCTAGAATCACAAATATATTTCATCCGTGTTACTTTATCGTTCTACTTGAAAATCTAAAAATAATTTGGATTATGAGAGAATACAAAGTAAAACAATCGAATTATAGATGCAAATAAATAGCATAACGAAAGGCTCCGTGATAAATTGTTAAAAAATAATCAATTTAAATACTTCTATAATTCTATAATATATTCTATATTCTATATTCTATAATTCTGTATTCTATAATATCTTCAATAAATTAAAATACTTCTATAATTTAATATTCCGCGCGCGAATATTTTATATTACAGAAAATATTTCGGCAACGAGAGAATTATCAATAACACCGTGTTCGACCTTGATAAACAGTATCGCGCTATTGTTAATACGTTACATGGCTTTATTATCATTCGCACAGGAACCTTGAGCAATAAAGTAGTGACGTTTCATATATTATCAAATTCTTTCGTTACATAGTCGACCCTGGCGATATAAACAGTACCGCGGTAATGTTCTTGACTTACAATCATTCGCTCAGTGGCTCTTGAGCAGTGAAGTAGTGATGTGAGACGGTTCATATATTATCAAATTCTTTCTCTAAACACAATTGCAAGTGCAACGAGGAACTTTTCGTGAATAAGTGTAAGTGCAACGAGGATTAAAGTGCCACGAGAAAAGAGCGAAGGAAGCAAAAGAAAAAAGAAGGTTTGGAAGTGGATGGATCAATAAGATATGATGTAAGTCATTAATATAAATTATTTATCACATTCATTATTTATTATATTGTTGCGTCCCCGCGTCCCGTCCCGCTGAATGTATTTGTCACCCGTTGAATTCTTTCGAAGAAGATCGTTTCCGCGCGCGTTGTCAAGATATTGTTATAAACAACGACTGTCAGAGAGTCTGAGCCCAGCTGTCAAACTATGCGAACGCGCGTCTATCCGTGATCCGTTTTACGATTATTCTGAATTCTTGTATGTTACTCGTGGTTTATTAAAGTTCTTGTGTACCTTATATATAAACCGCGTTATTATTTACTGCGCGATCGTCAGCGTGTGCCGATCGATTGTGTCGCGCGTGTTCGATATATATCGTTCCGCGGACGCAACAATATATAAATTATTTATCAATAGTATATAAATAGTATTTAAAATATATTTCTCGTTTGGTTTTATTTCTTTAATTGTGATTCAATAGTAATTTTAAATTGTAACGCAGAAAAAATAGAAAAAAATAGAAATTTTTTGATTTATCATATTTTTAAAAGTTTATATCTAAGAAATATAAATTATTTTGTAATTACGATTTATAACATTAAAATATATCTATTTAAAAATAAAAATTAATTGCGCGCAATAATTAGTTTTAAAATCAATTATTTTGAACATTGTTTTATATAATAGATTTTCTCTTATCTTTTATATTTTTATTTATCGTTTATATTTGCAAATTAAAATTCAAATAGTATATTACAAAATAAATTATATATTATATTATATATAAAATTATATATGATATAACCCTCCCATGGGGTACACCTTGTCGCGGTGGGAGGGCTTAGTACTTGGATGGTGCCTTGAGGTTTATCTTAAATTTTTCTATTTATGATAAATCTTAAGGTGCCTGAATGGGAAGCTAAGTACCCTTTCGCGTCATCGGTGCCGTCAACGTGCCGCGGACGGCAAGCGCTTCGTCAACGCGTCGCGTTTTCGCGTTGTAGTAGGTATCTCGCGTCGTCGCGTTTTCGCGGAACTTTTGGACTTTTTCATATAAAAATCCCAATTTCATTTATTGTCACGAGTCTCTACTTCCGATGCCAATTAACTGGGATGTTTCACCGAGTTTGCACACGTTGCTATGCAACGTACACTCGCGCCTTGTGCATCGCGGCACTTGGTGATGCCGGCCGCGCAGAACGTATGTCCAGTACAAAATGTACATGGGCGCGCGGGTTCGAGCTTCGCGCTCGATCGGCTTAGTGATGGTCACGCTCTACTTCGTCAAGTGATTCGGCCCGAATTGTCTAGGACTCGATCGATTGTTCGGAATGGTCGTTAATGGGTCCCTTCTCTTTGCTCGTCTACAGCCACACGCCCAGCGTGTGTTAACCCTGTCGAGGAGTCGAGTGGATTCCCCTAGGCACGATTTTCGCTCGGTAAAAGGGGTTGCCTCCCCATTTTCTAAATTGCTGAATGTTAGCATTTAAAAAATGTGGGTATCCTCTTCTTTTACCGTCTACCAGCCTTGTGTACTGCGCTAGTGATATAGCATCCGTGCGGGTCACCTGAAATCGTGCTTAGCGGGTCCAGGTTCGATACGAGATAGGATAATTATGCGCGAAAAAGAGCTGGTGAACTTCATTTTCCTCTATTTCCGTCAATCGTTTCGTCTTCTTTCCGGTTTGGGCCTAGTCCTTGCTCGTTGTATCGTTGCATTCCCGACCTGTTGACTCGAAGCTGAATCTCGTAAGTGAAATGGGATTTTCGCTCGTACCGAAACCGGGAGTGCCGTTCAAAGTATATACATATTAAGTATATACATCGCGCGATCAAATATAAAATTTTTAATCGCATCGAAATAGTGCGGACACCGTTAAGTATCGCGCGTAAAATAGCGAAAATAGCGATATAAAAATATCGCTCGTGAGTGCGGGAGTGCCGTTGAAAGTATCGCGCGTTAACAACATCAGAGAAGGAGGAGGCCTGGGAGAAACATCAGGCACCGGTAAAGCAATTCTATGGTAAATAAATTATCGCTTATATATAATTTATTAATTGCGTACGCGAGATTTAAAGTAAGTAATTAATCGCGTAATTTAACTTTTTATTTACATGACTTAAACAAGAGAAAAAGTGAGAAATTTTTACATGAAAACTGTAATCTAAAAGTTTTTACTTTCGAATAGCTTTTAATAGAATTATTAAATCATTAAACTTATTAAAAAGAATTATAATTTATTAATAGAATTATAATTATAAACTTATTAATAGAAATATTAAATTATTAGTTAAATCTTTAGTAGAATCTTTTTCAAAATTTATAAAATTGTTTATCTGCTTATTGTTATATGAGTCGGATATAAAATTAAATGCATATAATAATAATTTTTTGAAATGTTAATTTTTTGACCGTGACTACAATTGGAATCTTCTTTGTATGTTACAGATCAATGAACTATTGTGAGAGGAGGAGGAGGCCTGGGAGAGGCATCTTGCATCGGCGGAGCAACCTGATGGTGAGTATCTATTATTTGTATATCAATTGTTATAAATTGTTATAAACGAACAATAATCCGATCTTATTATTTAAATGAATTAAAGAAAAACTTAGAGAGAGAATGATTTTTATAAAAATTATATAAAAGTTTTTATTTAAAAACAGTTTCAAAATTTATAAAATTTTTCCAGACGTGTTTATCTCTGCTTATTATTTTACACATCGGATATAAAATTCCTTACAATAAAATTTTTTTTAAATATTGATTGCATTTTGAGCATTATTATAAATGAATTTTATATTTGTATGTTATAGACAACGTAGCTTCGATAACTCCGCTGTTGCGCATCAGTGCCGGTGAGTGAGAAAAACTTTTATTTAACTTTAAGGTAACGGATTTGTAGAGATTGTAGATGTAGATGTAGATATAGATTGTAGATTGTAGAATGTAGATTGTAGATAAATCCGTTGCCTTAAAATGGATGAGCTAGGATAGATTAAATTAAATAACTTTTAATAAGTTCTTTCGAGATGCTTTGCATCTATTGCAAAAATATATTGAAGTATTAATTAAAAAAAGAAGATCAAGAAAAGTTTTTTTATAAAGATGTTGTCTAATTTATTAAATAAAAAACACGCATTAATAATTCTATCAATTTTATCAATTTCTGATGCTACTTTATTTTTATACGCGCATTTAACTTATTCTAATTTCTTAGCTCATCCATCGTAGAATTTGTTTGTAGAATTTGTAGAATTTGTTTTATTAGTTTTAAACTTTACTTTAACTTAATATAAAGCCAAATGATTAATTCATTAAATAACTTGTAACATGATAATAAATAACTTACCATATAGCCGTGTTAGCAATTTCATATAATATATAGAAATTTGTTATTGAAATTTTTTGGCTTTATTTTAGTCAAAATAAAGTTATATTTAAATATACGAACGATCGTTACGATGAGCGTGAAACATTTACGCTATTACGGTAATTAACCGGCAAAAGAAGGAGTTTTTATCTTCTTTTTCGATCTCTGATTAGAGATCGAGCGAGAAAGTGGTCAGGATCAACGAAAGGTAGGGTCAACTGGCCTGAAGAAAAGCTCGCACGCGGTTAGGGAATGTAATTAGGGTATTGATTAAAATATATATGATTAGAGATAGGTTCCCCAAATCTCGAATAATTTTCGTTAATCAGGAAGTAGGGTTGTTAGGATTCATAGGGTTGTTAAGATCATAGGGTTGTTAGGACTTATAAGGTTGTTAAGATCATTATTTCTTTCAATTCTTTTAATATTCCAATAATCCTAGGTATAAATTAAAATTATTTTAAAAAATTAAATTGAATTTATTTTTAAAAATGTTGTAAAAATAAATATAACATGTTAAAAATAAAAATAAAAATGTTTTAAAAATAAAATTATTTAAATTTTCAAAATTTTCAGGAATATTAAAGAAATTGCATAATTATTAATGTTTAAGAAATATCTTAACATGTTATATTTTATTTTAAAAATATATTAAAAATATATGTGTATTAAGTTAAATAATATTAAATCCAAATGTTACTGCTGTCAATATCAAATTATTTATGTTATTAAACATTTGAATAAATTGAATATATTTATTTGATATTGATAGCATCATAAACTTGTAAATAGTTATAATTGTATCTTAAATATAATTTAATATTGATATTATCATTATGAAATACAATACAATTGTAAGATGTTTTAAAAATAAAAATGTTTTAAAAATGAAATTTAAATTATTAAAATTATTTTCAGAAATATTAAAGAAATTGCATAATTATTAATGTTTATATCTTAACATGTTATATTTTATTTCAAGAATTAAAAATATATGCGTATTAAGTTTAATAATATTAAATCCAAATGTGTTAATGCTATCTCAATATCAAATTATTTATGTTATTAAATATTTGAATAAATCGAATATATTATCTTTAATAGTCTGCGCTTTAGTCTTTAATAGTAATGCAAATATTTTTTTTACTATTTAAAAGACGATCGATAATTTTAATAATGACTGTTTTAATTGCAATTATTTACATTATATAAACTTTATTAAACTGTAATTATTATATCGATTTTTAGGGGGATTTTGATAAAATCATTCGTTATTTTCTATTAAACATGGCGATAATGCAATTTTTTAATTATATATTAATTATATTTTAATTATATTTAGAATTGTAAAGTTTTAAGATTTATTTTATTTTATTTAACTAATCATACGCGAAATACAATATGTATTTTCAATATGTATTTTCTCAATCACGACATTTATATAAAATTGTGTATTAATCGCAAACGAATATTGTCGATTTATTTATTCGTCGTGTTTTCTCGCAAATTTTAAATCGTGATTTATTTTGTCTTAAATTTATTAAATTATTTAATTTAATCTTTGATTTACATCGAAGCTTGCTCTATCTTTATGCGTTTTGAATATTTCTTTTAGATAGTCTGCACAAAATGCACCAATAATTCAAATATTTTCTTTGACAATCGAAGAAACGATCAATTTTATTAATGACTTTTTTTGATCATGATTATTTACGTTTATACGTTATTTATATAAAACTAATTAAATTTTATTATTGTATGTGATTATTAATAATAAATATCGCGTAATTAATCATCACTAATCAGTCTAGTCTGGTCTATGTAAAAATTCTTAATAAATTTTATATTAGACGTATACTTTGAACACTTTCGTGTAATAAATTTTATTTTGTATTAAGTTTCAAATTATATTTTATATTAAATTTGTATTATATTTTGTCATATATTTTGTAATACATATATTTGTAATGTAAGTATTTTTATGTTAATTAATAATTTAATATGTTTATGTTAGTATGTTAGTAGGTTTATGTTAATATTTTTTATGTTAGTTAATAATTTAATATTTTGTAATGTGTTTTTTATGTAATTGCAAATTAATTGTAATTTACGTTGTATATATTATAATTATGTAATATATATTTTATATATGTATTATATTTTCTGTTTGGAAACTCTGTATTAAAAGAAAATTAAAATTAAATTAAAATTAAATTAAAATAAAAAAATAAAAAAAATTTTTCCTCCTCGATGTATCTCTACCTTAACGAAGGCATTTGCCGGGTGAGGAGGTTTGCGTACTCTCGTGAACCTGAGACCTATGCCGGCGGTAATGTACGCCGATATTCATATAGATTATTCTTATACATATTTAAGATCATTTTAAATATATTTTATTATATCATTTTAAATATATTCTTAGATTGCGTTTTAAGATTTCGTTCAGTTATTAAAATAGTTGTACAACATTTTCCAACTTATTGAAGATGGTCTTAATTATAAGAGTGAATTATGAATATCGGCCGTAGTTACCGGTAGGGTCATCCAAGCCGGACAGGTCGAAGGGGAAGAGTCAGACTAAGAGAGATACACAAAAATACATATATATTATATATAATATTTTTAAATAAATCAGAAATAAAAGAAATAGCAATTGAGAGAGTAGAAAAAAGTTTTTGTGTGATTTGAACACTTTTTAAGCATTCCTGACTATAAATGGCTAAAAGATAAAAATCATCACGATAAACATCATAAGAAGGAAGAAACGCGACAAGTGCCTATGGTCTTGAGAATGCAACAATCCATAACAATCTAAAGATTCAAAGAAGAGAATGCGTTGGATAAAAATGCACAGTAAGAACGAAAAAACAGCTTGCAATTATATACGATCCGTTAATAATAATATTTTATAATTATGTTACATTTTATAATTTAGTAATATTTTTCTATTATAGAAACTATAGTAAAATATTATAAAACATGTTTGCTATATAGAGTGAAACTTTCGAAAACAAATCTTATATAAAGGAAAAAGCATTTGAGATATTTTGCAATGTCTGTATTTTTGGAGCATTTTTGGAGCATTTTTGGAGCATTTTTGGATCTTTATACACTGATACCTCAGAAGAATCATTTTGACAAATTCTATATATGCATTACTAATTAAAATCTAATTATTTAAAAAAATTGATGAACATCAAAGCTCAATTTACGGCTAAATATTGTTAGTAATTGATACTATATAATACAGTACTTAAAATTATTTTAATATATAATTCTCTCTTCCTCTCTCTCTCTCTCTCTCACCCTTAAAAAAATTCATTTTAATCTTTTATCTTATATAATAATTAAGACATATATTATACACAGAAAAAAATTATTAATCAAAAATTATTAACTTGACTAAATGCATTTATTTCGTTATCGTTTCTTTAGCCCGACAGTGAAATCGCATGATCGAGTAATTAACAAAAAGATTCGTGATACATCAATCGTATAATAAATTAATAATTTAAAATACTTCTCTACATTAGTTTAATATATCGCGTAGATATATATGTCATAATATATAAAATATTTTTGCAACAAATTAATAATAATACCGCGTTCGATCTTTGCAACATATAATGCATTGATATTTAAAAGTGTTATGGTTCTTATCATTCGCGCAATGATATTTGAGCAGAAAAATGACGCGAGAAGCTCCGTCAAATTCCTTTTCTAAACGCGATTGATTTGATAAGTACATTGAAAAATAGTACATTGAAAAATAATTTGATATGGTTAACACTTAATTTCATATATGTTAAATAATACGTAAAATTACGTCGCGACGATAGATCTCAAAATGCATATTTCACGATGTATACAATTTAATCGAGAATCGATTAAGTGATACAAATCCAAAATATCAAATAATCATTTCGATTATTGCGATCTTTACGGGCAATAATTATTATTTTAATACTTAAAGTCAAATATATTTCATCCGTGTTACTTTATCATTTTACTTGACAATCTAAACATAATTTGGATTATCAGGGAACACGAAATAAAACAATCGAATTATAAATGCAAATAATTATAATAACGAAAGACTTCATGACGAGTAGTTTAATAAATAATCAATTAATCTTAATCAATAAATTAAAATACTTCTATAATTTAATATTCCGCGCACGAATATTTTATATTATAGAAAATATTTCGGCAACGAGAGAATTATCAATAACACCGTGTTCGACCTTGATAAACAGTATCGCGCTATTGTTAATACGTTACACGGCTTTATTATCATTCGCACAGGAACCTTGAGCAATAAAGTAGTGACGTTTCATATATTATCAAATTCTTTCGTTACATAGTCGACCCTGGCGATATAAACAGTACCGCGGTAATGTTCTTGACTTACAATCATTCGCTCAGTGGCTCTTGAGCAGTGAAGTAGTGATGTGAGACGGTTCATATATTATCAAATTCTTTCTCTAAACACAATTGCAAGTGCAACGAGGAACTTTTCGTGAATAAGTGTAAGTGCAACGAGGATTAAAGTGCCACGAGAAAAGAGCGAAGGAAGCAAAAGAAAAAAGAAGGTTTGGAAGTGGATGGATCAATAAGATATGATGTAAGTCATTAATATAAATTATTTATCACATTCATTATTTATTATATTGTTGCGTCCCCGCGTCCCGTCCCGCTGAATGTATTCGTCACCCGTTGAATTCTTTCGAAGAAGATCGTTTTCGCGCGCGTTGTCAAGATATTGTTATAACAACGACTGTCAGAGAGTCTAAGCCCAGCTGTCAAGTTGTGCGGACGTGCGTCTATTTGTGATCCGTTTTACGATTATTCTGAATTCTTGTATGTTACTCGTGGTTTATTAAAGTTCTTGTGTACCTTATATATAAACCGCGTTATTATTTACTGCGCGATCGTCAGCGTGTGCCGATCGATTGTGTCGCGCGTGTTCGATATATATCGTTCCGCGGACGCAACAATATATAAATTATTTATCAATAGTATATAAATAGTATTTAAAATATATTTCTCGTTTGGTTTTATTTCTTTAATTGTGATTCAATAGTAATTTTAAATTGTAACGCAGAAAAAATAGAAAAAAATAGAAATTTTTTGATTTATCATATTTTTAAAAGTTTATATCTAAGAAATATAAATTATTTTGTAATTACGATTTATAACATTAAAATATATCTATTTAAAAATAAAAATTAATTGCGCGCAATAATTAGTTTTAAAATCAATTATTTTGAACATTGTTTTATATAATAGATTTTCTCTTATCTTTTATATTTTTATTTATCGTTTATATTTGCAAATTAAAATTCAAATAGTATATTACAAAATAAATTATATATTATATTATATATAAAATTATATATGATATAACCCTCCCATGGGGTACACCTTGTCGCGGTGGGAGGGCTTAGTACTTGGATGGTGCCTTGAGGTTTATCTTAAATTTTTCTATTTATGATAAATCTTAAGGTGCCTGAATGGGAAGCTAAGTACCCTTTCGCGTCATCGGTGCCGTCAACGTGCCGCGGACGGCAAGCGCTTCGTCAACGCGTCGCGTTTTCGCGTTGTAGTAGGTATCTCGCGTCGTCGCGTTTTCGCGGAACTTTTGGACTTTTTCATATAAAAATCCCAATTTCATTTATTGTCACGAGTCTCTACTTCCGATGCCAATTAACTGGGATGTTTCACCGAGTTTGCACACGTTGCTATGCAACGTACACTCGCGCCTTGTGCATCGCGGCACTTGGTGATGCCGGCCGCGCAGAACGTATGTCCAGTACAAAATGTACATGGGCGCGCGGGTTCGAGCTTCGCGCTCGATCGGCTTAGTGATGGTCACGCTCTACTTCGTCAAGTGATTCGGCCCGAATTGTCTAGGACTCGATCGATTGTTCGGAATGGTCGTTAATGGGTCCCTTCTCTTTGCTCGTCTACAGCCACACGCCCAGCGTGTGTTAACCCTGTCGAGGAGTCGAGTGGATTCCCCTAGGCACGATTTTCGCTCGGTAAAAGGGGTTGCCTCCCCATTTTCTAAATTGCTGAATGTTAGCATTTAAAAAATGTGGGTATCCTCTTCTTTTACCGTCTACCAGCCTTGTGTACTGCGCTAGTGATATAGCATCCGTGCGGGTCACCTGAAATCGTGCTTAGCGGGTCCAGGTTCGATACGAGATAGGATAATTATGCGCGAAAAAGAGCTGGTGAACTTCATTTTCCTCTATTTCCGTCAATCGTTTCGTCTTCTTTCCGGTTTGGGCCTAGTCCTTGCTCGTTGTATCGTTGCATTCCCGACCTGTTGACTCGAAGCTGAATCTCGTAAGTGAAATGGGATTTTCGCTCGTACCGAAACCGGGAGTGCCGTTCAAAGTATATACATATTAAGTATATACATCGCGCGATCAAATATAAAATTTTTAATCGCATCGAAATAGTGCGGACACCGTTAAGTATCGCGCGTAAAATAGCGAAAATAGCGATATAAAAATATCGCTCGTGAGTGCGGGAGTGCCGTTGAAAGTATCGCGCGTTAACAACATCAGAGAAGGAGGAGGCCTGGGAGAAACATCAGGCACCGGTAAAGCAATTCTATGGTAAATAAATTATCGCTTATATATAATTTATTAATTGCGTACGCGAGATTTAAAGTAAGTAATTAATCGCGTAATTTAACTTTTTATTTACATGACTTAAACAAGAGAAAAAGTGAGAAATTTTTACATGAAAACTGTAATCTAAAAGTTTTTACTTTCGAATAGCTTTTAATAGAATTATTAAATCATTAAACTTATTAAAAAGAATTATAATTTATTAATAGAATTATAATTATAAACTTATTAATAGAAATATTAAATTATTAGTTAAATCTTTAGTAGAATCTTTTTCAAAATTTATAAAATTGTTTATCTGCTTATTGTTATATGAGTCGGATATAAAATTAAATGCATATAATAATAATTTTTTGAAATGTTAATTTTTTGACCGTGACTACAATTGGAATCTTCTTTGTATGTTACAGATCAATGAACTATTGTGAGAGGAGGAGGAGGCCTGGGAGAGGCATCTTGCATCGGCGGAGCAACCTGATGGTGAGTATCTATTATTTGTATATCAATTGTTATAAATTGTTATAAACGAACAATAATCCGATCTTATTATTTAAATGAATTAAAGAAAAACTTAGAGAGAGAATGATTTTTATAAAAATTATATAAAAGTTTTTATTTAAAAACAGTTTCAAAATTTATAAAATTTTTCCAGACGTGTTTATCTCTGCTTATTATTTTACACATCGGATATAAAATTCCTTACAATAAAATTTTTTTTAAATATTGATTGCATTTTGAGCATTATTATAAATGAATTTTATATTTGTATGTTATAGACAACGTAGCTTCGATAACTCCGCTGTTGCGCATCAGTGCCGGTGAGTGAGAAAAACTTTTATTTAACTTTAAGGTAACGGATTTGTAGAGATTGTAGATGTAGATGTAGATATAGATTGTAGATTGTAGAATGTAGATTGTAGATAAATCCGTTGCCTTAAAATGGATGAGCTAGGATAGATTAAATTAAATAACTTTTAATAAGTTCTTTCGAGATGCTTTGCATCTATTGCAAAAATATATTGAAGTATTAATTAAAAAAAGAAGATCAAGAAAAGTTTTTTTATAAAGATGTTGTCTAATTTATTAAATAAAAAACACGCATTAATAATTCTATCAATTTTATCAATTTCTGATGCTACTTTATTTTTATACGCGCATTTAACTTATTCTAATTTCTTAGCTCATCCATCGTAGAATTTGTTTGTAGAATTTGTAGAATTTGTTTTATTAGTTTTAAACTTTACTTTAACTTAATATAAAGCCAAATGATTAATTCATTAAATAACTTGTAACATGATAATAAATAACTTACCATATAGCCGTGTTAGCAATTTCATATAATATATAGAAATTTGTTATTGAAATTTTTTGGCTTTATTTTAGTCAAAATAAAGTTATATTTAAATATACGAACGATCGTAAAATCGAACGATCGTTACGATGAGCGTGAAACATTTACGCTATTACGGTAATTAACCGGCAAAAGAAGGAGTTTTTATCTTCTTTTTCGATCTCTGATTAGAGATCGAGCGAGAAAGTGGTCAGGATCAACGAAAGGTAGGGTCAACTGGCCTGAAGAAAAGCTCGCACGCGGTTAGGGAATGTAATTAGGGTATTGATTAAAATATATATGATTAGAGATAGGTTCCCCAAATCTCGAATAATTTTCGTTAATCAGGAAGTAGGGTTGTTAGGATTCATAGGGTTGTTAAGATCATAGGGTTGTTAGGACTTATAAGGTTGTTAAGATCATTATTTCTTTCAATTCTTTTAATATTCCAATAATCCTAGGTATAAATTAAAATTATTTTAAAAAATTAAATTGAATTTATTTTTAAAAATGTTGTAAAAATAAATATAACATGTTAAAAATAAAAATAAAAATGTTTTAAAAATAAAATTATTTAAATTTTCAAAATTTTCAGGAATATTAAAGAAATTGCATAATTATTAATGTTTAAGAAATATCTTAACATGTTATATTTTATTTTAAAAATATATTAAAAATATATGTGTATTAAGTTAAATAATATTAAATCCAAATGTTACTGCTGTCAATATCAAATTATTTATGTTATTAAACATTTGAATAAATTGAATATATTTATTTGATATTGATAGCATCATAAACTTGTAAATAGTTATAATTGTATCTTAAATATAATTTAATATTGATATTATCATTATGAAATACAATACAATTGTAAGATGTTTTAAAAATAAAAATGTTTTAAAAATGAAATTTAAATTATTAAAATTATTTTCAGAAATATTAAAGAAATTGCATAATTATTAATGTTTATATCTTAACATGTTATATTTTATTTCAAGAATTAAAAATATATGCGTATTAAGTTTAATAATATTAAATCCAAATGTGTTAATGCTATCTCAATATCAAATTATTTATGTTATTAAATATTTGAATAAATCGAATATATTATCTTTAATAGTCTGCGCTTTAGTCTTTAATAGTAATGCAAATATTTTTTTTACTATTTAAAAGACGATCGATAATTTTAATAATGACTGTTTTAATTGCAATTATTTACATTATATAAACTTTATTAAACTGTAATTATTATATCGATTTTTAGGGGGATTTTGATAAAATCATTCGTTATTTTCTATTAAACATGGCGATAATGCAATTTTTTAATTATATATTAATTATATTTTAATTATATTTAGAATTGTAAAGTTTTAAGATTTATTTTATTTTATTTAACTAATCATACGCGAAATACAATATGTATTTTCAATATGTATTTTCTCAATCACGACATTTATATAAAATTGTGTATTAATCGCAAACGAATATTGTCGATTTATTTATTCGTCGTGTTTTCTCGCAAATTTTAAATCGTGATTTATTTTGTCTTAAATTTATTAAATTATTTAATTTAATCTTTGATTTACATCGAAGCTTGCTCTATCTTTATGCGTTTTGAATATTTCTTTTAGATAGTCTGCACAAAATGCACCAATAATTCAAATATTTTCTTTGACAATCGAAGAAACGATCAATTTTATTAATGACTTTTTTTGATCATGATTATTTACGTTTATACGTTATTTATATAAAACTAATTAAATTTTATTATTGTATGTGATTATTAATAATAAATATCGCGTAATTAATCATCACTAATCAGTCTAGTCTGGTCTATGTAAAAATTCTTAATAAATTTTATATTAGACGTATACTTTGAACACTTTCGTGTAATAAATTTTATTTTGTATTAAGTTTCAAATTATATTTTATATTAAATTTGTATTATATTTTGTCATATATTTTGTAATACATATATTTGTAATGTAAGTATTTTTATGTTAATTAATAATTTAATATGTTTATGTTAGTATGTTAGTAGGTTTATGTTAATATTTTTTATGTTAGTTAATAATTTAATATTTTGTAATGTGTTTTTTATGTAATTGCAAATTAATTGTAATTTACGTTGTATATATTATAATTATGTAATATATATTTTATATATGTATTATATTTTCTGTTTGGAAACTCTGTATTAAAAGAAAATTAAAATTAAATTAAAATTAAATTAAAATAAAAAAATAAAAAAAATTTTTCCTCCTCGATGTATCTCTACCTTAACGAAGGCATTTGCCGGGTGAGGAGGTTTGCGTACTCTCGTGAACCTGAGACCTATGCCGGCGGTAATGTACGCCGATATTCATATAGATTATTCTTATACATATTTAAGATCATTTTAAATATATTTTATTATATCATTTTAAATATATTCTTAGATTGCGTTTTAAGATTTCGTTCAGTTATTAAAATAGTTGTACAACATTTTCCAACTTATTGAAGATGGTCTTAATTATAAGAGTGAATTATGAATATCGGCCGTAGTTACCGGTAGGGTCATCCAAGCCGGACAGGTCGAAGGGGAAGAGTCAGACTAAGAGAGATACACAAAAATACATATATATTATATATAATATTTTTAAATAAATCAGAAATAAAAGAAATAGCAATTGAGAGAGTAGAAAAAAGTTTTTGTGTGATTTGAACACTTTTTAAGCATTCCTGACTATAAATGGCTAAAAGATAAAAATCATCACGATAAACATCATAAGAAGGAAGAAACGCGACAAGTGCCTATGGTCTTGAGAATGCAACAATCCATAACAATCTAAAGATTCAAAGAAGAGAATGCGTTGGATAAAAATGCACAGTAAGAACGAAAAAACAGCTTGCAATTATATACGATCCGTTAATAATAATATTTTATAATTATGTTACATTTTATAATTTAGTAATATTTTTCTATTATAGAAACTATAGTAAAATATTATAAAACATGTTTGCTATATAGAGTGAAACTTTCGAAAACAAATCTTATATAAAGGAAAAAGCATTTGAGATATTTTGCAATGTCTGTATTTTTGGAGCATTTTTGGAGCATTTTTGGAGCATTTTTGGATCTTTATACACTGATACCTCAGAAGAATCATTTTGACAAATTCTATATATGCATTACTAATTAAAATCTAATTATTTAAAAAAATTGATGAACATCAAAGCTCAATTTACGGCTAAATATTGTTAGTAATTGATACTATATAATACAGTACTTAAAATTATTTTAATATATAATTCTCTCTTCCTCTCTCTCTCTCTCTCTCACCCTTAAAAAAATTCATTTTAATCTTTTATCTTATATAATAATTAAGACATATATTATACACAGAAAAAAATTATTAATCAAAAATTATTAACTTGACTAAATGCATTTATTTCGTTATCGTTTCTTTAGCCCGACAGTGAAATCGCATGATCGAGTAATTAACAAAAAGATTCGTGATACATCAATCGTATAATAAATTAATAATTTAAAATACTTCTCTACATTAGTTTAATATATCGCGTAGATATATATGTCATAATATATAAAATATTTTTGCAACAAATTAATAATAATACCGCGTTCGATCTTTGCAACATATAATGCATTGATATTTAAAAGTGTTATGGTTCTTATCATTCGCGCAATGATATTTGAGCAGAAAAATGACGCGAGAAGCTCCGTCAAATTCCTTTTCTAAACGCGATTGATTTGATAAGTACATTGAAAAATAGTACATTGAAAAATAATTTGATATGGTTAACACTTAATTTCATATATGTTAAATAATACGTAAAATTACGTCGCGACGATAGATCTCAAAATGCATATTTCACGATGTATACAATTTAATCGAGAATCGATTAAGTGATACAAATCCAAAATATCAAATAATCATTTCGATTATTGCGATCTTTACGGGCAATAATTATTATTTTAATACTTAAAGTCAAATATATTTCATCCGTGTTACTTTATCATTTTACTTGACAATCTAAACATAATTTGGATTATCAGGGAACACGAAATAAAACAATCGAATTATAAATGCAAATAATTATAATAACGAAAGACTTCATGACGAGTAGTTTAATAAATAATCAATTAATCTTAATCAATAAATTAAAATACTTCTATAATTTAATATTCCGCGCACGAATATTTTATATTATAGAAAATATTTCGGCAACGAGAGAATTATCAATAACACCGTGTTCGACCTTGATAAACAGTATCGCGCTATTGTTAATACGTTACACGGCTTTATTATCATTCGCACAGGAACCTTGAGCAATAAAGTAGTGACGTTTCATATATTATCAAATTCTTTCGTTACATAGTCGACCCTGGCGATATAAACAGTACCGCGGTAATGTTCTTGACTTACAATCATTCGCTCAGTGGCTCTTGAGCAGTGAAGTAGTGATGTGAGACGGTTCATATATTATCAAATTCTTTCTCTAAACACAATTGCAAGTGCAACGAGGAACTTTTCGTGAATAAGTGTAAGTGCAACGAGGATTAAAGTGCCACGAGAAAAGAGCGAAGGAAGCAAAAGAAAAAAGAAGGTTTGGAAGTGGATGGATCAATAAGATATGATGTAAGTCATTAATATAAATTATTTATCACATTCATTATTTATTATATTGTTGCGTCCCCGCGTCCCGTCCCGCTGAATGTATTCGTCACCCGTTGAATTCTTTCGAAGAAGATCGTTTTCGCGCGCGTTGTCAAGATATTGTTATAACAACGACTGTCAGAGAGTCTAAGCCCAGCTGTCAAGTTGTGCGGACGTGCGTCTATTTGTGATCCGTTTTACGATTATTCTGAATTCTTGTATGTTACTCGTGGTTTATTAAAGTTCTTGTGTACCTTATATATAAACCGCGTTATTATTTACTGCGCGATCGTCAGCGTGTGCCGATCGATTGTGTCGCGCGTGTTCGATATATATCGTTCCGCGGACGCAACAATATATAAATTATTTATCAATAGTATATAAATAGTATTTAAAATATATTTCTCGTTTGGTTTTATTTCTTTAATTGTGATTCAATAGTAATTTTAAATTGTAACGCAGAAAAAATAGAAAAAAATAGAAATTTTTTGATTTATCATATTTTTAAAAGTTTATATCTAAGAAATATAAATTATTTTGTAATTACGATTTATAACATTAAAATATATCTATTTAAAAATAAAAATTAATTGCGCGCAATAATTAGTTTTAAAATCAATTATTTTGAACATTGTTTTATATAATAGATTTTCTCTTATCTTTTATATTTTTATTTATCGTTTATATTTGCAAATTAAAATTCAAATAGTATATTACAAAATAAATTATATATTATATTATATATAAAATTATATATGATATAACCCTCCCATGGGGTACACCTTGTCGCGGTGGGAGGGCTTAGTACTTGGATGGTGCCTTGAGGTTTATCTTAAATTTTTCTATTTATGATAAATCTTAAGGTGCCTGAATGGGAAGCTAAGTACCCTTTCGCGTCATCGGTGCCGTCAACGTGCCGCGGACGGCAAGCGCTTCGTCAACGCGTCGCGTTTTCGCGTTGTAGTAGGTATCTCGCGTCGTCGCGTTTTCGCGGAACTTTTGGACTTTTTCATATAAAAATCCCAATTTCATTTATTGTCACGAGTCTCTACTTCCGATGCCAATTAACTGGGATGTTTCACCGAGTTTGCACACGTTGCTATGCAACGTACACTCGCGCCTTGTGCATCGCGGCACTTGGTGATGCCGGCCGCGCAGAACGTATGTCCAGTACAAAATGTACATGGGCGCGCGGGTTCGAGCTTCGCGCTCGATCGGCTTAGTGATGGTCACGCTCTACTTCGTCAAGTGATTCGGCCCGAATTGTCTAGGACTCGATCGATTGTTCGGAATGGTCGTTAATGGGTCCCTTCTCTTTGCTCGTCTACAGCCACACGCCCAGCGTGTGTTAACCCTGTCGAGGAGTCGAGTGGATTCCCCTAGGCACGATTTTCGCTCGGTAAAAGGGGTTGCCTCCCCATTTTCTAAATTGCTGAATGTTAGCATTTAAAAAATGTGGGTATCCTCTTCTTTTACCGTCTACCAGCCTTGTGTACTGCGCTAGTGATATAGCATCCGTGCGGGTCACCTGAAATCGTGCTTAGCGGGTCCAGGTTCGATACGAGATAGGATAATTATGCGCGAAAAAGAGCTGGTGAACTTCATTTTCCTCTATTTCCGTCAATCGTTTCGTCTTCTTTCCGGTTTGGGCCTAGTCCTTGCTCGTTGTATCGTTGCATTCCCGACCTGTTGACTCGAAGCTGAATCTCGTAAGTGAAATGGGATTTTCGCTCGTACCGAAACCGGGAGTGCCGTTCAAAGTATATACATATTAAGTATATACATCGCGCGATCAAATATAAAATTTTTAATCGCATCGAAATAGTGCGGACACCGTTAAGTATCGCGCGTAAAATAGCGAAAATAGCGATATAAAAATATCGCTCGTGAGTGCGGGAGTGCCGTTGAAAGTATCGCGCGTTAACAACATCAGAGAAGGAGGAGGCCTGGGAGAAACATCAGGCACCGGTAAAGCAATTCTATGGTAAATAAATTATCGCTTATATATAATTTATTAATTGCGTACGCGAGATTTAAAGTAAGTAATTAATCGCGTAATTTAACTTTTTATTTACATGACTTAAACAAGAGAAAAAGTGAGAAATTTTTACATGAAAACTGTAATCTAAAAGTTTTTACTTTCGAATAGCTTTTAATAGAATTATTAAATCATTAAACTTATTAAAAAGAATTATAATTTATTAATAGAATTATAATTATAAACTTATTAATAGAAATATTAAATTATTAGTTAAATCTTTAGTAGAATCTTTTTCAAAATTTATAAAATTGTTTATCTGCTTATTGTTATATGAGTCGGATATAAAATTAAATGCATATAATAATAATTTTTTGAAATGTTAATTTTTTGACCGTGACTACAATTGGAATCTTCTTTGTATGTTACAGATCAATGAACTATTGTGAGAGGAGGAGGAGGCCTGGGAGAGGCATCTTGCATCGGCGGAGCAACCTGATGGTGAGTATCTATTATTTGTATATCAATTGTTATAAATTGTTATAAACGAACAATAATCCGATCTTATTATTTAAATGAATTAAAGAAAAACTTAGAGAGAGAATGATTTTTATAAAAATTATATAAAAGTTTTTATTTAAAAACAGTTTCAAAATTTATAAAATTTTTCCAGACGTGTTTATCTCTGCTTATTATTTTACACATCGGATATAAAATTCCTTACAATAAAATTTTTTTTAAATATTGATTGCATTTTGAGCATTATTATAAATGAATTTTATATTTGTATGTTATAGACAACGTAGCTTCGATAACTCCGCTGTTGCGCATCAGTGCCGGTGAGTGAGAAAAACTTTTATTTAACTTTAAGGTAACGGATTTGTAGAGATTGTAGATGTAGATGTAGATATAGATTGTAGATTGTAGAATGTAGATTGTAGATAAATCCGTTGCCTTAAAATGGATGAGCTAGGATAGATTAAATTAAATAACTTTTAATAAGTTCTTTCGAGATGCTTTGCATCTATTGCAAAAATATATTGAAGTATTAATTAAAAAAAGAAGATCAAGAAAAGTTTTTTTATAAAGATGTTGTCTAATTTATTAAATAAAAAACACGCATTAATAATTCTATCAATTTTATCAATTTCTGATGCTACTTTATTTTTATACGCACATTTAACTTATTCTAATTTCTTAGCTCATCCATCGTAGAATTTGTTTGTAGAATTTGTAGAATTTGTTTTATTAGTTTTAAACTTTACTTTAACTTAATATAAAGCCAAATGATTAATTCATTAAATAGCTTGTAACATGATAATAAATAACTTACCATATAGCCGTGTTAGCAATTTCATATAATATATAGAAATTTGTTATTGAAATTTTTTGGCTTTATTTTAGTCAAAATAAAGTTATATTTAAATATACGAACGATCGTAAAATCGAACGATCGTTACGATGAGCGTGAAACATTTACGCTATTACGGTAATTAACCGGCAAAAGAAGGAGTTTTTATCTTCTTTTTCGATCTCTGATTAGAGATCGAGCGAGAAAGTGGTCAGGATCAACGAAAGGTAGGGTCAACTGGCCTGAAGAAAAGCTCGCACGCGGTTAGGGAATGTAATTAGGGTATTGATTAAAATATATATGATTAGAGATAGGTTCCCCAAATCTCGAATAATTTTCGTTAATCAGGAAGTAGGGTTGTTAGGATTCATAGGGTTGTTAAGATCATAGGGTTGTTAGGACTTATAAGGTTGTTAAGATCATTATTTCTTTCAATTCTTTTAATATTCCAATAATCCTAGGTATAAATTAAAATTATTTTAAAAAATTAAATTGAATTTATTTTTAAAAATGTTGTAAAAATAAATATAACATGTTAAAAATAAAAATAAAAATGTTTTAAAAATAAAATTATTTAAATTTTCAAAATTTTCAGGAATATTAAAGAAATTGCATAATTATTAATGTTTAAGAAATATCTTAACATGTTATATTTTATTTTAAAAATATATTAAAAATATATGTGTATTAAGTTAAATAATATTAAATCCAAATGTTACTGCTGTCAATATCAAATTATTTATGTTATTAAACATTTGAATAAATTGAATATATTTATTTGATATTGACAGCATCATAAACTTGTAAATAGTTATAATTGTATCTTAAATATAATTTAATATTGATATTATCATTATGAAATACAATACAATTGTAAGATGTTTTAAAAATAAAAATGTTTTAAAAATGAAATTTAAATTATTAAAATTATTTTCAGAAATATTAAAGAAATTGCATAATTATTAATGTTTATATCTTAACATGTTATATTTTATTTCAAGAATTAAAAATATATGCGTATTAAGTTTAATAATATTAAATCCAAATGTGTTAATGCTATCTCAATATCAAATTATTTATGTTATTAAATATTTGAATAAATCGAATATATTATCTTTAATAGTCTGCGCTTTAGTCTTTAATAGTAATGCAAATATTTTTTTTACTATTTAAAAGACGATCGATAATTTTAATAATGACTGTTTTAATTGCAATTATTTACATTATATAAACTTTATTAAACTGTAATTATTATATCGATTTTTAGGGAGATTTTGATAAAATCATTCGTTATTTTCTATTAAACATGGCGATAATGCAATTTTTTAATTATATATTAATTATATTTTAATTGTATTTAGAATTGTAAAGTTTTAAGATTTATTTTATTTTATTTAACTAATCATACGCGAAATACAATATGTATTTTCAATATGTATTTTCTCAATCACGACATTTATATAAAATTGTGTATTAATCGCAAACGAATATTGTCGATTTATTTATTCGTCGTGTTTTCTCGCAAATTTTAAATCGTGATTTATTTTGTCTTAAATTTATTAAATTATTTAATTTAATCTTTGATTTACATCGAAGCTTGCTCTATCTTTATGCGTTTTGAATATTTCTTTTAGATAGTCTGCACAAAATGCACCAATAATTCAAATATTTTCTTTGACAATCGAAGAAACGATCAATTTTATTAATGACTTTTTTTGATCATGATTATTTACGTTTATACGTTATTTATATAAAACTAATTAAATTTTATTATTGTATGTGATTATTAATAATAAATATCGCGTAATTAATCATCACTAATCAGTCTAGTCTGGTCTATGTAAAAATTCTTAATAAATTTTATATTAGACGTATACTTTGAACACTTTCGTGTAATAAATTTTATTTTGTATTAAGTTTCAAATTATATTTTATATTAAATTTGTATTATATTTTGTCATATATTTTGTAATACATATATTTGTAATGTAAGTATTTTTATGTTAATTAATAATTTAATATGTTTATGTTAGTATGTTAGTAGGTTTATGTTAATATTTTTTATGTTAGTTAATAATTTAATATTTTGTAATGTGTTTTTTATGTAATTGCAAATTAATTGTAATTTACGTTGTATATATTATAATTATGTAATATATATTTTATATATGTATTATATTTTCTGTTTGGAAACTCTGTATTAAAAGAAAATTAAAATTAAATTAAAATTAAATTAAAATAAAAAAATAAAAAAAATTTTTCCTCCTCGATGTATCTCTACCTTAACGAAGGCATTTGCCGGGTGAGGAGGTTTGCGTACTCTCGTGAACCTGAGACCTATGCCGGCGGTAATGTACGCCGATATTCATATAGATTATTCTTATACATATTTAAGATCATTTTAAATATATTTTATTATATCATTTTAAATATATTCTTAGATTGCGTTTTAAGATTTCGTTCAGTTATTAAAATAGTTGTACAACATTTTCCAACTTATTGAAGATGGTCTTAATTATAAGAGTGAATTATGAATATCGGCCGTAGTTACCGGTAGGGTCATCCAAGCCGGACAGGTCGAAGGGGAAGAGTCAGACTAAGAGAGATACACAAAAATACATATATATTATATATAATATTTTTAAATAAATCAGAAATAAAAGAAATAGCAATTGAGAGAGTAGAAAAAAGTTTTTGTGTGATTTGAACACTTTTTAAGCATTCCTGACTATAAATGGCTAAAAGATAAAAATCATCACGATAAACATCATAAGAAGGAAGAAACGCGACAAGTGCCTATGGTCTTGAGAATGCAACAATCCATAACAATCTAAAGATTCAAAGAAGAGAATGCGTTGGATAAAAATGCACAGTAAGAACGAAAAAACAGCTTGCAATTATATACGATCCGTTAATAATAATATTTTATAATTATGTTACATTTTATAATTTAGTAATATTTTTCTATTATAGAAACTATAGTAAAATATTATAAAACATGTTTGCTATATAGAGTGAAACTTTCGAAAACAAATCTTATATAAAGGAAAAAGCATTTGAGATATTTTGCAATGTCTGTATTTTTGGAGCATTTTTGGAGCATTTTTGGAGCATTTTTGGATCTTTATACACTGATACCTCAGAAGAATCATTTTGACAAATTCTATATATACATTACTAATTAAAATCTAATTATTTAAAAAAATTGATGAACATCAAAGCTCAATTTACGGCTAAATATTGTTAGTAATTGATACTATATAATACAGTACTTAAAATTATTTTAATATATAATTCTCTCTTCCTCTCTCTCTCTCTCTCTCACCCTTAAAAAAATTCATTTTAATCTTTTATCTTATATAATAATTAAGACATATATTATACACAGAAAAAAATTATTAATCAAAAATTATTAACTTGACTAAATGCATTTATTTCGTTATCGTTTCTTTAGCCCGACAGTGAAATCGCATGATCGAGTAATTAACAAAAAGATTCGTGATACATCAATCGTATAATAAATTAATAATTTAAAATACTTCTCTACATTAGTTTAATATATCGCGTAGATATATATGTCATAATATATAAAATATTTTTGCAACAAATTAATAATAATACCGCGTTCGATCTTTGCAACATATAATGCATTGATATTTAAAAGTGTTATGGTTCTTATCATTCGCGCAATGATATTTGAGCAGAAAAATGACGCGAGAAGCTCCGTCAAATTCCTTTTCTAAACGCGATTGATTTGATAAGTACATTGAAAAATAGTACATTGAAAAATAATTTGATATGGTTAACACTTAATTTCATATATGTTAAATAATACGTAAAATTACGTCGCGACGATAGATCTCAAAATGCATATTTCACGATGTATACAATTTAATCGAGAATCGATTAAGTGATACAAATCCAAAATATCAAATAATCATTTCGATTATTGCGATCTTTACGGGCAATAATTATTATTTTAATACTTAAAGTCAAATATATTTCATCCGTGTTACTTTATCATTTTACTTGACAATCTAAACATAATTTGGATTATCAGGGAACACGAAATAAAACAATCGAATTATAAATGCAAATAATTATAATAACGAAAGACTTCATGACGAGTAGTTTAATAAATAATCAATTAATCTTAATCAATAAATTAAAATACTTCTATAATTTAATATTCCGCGCACGAATATTTTATATTATAGAAAATATTTCGGCAACGAGAGAATTATCAATAACACCGTGTTCGACCTTGATAAACAGTATCGCGCTATTGTTAATACGTTACACGGCTTTATTATCATTCGCACAGGAACCTTGAGCAATAAAGTAGTGACGTTTCATATATTATCAAATTCTTTCGTTACATAGTCGACCCTGGCGATATAAACAGTACCGCGGTAATGTTCTTGACTTACAATCATTCGCTCAGTGGCTCTTGAGCAGTGAAGTAGTGATGTGAGACGGTTCATATATTATCAAATTCTTTCTCTAAACACAATTGCAAGTGCAACGAGGAACTTTTCGTGAATAAGTGTAAGTGCAACGAGGATTAAAGTGCCACGAGAAAAGAGCGAAGGAAGCAAAAGAAAAAAGAAGGTTTGGAAGTGGATGGATCAATAAGATATGATGTAAGTCATTAATATAAATTATTTATCACATTCATTATTTATTATATTGTTGCGTCCCCGCGTCCCGTCCCGCTGAATGTATTCGTCACCCGTTGAATTCTTTCGAAGAAGATCGTTTTCGCGCGCGTTGTCAAGATATTGTTATAACAACGACTGTCAGAGAGTCTAAGCCCAGCTGTCAAGTTGTGCGGACGTGCGTCTATTTGTGATCCGTTTTACGATTATTCTGAATTCTTGTATGTTACTCGTGGTTTATTAAAGTTCTTGTGTACCTTATATATAAACCGCGTTATTATTTACTGCGCGATCGTCAGCGTGTGCCGATCGATTGTGTCGCGCGTGTTCGATATATATCGTTCCGCGGACGCAACAATATATAAATTATTTATCAATAGTATATAAATAGTATTTAAAATATATTTCTCGTTTGGTTTTATTTCTTTAATTGTGATTCAATAGTAATTTTAAATTGTAACGCAGAAAAAATAGAAAAAAATAGAAATTTTTTGATTTATCATATTTTTAAAAGTTTATATCTAAGAAATATAAATTATTTTGTAATTACGATTTATAACATTAAAATATATCTATTTAAAAATAAAAATTAATTGCGCGCAATAATTAGTTTTAAAATCAATTATTTTGAACATTGTTTTATATAATAGATTTTCTCTTATCTTTTATATTTTTATTTATCGTTTATATTTGCAAATTAAAATTCAAATAGTATATTACAAAATAAATTATATATTATATTATATATAAAATTATATATGATATAACCCTCCCATGGGGTACACCTTGTCGCGGTGGGAGGGCTTAGTACTTGGATGGTGCCTTGAGGTTTATCTTAAATTTTTCTATTTATGATAAATCTTAAGGTGCCTGAATGGGAAGCTAAGTACCCTTTCGCGTCATCGGTGCCGTCAACGTGCCGCGGACGGCAAGCGCTTCGTCAACGCGTCGCGTTTTCGCGTTGTAGTAGGTATCTCGCGTCGTCGCGTTTTCGCGGAACTTTTGGACTTTTTCATATAAAAATCCCAATTTCATTTATTGTCACGAGTCTCTACTTCCGATGCCAATTAACTGGGATGTTTCACCGAGTTTGCACACGTTGCTATGCAACGTACACTCGCGCCTTGTGCATCGCGGCACTTGGTGATGCCGGCCGCGCAGAACGTATGTCCAGTACAAAATGTACATGGGCGCGCGGGTTCGAGCTTCGCGCTCGATCGGCTTAGTGATGGTCACGCTCTACTTCGTCAAGTGATTCGGCCCGAATTGTCTAGGACTCGATCGATTGTTCGGAATGGTCGTTAATGGGTCCCTTCTCTTTGCTCGTCTACAGCCACACGCCCAGCGTGTGTTAACCCTGTCGAGGAGTCGAGTGGATTCCCCTAGGCACGATTTTCGCTCGGTAAAAGGGGTTGCCTCCCCATTTTCTAAATTGCTGAATGTTAGCATTTAAAAAATGTGGGTATCCTCTTCTTTTACCGTCTACCAGCCTTGTGTACTGCGCTAGTGATATAGCATCCGTGCGGGTCACCTGAAATCGTGCTTAGCGGGTCCAGGTTCGATACGAGATAGGATAATTATGCGCGAAAAAGAGCTGGTGAACTTCATTTTCCTCTATTTCCGTCAATCGTTTCGTCTTCTTTCCGGTTTGGGCCTAGTCCTTGCTCGTTGTATCGTTGCATTCCCGACCTGTTGACTCGAAGCTGAATCTCGTAAGTGAAATGGGATTTTCGCTCGTACCGAAACCGGGAGTGCCGTTCAAAGTATATACATATTAAGTATATACATCGCGCGATCAAATATAAAATTTTTAATCGCATCGAAATAGTGCGGACACCGTTAAGTATCGCGCGTAAAATAGCGAAAATAGCGATATAAAAATATCGCTCGTGAGTGCGGGAGTGCCGTTGAAAGTATCGCGCGTTAACAACATCAGAGAAGGAGGAGGCCTGGGAGAAACATCAGGCACCGGTAAAGCAATTCTATGGTAAATAAATTATCGCTTATATATAATTTATTAATTGCGTACGCGAGATTTAAAGTAAGTAATTAATCGCGTAATTTAACTTTTTATTTACATGACTTAAACAAGAGAAAAAGTGAGAAATTTTTACATGAAAACTGTAATCTAAAAGTTTTTACTTTCGAATAGCTTTTAATAGAATTATTAAATCATTAAACTTATTAAAAAGAATTATAATTTATTAATAGAATTATAATTATAAACTTATTAATAGAAATATTAAATTATTAGTTAAATCTTTAGTAGAATCTTTTTCAAAATTTATAAAATTGTTTATCTGCTTATTGTTATATGAGTCGGATATAAAATTAAATGCATATAATAATAATTTTTTGAAATGTTAATTTTTTGACCGTGACTACAATTGGAATCTTCTTTGTATGTTACAGATCAATGAACTATTGTGAGAGGAGGAGGAGGCCTGGGAGAGGCATCTTGCATCGGCGGAGCAACCTGATGGTGAGTATCTATTATTTGTATATCAATTGTTATAAATTGTTATAAACGAACAATAATCCGATCTTATTATTTAAATGAATTAAAGAAAAACTTAGAGAGAGAATGATTTTTATAAAAATTATATAAAAGTTTTTATTTAAAAACAGTTTCAAAATTTATAAAATTTTTCCAGACGTGTTTATCTCTGCTTATTATTTTACACATCGGATATAAAATTCCTTACAATAAAATTTTTTTTAAATATTGATTGCATTTTGAGCATTATTATAAATGAATTTTATATTTGTATGTTATAGACAACGTAGCTTCGATAACTCCGCTGTTGCGCATCAGTGCCGGTGAGTGAGAAAAACTTTTATTTAACTTTAAGGTAACGGATTTGTAGAGATTGTAGATGTAGATGTAGATATAGATTGTAGATTGTAGAATGTAGATTGTAGATAAATCCGTTGCCTTAAAATGGATGAGCTAGGATAGATTAAATTAAATAACTTTTAATAAGTTCTTTCGAGATGCTTTGCATCTATTGCAAAAATATATTGAAGTATTAATTAAAAAAAGAAGATCAAGAAAAGTTTTTTTATAAAGATGTTGTCTAATTTATTAAATAAAAAACACGCATTAATAATTCTATCAATTTTATCAATTTCTGATGCTACTTTATTTTTATACGCGCATTTAACTTATTCTAATTTCTTAGCTCATCCATCGTAGAATTTGTTTGTAGAATTTGTAGAATTTGTTTTATTAGTTTTAAACTTTACTTTAACTTAATATAAAGCCAAATGATTAATTCATTAAATAACTTGTAACATGATAATAAATAACTTACCATATAGCCGTGTTAGCAATTTCATATAATATATAGAAATTTGTTATTGAAATTTTTTGGCTTTATTTTAGTCAAAATAAAGTTATATTTAAATATACGAACGATCGTAAAATCGAACGATCGTTACGATGAGCGTGAAACATTTACGCTATTACGGTAATTAACCGGCAAAAGAAGGAGTTTTTATCTTCTTTTTCGATCTCTGATTAGAGATCGAGCGAGAAAGTGGTCAGGATCAACGAAAGGTAGGGTCAACTGGCCTGAAGAAAAGCTCGCACGCGGTTAGGGAATGTAATTAGGGTATTGATTAAAATATATATGATTAGAGATAGGTTCCCCAAATCTCGAATAATTTTCGTTAATCAGGAAGTAGGGTTGTTAGGATTCATAGGGTTGTTAAGATCATAGGGTTGTTAGGACTTATAAGGTTGTTAAGATCATTATTTCTTTCAATTCTTTTAATATTCCAATAATCCTAGGTATAAATTAAAATTATTTTAAAAAATTAAATTGAATTTATTTTTAAAAATGTTGTAAAAATAAATATAACATGTTAAAAATAAAAATAAAAATGTTTTAAAAATAAAATTATTTAAATTTTCAAAATTTTCAGGAATATTAAAGAAATTGCATAATTATTAATGTTTAAGAAATATCTTAACATGTTATATTTTATTTTAAAAATATATTAAAAATATATGTGTATTAAGTTAAATAATATTAAATCCAAATGTTACTGCTGTCAATATCAAATTATTTATGTTATTAAACATTTGAATAAATTGAATATATTTATTTGATATTGATAGCATCATAAACTTGTAAATAGTTATAATTGTATCTTAAATATAATTTAATATTGATATTATCATTATGAAATACAATACAATTGTAAGATGTTTTAAAAATAAAAATGTTTTAAAAATGAAATTTAAATTATTAAAATTATTTTCAGAAATATTAAAGAAATTGCATAATTATTAATGTTTATATCTTAACATGTTATATTTTATTTCAAGAATTAAAAATATATGCGTATTAAGTTTAATAATATTAAATCCAAATGTGTTAATGCTATCTCAATATCAAATTATTTATGTTATTAAATATTTGAATAAATCGAATATATTATCTTTAATAGTCTGCGCTTTAGTCTTTAATAGTAATGCAAATATTTTTTTTACTATTTAAAAGACGATCGATAATTTTAATAATGACTGTTTTAATTGCAATTATTTACATTATATAAACTTTATTAAACTGTAATTATTATATCGATTTTTAGGGGGATTTTGATAAAATCATTCGTTATTTTCTATTAAACATGGCGATAATGCAATTTTTTAATTATATATTAATTATATTTTAATTATATTTAGAATTGTAAAGTTTTAAGATTTATTTTATTTTATTTAACTAATCATACGCGAAATACAATATGTATTTTCAATATGTATTTTCTCAATCACGACATTTATATAAAATTGTGTATTAATCGCAAACGAATATTGTCGATTTATTTATTCGTCGTGTTTTCTCGCAAATTTTAAATCGTGATTTATTTTGTCTTAAATTTATTAAATTATTTAATTTAATCTTTGATTTACATCGAAGCTTGCTCTATCTTTATGCGTTTTGAATATTTCTTTTAGATAGTCTGCACAAAATGCACCAATAATTCAAATATTTTCTTTGACAATCGAAGAAACGATCAATTTTATTAATGACTTTTTTTGATCATGATTATTTACGTTTATACGTTATTTATATAAAACTAATTAAATTTTATTATTGTATGTGATTATTAATAATAAATATCGCGTAATTAATCATCACTAATCAGTCTAGTCTGGTCTATGTAAAAATTCTTAATAAATTTTATATTAGACGTATACTTTGAACACTTTCGTGTAATAAATTTTATTTTGTATTAAGTTTCAAATTATATTTTATATTAAATTTGTATTATATTTTGTCATATATTTTGTAATACATATATTTGTAATGTAAGTATTTTTATGTTAATTAATAATTTAATATGTTTATGTTAGTATGTTAGTAGGTTTATGTTAATATTTTTTATGTTAGTTAATAATTTAATATTTTGTAATGTGTTTTTTATGTAATTGCAAATTAATTGTAATTTACGTTGTATATATTATAATTATGTAATATATATTTTATATATGTATTATATTTTCTGTTTGGAAACTCTGTATTAAAAGAAAATTAAAATTAAATTAAAATTAAATTAAAATAAAAAAATAAAAAAAATTTTTCCTCCTCGATGTATCTCTACCTTAACGAAGGCATTTGCCGGGTGAGGAGGTTTGCGTACTCTCGTGAACCTGAGACCTATGCCGGCGGTAATGTACGCCGATATTCATATAGATTATTCTTATACATATTTAAGATCATTTTAAATATATTTTATTATATCATTTTAAATATATTCTTAGATTGCGTTTTAAGATTTCGTTCAGTTATTAAAATAGTTGTACAACATTTTCCAACTTATTGAAGATGGTCTTAATTATAAGAGTGAATTATGAATATCGGCCGTAGTTACCGGTAGGGTCATCCAAGCCGGACAGGTCGAAGGGGAAGAGTCAGACTAAGAGAGATACACAAAAATACATATATATTATATATAATATTTTTAAATAAATCAGAAATAAAAGAAATAGCAATTGAGAGAGTAGAAAAAAGTTTTTGTGTGATTTGAACACTTTTTAAGCATTCCTGACTATAAATGGCTAAAAGATAAAAATCATCACGATAAACATCATAAGAAGGAAGAAACGCGACAAGTGCCTATGGTCTTGAGAATGCAACAATCCATAACAATCTAAAGATTCAAAGAAGAGAATGCGTTGGATAAAAATGCACAGTAAGAACGAAAAAACAGCTTGCAATTATATACGATCCGTTAATAATAATATTTTATAATTATGTTACATTTTATAATTTAGTAATATTTTTCTATTATAGAAACTATAGTAAAATATTATAAAACATGTTTGCTATATAGAGTGAAACTTTCGAAAACAAATCTTATATAAAGGAAAAAGCATTTGAGATATTTTGCAATGTCTGTATTTTTGGAGCATTTTTGGAGCATTTTTGGAGCATTTTTGGATCTTTATACACTGATACCTCAGAAGAATCATTTTGACAAATTCTATATATGCATTACTAATTAAAATCTAATTATTTAAAAAAATTGATGAACATCAAAGCTCAATTTACGGCTAAATATTGTTAGTAATTGATACTATATAATACAGTACTTAAAATTATTTTAATATATAATTCTCTCTTCCTCTCTCTCTCTCTCTCTCACCCTTAAAAAAATTCATTTTAATCTTTTATCTTATATAATAATTAAGACATATATTATACACAGAAAAAAATTATTAATCAAAAATTATTAACTTGACTAAATGCATTTATTTCGTTATCGTTTCTTTAGCCCGACAGTGAAATCGCATGATCGAGTAATTAACAAAAAGATTCGTGATACATCAATCGTATAATAAATTAATAATTTAAAATACTTCTCTACATTAGTTTAATATATCGCGTAGATATATATGTCATAATATATAAAATATTTTTGCAACAAATTAATAATAATACCGCGTTCGATCTTTGCAACATATAATGCATTGATATTTAAAAGTGTTATGGTTCTTATCATTCGCGCAATGATATTTGAGCAGAAAAATGACGCGAGAAGCTCCGTCAAATTCCTTTTCTAAACGCGATTGATTTGATAAGTACATTGAAAAATAGTACATTGAAAAATAATTTGATATGGTTAACACTTAATTTCATATATGTTAAATAATACGTAAAATTACGTCGCGACGATAGATCTCAAAATGCATATTTCACGATGTATACAATTTAATCGAGAATCGATTAAGTGATACAAATCCAAAATATCAAATAATCATTTCGATTATTGCGATCTTTACGGGCAATAATTATTATTTTAATACTTAAAGTCAAATATATTTCATCCGTGTTACTTTATCATTTTACTTGACAATCTAAACATAATTTGGATTATCAGGGAACACGAAATAAAACAATCGAATTATAAATGCAAATAATTATAATAACGAAAGACTTCATGACGAGTAGTTTAATAAATAATCAATTAATCTTAATCAATAAATTAAAATACTTCTATAATTTAATATTCCGCGCACGAATATTTTATATTATAGAAAATATTTCGGCAACGAGAGAATTATCAATAACACCGTGTTCGACCTTGATAAACAGTATCGCGCTATTGTTAATACGTTACACGGCTTTATTATCATTCGCACAGGAACCTTGAGCAATAAAGTAGTGACGTTTCATATATTATCAAATTCTTTCGTTACATAGTCGACCCTGGCGATATAAACAGTACCGCGGTAATGTTCTTGACTTACAATCATTCGCTCAGTGGCTCTTGAGCAGTGAAGTAGTGATGTGAGACGGTTCATATATTATCAAATTCTTTCTCTAAACACAATTGCAAGTGCAACGAGGAACTTTTCGTGAATAAGTGTAAGTGCAACGAGGATTAAAGTGCCACGAGAAAAGAGCGAAGGAAGCAAAAGAAAAAAGAAGGTTTGGAAGTGGATGGATCAATAAGATATGATGTAAGTCATTAATATAAATTATTTATCACATTCATTATTTATTATATTGTTGCGTCCCCGCGTCCCGTCCCGCTGAATGTATTCGTCACCCGTTGAATTCTTTCGAAGAAGATCGTTTTCGCGCGCGTTGTCAAGATATTGTTATAACAACGACTGTCAGAGAGTCTAAGCCCAGCTGTCAAGTTGTGCGGACGTGCGTCTATTTGTGATCCGTTTTACGATTATTCTGAATTCTTGTATGTTACTCGTGGTTTATTAAAGTTCTTGTGTACCTTATATATAAACCGCGTTATTATTTACTGCGCGATCGTCAGCGTGTGCCGATCGATTGTGTCGCGCGTGTTCGATATATATCGTTCCGCGGACGCAACAATATATAAATTATTTATCAATAGTATATAAATAGTATTTAAAATATATTTCTCGTTTGGTTTTATTTCTTTAATTGTGATTCAATAGTAATTTTAAATTGTAACGCAGAAAAAATAGAAAAAAATAGAAATTTTTTGATTTATCATATTTTTAAAAGTTTATATCTAAGAAATATAAATTATTTTGTAATTACGATTTATAACATTAAAATATATCTATTTAAAAATAAAAATTAATTGCGCGCAATAATTAGTTTTAAAATCAATTATTTTGAACATTGTTTTATATAATAGATTTTCTCTTATCTTTTATATTTTTATTTATCGTTTATATTTGCAAATTAAAATTCAAATAGTATATTACAAAATAAATTATATATTATATTATATATAAAATTATATATGATATAACCCTCCCATGGGGTACACCTTGTCGCGGTGGGAGGGCTTAGTACTTGGATGGTGCCTTGAGGTTTATCTTAAATTTTTCTATTTATGATAAATCTTAAGGTGCCTGAATGGGAAGCTAAGTACCCTTTCGCGTCATCGGTGCCGTCAACGTGCCGCGGACGGCAAGCGCTTCGTCAACGCGTCGCGTTTTCGCGTTGTAGTAGGTATCTCGCGTCGTCGCGTTTTCGCGGAACTTTTGGACTTTTTCATATAAAAATCCCAATTTCATTTATTGTCACGAGTCTCTACTTCCGATGCCAATTAACTGGGATGTTTCACCGAGTTTGCACACGTTGCTATGCAACGTACACTCGCGCCTTGTGCATCGCGGCACTTGGTGATGCCGGCCGCGCAGAACGTATGTCCAGTACAAAATGTACATGGGCGCGCGGGTTCGAGCTTCGCGCTCGATCGGCTTAGTGATGGTCACGCTCTACTTCGTCAAGTGATTCGGCCCGAATTGTCTAGGACTCGATCGATTGTTCGGAATGGTCGTTAATGGGTCCCTTCTCTTTGCTCGTCTACAGCCACACGCCCAGCGTGTGTTAACCCTGTCGAGGAGTCGAGTGGATTCCCCTAGGCACGATTTTCGCTCGGTAAAAGGGGTTGCCTCCCCATTTTCTAAATTGCTGAATGTTAGCATTTAAAAAATGTGGGTATCCTCTTCTTTTACCGTCTACCAGCCTTGTGTACTGCGCTAGTGATATAGCATCCGTGCGGGTCACCTGAAATCGTGCTTAGCGGGTCCAGGTTCGATACGAGATAGGATAATTATGCGCGAAAAAGAGCTGGTGAACTTCATTTTCCTCTATTTCCGTCAATCGTTTCGTCTTCTTTCCGGTTTGGGCCTAGTCCTTGCTCGTTGTATCGTTGCATTCCCGACCTGTTGACTCGAAGCTGAATCTCGTAAGTGAAATGGGATTTTCGCTCGTACCGAAACCGGGAGTGCCGTTCAAAGTATATACATATTAAGTATATACATCGCGCGATCAAATATAAAATTTTTAATCGCATCGAAATAGTGCGGACACCGTTAAGTATCGCGCGTAAAATAGCGAAAATAGCGATATAAAAATATCGCTCGTGAGTGCGGGAGTGCCGTTGAAAGTATCGCGCGTTAACAACATCAGAGAAGGAGGAGGCCTGGGAGAAACATCAGGCACCGGTAAAGCAATTCTATGGTAAATAAATTATCGCTTATATATAATTTATTAATTGCGTACGCGAGATTTAAAGTAAGTAATTAATCGCGTAATTTAACTTTTTATTTACATGACTTAAACAAGAGAAAAAGTGAGAAATTTTTACATGAAAACTGTAATCTAAAAGTTTTTACTTTCGAATAGCTTTTAATAGAATTATTAAATCATTAAACTTATTAAAAAGAATTATAATTTATTAATAGAATTATAATTATAAACTTATTAATAGAAATATTAAATTATTAGTTAAATCTTTAGTAGAATCTTTTTCAAAATTTATAAAATTGTTTATCTGCTTATTGTTATATGAGTCGGATATAAAATTAAATGCATATAATAATAATTTTTTGAAATGTTAATTTTTTGACCGTGACTACAATTGGAATCTTCTTTGTATGTTACAGATCAATGAACTATTGTGAGAGGAGGAGGAGGCCTGGGAGAGGCATCTTGCATCGGCGGAGCAACCTGATGGTGAGTATCTATTATTTGTATATCAATTGTTATAAATTGTTATAAACGAACAATAATCCGATCTTATTATTTAAATGAATTAAAGAAAAACTTAGAGAGAGAATGATTTTTATAAAAATTATATAAAAGTTTTTATTTAAAAACAGTTTCAAAATTTATAAAATTTTTCCAGACGTGTTTATCTCTGCTTATTATTTTACACATCGGATATAAAATTCCTTACAATAAAATTTTTTTTAAATATTGATTGCATTTTGAGCATTATTATAAATGAATTTTATATTTGTATGTTATAGACAACGTAGCTTCGATAACTCCGCTGTTGCGCATCAGTGCCGGTGAGTGAGAAAAACTTTTATTTAACTTTAAGGTAACGGATTTGTAGAGATTGTAGATGTAGATGTAGATATAGATTGTAGATTGTAGAATGTAGATTGTAGATAAATCCGTTGCCTTAAAATGGATGAGCTAGGATAGATTAAATTAAATAACTTTTAATAAGTTCTTTCGAGATGCTTTGCATCTATTGCAAAAATATATTGAAGTATTAATTAAAAAAAGAAGATCAAGAAAAGTTTTTTTATAAAGATGTTGTCTAATTTATTAAATAAAAAACACGCATTAATAATTCTATCAATTTTATCAATTTCTGATGCTACTTTATTTTTATACGCGCATTTAACTTATTCTAATTTCTTAGCTCATCCATCGTAGAATTTGTTTGTAGAATTTGTAGAATTTGTTTTATTAGTTTTAAACTTTACTTTAACTTAATATAAAGCCAAATGATTAATTCATTAAATAACTTGTAACATGATAATAAATAACTTACCATATAGCCGTGTTAGCAATTTCATATAATATATAGAAATTTGTTATTGAAATTTTTTGGCTTTATTTTAGTCAAAATAAAGTTATATTTAAATATACGAACGATCGTAAAATCGAACGATCGTTACGATGAGCGTGAAACATTTACGCTATTACGGTAATTAACCGGCAAAAGAAGGAGTTTTTATCTTCTTTTTCGATCTCTGATTAGAGATCGAGCGAGAAAGTGGTCAGGATCAACGAAAGGTAGGGTCAACTGGCCTGAAGAAAAGCTCGCACGCGGTTAGGGAATGTAATTAGGGTATTGATTAAAATATATATGATTAGAGATAGGTTCCCCAAATCTCGAATAATTTTCGTTAATCAGGAAGTAGGGTTGTTAGGATTCATAGGGTTGTTAAGATCATAGGGTTGTTAGGACTTATAAGGTTGTTAAGATCATTATTTCTTTCAATTCTTTTAATATTCCAATAATCCTAGGTATAAATTAAAATTATTTTAAAAAATTAAATTGAATTTATTTTTAAAAATGTTGTAAAAATAAATATAACATGTTAAAAATAAAAATAAAAATGTTTTAAAAATAAAATTATTTAAATTTTCAAAATTTTCAGGAATATTAAAGAAATTGCATAATTATTAATGTTTAAGAAATATCTTAACATGTTATATTTTATTTTAAAAATATATTAAAAATATATGTGTATTAAGTTAAATAATATTAAATCCAAATGTTACTGCTGTCAATATCAAATTATTTATGTTATTAAACATTTGAATAAATTGAATATATTTATTTGATATTGATAGCATCATAAACTTGTAAATAGTTATAATTGTATCTTAAATATAATTTAATATTGATATTATCATTATGAAATACAATACAATTGTAAGATGTTTTAAAAATAAAAATGTTTTAAAAATGAAATTTAAATTATTAAAATTATTTTCAGAAATATTAAAGAAATTGCATAATTATTAATGTTTATATCTTAACATGTTATATTTTATTTCAAGAATTAAAAATATATGCGTATTAAGTTTAATAATATTAAATCCAAATGTGTTAATGCTATCTCAATATCAAATTATTTATGTTATTAAATATTTGAATAAATCGAATATATTATCTTTAATAGTCTGCGCTTTAGTCTTTAATAGTAATGCAAATATTTTTTTTACTATTTAAAAGACGATCGATAATTTTAATAATGACTGTTTTAATTGCAATTATTTACATTATATAAACTTTATTAAACTGTAATTATTATATCGATTTTTAGGGGGATTTTGATAAAATCATTCGTTATTTTCTATTAAACATGGCGATAATGCAATTTTTTAATTATATATTAATTATATTTTAATTATATTTAGAATTGTAAAGTTTTAAGATTTATTTTATTTTATTTAACTAATCATACGCGAAATACAATATGTATTTTCAATATGTATTTTCTCAATCACGACATTTATATAAAATTGTGTATTAATCGCAAACGAATATTGTCGATTTATTTATTCGTCGTGTTTTCTCGCAAATTTTAAATCGTGATTTATTTTGTCTTAAATTTATTAAATTATTTAATTTAATCTTTGATTTACATCGAAGCTTGCTCTATCTTTATGCGTTTTGAATATTTCTTTTAGATAGTCTGCACAAAATGCACCAATAATTCAAATATTTTCTTTGACAATCGAAGAAACGATCAATTTTATTAATGACTTTTTTTGATCATGATTATTTACGTTTATACGTTATTTATATAAAACTAATTAAATTTTATTATTGTATGTGATTATTAATAATAAATATCGCGTAATTAATCATCACTAATCAGTCTAGTCTGGTCTATGTAAAAATTCTTAATAAATTTTATATTAGACGTATACTTTGAACACTTTCGTGTAATAAATTTTATTTTGTATTAAGTTTCAAATTATATTTTATATTAAATTTGTATTATATTTTGTCATATATTTTGTAATACATATATTTGTAATGTAAGTATTTTTATGTTAATTAATAATTTAATATGTTTATGTTAGTATGTTAGTAGGTTTATGTTAATATTTTTTATGTTAGTTAATAATTTAATATTTTGTAATGTGTTTTTTATGTAATTGCAAATTAATTGTAATTTACGTTGTATATATTATAATTATGTAATATATATTTTATATATGTATTATATTTTCTGTTTGGAAACTCTGTATTAAAAGAAAATTAAAATTAAATTAAAATTAAATTAAAATAAAAAAATAAAAAAAATTTTTCCTCCTCGATGTATCTCTACCTTAACGAAGGCATTTGCCGGGTGAGGAGGTTTGCGTACTCTCGTGAACCTGAGACCTATGCCGGCGGTAATGTACGCCGATATTCATATAGATTATTCTTATACATATTTAAGATCATTTTAAATATATTTTATTATATCATTTTAAATATATTCTTAGATTGCGTTTTAAGATTTCGTTCAGTTATTAAAATAGTTGTACAACATTTTCCAACTTATTGAAGATGGTCTTAATTATAAGAGTGAATTATGAATATCGGCCGTAGTTACCGGTAGGGTCATCCAAGCCGGACAGGTCGAAGGGGAAGAGTCAGACTAAGAGAGATACACAAAAATACATATATATTATATATAATATTTTTAAATAAATCAGAAATAAAAGAAATAGCAATTGAGAAAGTAGAAAAAAGTTTTTGTGTGATTTGAACACTTTTTAAGCATTCCTGACTATAAATGGCTAAAAGATAAAAATCATCACGATAAACATCATAAGAAGGAAGAAACGCGACAAGTGCCTATGGTCTTGAGAATGCAACAATCCATAACAATCTAAAGATTCAAAGAAGAGAATGCGTTGGATAAAAATGCACAGTAAGAACGAAAAAACAGCTTGCAATTATATACGATCCGTTAATAATAATATTTTATAATTATGTTACATTTTATAATTTAGTAATATTTTTCTATTATAGAAACTATAGTAAAATATTATAAAACATGTTTGCTATATAGAGTGAAACTTTCGAAAACAAATCTTATATAAAGGAAAAAGCATTTGAGATATTTTGCAATGTCTGTATTTTTGGAGCATTTTTGGAGCATTTTTGGAGCATTTTTGGATCTTTATACACTGATACCTCAGAAGAATCATTTTGACAAATTCTATATATGCATTACTAATTAAAATCTAATTATTTAAAAAAATTGATGAACATCAAAGCTCAATTTACGGCTAAATATTGTTAGTAATTGATACTATATAATACAGTACTTAAAATTATTTTAATATATAATTCTCTCTTCCTCTCTCTCTCTCTCTCTCACCCTTAAAAAAATTCATTTTAATCTTTTATCTTATATAATAATTAAGACATATATTATACACAGAAAAAAATTATTAATCAAAAATTATTAACTTGACTAAATGCATTTATTTCGTTATCGTTTCTTTAGCCCGACAGTGAAATCGCATGATCGAGTAATTAACAAAAAGATTCGTGATACATCAATCGTATAATAAATTAATAATTTAAAATACTTCTCTACATTAGTTTAATATATCGCGTAGATATATATGTCATAATATATAAAATATTTTTGCAACAAATTAATAATAATACCGCGTTCGATCTTTGCAACATATAATGCATTGATATTTAAAAGTGTTATGGTTCTTATCATTCGCGCAATGATATTTGAGCAGAAAAATGACGCGAGAAGCTCCGTCAAATTCCTTTTCTAAACGCGATTGATTTGATAAGTACATTGAAAAATAGTACATTGAAAAATAATTTGATATGGTTAACACTTAATTTCATATATGTTAAATAATACGTAAAATTACGTCGCGACGATAGATCTCAAAATGCATATTTCACGATGTATACAATTTAATCGAGAATCGATTAAGTGATACAAATCCAAAATATCAAATAATCATTTCGATTATTGCGATCTTTACGGGCAATAATTATTATTTTAATACTTAAAGTCAAATATATTTCATCCGTGTTACTTTATCATTTTACTTGACAATCTAAACATAATTTGGATTATCAGGGAACACGAAATAAAACAATCGAATTATAAATGCAAATAATTATAATAACGAAAGACTTCATGACGAGTAGTTTAATAAATAATCAATTAATCTTAATCAATAAATTAAAATACTTCTATAATTTAATATTCCGCGCACGAATATTTTATATTATAGAAAATATTTCGGCAACGAGAGAATTATCAATAACACCGTGTTCGACCTTGATAAACAGTATCGCGCTATTGTTAATACGTTACACGGCTTTATTATCATTCGCACAGGAACCTTGAGCAATAAAGTAGTGACGTTTCATATATTATCAAATTCTTTCGTTACATAGTCGACCCTGGCGATATAAACAGTACCGCGGTAATGTTCTTGACTTACAATCATTCGCTCAGTGGCTCTTGAGCAGTGAAGTAGTGATGTGAGACGGTTCATATATTATCAAATTCTTTCTCTAAACACAATTGCAAGTGCAACGAGGAACTTTTCGTGAATAAGTGTAAGTGCAACGAGGATTAAAGTGCCACGAGAAAAGAGCGAAGGAAGCAAAAGAAAAAAGAAGGTTTGGAAGTGGATGGATCAATAAGATATGATGTAAGTCATTAATATAAATTATTTATCACATTCATTATTTATTATATTGTTGCGTCCCCGCGTCCCGTCCCGCTGAATGTATTCGTCACCCGTTGAATTCTTTCGAAGAAGATCGTTTTCGCGCGCGTTGTCAAGATATTGTTATAACAACGACTGTCAGAGAGTCTAAGCCCAGCTGTCAAGTTGTGCGGACGTGCGTCTATTTGTGATCCGTTTTACGATTATTCTGAATTCTTGTATGTTACTCGTGGTTTATTAAAGTTCTTGTGTACCTTATATATAAACCGCGTTATTATTTACTGCGCGATCGTCAGCGTGTGCCGATCGATTGTGTCGCGCGTGTTCGATATATATCGTTCCGCGGACGCAACAATATATAAATTATTTATCAATAGTATATAAATAGTATTTAAAATATATTTCTCGTTTGGTTTTATTTCTTTAATTGTGATTCAATAGTAATTTCAAATTGTAACGCAGAAAAAATAGAAAAAAATAGAAATTTTTTGATTTATCATATTTTTAAAAGTTTATATCTAAGAAATATAAATTATTTTGTAATTACGATTTATAACATTAAAATATATCTATTTAAAAATAAAAATTAATTGCGCGCAATAATTAGTTTTAAAATCAATTATTTTGAACATTGTTTTATATAATAGATTTTCTCTTATCTTTTATATTTTTATTTATCGTTTATATTTGCAAATTAAAATTCAAATAGTATATTACAAAATAAATTATATATTATATTATATATAAAATTATATATGATATAACCCTCCCATGGGGTACACCTTGTCGCGGTGGGAGGGCTTAGTACTTGGATGGTGCCTTGAGGTTTTTCTTAAATTTTTCTATTTATGATAAATCTTAAGGTGCCTGAATGGGAAGCTAAGTACCCTTTCGCGTCGTCGGTGCCGTCAACGTGCCGCGAACGGCAAGCACTTCGTTACCGCGTTTTCGCGTTGTAGTATTCTCGCGTCGTCGCGTTTTTGCGGAACTATTGGACTTTTCATATAAAATCCCAATTTCATTTATTGTCACGAGTCTCTACTTCCGATGCCAACTAACTGGGATGTTTCGAGTTTGCACACGTTGCTATGCAACGTACACTCTTGCTTCGTGCTTCGTCAAGTGATTCGGCCCGAATTAGTTAGAACTCGATCGATTGCTCGGAATGGTCGTGAATGGGTCCCTTCTCTTTGCTCGTCTACAGCCACACGCACTGCGTGTGTTAACCCTGTCGAGGAGTCGAGTGGATTCCCCTAGGCACGATTTTCGCTCGGTAAAAGGGGTTGCCTCCCCATTTTCTAAATTGCTGAATGTAAGCATTTAAAAAATGTGGGTATCCTCTTCTTTTGCCGTCTACTAGCCTGGTGTAGCATATAGCAACCGCGGGAGGCATAATATGTCCGGGCGGAGCACCTGAAATCGTGCTTAGCGGGTCCAGGTTCGATACGAGATAGGATAATTATGCGCGAAAAAGAATTGGTGAACTTCATTTTCCTCTGTTTCCGTCAATCGTTTCGTCTTCTTTCCGGTTTGGGCTTAGTCCTTACTCGTTGTATCGTTGCAATCCCGACCGGTTGACTCGAAGTTGATTCTCATAAGTGAAATGGGATTTTCGCTCGTACCGAAACCGGGAGTGCCGTCTAATGTATAGGTATACATATTAAGTATATACATCGCGCGATCAAATATAAAATTTTTAATCGCATCGAAATAGTGCGGAAATCGTTAAGTATCGCGCGTAAAATAGCGAAAATAGCGATATAAAAATATCGCTCGTGAGTGCGGGAGTGCCGTTGAAAGTATCGCGCGTCAACAACATGAGAGGAGGAGGAGGCCTGGGAGAGGCATCAGGCACCTGTGAAGCAACTCTATGGTAAATAAATTTTCGCTTATATATAATTATTTATTAATTGCGTACGCGCGATTTAAATTAAGTAATTAATCGCGTAATTTGATTTTTTATATACATGACTTAAACAAGAGAAAAAGAGAGAAATTTTTACATAAAATCTGTAATTTAAAAGTTTCCACGTTCGAATAGCTTTTAATAGAATTATTAAATTATTACTTATTTGTAGAATTTTTTTCAAAATTTATAAAATTGTTTATCTGCTTATTATTTATGTGCGTCGGATATAAAATTAAATGCATATAATAATAATTTTTTGACCGTGACTACAATTTGAATCTTCTTTGTGTGTTACAGACCAACAAACTATTGTGAGAGGAGGAGGAGGCCTGGGAGAGGCATCTTGCATCGGCGAAGCAACCTGATGGTGAATATTTATTATTTGTATATCAATTGTTATAAATCGTACGCACAATAATTCATTCTTATAATTTAAAGGAATTAAAGAGAAAATTAGAGAGAAAGATTTTTATAAAAATCATATATAAAAATTTCTATTTAAAATGTAATTTTAAAATTTATAAAATCTTCCCGTGTTTATATCTGCTTATTATTTTACACACCGGATATGAAATTCCGCACAATAATAATTTTTTTAAATATTGAATGTATTTTGAGCTTTGTTATAAATGAATTTTATATTTGTATGTTACAGACAACGTAGCTTCGATAATGACAACTCCGATGTGGCACATCAATGCTCCGGTAAGTAATAAAAACTTTTATTTAATTTTAAAGTGACGGATTCATAGAGATTGTAGATAAATCCGTTGCCTTAAAATGGATGAGTTAGAATAGATTAAATTAAATAACTTTTAATAAATTCGTTCGAAATATATTGCATCCATCGCGAAAAAAATATATTGCAGTATTTTAATTATAAAGAAAGAAGATCGAGAAAAGATTATTTTTGTATAAATTTTATCTAATTTATTGAAAAGAATACTAAAAATTTATCAATTACATCTGATTCTAATTTATTCTTATAACACGCATTTATCTTATTCACTTATCTTATTTCTAATATCTTATAGCTCATTCATTATAGAATTTGTTGTAGATATTGTTTAAGCTTAATATAAAGCCAAATGAATCATTTATGAAATAACTTGTAATATGATAAATATAATATGATTAATATTATACACATATTAATTTTATATTTTATTATAAATTATGTATTACTATAAAAATTTATTATTTATATATATTATTATAATATCAATCAATTTTTATTGGTAATCTGGACAGAGGCTTTTATATTATCAGAATTTTATATATTATACTAGGCTGCTAATAGCTGAAGCCAGGATAATCATTTACAATTGGGCAGGATATACAGATTAGATTAACATATACATATTGTGTCATATTTCAATTTGCCGGCATTTATTAAAATAAATATGAACTGCTACAAGATAATGACAAAATTAAAAATAAATATAAATTCAATTAAAAATAAATATAAGCAGTTATAAAATATTAAAATATAGTATTAAAATAAATATAAGCTATAACCAGCAATTATTAAAATAAGAAGCATAAAATATACAAGCAATAATCATATAAATTACAATTGCATCTTTCGAAAGTGACAGTGTTATGTTAAATTCTGTAATACTCGGCATAAATTCTGCCCAATTATAAACGTTTGCCTTTGTTTTACATTTTATCATATGAGATATGACCGTGTTAGCAGTCTAATACAATATATAGAAATTTATAATTTGGCTTTATTTCAGTTTAAGAAATTAAATTGAACTTATATTTAAAACCGTTTTAAAAATGAAATTTAAATTATTAAAATTATTTTTATTTTTTTTCAGAAATATTAAAAAACTGGATAATTATTAGTATTTAAGAAATATCATAACATATTTATATTGTAAATAGTTATAATTATATTTTAATTATAATATTGATATTATAATTGTAAAATACAATATAATTATAAACTAAACTATAATTAATTTAACTATAATTATATTACGTGAAATTGTATTTTACAATTATAAATTACATGAATATATTTACATGAATTCTTGTGTAAATTACACGAAAAATGATCCAAAGTATACGTATAATAATTATATAATAGTAATTCATTAAATTAATATATTTGATTCTATATATTTTTTGAAATAATCATAAAAGAGTAACTGCTTGTATTTTCATATCAAAGAGTCATTAATAAATTCGAAAAATTTTTATATATAAATTTTAGATATATATGTATAATTTTATATATTTCAAATTTCATAAATATTTGATTAGAAACTTTACAAATATTGCTAATTTTCGTGTCGGTATTAAATAAAAAAAAATGTAAAAATGTAAAAATTCGATGTTAAATTAATGATTAAATATAAGTTTCACAAAATTTGACGAACGCTTTCGTTATAGAATCGCGGCTCAATTATTATAAATTTAATGATACGCTTTTCGTTAGATTTATCTATTTATGAATTCCATATCGCGCGGAACTGAATATTCATGAAATAAATTATGATAGTGAAAATACCGTGCTCTTTCCGCGTTCTTTTCGCGTTTTTAGACGAGATTGCCGTTTTAATAAAGGATCTTATTGCCCCTCTCAAATAATATTCTTAAATATTGCTAATTAAAAATAAAAAAATATCGAATAAGAGTATAAAGAGTCGATGTTAAGTTAGCGATTAAGTATTAGCTTCACAAAATTTAACGATCGCCTTCGATATTATAGAATCGCGAGTTAATTATTATGAATTTAATAATTTATTTTTTCAGTTATTATATTGGTACATTTACGAATTTCGTGCCGGAAAATATTTATTAATAAATTAATAAATTACGGTTGCGAAAACACCGTGTTTTTCTCTCGTTCTTTTCGCGTTCTTAGACGAAATTGCCATTTTAATAAAGGAACTTATCGCTGTCCCTTTCGTGAAATAATATTCCTGAATATTGCGCTAATTAAATAAAAGAATCATGGAATAAGAGTGTGAAGATTCGATGTGTTAAGTCAACGATTAAATATTAGCTTCATAAAATTAAACGATCACCTTCGATATTATAGAATCGCGAGTTAATTATTATAAATTTAATAATTTGTTTCTTCGGTTATATTTGTGTATTCACGAATTTCGTATCGGAAAATATTCATAAATAAATTAATAAATTACGGTTGCGAAAACACCGTGTTTTTCCCTCGTTTTTTTCGCGTTTTTAAACGAGTTTTTATCGTTTTAATAAAAGAGTTATCGTTGTTCTTTTCGTTAGGTAAACGTTAATGAAAGTTGCGTGGCTCGTACCACCGAGGAGTCGAAACGATTTTCATCATGGAGAATTATTTCTTATTGGTTTTTGTAAGATCCATTCGCGACGTCTAGTTCGGTGCCCCGTTAAAAATTGGGAATTTTTATTGTAAGATTGGAACTAATCCCAGGTTTTCCTGGCAATTTCCGACAGCAATGATTTCGGTAGTCATTCAACGACGAACGCCATACGCTTCTTTAAAGTCGAATTAATTTAAATAATATATATTTAGATGTGAGAGAAAATGCATCTATTTTTTTCTTCTCGTTAAAAATGTTCTGTCATTATTAGGATTGGTATTATTATTGTCTAATGCCAGAAAAATTTAATAGTAGATTAAATATGGATATAGCGTTGTGTATAAATTTTTATTTTTCAAGTAATTTCATATTGTAATAGTTTTTATTAACTGTTTGATAAAAATGATTACGAACGAATATATTTTATTATTAATTATTAATTATTTCTAGGTACTGGGGATATTAATATTAGTTTCTTTTAAGAAACTATTTGCAGGTATTGGACATCCATCGCCATTTTAGAATATTAGTTTTTAGATATATACCATGTTATATATATGTATAATAAAATACATGCACAAATTAACGTATCCAAAATATTTTTATAATTTTTATTAATATTATATATTATATATACGCGAAATTATACATGAATGTTACATAAAATGTGCGAATACTTAAAAATTTTGAGACGAATCGAATGGGTACTCCTATATCAGCAAGATATTGATTAAAAGAAAAAAAATTATTAATTTAAACATTATAAGAACAAGAATCTAGAGAATTAATCTAGAATTAATTATATATTTAAAATTATTTGATTTATTTTATTTTGCACACTATTCGAATTGAAATTTTTTAAATCTTGCTGTTATCGGGTTCGATTCGTCTCGCGCGCGCAAACGGTACCCCAAAATTATTGTGTTCGCACATTTAACACAAACTCCAATGATGCATGAATTTTATTATTTATAAATATAATCGTTCGTAATCACATTGCTATAAAAAAATCGTTATATCCATTTAATTTTCAATAAAGAAATATATTTCTTAATAATGAAAGAACATGTTTTCTGACGTGCATATCAATTTCGTGAATTGAAGGTAATGACGAGGGAATTGTCGTTGATTTATTACTGAAATCATTGCTATTGGGAATAGTCCGGAAGATCCGGGATTCGTTCTCTCCTACAGTGAAGTTGCCGACGTTCAATGGATCACTTAACTTTTCTTCGCAGATTGATCTTGCGAAATCTGATGTAGAAACAAGATGTTAATCGTTCTCCATTTTTAAGATCGCTCCTCTTTTATCGGATATTACCGGTATGTCATCCGCGTATCAAATGACGTCGAATTATATTATAAGAATTATGCGCAATCGTATATTTTGAATATTATAGATTTATTTATTCGTTGCGTTTTATCACGAATTTTAAATCGCGATTTATCTTATAAAGATTCGCAAATGACTTGGATAGTGAGAAGTATATTCGCAAACATTATAGACATCAAATTGTCTGTTGAAATATCTTCGCATTTATGATAATAATTATATCGCGCAATCGGATATTCCGAATATTATCGATTTATTTATTTGTCGCGTTTTCTCGGGAATTTTAAATCGTGATTTATCTTATAATTTAATCGTTGACTTATACATCGAACCTTTGTTTATCCTTCCACGTCGTTGAATATTTCTTTTAATAGTCCGCGCAAAATGCGCTAGTAGTGCGAATATTTTTTGCTACTATTTAAAAGACGATCGATAATTTTATTAATGACTGTTTTAATCGCGATTATTTACAAATTGTGTGATAATTTGAGTGATAATAATATATCGCGCACGCGTCTTGATGATTTCGATTATCATATTATAAAAATTTTCCATTTTATCTTATTTAACTAATCATATGCGAGATAGGATATGTATCTTATTTGACGGCGTTCATATAAAATTGCGTGTTAATCGCAAATAAATCGGATAGTGAATTTTATATTCGCAAATATTACAGACCTCGAATGTCTGTCGAAATATATCTTCGCACTTATATGTAATATCATAATTATATTGCGCGCGTATCTATTGAGGACTTCGCGATTATTATATTATAAAAATTATACGTATCGAATATTTCGTGTATTATCAATTTATTTATTCGTTTTCTCGCGAATTTTAAATCGCGATTTATCTAACTTAATCGCTGACTTACATCGAAACTTTGTCTATCTTTCCACGTCTTTGAATATTGTCCTTTATAGTCTGCGCTAGTAGTGCAAATATTTTTTTTACTATTTAAGAAGATGATCGAAATTTTATTAATGATTAATCGCGATTATTTAAATCATTATATAAATCTTATTAAACTCTACTAATACATCGATAGTTAGAGATATAGTTAGATAGTTAACTTATTAGAGAGGGACTTTGATAAAATCATTCGTTCCGTTATTCTCTATTAAACGTGGCGAACAACGCGATTCTTCAATTATATGTTAATTATATTTAAAATTATAAAGTCTTAAGATTCATTTTATTTGATTTAACTAATCATGCGCGAGATGCAATATGTATTTTCAATATGTACTTTTCAATTTATATAAAATACATTTATATAAAATAGCGACATTTATATAAAATAGCGTATTAATCGCAAATAAATTCGCAAATATTACAGACCTTAAATGTCTGTCAAAATATCTTTGCACTTATGCGTGATAGTAATTATATTGCGCGTGTCTATTAGGGGTTCCGATTAGATTTATAAAAATTACACATATCGTAATCAACTATTCCTTATCGATTTATTTATTCGTTATCGCTCTTTCGCGAATTTTAAATTGTTATTTATCTTGTACTTTAATCATTGATTTACATTGAAGCTTGATCTATCTTTTCGCGTTTTGAATATTAATAATCTACATAAAATGCGCCAGTAATGCAAATACTTTCTTCTACAATCGGAAAAACTATCAATAATTTTATTAATGACCCTTTTGATCATGATTATTTATGTTTAAACGTTATTTATATAAAACTAATTTCTATTCTTAAATTCTATTATTGTATGTCAATTATTAATAATATCGCGTAATTCATCATCGTTAATCAGTCTTGTTTAGATTATGTAGAAATTTTTAATAAATTTTATATTATACGTATATTTTGGATACTTTTGTAATTCTTTATAATAATTTAAAATTATTTTTAAAAAATTAAATCGAATTTATTTTTATAAACGTTCTAAAAATGAAATTTAAATTATCAAAATTATTTTCAAGAAGATTAAACAAATTGCATAATTATAAATGTTCAAGATATATTTTAGCATGTTATATTTTATTTTAAAAATTAAAAATATATCATATGTATATGTAAACTAATATATAGCTATAATATTAAGTCCAAATGTTAATGCTGTCAATATCAAATTATTTACGTTAAAATTATTATTTAGTTATTATTATTAAAGTTATTATTTATGTCAAATTATTAAACATGTGAATGAATCGAGTACATTTATTTGATATTGATAACATCATAAATTGTATTTTGTAAATTGTAATTTGTAATTAGTAAATTGTGTTTTGTAAATTGTAAGTAGTTATAATTGTATATTTATTATAATCTAATATTGATTTTCTTAGTTATTGACATAATTGTGTATAAAATACAATTATAACTATAATTATATTATATAAAATTGTATTTACGATTGTAAATTACGTGAATACATTCTTATGTAAATTACACGAAAAATTATCGAAAGTATACGTATAATGATTATACGTATATAATATATATAAGATTATACGTAAGTATACGTATAATATTAATTCATTAAATTAACATATTTGTTTCTATAGTATATATTTTTTTGAAATATTCGTAAAAGAGTAACTATTTATATTTTCATATCAAAAAGTCATTAATAAATTCGAAAAATTTTTATATAAAATGCAGAATCGCGAGTCAATTATTATAAATTTAATGATATGCTTTTCATTAGATTTATCTATTTATGAATTCCATATCACGCGGAACTGAACATTCTTAAAATAAATTATTAAATTATGAAAATACCGTGTTCTTTCCGTGTTCTTTCCATGTTCTTTCCGCGTTCTTTCCGCGTTCTTTCCGCGTTCTTTTCGCGTTCTTTTCGCGTTCTTTTCGCGTTTTCTTCGCGTCTTTATAAAAGATTACCGTTTTAACAAAAGAATTTTATCGCTGTTCCTCTCGTCAGATAATATTCCTAAATATTGCTAATTAAATATAAAGAAATATCGAATAAAAGTATGAAGATTTGATATAATAAGTCAACGATTAAATAATAACTTCACAAAATTTAACAATAACCTTCGATATTATAGAATCGCGAGTTAATTATTATGAATTTAATAATTTGCTTTTCAGTTATATTTGTATTTACGAATTTTGTATCGGAAAATATTCATAAATAAATTAATCAATTACGGTTGCAAAAACACCATGTTTTTCCCGCGTTCTTTTTGGCGTTCTTAGATGAGATAGTCGTTTTAATAAAAGAGTTACATTGCGTCATCGACTTTCCATCGTCGGTGCCGTCAACGTGTCGCGGACGGCGGCATTTCGTTACCGCATTTCCGCGTTGTAGTATTCTCGCGTCGTCGCGTTTTCGCGCTTCCGCGTTGGATTTTTCGTATAAAAATCCCAATTTCCTTATTGCCACGAGTCTCTACTTCCGATGCCAACTAACTGGGATGTTTCGAGTTTGCACACGTTGCTATGCAACGTACACTCTTGCTTCGTGCTTCGTCAAGTGATTCGGCCCGAATTAGTTAGAACTCGATCGATTGCTCGGAATGGTCGTCAATGGGTCTCTTCTCTTTGCTCGTCTACAGCCACACGCACTGCGTGTGTTAACCCTGTCGAGGAGTCGAGTGGATTCCCCTAGGCACGATTTTCGCTCGGTAAAAGGGGTTGCCTCCCCATTTTCTAAATTGCTGAATGTAAGCATTTAAAAAATGTGGGTATCCTCTTCTTTTGCCGTCTACTAGCCTGGTGTAGCATATAGCAACCGCGGGAGGCATAATATGTCCGGGCGGAGCACCTGAAATCGTGCTTAGCGGGTCCAGGTTCGATACGAGATAGGATAATTATGCGCGAAAAAGAGTTGGCGAACTTCATTTTCCTCTATTTCCGTCAATCGTTTCGTCTTCTTTCCGGTTTGGGCTTAGTCCTTGTTCGTTGTATCGTTGCAATCCCGACCGGTTGGCTCGAAGTTGATTCTCGTAAGTGAAATGGGATTTTCGCTCGTACCGAAACCAGGAGTGCTGTCTAATGTATAGATATACGTATTAAGTATAAACATCGCGCGAGCAAATATAAAATTTTTAATACAAGTTCTTATACAAAATTATCGTTTTAACAAAAGATTTTTATCGCTGTCCCTCTCGTCAGATAATATTCCTAAATATTGCTAATTAAATATACAGAATTATCGAATAAGAGTGTGAAGATTCGATGTGATAAATCAACAATTAAATATTAGCTTCACAAAATTTAACGATCACCTTCGATATTATAGAATCGCGAATTAATTATTATGAATTTAATAATTTGTTTTTCAGTTACATTTGTACTTACGAATTTCGTATCGGAAAATATTCATAAATGAATTAATAAATTACGATTGCGAAATCACCGTGTTTTTCTCGCGTTCTTTTCGCGTTCTTAGACAAGATTGTCGTTTTAATAAAAGAGTTATCGTTGTTCCTTCTGATAAATAAACGTTAATGAAAGTTGCTTGTACCGCCGAGGAGTCGAAACAATTTTCATCATGGAGAATTATTTCTCATCGGTTCTTGTGAGATCCATTCGCGACGTCTAGTTCGGTGCCTTGTTAAAAATTGGGAATTTTTATTGTAAGATTGGAACTAATCTCAGGTTTTCCTGGCAATTTCCGAAAGCAATGATTTTGGTAGTAATTCAACGACAATACGCTTCTTTAATGTCGAATTAATTTAAATAATATATATTTAGATGAGAAAAATGTATCTTTTTTTTTTCTTCCTTAAAAATGTTCTATCATTATTAGGATTGGTATTATTATTGTCTATATATATAATGCCAGAAAAATTTAATAGTAGATTAAATATGGATATAGCGTTGTGTATAAACTTTAATTTTTCAAGAAATTTCATATTGTAATTAATTTTATTAATTTTTTGATAAAAATGCTTACAAACGAATATATTTTATCAATTATTAATTAATTATCTCATTTGAAAAATTATTTCTAGATACTGGGGATATTAATAGTAGTTTTTAGTTTCTTTTAAGAAACTATTTGCGAGTATTGGACATCCATCGCCATTTTAGAATATTAGTTTTTAAATATATATCATTTTATATATATGTATAATAAAATACATGAACAAATTAACGTATCCAAAATATTTTTATAATTTTTGTTAATATGATATATTATATATACGCGAAATTATACATGAATGTTACATAAAATGTGCGAATACTTAAAAATTTAGAGACGAATCGAATGGGTACCCTTATATCAGTAAGATATTGATTAAAAGAAGAAAAAATTATTAATTTAAACGTTACAAAAATAAGAATCTAGATAATTAATCTAGAATTAATTATATATTTAAAATTATTTCATTTATTTTATTTTGAAAACTATTCGAATTGAAATTTTTTAAATCTTGCTGTTATCGGGTTCGATTCGTCTCGCGCGCGCAGACGGTACCCCAAATTATGTGTTCGCACATTTAACACAAACTCCAATAATGCATGTATTTTATTATTTATAAATATAATCGTTCGTAATCACATTTCAATAACAAAGGTTATATCCATTTAATTTTCAATAAAGAAATATATTTCTTAGTAATGGAAGAACATGTTTTTTGACGTGAATATCAATTTCGTGAATTGAAAATAATGACGAGGGATAATTGTTTTTGATTTAATACTGAAATCATTGCTATTGGGAATAGTCCGGAAGATCCAGGATTCGTTCCCTCCTACAGTGGAATTCCCGACGTTCAATGGATCACTTAACTTTTCTTCGCAGATTGATCTTGCGAAATCTGATGTAGAAACAAGATGTTAATCGTTCTCCATTTTTAAGGTCGCTTCTCTTTTTATCGGGTTACCGGTATGTCACTCGCGTATCTGCAATTAAATATTTTTAATATTATTGATTTATTTATCGTCGCGTTTTATCGCGAATTTTAAATCGCGATATATCTCATAAAAATTCGCAGTAATTCGGTCGCTGAATTGCATATTCACAAACATTACAGAGCTCAAATGATTGTTGAAATATTTTCGATTTTCTATATTTACGTGATAATAATTATATCGCGCACGTGTCTATTGAGGGCTTCGATTATTATATTATAAAAATTATACGTATCGCGATTAAATATTCCGCATATTATCGACTTATTTATTCGTCGCGTTTTCTCGTGAATTCGAGTCGGGATTTATCTTATAAAGATTCGCAATTGACTCGGACAGTGAGTATTGTATTCATAAATATTACAGACATCGAATTGTCTGTCAAAATATCTTCGCATTTATGTGATAATTATATCGCGCGCGATTATAATGTCTATTGAGGCGCTTCGATTATTATATTATAAAGATATACATATCACAATCAGATATTCCGAATATTATCGATTTATTTATTCGTCGCGTTTTCTCGGGAATTTTAAATCGCGATTTATCTTATAATTTAATCGTTGACTTATACATTGAAGCTTTGTTTATCTTTCCACGTCTTTGAATATTGTTTTTAATAGTTCATGCAAAATGCTGGTAGTGCAAATATTTTCTTCTATAATTTAAAAGACGATCGATAACTATATTAATGAAAATCATTCGTTCCGTCATTTTCTATTAAACGTGGCCACAACGCGATTTTTAATTATATTTTAAAGCTTATAGAGCTCATTTCTTCTTATTCAGCTAATCATTCGCGAAATAGGATATGTATTTTATTCTCAATCGTGAAATTCGTATAAAGTCGCGTATTAATCGCAAATAAATCGGACGATGAATTTTATGTTCATAAACAATACGGATCACAAATGTTTGCTAAAATATCTTCGTCTGTCAACATTTGTGTGATAATAATTATATCGCACGCGTGTCTATTGATGGTTTCGATTATCATATTATAAAAATTATGCGTATCTCGCAATCGAATATTCCGATTATTGTCGATTTATTTATTCGTCGCGTTTTCTCGCGAATTTTAAATCGCGATTTATTTAGTAATTTAATTGTTGATTTCGAAGTTTATTATCTTTTCATTTTGAATATTTCCTTTGATAATCTATACAAAATGCACCAGTAATGCAAATACTTTTTTTTACAATCGAAGAAACGATCAATAATTTTATTAATGACTCTTTTTCTTCTTTCACGATTATTTATGTTATATAAAACTTATTAAATTCTATTATTGCATATCTATTATTAATAATAAATGTCGCGTAATTAATATTCACTAACGTAACTAATCAGTCTCGTCTGGATTATGTAAAAATTTTTAGTAAATTTTATAATATATGTATATTTTAGAGACATTTTCGTGTAATAAGTTATTCAATGTAATAAATTATTTTGTATTAAATTTCGAATTATATTTATTACTTATATTTTACATTAACTTTTGTATTAAACCCTGTATTCAAAGAAAATAAAAATAAAATTAAAAAAGAATTTTCCTCCTCGGTGTTTCTCTATCTTAACAAAGGCATTTGCCGGGTGAGGAGGTTTGAGTACTCTAATGAACTTTGAGAGAGCTATGCCAGAGAGAAGAACGAGAGATGTCATAGTCCGCATTTAGGTGATCCCTGAAAGCGATGCATCCTCTATAAACATAAAAACGTGAACATGAATTAATATCTACGAATGTTTTTAGTGGGTAACATACAATTTCGGGTTGTGTTCCATGCTACGTGCACGAAATGTCGACAGCACAAATGTTCTAACGCAAAACGTTTGTATATATTAAATAAACTTCTAATGTAAATAAGTTTGGGTGGTCTCTCTCTCTCTCTCTCTCTCTCTCTCTCTCTCTCTCTCTCTCTCTCTCTCCATCTATTAAGTATAATTAGTTATTGAAATATATTACCCGATTTTATTATATATTAATCACACATTATCCATCATCACCATCGCCATTACTACGTAATTTAGTATAATTTTTATCACATTTTTATTACAATTCACGATTTATCATTGAAAATAAATTATAACACAAAAAATATTCGTTTATTTCTAAATATTAAATACTATAAATATTAAAATTAAAATTAAACATTGGTTCAAATAATAATAATTAAAAATTAGACAATTGACAACTAAGAGTCAGTAAAAGGCGCAGTAATTGGAGCACGAGAATAAAACCTTCCTCTTTCTTTTAATTATTAATGTATTTCAATATTAATATATTTCATATTTAATTATTAGTATATTTCAAATTATTTGTCACAATACATGCAATAAACATGAACGTTTTGGTCATCTTTTTAATCTTTTTAATCTCTTCAACGTGACATTAATATTACACATTAGAGAAAATATTAGACAATAACATATGAAATTATATAAATGAGATACAGATAGCATTGTAATATCTGCATGTCGATTGTGAAACGATTTATATAATTTCATATGTTATTGTCTAATATTTTCTAACGAGTAATAGTAATATTTTCTAACGAGTGATACGCCGTTAAATTTCTTTTCTAGATACGATCGCGATTAACATCAGAAAATTATTTATTATAACAATATGATTAACTTTTATAAATAACACATAATTAATATCTATATACATACCTCGACGAAAATTCTCGAATCGCATATTTCGTAATTTATTCATTTAATTATAATAAGAATCATATATATATATAGTAACAGAAATCTAAAATAATAAATTATTATTTCGATATGAAATCGTTTTTTACGAGCAGAAATTATTTCTTTAATATTTATAGATATTTATAGAGTCGAATATAATATGTCTGCGACGTTTTATTGTTTTATTTTTCAATCATTGAAATATAATTTGGATTATGAGGACGCACAGTAAAATAATTGAATCGTGGATCTAAACAATTAATATAATGTAAGGCTCCATGATACATCATACAATCTTTTAATAAATAATCATATAATTAAAAAATCTATATAATCTAAAGTACTTCTATATACTTTAATATATTTCATATGTATATATATATATATATGTGTGTGTGCGTGCGTGCGTGCGTGCGTGCGTCGTGTGTGTGTGTGTGTGTGTGTGTGTGTGTGTGTGTGTGTGTGTTAAAGTACGTAAAATGTTTCGATGACGAACAGACAATAACACCGACCTTGGCGGCGTAAACCATAGCGCGCTAATGTTTATATGCCATAGTCTTGAAAAATGTTTCGATAAAAAAATAATAATAACACGGTCTTTCAGACTAATTTTTTCGGCTCTATTATTATTCGCACGACGACACTCAAAGAGTGAAGTAGTAGTACAGGACGCTTCGTTAAAGCCTTTTCTAGACGCGATCGAGCTCAATATCGACAAATTATTTGCGGTATTAAAATACGTAAAATATAATATAATATAAAATAACATAATATAAATATGTATTGTTTACGCCAAGGTCGGTATTATTGTCTGTTCGTCATCGAAATATTTTACGTACTTTAACATATTTATATTATATTATAATATAAAATATAATATAATATAATACAATACAATATATTTCGATATGACGAACGGACAATAACACGGTGTTCGGCCTTGACGATGTAAACAATAGCGCGCTAGTCATACGGTCTTGGTATCATTCACAAAGCGACACTCGAGCAATAAAGATAGTAGTGCGAAATACGTCGTATATTCTTAAATTAATTATTAATTAAACGATTATTGTATCATGACTTTCAATTATATTAAACTTTCGATCCTATAATTCGTATTAATATATATGTACTGCATATATATTTCAATAATAAAAACAACATTTGTAACGAATTAGTATTTAATTTGATCTCATAAAAACGTCGAGCGAATCGTACTTCTCTATCCCTTATAAGATATATTAAAGTGCGTTTCTCGTAATTATTCCGCGATCGGGAGTGCCGTGCAAAATGTCTCGCGATCGTTTCTACATATGACTAAATATAATTAATTGTTTGTTCGCGAGTGAATATGAGTGCTATGAGGAAACAGCAAAGGATGAAGAAGAAAAAAGAAGGACATCTGGAAAAGTATCAGACAGTCAGAGAGCAGTGAGAGAGATATGCGGTGAATAATTTATAAAAATTATTTATTATTTATATATATTATTTTTAAAATAGATATATTGCTTATTATTTTTTCATTTTCTCAATGATACATATAATTCGCTCTAAAAATCACGTAATATAATGCATGTATAAAATATTCCAGGTTTTATTTTAACACATTTAAAGTATCTATAATAAAGCATTTATAATATTTTTGTTATTAATTAATACTTTTATATATAAATATTTTAATATTTTATAAAATATTTTTAAAATAATATAATTATTTAAATATTTCATATATGAAAATTAACATACTCTCTTTATAATTATTTTTTTCAAAAATTTATAATAAAAAAACATTTTTTTACTAGTTTTACATTTAAAGTATTCATATCAGAGATAAATCTCTCTTAAAAGATAAAAAAATTGATTGCGCGTAATAATTAGTTTTACAAAATAAATTATTTTGAATTTTATAAAGAATAGATCTATAAGAATATTAATTGATTATATTTGAATTTAATTTTTGACGTATTGATTTAAAAATAGAAGTGTGTGACAAGAATTAAAATTAATAATAATTTGAATTGTATTTAGATTGTTAAAAAGTTGAATGATAAAACATCGAATAAAATACACTTAATTTTTAAGTATCGTTAAAGAAATAATTATTCTTATAAAAATCACAATAAAATAAATTATCGTTTTATTGTGATCTTTATAAGAAAATAATTATTTCTTTAACGATACTTAAAGATTAAATGTATTTTATTCGATGTTATGTATTCAACTTTTTAACAATTTAAATACAAGTCAAATTATTATTAATTTTAATTCTTGTCACACACTTCTATTTTTAAATCAATACGTCAAAAATGAAATTCAAATATGTATAATCAATTAATATTTTTATAGATCTATTCTTTATAAAACTAATAAATTATCGTTTTATTGTGATCTTTATAAGAAAATAATTATTTCTTTAACGATACTACAGATTAAGTGTATTTTATTCAATGTTTTATCATTCAACTTTTTAACAATCTAAATACAATTCAAATTGAGAACGCGTGATAAAATAATCGAATGATAAAGTCATATAGTTAAAATTTTGTGAGATACGACCATATATTTAAAATTTTGTGAGATATAACCATATATTTACCATTATCGCTGAGATAAAAAAATGGATCGATTAATATTATAATTATTTTTTATCTCTAGTAAAAGAAGGAAAAAATTATAATTTATCGCAATTAAGAATATTTAAACAGCTATTTTCTAAGTAATAAATAATAAATTAATTATAAAGGATAGATGTACTGTTAAAAGCAGATGTACTGTTTTGATAATTAATTAGAAATGTAAGGAGTAAAATATTCTGTGTGAAATTATATATTATAAAAAATGAGAAGTATATATGTGTAATAAAAAGTAATCCTATAGAATTATAATTATAACAAATCGATTAGTATACATTCTTGATAAACAAATATCTTTGATTATGCTGATCGAGATGCTCTGTGTGATGTTCCTTGCAATCATTATTCACAAACAATTAGCAAACAGTTCGAATAATTAATTAACTTCACGGTTAAAGATTTATTAGATGTGTCAAAAGAGTGTGTGATAATTATTTACTGAATTAAATATTTCGCGCACAATTATCATTCTCAAAGTAAAAATCAAAGCGACGAAATTAGATAATTATTAACTAATACCTCATTGTAATATATTTACAAGCAATAATTATTTTCATTATGATTCTCATGTACATTTCTTATATTCAAATATAATGTCGAACAGTAATAGATCAAATGACTAATAATTAATTTCCGATACAATGTTTTAAATAAATTTGAATTGTGTGATATGTATGCTATATAATTTTATAATATATATATATTATATATATTTTATAATTTAAATTAAATTTTTAATAATTTTTTTTTATAATTTATTTTTTAATTAAAAGGCGAATTAATCAGGACTTGAAGCTTGCTTTTTAGAAACATATCTGCATCTTTCTCTTCTTTAATCGAGAAAAAAGAGAGGTGCTATATAGACAATTTTTCAATTATAAAATAAATTTCACACAAATTATATATTAAATTATAAATATATATAATCCACCCCTGTATGGGTACACCTTAACGCGGTGGGGTGGCTCAGTACTTGGATGGTGCCTTGAGGTTTATTTTAAATTTTTTAATTTAGGATAAATCTCAAGGAGTCTGAAGGGGAAGCTAAGTACCCAGCACAGCATTGCCACGAGTTGCACAATGGCTCATATGTGGCACGCGCATCTAATGCGTTGGATGCATTGCGTCGTCGACTTTCCGTCGTCGGTGCCGTCAACGTGTCGCGGACGGCGGCGTTTCGTTATCGCGTTTTCGCGTTTAGCTTTCTCGCGTCATCGCGTTTTCGCGCTTCCGCGTTGGACTTTTCGTATAAAAATCCCAATTTCATTATTGTCACGAGTCTCTACTTCCGATGCCAACTAACTAGGATTTCGAGTTTGCACACGTTGCTATGCAACGTACACTCGCGCTTCGTGCTTCGTGCTTCGTCAAGTGATTCGGCCCGAATTAGTTAGAACTCGATCGATTGCTCGGAATGGTCGTCAATGGGTCCCTTCTCTTTGCTCGTCTACAGCCACACGCACTGCGTGTGTTAACTCTGTCGAGGAGTCGAGTGGATTCCCCTAGGCACGATTTTCGCTCGGTAAAAGGGGTTGCCTCCCCATTTTCTAAATTGCTGAATGTAAGCATTTAAAAAATGTGGGTATCCTCTTCTTTTGCCGTCTACTAGCCTGGTGTAGCATATAGCAACCGCGGGAGGCATAATATGTCCGGGCGGAGCACCTGAAATCGTGCTTAGCGGGTCCAGGTTCGATACGAGATAGGATAATTATGCGCGAAAAAGAATTGGTGAACTTCATTTTCCTCTATTTCCGTCAATCGTTTCGTCTTCTTTCCGGTTTGGGCCTAGTCCTTGCTCGTTGTATCGTTGCATTCCCGACCTGTTGACTCGAAGCTGAATCTCGTAAGTGAAATGGGATTTTCGCTCGTACCGAAACCGGGAGTGCCGTCCAAAGTATATACATATTAAGTATATACATCGCGCGACCAAATAGAAAATTTTTTATCGTACCGAAATAGTGCGGGAACCGCTCAGTATCGCGCGTAAAAGTGCGAAAATAGCGATAAAAATATCGCTCGTGAGTGCGGGAGTGCCGTTAAGTATCGCGCGTCTAAGACTGAGAGGAGGAGGAGGAGGCCTAGGAGAGGCATCAGGCTCCGGCAAAGCAACCTTCTGGTAAGCAATTTATTTATTTGTAATTATATATTAAATATTAAATATATTTATTATAATTTAAATTAAACAATTAATCGCAACAATTAATTTGATGTTTTTATTTATATTTAAATAAGAGAGAATTAAAGAAAAAGATTTTTAAATTAAAGCTATAATCTTGTAAAGGTGTAAACTTTTATAAAGTTATAAGAGAATTATTAGTAATGTTTTTTAAAATTTATAGAATTATTTTATTAATCTGTTATTATTATATGCATCGAATATAAAATTCAATGTATACAATAATTTTTGAAATATTAATTATTTTGAACGCTGCTACATTGGAATCTTCTTTTGTATGTTATAGATATATAGATCGATGCAATAACCCTGATGATCTGAGAGGAGGAGCAGGCCTAGGAGAGGCATCCTGCACCGGCGGAACAACCTGATGGTGAATATTATTTATATATTAATTGTTATAAATCGTTAACTTGTTATAAACGAACAATAATTCGATCTTATTATTTCAATGAATTAAAGAGAAAGATTTTTATAAAAGTCATATAAAATTTTCTATTTAAAAAACAGTTTCAAAAATTTATAAAATTTTTCCATACGTGTTTATCTGCTTATTATTTTACACATTGGATATAAAATTCCGCGCGATAAAATTTTTAAAAAATATTAATTGCATTTTGTGAGCATTATTATAAATGAATTTTATATTTGTATGTTACAGACAACTAGCTTCGATAACAACAACTCCGCTGTTGCGCATCAGTGCCGGTGAGTGAAAAAAACTTTTATTTAACTTTAAGGTAACGGATTCGTAGAGATTGCAGATGTAGATGTAGATGTAGATTGTAGATTGTAGATAAATCCGTTGCCTTAAAATGGATGAGCTAGGATGGATTAAATAAAATAAATTAAATTAAATAATTAAATTAAATAATTTTAATAAGTTCTTTCGAACTTATGCTTTACATTGCGAAAATATATTGAAATATTAATTAAAAAAAGAAGAGATCAAGAAAAGATTTTTTTGTAAAGAATTTGTCTAATTTATTAAATAAAGGACACGCATTGACAATTATCAATTTTTGATGCTAATTTATTCTTATAATACGCACTTATCTTCTAATTGCTCATAGCTCATCCATCGTAGAATTTGTTTGTAGATATTGTTTTTAAACTTTACTTTAACTTAATATAAAGCCAAATGATTAATTAATTAAATAATTTATAATATGATAAATGCACACATTAATTTTATATTTTATTATAAAATATAATTTATAGAAATTTGTAGTAATTTGGCTTTATTTCAGTTAAAATAAAGTTATATTCAATATTTAACGAACGATCGTGAAATCGAACGATCGTGAAATCGAACGATCGTTACTAAATGAGCGTAAATATTTTACGCTCTTTTGCCGGTAATTATCCGGCAAAAGAAGGAGTAATTATCTCCTTCTTCGATCTCTGATTAGAGATCGAGAAAGAAAGTGGCCAGGATCAACGAAAGGTAGGTTCAACTGGCCTGAAGAGTACGGTTAGGGTACGCGGTTAGGGCACGCGGTTAGGGCACGCGACTAAAATATATAGGTGAGGTGGTTTAGGTGAGGTGATGATTAGAGATAGGTTCCTCAAATCTCGAATAATTTTAGTTAATCAGGAAGTAGGATTGTTAAGGCTATTAAGTAAAATCATTAGAATTCTTCTATTAATATTAAGGTTGTTAGGGCTCTTAAGATCATTAGAATTCTGTAATAGTAGGATTGTTAGAGCTATTAAAATTATTAGAATCCTTTAATAGTAGGGTTATTAGGGCTATTAAGTAAGATTCATTCTTTCTTTTAATATTCCAATAATCCTAGGGATAAATTAAAATTATTTTCATTAAAGTGAATTTATTTTTAAAAACTTTATAAAAATAAATATAACATGTTTTAAAAATAAAAATGTTTTAAAAGTGAAATTTAAATTATCAAAATTATCTTCAGAAATATTAAAGAAATTGCATAATTATTAACGTTTAAGAAATCTTAACATATTATATTTTATTTTAAAACTTAAAAATATATGTGTATTAAATCAAATATAATATTAAATCCAAATGTTAATGCTATCAATATCAAATTATTATATCGATGTTATTAAATATTTGAATAAATCGAATATTATTATTTGATATTGATAGCATCATAAATTTGTAAATTGTAAATTGTAAATTATAAATAGTTATAATTGTATTTTAATTATAATCTAACATTGATATTTTAATTGCAAAATACAATACAATTATGACTATAATTATATTATATGAAATTGTATTTACGATTGTAAATTCTTATGTAAATTACACGAAAAATTATCGAAAGTATACGTATAATGATTACATAATAGTAATTAACATAATAGTAATTCATTAAATTAAAGTGTTTCTGAAGTATATATTTTTGGAATATTCATAAAAGAGTAACTGTTTGTATTTTCATGTCAAAGAGTCATTAATAAATTCGGAAAATTTTTATATAAAATGTAAAAATTTGATGCTAAATTAATGATTAAATATAAGCATTATAAAATTTGACGGACACCTTCGTTACAGAATCGCGAGTCAATTATTATAAATTTAATGATATGCTTTATTTATGCTTTTTTTATTTAGCTTTATTTATTTATGAATTCCATATCGCGCGGAACTGAATATTCTTAAAATAAATTATTAAATTATGATTGCGAAAATATCGTGTTCTTTCCGCGTTCTCTTCGCGTCCTTATACAAGATTATCATTTTAACAAAAGAATTTTATCGCTGTCCCTCTCGTCAGATAATATTCCTAAATATTGCTAATTAAATATAAAGATTTATCGAATAAGAGTGTGAAGATTCAATGTGATAAGTCAACGATTAAATATTAGCTTCACAAAATTTAACGATCGCCTTCGATATTATAGAATCGCGAGTTAATTATTATGAATTTAATAATTTGTTCTTTCAGTTATATTTGTATTTACCAATTTCGTATCGGAAAATATTCATAAATGAATTAATAAATTACGGTTGCGAAAACACCGTGTTTTTCCCTCGTTCTTTTCGCGTTCTTAGACGAGATTATCGTTTTAATAAAAGAGTTATCGTTGTTCTTTTCGCTAGGCAAACGTTCATGAAAGTTGCGTGGCTCGTACCACCGAGGAGTCGAAACGATTTTTATCATGGAGAATTATTTCTTATTGGTTTTTGTAAGATCCATTCGCGACGTCTAGTTCGGTGCCCCGTTAAAAATTGGGAATTTTTATTGTAAGATTGGAACTAATCCCAGGTTTTCCTGGCAATTTCCGACAGCAATGATTTTGGTAGTCATTCAACGACGAACGCCATACGAACGCTTCTTTAAAGTCGAATTAATTTAAATAATATATATTTAGATGTGAGAGAAAATGCATCTATTTTTTTCTTCTCGTTAAAAATGTTCTGTCATTATTAGGATTGGTATTATTATTGTCTAATGCCAGAAAGATTTAATAGTAAATTAAATATGGATATAGCGTTGTGTATACATTTTTATTTTTCAAGTAATTTCATATTGTGATTAATTTTTATTAATTTTTTGATAAAAATAATTACGAACGAATATATTTTTAATTAATATAATTTGTCTCTCTTTTGAAAAATTATTTCTAGGTACTGGGGATATTAACATTAATTTTTAGTTTCTTTTAAGAAACTATTTGCAGGTATTGGACATCCATCGCCATTTTGAAATATTAGTTTTTAGATATATAGCATTTTATACATATGTATAATAAAATACATGCACAAATTCACGTATCCAAAATATTTTTATAATTTTTATTAATGTTATATATTATATATACGCGAAGTTATACATGAATTTATATAAAATGTGCGAGTACATAAAATGTGCGAATTTCGAGACAAATCGAATGGGTACCTCTATATCAGTAAGATATTGATTAAAAGAAAGAAAAATTATTAGTTTAAACGTTATAAGAATAAGAATCTAGAGAATTAATCTAGAATTAATTATTTAAAATTATTTGATTTATTTTATTTTGCACACTATTCGATTTGAAATTTTTTAAATCTTACTGATATCGGATTCGATTCGTCTCGCGTACGCGAATGGTACCCCAAATTATTGTGTTCGCACATTTAATACAAACTTCAATGATGCATGTATTTTATTATTTATAAATATAATCGTTCGTAATCACATTTTTATAAAAAAATCGTTATATCCATTTAATTTTCAATAAAGAAATATATTTCTTAATAATGAAGAAACATGTTTTCTGACGTGCATATCAATTTCGTTAATTGAAGACAATGATGAGGGATAATTGTTTCGTCGTTGATATATTACTGAAATCATTGCTATCGGGAATAGTCCGGAAGATCCAGGATTTGTTCCCTCCTACAGTGAAGTTCCCGACGTTCAATGGATCACTTAACTTTTCTTCGCAAATTGATCTTGCGAAATCTGATGTAGAAACAAGATGTTCTCCATTTTTAAGATCGCTCCTCTTTTTATCGGATATTACCGGTATGTCACTCGCGTATCTGATGGTTTCGATTATTATATTATAAAAATTATGCGCAATCAAATATTTTGAATATTTTCAAATATTTTGAATATTTTATCAAATATTTTGAATATTATATCGATTTATTTATTCGTCGCGTCTTATCGCAAATTTTAAATCGCGATTTATCTTATAAAAATTCGAAAATAAATCGGTCGGTGAATTGTATATTCGCAAACATTACAGACCTCAAATGTTTGTCGAAATATCTTTGATTTTTTATATTTACGTGATAATAATTATATCGCGCTCGTGTCTATTGAGAGCTAGGATTATTATATTATAAAAATTGTACGTATCGCGATCAAATATTCCACATATTATCGACTTATTTATTCGTCGCGTTTTCGCGTGAATTCAAATCGCGATTTCTCATCAAGATTCGCAAATGACTCGGACAGTGAGTACTATATTCGTAAACATTACAGACATCAAATTGTCTATCAAAATATTTTCGCATTTATGTGATAATAATTATATCGCACGCGATATAATAATGTCTATTATGTATATCTAATGTAATTGAGGGCACTTGGATTATTATATTATAAAAGATATACACACACATATCGCAATCGGATATTCCGAATATTATCGATTTATTTATTCGTCGCGTTTTCTCGGGAATTTTAAATCGCTATTTATCTTATAATTTAATATTATCTTATAATTTAATGATTGACTTATACATCGAAGCTTTGTTTATCTTTCCACGTCTTTGAATATTGTCTTTAATAATCCGTGTAAAATGCACTAATAATGTAAATATTTGTTTCTATAATTAAAAAACGGTCGATAACTTTATTAATGACTGTTTTATCGCGATTGTTTACACTAGATAAATCTTATTAAATTCTATTATTACATCGATTATTAGAGGAACCTTGATAAAATCATTCAATTCTCTTTTAAACGTGGCGATAACGCGATTTTTTAATTATATTTTAAAGCTTATAAAGCTCATTTTATCTTATTTAGCTAATCATGCGCGAGATAGGATATGTATTTTATTCTCAATCGCGAAATTCGTATAAAGTCGCGTATTAATCGCAAATAAATTGGACAGTGAATTTTATATTCATAAACAATACGGACCACAAATGTTTATCAAAATATATCTTCGTGTATCATCATTTGTATGATAATAATTATGTCGCGCGCGTATCTATTGATGGTTTCGATTATCATATTATAAAAATTATACGTATATCTCTCGTAATCAAATATTCCGATTATTATCGATTTATTTATTCGTCGCGTTTTCTCGCGAATTTTAAATCACGATTTATTTTGTAATTTAATTGTTGATTTACATCGAAGCTTATTTTATTTTTTTGTATTTTGAATATTTCCTTTGATAATCTACACAAAATGCGCCAGTAATGCAAATACTATCTTCTACAATCGAAGAAATGATCAATAATTTTATTAATGACTCTTTTAATCACGATTATTATATATTTACGTTACATAAAACTTACTAAATTCTATTATACTTACTAAATTCTATTATCGATTTCTATCGCATATCGATTATTAATGATAAATGTCGCGTAATTAATCATTGCTAATCAGGCTTGTCTGGACTATATAAAAATTTTTAGTAAATTTCATATTATACGTATATTTTGGACATTTTCGCGTCATAAATTATTCCATATAATAAATAAAAATTATTTTGTATTAAGTTTCAAATTATATTTTACATTCACTTTTGTATTAATCCCTGTATTGAAAGAAAATAAAAATAAAATTAAAAAAAAATTTTTTCCTCGTATCTCCTTAACGGAGGCATTTGCCAGATGAGGAGGATTGAGTACTCTAATGAATCTAAGAGCTATGCCGGCGGTAACGTACGCCGATATTCATATAGATTATTTTCATATTTAAAATAATCTTAAGTATGATCTTAGATCGCGTCTTGAGATTCCGTTCAGTTAGTAAAATAGTTGTATTTTCCAACTTACTTAAGACGATCTTAAATATAAGAGTGAATTATGAATGCCGTAGATAGATAGGGTTACCCATGCCGGACAGGTCGAAAGGAAAGAGTCAGACTAAGAGAGATATCAAAATTATATATATATGTTATATTAATTATATTAATATTTTTGTATAAAATGAAAGAAAAAGAAACAGTAATTGGGAAAATAGAAAAAAGGCAACTACAGTGATTTCAATATCTTAAACCTCCTCTTTCTCTCTCTTTCTCTCTCTTTCTCTCCTCTCTCTCTGAGTGATTTGAATATCTATACCCGAGAGAACAAATGTCCATAGAAAATATTTCGATGGACTCCATAGGAAGGAATAAGCATGACAAATGATGGTAATCCTTATGATTTTAACACAAAGGAATACAATAAATCATAATAATCCAAGAACTCGAAGAAGAGAATATATTGGATAGAAATGCATAGTGATTGGAAATAAGTAGAAACTAAAAGACAGTGTGCATACAACCTATTTATTAATACTATTTTGTAATTATATTAAATTTTATAACTTACTACATTATGTTATATAAAGTATTAAGCTTAAAAATATTATGCTGGTATGAAAATTATAATAAAAATATATAAATGTTGGCTATATTAGAATGGAACATGAATTCTTTATATTTTATATAAAGGAAGAGACATTTAAAATATTTTGCAACATCTATATTTTTCGAGTCTTAATTATAAAAACTTCAGAAGAATTTAATGTCCAAAGAAGGAGTATCGCTTTCAGGGATCACCTAAAAACGAGCCATGACATCTCTCAGTTTTCTTTCTGATAGCAAATTCATGTGCGACATGTGTTTATGGTCATTTAAATAGAGGCATTTAAATAGCTTTTCGTTAATACTCCAAACTACAGATGTCACTACTTGAGGCTTGAGGTTTTATTCGTTTGCAATATCTGAGATCAATGCATAATATGTCAAGGTATGTTTTTGGCACTATATTTATATGAATATTTCACAGACCGACATTACAGATTGAAGTAGTAACGACTGAAAAACTCCTTCGTAAGTATTTGATACGCAAACTTTTTTTTATGCACGTGACAAATTGCATCATGAGAATTTTATGATTGTTGGTTAGGAATAGAAGCGGTGTTTTTCGAAAATGGATATAATCTTGTCTCGTGGACTGAGGTATAGCTTCGAATCAGGAAATATTTCGTTTTTAACGAAATATCTTCCACTGTCCGCATGTTACACGTGTCACATCAATACAACACGTTGGAAGTCAACATTTCCTGGTAAGCTCAGTTGTTGTTGAATGTCAACGAGTGCATTAATTTTTTATTTCATTTTACAGAAAGGCATCATCGTTGCAGGACTGTGTCATGTAATTCTTTAGGCCTCGTAAATAGTGTACTCGCGTATCAAAAATCATTGAGGCAGGACGTGAATAAAAATAGTTTGGCTTTGGTATATTATTCGGATGTTAAGCAGAGTACCAAGGATGACTGCCAAAAATCTCAGGCGGAACAGAAAGTATCAGTATTTCAAAGAATGAAACAAATGACCAAAGATTATTGGCATATATTAATCCCTGTTCACATAATTACTTCTATAGGATGGGTAGCTATATTCTACATTGCTATTAGGAAGTATGTATAAATACAATTGATATACATATATATGTCCTTGGAATTTGATAGCTAATTATATGTGAGATTTTTCTTGTTTATTTCTAGCGGTGTGGATATAGCACAGATGTTGGAATACATGAATTTTAGTGAAAAATATGTAGATTTAGTACGTAATTCTAGTGCGGGTAATTGGGCTATTACTTATGCACTTTATAAGATATTTACTCCACTGAGATACACTGTTACTGTTGGTAGGTGTTTATAGTTTGGGTATTTTATATAATAGACACTCTTGTTTATATATGTGCTTTATTTTAAATATTCATATTAAAACATAGGAGGAACAACAATGGCCATTAGACATCTCAATAAATTAGGCTATGGAAAGGCACCATCATTCTTCAAACGTCAACCAGCAGAGGTGAGTAATGTATCCGAAGTGCAATGTCATCTGCTGAGAGTGAAAAAATAAACTATATATTTAACATATAATCACTTCTGTGTCTATATTTGAAATATCCGTCTTGTCTGTTTTCTTTTTACACGCACACGTGGTGCAGCCTGCGCGCAAGATTATGAGTAGGTTACCGATTAAATTCAAATATATTGTGCTGATCTCTGTTGCTTTTGTCCTGTGCGAAGTATTCTTATCGCGTGATTAATATATTATAGATGTCGTTAATGGTGGGAGATGTTCTCTCCGTAATTGTTTTTAATCGTGTTGTAGCCAATACAGTCAAACAAATGTGCAGCAGAACACACGACAAAATTCAAGGCAGAGTGTAAAACGGACCGACATACGGAACCGCCAAAACCATAAATATTTTATCCGCACTATGTCGGATTTACGAATTTGGTCGGTATAGCTTGGAGATTAATTATCGCGCGCGATATCGATGTGTACTTCTCCTTATAAATATGTAATTGTATCACGATAAATTATTTCCTGTATGTTAAGTTGTTTCTTAATAATTTATCCAATCTATTTTTTACTCCATGTGCAATAATAAGCATTGTTCACGTATAACAAAATTAGTTATATCAAGAAATATGACAAGATCTTATAAGAATATTTAGCGATAATCTCACGAAAAAGATATTATAATACATCTTTTATATAGAGGAAAAAGGCCTATTTAAGAAACAATTTTGATTATACTTTAAATAAAAGCAAACATTTTCATAAAAAATATATTAGATTTTTTTGAATGCAACAATGTGTGTGTCATCATGAAGGAAATAAATACATTTTTAGTAGTTTGTCTTTATTGAAGGATTGATTCATTTATACATAATGTGTATGTGATTTAAATAGGATTACATTTTTATCTACAATTCGCGCGAACTTAATTATTTAATTACTACTAAATAACACTTCTATATTACACTTAATTATTATTAAGTGTAATACGAAATAATTACTTTTATTAATCCTGAAAAGTAACGATAGTTATTTGGCAGCTCGAGTTGTGCGTCTTTCAATATTCTATAATATTGTCGCTTATTGATGTAGCACGCCTACATATTTTTCATAATTATTTTCTAGCTTCCATTGTTTATGTCGCGAAAATATTAAAAACGCATTATAGCCGAAGTATTTTATAGTACATTCTGTCATATATCGATAAACTTTACACGAGTCTTCGCAGTGAGATGATATATTTATCCTAATAAATATTAATGAATATTTTATGAAGTACGTATTGAAACTTGATCTAAGAAAATTCGCAGAAAAATCTTCCCAGTCCATCATAAATTCGCATTATGATATGATAAAACATGATAAATATATACATGTGCTCTAAAAAGTATGGAATTGTTGTTTAATAGATAATTATTATGCTATTATATCACAGTTGCCTGCGCAACTCATTCATCCTAATGAGACTATTGTGTTTGCAGCAAACACCCTGACTAAATAAATAAGATTGCATATATTAAATATACCACTTATCTAGACTATCGGTCCTTGTCTTGAATTAAAAAGAAATGTTCTTGTACTCGCATATAACTATACGTTACATAACTATTCATCAATTAAAATGATCCCAAAAGGCAGTGTAATGATTTCGGTTTTTTCAAATCTCCAGTCTTAGAGTTACGTTAAAATGACATTTCGTCTAAAAATCGAAATAATTAAAATTGCACAAGTTTTCGATATTCTAAAAATACATTTAGCATGCGACACATTGCAATTATTATTTTTCTACTATATATTATTGAGATGTATTAATGTATTGATTCGATAATTTGCATTTCAAGAGATAGCAAACATTATTAGCATATAGTATAATAGATGAGGAATGACAACTATTATATTGAAAATCTTTTGTAAAATGTAAATTCCTGCCTACATGAATGCATCATTCGCAAAGTCTGACTCGTACGTACCTTAATTAAATTTCGCGCGCGCAATCGTAAGTGTTCTATTCTGTTATATGGTGTGTATTTTATTTGATTGATTTTCACAGACTTCATTATCGGATGATTGTTATGTGCGCAGTTCGGAAAACTTCGACAGAAGCTCAAGCACCGATCTAACTTAGCCCATAAATTGATAACTAGCCGACACCGGTTGTGGTGCCCTCGGTTGCGTGTGCGATATGCGTTGGATGTGACACGCACGACACATAAGCCTGCCATCGAGTGGGTAGCACCGTTTATCCGGCTCGTCGGTCAACTGCATACCGCAATCCTCGCAAACATAACAATCCACGTGGAAGTCTTTGTCCATGGAAACTACCCTGACCGTTTCCTCGGTTCCCTAAACAAACACAGAAAAGAATATAATTTATTGACTGTAATTAATATTGGTAAAAATGAGGTATGTCGATGCGTCAACATTTTTCTCTCGTAAATAATTACAATAGTGGAATATATCTATCAGAATTTTATATTCACTCTAATATATTTCAATACATATTATTATATAAGCGATGTTTTTTACAAACATCGCTCATATAATAATATGTATTGAAATATATTAGAGTGAATATAAAATTCTGATTATCGTTAGAACGTTAGAACACAATAATCTAATTAAATGGATTGATATTGCTAAGAGATAAGAATTTCCTGTTACATTTTGATAATATAATAAGTGAGTTAATTTTGAACGCGTATACCTCGACTGGTGTGATTCCTTTTCCACAAGACGCGCACTTAGGCGCGAACATTCTATGATAATCGTTTACGCAGTAGATCTTATTGTCGACATCGACCGTGAAGGGAACGCCATCAAGACATTCATTGCAAACGCAACACCTGAAGCAACCCGGGTGATATGACTTGCCCATCGCTTGCAATATCTGTGGAAGACAAAAGACGATGTTATTGAATTTACGGTGAGGTTCTTACACATGATAACGATTGAGCCTCGTCGCTTACCATTTCCATAATGAGATGACCACAAATCGCACATTTCTCGGCCGTCTGTTGGAAACCAGAATACTGCGAATACACAATGATTTTTAGCTAAATGAACGATTGGTCATTATTTCGATCATTGGCATTTGAATCGACTCACATACCAGGTAATCCTCCTCGCAATAAACCCTCCCGTGAACGTTGTAGAAAGCTTTGCCGCGTAGCGCCCTTCCGCAGGAACAGCATATGAAGCAATTGGTATGATAGAGATTGCCCATTGCTTGACAAGCTTGTCCGGCGCCGGTCACTTTCTCACCGCATGTGTGACAGATACCTATCATCAAAAGATGTCTCATGTGAAATTTTCATTACATCGCGCGAAATAATTCAGCGATTAATTCTTCCGTTTTAACATACAATACGTATCTAACATATGTATCTTTATAGAATAATGAATTACAAATTTGTAAATTAAAAATTGTTAATTTATATTGAAGTAGCGATAACGCAGACTAATTAGACTAACATTTTTATTTAAAATATAAATTACATTATAAAATCGCATATTATTTTATGGAATTGGAAGCTCATTCGTCGCGCGAGATACAAGCACGGAGTTCAAGAACACGAGATTCGAGGTTCATCGAAGGGTTAAAAATACACGCGTCGACAGATGCAAGAATGCACATTCACCAGGGGTCGATCGCTGTCAAAAACTACTCGAATCGTTGTGGAGGAACGTGAACAAATAAATAAACTCACATCTTTCGATGGGCAATCGCGATCCTGCCATCCCTTAACGGATGCTCTTCCTGTAATTCGCATGCACCACGCTGATAGTTTCAATTTCGCGATTTGATTTTGTTAGACTAGTTCTAGCCGAACTAGAATCCGACCAACGAGTCGAACTGGTCTATCTATAACGAGATTACTAGTTGCACGTATAGGACATATGTAACGGAGAACGCTGTCCGTCTGCAAGTACGAGTGCGACCAGGGCGACATTTACGTTCGCCTAAACGCCTGCCACTTCTCGACTGACATTACTTCACTCGACCGAGGTTCCTGTCCGCTCGGTTCCTTATTGTGCGCGTTAGGCTGCGTCCACATTTATTTTCCAAGAGCAAGTCGTATATTATTCTTTTTCGCTTTTCTTTACATTGTTTGTCATTTCAGAAAATAGCGAGACAAAGTATCTCTTTAAATATAAATATTAAATTTTTGAAGGAACACAAGAAGATGCAATGAAAAGCAGACGAGAAATTGCATAGACGTATACTAAATTGATTTATCATAGAATATTCTTGTTTTTCATGACGCAGTTAACATGATTAAGTGATAGGGAAAGAGAAAGAAAAAGATGAAAGACAATTTAATTTTCTCATTTAAGCATAATCCTGCAAGTTATATAATTGTTGAGTCTATCTCTTATTATCGTCCTCGACACGAAGCCAGGGAAATGATTATGTCAGTAAGATCATCGCGTCTATTGGCTTAGTATGAGCGTTACTTTAATGCTTTTAAAGAGCTGTATGTGACTGAAGAGAGGAAGAGAGAGGAGCGGCCTATTCGTTTATATATACACCTATGCATACGCGTGCATAGCGTATATTCGTCCCTTTACATAGGAGAGATGCCAAGAGATACGTGGGTGGAAGCTAACGTGGCGCGTGAGAGTGAATGCCAACGAAGTGTCGCGCTAAAAAGTACCCGAAACTCGACTCCGTTTTCCGAAACCGGTCTAACGCGGACTCGTTACCGTGGGAATTGGCACGAAAGTGTCACGTGTGCCCGCGTTCTTTTTATCGTTTCCCAGAAATATCTAAAATTATGGATTCGCTCGTGTTGATTATCGTGTCGTGCGAACCTGCGCACGATGATGACGTTCCGCTAATCTCTTTTTTTGTCACCACAGGATACATGGGAAACATAAAAACGAAATAAAAATATAGATAACGCCGAAGAATGAAAAATAGTCCAGTCCAAATAACCCTTGCGTCAGGATCGTTCGTTATCGCTCAGAAATATGGAATACCAAGTGCACCGATAAGCCTTTTCAAAGTGAAGCACGAGCAATCTTTTCTTACCGAAGTACTCTCCTTCCTCTTCCTGTTTTTCCATTTCCTCTTCGAGTTGCCTCGTCAATTCCTCTATCTTTCTCTCCGCCTCCGTTGGTCCCTGAAAAGTAATTTACATATAGAGAACATATTAATCAATAACGAGTACAAACAGTATCAAATGTTTTCAAGACTATTATTTTATATGTTATTTAATTAATATTGCAAAAATTGGTATTGTAAAAATTTAATTAATATTGAAAATTTTTAAATTTAATTAATATTGAAAAAATTAATATTGTAAAAAGCAGCGGCTACTATTACTTCTCTTATTTAGATTTATAAAGTAATAATATGTTTATGCACACGAACTTCTTAAACATTTAACATAATGTTTCATGCAAATATTGCGAAATGTTTTTACGCATTTGTTAATTTCCTGACAATAGATGGACAGAAAGGAAAAAACAAAGATAAAAAAAATAACAGAGATAAAAAGTGTGTTAAAGTAACACGCAGAAATACGAATGTCTCATGAATAAAATATCATTCAGCAAATGCAAGTTGCTTGTCAGCGGCAAACAATTTACTGACTATGATTCACCGAATGCGTGAAGAAAAGAATTCTTCGGACGGAATAGTAAGTGGTTATCGAAATTTTGTGGATTAGAGATTGTGGGCGGCAATGAAGAAAGGCACAAGCAAGAAAAATATTTATAAGTCGTTCAAAATGCGCATTAATCTTATCGTTACATAGGTCAAGTATGATGTAAAACGGGCGATTAATGAGATCATCGCTGGTACAACGCAAAAGAAGCATGTATAAAATTTATTCATAATTTTCGAGAAATGACTTTAAACAGTTAACATTGACGAGTATCAATAATTCATGTAAATCAGTTGCATTGTTTGCGATGAGAATGTAATTCAAGCGGGATAAGATTACGCTTCGATGAATTTGGGACGCGTCAGCGCATTGTTTATCCCGCTTGTACGAATTTTATATATAGTCTTTATGGCATTCAGCCAAGGTACAGCTTCACGTACATTATGGTCAATGCGTCTCCTTAACCCACTTAACGCGATGCATTAATTACGTTATTTTCGATTATTTTCTTAGCACGCAATAGCAAAAGAATGCGATATAAGTATAAGAGGTAGGAGACGAGAAAAGCATGTACTGGATTTTTGAGATAAGGTTTCTAGGAGATATAAAATTTTTAATAAAAGCATAAAATTTTTCAATAGAAATTTTACATACAATAGCGACAGACTTACCGAAGGTCTAGAAATAACATTGTAGGGAAGCAATCCCTTCCCAGATGCAGGTTTGATCGGCGGACTAACGGATTTTCTCTCTTCTGCCTCCGAATTGGAAGGTCTTTGTAGTACAGGTACACCGGCATTCAAAAGTACGGGCCCTGCAACTCCGCTAGTAACGCCAGGAGGGAGACTAGTGATCCTAGGACCAGTGTTGATGTCAGTTTCACCGGCTGTAGTCAAAGCACTAGTGACAGGA